>NC_090266.1:1237042762-1237767762 GCF_040414725.1 Anabrus simplex | reverse complement strand
AAAGATGTTCACCGGATGAGTTTCAGCGATAAAATGTTTGGACTGAAGAAGATTTTAGACAAAAAGTGTTAACTTAAGACATAATTTTATTGTTGTGTGACTGTTAAAATGTTATAAGATTGCAATTAGTTTTACAGGAGTAATCTTGAACCAAAAGAATTGTTTTATGATCTTACACAATCTTAGATTAATGATAGTTTGGCTGATGATGCTCACGAAAAGGAGCGAAACATGAACCATGTAAACATCATAATAAATATGTAAGTTTGTAATATATTCTTATTGTATTGAACAGGTGGCAATTGGCAGAACTAAAGGAGTTGTATCACAAGTAGATCTTCAATACGGACAAGGAAAATGAAGTTTATAACCTGCAATAAGTGGTATGTTCCGAGCTGTCTGCGGAGAGATGGCGTGGAATGATATTAGTAGACGAAAAAGTAAGAGTGGCGTTTATAAAAGTAGGAAAGATCACAGTATGAAGATAAAGTTGGAATTCAAGAGGGCAAACTGGGGCAAATATTCATTTATAGGAAGGGGAGTTAGGGATTGGAATAACTTACCAAGGGAGATGTTCAATAAATTTCCAATTTCTTTGAAATCATTTAGGAAAAGGCTAGGAAAACAACAGATAGGGAATCTGCTATCTAGGTGACTGCCCTAAATGCAGATCAGTATTGATTGATTGATTGATTGATTGATTGATTGAACTTCAGCATATAATCTCTGTGTAGACGGGATTGAAATTTAGTAATTTGCGATGAGTTGATATAACATTGTCACACATTGTCAAACATTGTTTAACGTAGGCCATAGTACATTGTCAAAAATAAGTGGAAGTAACCGAATCATACAACATGGATTTGAGATTTGACCGAAAAAAACAAACTTAAGAAGCTTTATCAGTGACGTGGATTGATTTTTTTTTTTTTAAAGGAAAGGCTTACTATCATGAAATAATTGAATAATTTTATTTATTATGATACTAGTCAACTGTGATTAGTTAACATAATTTATTTCATATTGAGCAAGGATTATTGAAATACTAGGTTGAGTTATTTTTATGTCCATAAATGTGTATAGTTGGGAATTTATTTGAGAGTTTATTTGAAGCAACCCATGATTTTATATAACGAGTTAATTAAATGAAATTTATTTAATTTTGAAGTAATCAAAGCTTGGACTAAGTCAATTTTAACATTTCGTTTCAGAGACTAAGGAACATGTTACATGACACAAGAACTAAGAAACAAATAGAACTTTGTAATTAATTTATGTTCAAATGGCAAGAAAAGATGACAAATATCAGATTATTTATTTATTTATCTTTTTTTTTTTGCTTATTTTGTGGTCGTGTTGCCAAATTTAAGTTAATATTTGTAAATAAATTTAGGTTTCATTTTTATGGTAGTTTTCTTTACGTTCTTTGAAATGCCACTGATAATTTGCTTCATTTATACTCGCAGATAGACTGCACCTGACTTTCTACTTAGGACAACTTTTTAATAGGATACGGCAACAATAAATAAATACATACATACATGCATGCAAGGGAAAACAAGAAATTGTTAATGA
Organism: Anabrus simplex; assembly: GCF_040414725.1. Classification (NCBI taxonomy): domain Eukaryota; kingdom Metazoa; phylum Arthropoda; class Insecta; order Orthoptera; family Tettigoniidae; genus Anabrus; species Anabrus simplex. The sequence goes on along the minus strand of NC_090266.1, from coordinate 1,237,766,187 downwards.
TACAGTAATATTTTTCTTGTTCCCACCAGTTTTATTTTGATTTGGCAGGTATTAAACAAAAAAATAGTTCACTTTCATTGAGGAAATATATTACTACATGCGTTTGTTTGGTTTTAATAAAAATTTGAGACTTTTATACCAAACATGATAGATACCGTCTTCATTTTTAGGACTTGAAGGAGAGTCTTGATAATAAATAAACTATGCTTTCTCAAAGAAAATCTGTTGCTCTTGACAATATGCATTATTCAACTACTTTTGGTTTTCTTGTGTCAGTGTTCTATTCATATGTATTGTACAGAAACACTGGTCTAGCGGAATTTTCGAAGCATTTCAAACTTTAAAATACGTGCCATGCGCAAGCAGGCAGACAGCAACGGCAAACATGTGGCGAGTGACGTAGGAGCAAGCTTCAGCTGCTCAAGGCTAAGTTGCATCTCTTGTAGAACATTCCATTCCTTCTACCATTAATTACTCATGTAATAATTATGGTACGATCATAAGAACAACTTCACCGTGTACCTCATTTTATTGTCTACAAGACTCCAAGTCTCGGTAACATATGCCACGGATTAAGAAAGTTATGGAAGGTGGAATGAAACAGCTACATTTTGTGACTTGAGTATAAATAAGACCCGATCACTGGCCTAAACTACAGTCAAATCCCACTGTCGAACCTGTATGGTTGACTGTTCTTGTTTTTCAGTGCTACGGTATGTTGAAGTTATAGAGTAGAAGTCTTGATATTCTGTAGAAATAATGGTGAGAACAAATACTTTATCTTTTTCTGTCTACGGACTTAGCCGTGTAATCAGCGACTGCGATACTTTGAATATTTTCAGGTGACTAAAATCCTGTGTATCAGAGCTTAGACTTTTTACATTCATAAACTGTTTATCGACACGTAGGTTTTTCACAAATAAAACTTCGAATTTTCTTAATTTGACAGTGCTAGTCTTCACCTTATTTGTGAATTTAGGACAACGTGTGAATGGAACTGATTTTCAGGATTCAGAAATTGAGTTAAAAATATTATTTCACATCTTTGAAAACAATCTTGTGAGTGAAGGGGAGTGATTTCTCTTGATTGTTTGCATTCTAATAGTGTTGTAAAAGTGCATGTGAACGAGACTAATTTCATGTGGCAGGTGTTTTAATGCTAACACCCAGTTGAAGTAATTATCATTTAACTCAGTGTAAATATTCTGCAGTATCTAGCAGTGTTTATTTCAATGAATAAACTCTCCAAACAATTGTAAATAGAATCAAAGTGATCTTGAAATACTGTAGGACCCGACGAGTGTTTGCGTCCTCAATTCTCCAACGATTTAGGGCACTAATTACTTTTGTTTTTCGTGTGCTTAATGTCACAAGTGCAAGTTATGTTAGGAAGTGTGTGGACTCAATTCCATTAACATGCAGCCACAAAAATCTTGTTTGAGTTTTTTAACTTTTTGTCTCAAATCAGAGACTAGTGCAGTTTACTTTAAAAAAGTCTCACGTCTGATTCCATTGACATTTAACACAAAATATCAACATTTCTTTAATCCCTTCATGGGAACAGTGAAAATCAATTATAAATTGCACCTCAATACTCGTCCATCCTACAAGTCCAAGGGACTTACACTCATGCTTGCTCCATTATTCCATGTGAGCGAACCCAGCAACTTGAACTCCTAGACCTCCAAGACTTTCCAGAACATCTGGAACTTCGAGAACTTCAAGACCACCCGGAGCAGTCCTTGAGGGATTGGTATGTGGCTGCATGGTGCCCAGAGCGTTTCTCTGGTGAGGATGGGAGGAGCAGCGGTTCGACGTGGAACATTGCCAGCAACAGGACGGGAGGACATCATGCCTAACCAGTCTCCAGTTGTACCGAGGTTATATGATCTTTGACTTTGTTTAATAAATCAGCAGTTTTTAAAGGACATGAACTTCATTCAGAGTAAAACCCTCTCGCTCTCTGTAGCTAACCATTTTAATGTGCTGTACACTGTCTGCGTTCAATCTCGTGCTCTTCAAGCACTTCCTGGTACAGTATGAATGTATCAACATTTCTTATCTTTACTGAAGAATTTAACTTAAAGATTTCAGACTTTCCTTTTTTTTTTTAACCTACCTCCCCCTCTCTTTATTTACGGTTTCTGGTATGATGTGATATATGATTACAGGAAGGGTGATGGTTAAATGTGGTGTTGGGACATGGCCTATTCTTGTCAAATAGCATCAAGGGGTCTGGTGAAATCTTAACATCCCCATCCAACGTAGGAATTGCCATCAACAGTGTCATTTGCTTTCACTCCATATGAACGCTGTGGAGTGGTTTGAAAGAATTGAATCAAGGCTTTTGGCTCACAAGCTCGTGATTATAAATTGTATAGCTCTCCTACTCGGCCGGCCAACATTCTCTCTCTCAACTTACTCTGTATATATGTGACGACGGCATTTGACAGTCTGCAGGTCACTTGCTACTGTTGAACACTGAACAAGTGTGTCGTTGCTGGTTGAAATACTCTTCCACAGAATCAGTGGTGGACTAAAGATGTGATAGTCGCATGATCCATAAGACATGGCATAGTGTGTTCATTGTGGGGCAGGCATTATCATGAAACATGAGCACACTCATTACAGTTTTCCCGTCGGTCTATTTTTATGGCTTATTGAAGTTTCTGGAAGGTATCTTCAAATGCTGAGCATTGATCATGGCACTGACTGGTAGCTGTTCCAACAGCAGAGGTCCATCGACATTGAAGAACAGTGTCAACATGGATGAATCTGCCTTCTTTGGTCGTTATGACAAAGTATTTATGCATTACTAACTCATCCTCTTCATTGCTGGCTTGAAATGGTGGCACCAGGTTTCATCACCAGTCACATTGTCCTTCGCTGTGGTAATGACAGAGATGTTCCAGACATATCCACAACTGTGCGACATTTTGTTCATTGGTGAGGTGATGAGATACCCATTTGGAACTCGCTTGCTAATAGCCCAGTTCCCAAAGCATGATGCTTTGTATGGAGCTGATGCTGAAGTTGACAGCCATTGACAGCTCACATATGGTTATTAGATGATTGTCCACAATCTCTGTTCCCTGTGTCTTACAGTCACCTGTTCAGATCGTGGGATATTCACTGTGCATACCCGCCCACTTGAAATCTTGGCAAGCTTTGTTTTAAACATGAGTCACCATACATACGATGAAAAATATTCACTTATCCACAAAGTAACACATGGGACATATCTGTCATATACTAATAACTTTACTTTTGTTAAATGACTTATGACTGGCCTAAGCACCATCTCCATCTTTGAACAAGAATTGAATTGCACCATATTGTCCTTATTTTGGACATGTCTACTACACACCACTTTCTCCTCTGCTGATTGGACACGTCTAAAGAAGATTTGTGTGCGATGTTACAACAAAATGCCAAATCACGTCTAGGCTGCCCCGTCATTTCAGTTGAACAACTCTTATAAAATATTAAATAATGTTTTTACTTTAATATCTCTTGATTTTATGACTTTTCTATTAACAACTTGCATAAAATAGATAGAAGGATGAAATAAAATCTCCTGGATTATGGAAAGATATTGTTTTCCAAGCTTATAGTTACATTTAGACAAATGTCAGTTTACAGTAAAGCAAACTCTTTGAAGACAGAATGGTTGCCAGTTGGAATTGACCTCCTCCTCGTATATGTGTGGTGGCGTGAACATTCACTTGATAGTCCTTTTTTCCTAAGAAAGGATCCAGCTGCCAAGCTGCTACCTGTTACTATACACGGACAGACAGACAGACCGACCGACCTTCTTCCGTGTAATATAAAAAATACATTTTTAACTCTGAAACTTAAGCTTTTGAGTTTTGATACACTTTTGAATCCTTCCCAGATCTCTTAAAGTAGATGTGCTTTTAAATTCTTTTATGCCTTGTCATTCATTTTCTGTAATCTGTTCTTATTTAGGTATGGGCTGTTGGTAGCGATGATCGATGCCTCTACTTCCGTAGTGGTGTTCTGCCTTCGGAATTGACTGGTAAAAAGTGGCGTGCCATTCATGCCCCAACGCAGCTCAGTCGAACTAGTAGCAATGCAAGTCTGTGGTCAGGAAGCCATAGAGGCAGTCTCAGTGGTACCCCACGCCAGAAAAGAGTTCGTAGTTGGTGTTCATTGGCACGTAACAGTGGATCTGGTGATGTACCAGGTCCTCTTAGGGATTGGGAAGAGACATCTCGTTCTGCTCCCACACCTACTTCTTTGAGGCTTCAACCAGCACTCTGGCAGAAGAGTAGCGACGGAGCGTCTCTCCTTCAGAGTCGGGCAAGCTGTTCAGAAGAGTCGATGAGTGGGAGTATTGGGACCTCACAACCAGATTTAAGGTAAAACATGGATACCGTATTGCAGTACATGTTTGCACTCTAGCTTAGTCTTCCGTATTGAAACTTTCTCTTGGGAAAGGATTTTACAATTTGAAACTTCATAAATGAACTCTTATTTTGCTATATCTTTCACCAGTACAAACTTGCATGAAGAGTCTACCCTTCACATCTTTCATTTTTGTGTTGAGCCCACATTATATAACAAAAATATATGGATGTATTATATTGCTCAGGTAAGAAAGCTAGCAGGAGCAAAATATATACACATCTAGGAAACATAGAGAGCAACAAATGCATGAAAAGAGTACACACAAAAGAAAGATATGGGTGCAAAACGTTTGGCTGCATATTCTGGAACGTCTTGCCACTCTTCCTAAATCCTGCCTTGTAATTTCTATTCACGTCACATCACTTTGTTATACACCAGCATCCCTTACATGGACAGACTTCTTGAACACTTCACAACCAATGCCCTGCCTCATATTTCCTTCCTTGTCCGCCTCACACAGTACATCCTAACTCTCAACTCTTTCAAATTCAGGGAGAAAATTTTTCCACTATATTAGCAGCATGGACACAAGGATGGCCCCATCCTATGCCAACCTTTTAATGCCAAAACTCTAAGAATTTCTGGTGCAGGTTAAGTGATGATACCTTTTTCCTGTGGCACTATGAAGCAAGCCTACGTGACTCATTCCTGCACGTATAAGCAATTAATTTTATTATGAGACCCATATTGATAAATATGACTTATTTTCTTAATGAAAGTTTTATTGACCACCTAATCAATACAATTTTTTTTACTAGGACCAGTTTCGGTCGATTTAATGACACTCGTAAAAAAGAAAGTTTGTATCCACGATACCATCCTGGACACTATTAATTACCCAATTGCAAAGTGGATTGAATGAGTTTGGTAAGATTGTAAATGTAATAATTTTGTTGTATTATGTGCTGATACCAGTTTCCTGAGCTACTATCTGAAGCGACTTACGTTGACTGACCCAGTTTTGCCTGTATATTCTCTAACCTCTGTTTTGTGAGAGCTCTTCTTGTTCACTGTTTTTTCTTATTAGTTACGGAACCAGTACTGCGCCACTTGTGAGTTGATGCATGTAACATTTTGATGGTACTGTAGAACCAGGAAACTGTCTACGGAATTCCCGAAGACACCTTTTAACTTGTTTCTTCTTCTTGTGCAAATATCACTCGATTAAAAATATTCTCTGTGCTGTAGTGTACTTAACCATTGCAATAAGAACCTTAGAATCGTTACTAGCAAAGCAACAGAGCTAAACATCCTGCTGGCTCAGCTGTCAACACTTATCACAGCAGGCTTGCCACAAGCCATATGGCACCACAGCCTGTGAACAGAAACTGTTTATCAATTGGTGCTCCGATTTGGGGAATAACCTGGCATTATCTTGTCTGTCTCCCCCACTCCCTTTATCTCACATTGTTATTCTATCCTCCACTATCAAAGGGTTCACCTATTCAATACCATATAGTGATCAATTGTCATACGGACCATAATGAAATTTAAAACTTATGATCTATCCTACACTGACAAAGGCTGCAGCTGAAAATTTAGGACACAGGTCTTACTTTTGTGTGTGCTCTATCTGTTTCCTAGCCAGATTACCAGTTACCAAAGGAGACGAGCTGCTCGAGTAAATAGTATGTATTTACAATTCTTATTTTTATTATCCACTCAATTCAATACATAAAGTGTTTGTCTCTAAAGGGACATTACAGTACAAACGTTACTTGGGACATGTTTTGCTCGCTGTATTGAGCATCTTCAGCCATCTTCTATACAATTTTCTCAAAGTTGAGTCATATATGAAACATTATTTATAATAATTTTGTTCATTGAAAATGTTTTACACAAAGAAATTTGTTGTCACTGCTTAAAAAGTAAACAAGTAAAATTGATAATGAAATTGTATCATTAATGGACTAGACGTTAATTACATAATATTGATAAAATGTCGCCACTACCCAAAAAGAAAATCAAAAGATTTTTTTGACAATTAAAATGTATCATTAATGGACTAGACATTAATGACATAATATTGATGTGAAACTCATATTAAATATGCCAATTAAATTGAAAGATTTGGCTAATTCTCGTTTGTTTCCTGATTTTTCGAAAACTGTTAGTGTATTTATCGGAGTTTCAAATGAAATTAGTGAAAGTTAAAGGATTAAACTTGCCGTATTTTTTCCATTGTGTTTTTGTTAATTGAGAACTACATCATTATTAAGGGATGGATCATTGGTGGTTTATACTCTGTTGTGTGCATCATACTTGTATTCTTCACAATCTTCAACTGATTTAAGTCAGCCTATATTTACTGGTCAGTTTGTTGTTAGTTTAAAGGGAACCAATAATTGTTACATAGATGTGTTGTATATACTGCAACGTTATGGATGATTGTGTCTGTAACAAAAAATAATTAAGATTGTAATAGTTTGTAAATGTTGTTATGAGTACATTGAAGCTAGAATGTCACTTACCCCTTTGTGTCATGCTTTTGCATTTAGTTGTGCTTGTTGCAGTACTGAGACTATTTGTCATTGTGGTTTTACTTCTTGTGTTACATGAACGAGGCAGGTGTGGTGGAGGGTGAGTAGGTGGAGGAGGAGAAGGGGCTATGGGCGGAGCATTGGTCATTGGCATAATGTGAGGAGGCCAAGTAGGGGTCTAAGGGAGGAAATTGTGGACCGGGTGTTGGATACTAGCTTAGCTTGTGAAGGGGAAAGAGAAGGGGCTTTGGGTGGAGTGTTGGGCGCTGGCGTGATGTAAGGAGGGTGAGTAGAGGGCGTAGGGGAAGGAATTGTGGTGGGAGTTGTATTTGTTGACTATTAGAAGGTTGCAAAGAGGAGAAGAATTCCGCCTAATCAATACTTGTTTATTGGTATTTTTAAAAGTACAGGACCGGTTTCGACCCTAGGGGGTCTCAGCTGAACACACATATACATAGAACACATTGTGCAATTGCAAACATTACCATATCTAAAAAGGAATATAATTTGACGATAACATGTCAGGTTACATGTTATGAGTCTCATTATGATAGCCGTATTGGAGTACAGAATGTAAAAGTTTCAAACAAATTTATTAAAAACCACCATTCCAATACTTTACAATCTTAAATTTAAGATACAAATATTACATATATGTTAAAATGGGACACGTTTCGCTTAGGCTTTGTAAGCATCTTCAGCCATACTTAATCTAAAGCTAAGTCAGGGCCCTGAACTGGGTTCCTCATTAAAGTATAATACATGCTTTAATACAAGATAAAACAGTAATAAAAATCTAGTCTGTGGAGAAAGCGATGCTTAACCTCGTCAGTCCTGGATGGGATTGCAAGATCAGAAAAAATATCTGTTTTGTTTTTAGGTCCTTAGGATCATTTTAAACACAAATTCATAAATAAAAATAGTTCTGAGTGAGTGGTGACTGGAGTACTGTGATTTTACAAATATAACCATATACAATAGAAAATACAGTATTTAAATAACACCAGACAAGAGGCAACAATGTCACAAGAAACTCCTTAAATGTTCCAAGGCTTTTCAATTTGTGATTTCAAAACCACTTTCTGTGTACGTTCATCTTCTGATAACTCAGCATCACCATTTTTAACAGTTCTTGGTCAGTTAAAATTATATTGCTTGAAAGAAAACACATAACTTATAAACAAAAAAGAATCACAATTGAAACCTGAGGTCCGCATATGTGGACCATAAATTTTTTTATGTTGTACTGAACACACTGTAAAAATAATAATACTACATACATTATCACAGCTGTCCTTCAAGCTTTCTTTGCAAATAAAAAAAATTCTGAATCCAAGTATTAAGCTCTAACTGAATTTATTTCCACTTCCTGGAAAGGCAATCGCCTGTCGGTGCCATTTTTACCATTTAATAATCCAAAATAACAAACCTGAAAGAATAACGTCAGCCGATGATACACTCTGAAAAACGTTTTAATTTTGACTACACATGGCTTCGCAGGAAAACCAACATGACAACTAGAGAATGGATGTATGGGAAGCAGGCTGGGAAACTCTACAGAGGACGAGATCTTACATGACGTTGTAGGGAAAGAAACGTGAGAGCATTATCCCTTTAGTCCAATTTACTCAACATATAGAATTTAAACAAGGTATAAAGAACACAAAGCATCAATTAAAACCTTAAATCGAAACACAAGATTCCTATCAGTGTTTCTTCAGAAAAGTAAATATTTACACAAAATTACCATTACATTTAAATAAGTGAGCATAATTTCGATGTTGAAATTTTCAATGAAAACATAATTACAAACATTATAACAGGCAAGTTGAAAAATGTTACAAGGAAAGGAAACAACGGAAATTAAATTTAGCGCAGAGCCCTATAGAGGGGCAGTCCTCTCCTAATACACATCAGTGAAGGACGCACAGCTCAACAGGTATACGCTAAACTGACGCGGAATTACTGGAGGCAACTCGTAAGAAAAAAAGTTAAAGTTTACATTTACACAAAAGATTAATTAAAGGAATTGCCTCCAAAACAAAGGATATGCCTAGCTGACGAACTAAGGCATTACAAAATCTAAACGGTGAAAAGCAGGGTCTAAGGTAAACTCCGAACAAATGAATTTACATTTTAATTTAACACTTGAGAAAAGAAAACATGCTTACCCCGGGATGGCTGGAGCCGCTGAGCGGACCATCTTACAAGGTGCGTCCGATCGTTAAGACGAATGAAAACCAAAGACGCTGAACAGAGCCTTGCTCCTGCTGAGGAGCCAAAAGGCCGGAAATTGAGAAATACTCAAACAGCCAATCAGGGAAGCTACCTCTGATTCGACCCGAAGTTTCACCAATACAAATTAATGTTATTTTCACCAATAGGATTACAGCACCATATATGGTAATGTGGGAAATATATTCTAGAGGTTTCGATTGCGAAACTCGGCGATTTCGTGATCGTGGCCTCCACATGGCAACTACAGGGTGATAACAAAAAATGGGTTACAACAAACATATTACTGGAGATCTCCAATATCATTGTCTTCCAACACTCATAATGATTATTAATATCAACTGTTTACAGTCTTTCCTGTAAGTCTTAAAATTTCACAAAAATTAAAACACACAGAAATTTACATGAATTTACACCAACACAAAAAAATATATGTTCAATTGACTTCTACATGACAAATCCAGAATTAAATGTTTCCACCGATTCTATCAACTCACCACCGGCGACACCCCAAAGTGCATGACCTCAGTTCTTTTCATGGAGACATCTATGGCACAAAGTCCAAATTTCTTGAAAGTTGTTGTTGCAACCAGTGATACACCAAAGCAAAAAAAAAAAAAAAAAAAAAAAAAAAAAAAAGCCAGTCAGTTTAGGAAACTTTAAAATAACATATTACTCTGTCATTTAGTAGTGACATCTTCTGATCAACTTCCTGCACTAGCTGTTTCATGATTTGTATGATAGATAACGTTCTCCAAGGCACTTCTTTTAAATGTGTGGGGTTGAGGTGTGTCTCCCGGTACACTCAGGACTACAATAGTAATAATCATTACACTCTCACGAAACTACAACTCTATTAAGAACACCACGGAATTAATTAATAGATTGGATCATTTTGTTCTTGGTCCCGATCCCCCTATGCACTCTTTCGATATAGTTAACATGTTTCCCAGTATAAATACCAAAGCGCTTCTTCCTATCATCAAGTAGAATCTTCTTGCTAATAGCCAACTCAGTAAGCTAGAAGTTGTAAATTTTATGAGTCTTCTTAGCTTGCTAATTAACAATAATTACTTTACTTTTGATAGTACCATTTAGAAGGAGAATGGTCTGGCAATGGGATCACCTGCCTCTGGGATTTTGGCAGAGATTAATTAGATATCCTAGAAAATAATGCTATAGTCAACAATTTAACCTTCCGTAATATTCATTTGTGGGCTAGATATGTGGACGATACTTTCATAATTCTTGAAGAACGGTCCACAGATGCTAAAACTACTCTTGATAATCTTAACAGTGTAGATCAAGATATAAAGTTTACCTTAGAATCCGAGAATAATAATCATTTAAATTTTTTGGACCTAACAGTTACGCGATCACTTTCTTCTTTTTCATTTAATATCTATAGAAAACCTACTCAGACTGCTATCACCATCAGGAATGATTCTTCCCAACCTCAGGCCCATAAAAATGCTACCTATAATAGTCTGGTTGACAGAGCCTTTAGAGTTCCTATGTCAAAAAATAAAGAATTAAATGTCATTTGGGCGATAGCTAGAAACAATGGTTTCAAGAATGTTTTCATTGAGAGAATCATCAACAAGTTTAAGTACCGTCCTAATACCACCCTTCTGAGAAGAAAACCCAAAGTTAATTCTTTTTCAACTTTCACCTTTACAAATAAAGTACACAGTGTCACCAATGTCTTCAAAAAGCATAACACCAAGATTTCTTACAGAACTAATAATAGAAGTATTGACATCCTGCATAACTCCACTTCATTAAATAGAAATAATGTTTTTCATAGTTCTGGAGTGTACAGATTATGCTGTTATGACTGCAGCAGTTCTTATCTTGGACAAACAGGACGTAACTTTAAAATCAGATACGCGGAACACGTTAATGCCGTTAGATACAATAGGTTTTCGGCAACGGGGCAGCATATGAAGGATTTTCGGTATAATTTTACTAACATTGATCAGATCTCACAGTTTTACAGATTCTTAATAAAGGTACTTTGCTTGACATCACTGAGAGCTGTTTCATTCATGTGGATCAATACTTTAATGCTGCTTTAAATCTCAATGATATTTCTGAGAAACCAAAAGTATTGTTCAATTTTTTGATAGTGGTTTTCAGACTGAATAAAGCTTCCAATAGTAAATCAGTCTTTCAAAGCATACAGAAAACGTTCCCACGTCATGCCCTCTCACCTCATCGCCCTGCATAATTCCCCTCCTTTTTCCCTCCTTCCTTCATTGCCATCAGCACTAAGCCCCTCCTTCTCCTCCCCACTTTCCCTACCTATCCTGCTCTCTCTCCTCAGTACCTCCCCTGATCTACTTCCCCTCCCTTCCCCACCAACACAGTTACATTGGTCATGGTGTTTTGCGGCTCTCAGTGTCTTCTTTAACGTTTGATTACATACTTCACACATGCTGCCAGACTTGAGTCTCATATTCACGTTAATTCTTACGACAGGACGTTGTCTTTTTTCAAAAGCCTTTCTTAACATTCTCCTCTTTTTCTTTGTCTGCTTCAGGTCCCATTTTGAACAGAGAACTTCGTTTAGTACCCTGGAAACACGGCGTCTGTCTCATTTTCATGTAAAATAAAGCTTTTGTTATATAATACTTAGCAAACCGTATCCAGCCACTTTTTTAGGTTAGAGAAGACATACATTTTATTACGCAAAACAGAGTCTGAAGTTCCTTCATGTTGTTTTTAGTTCTAGAAATTGCTACGTCTTACGACTGGTTAAGCTATTTTTTTAACGACAGACTTTTTTAACCAATGATAAAATGTTTCCTTAATATTTGCACCTTTTACTTCAAGATTCAGTGGATGTTCAGCAAGAAAACTTTTATACAAATATTCTTACGAATTAAGGAAATATGCTTTTGGACTTTTAAGATGGTGAGATATTAGTTTTTGTCCTCGACTCAATTTAATCTGCTCACAAGTCATTCAATGTTTTTAGATTCAGAGGACTCTTGTCAAGAGGACAAAGTTTTAAGACAATTGGTGCTATGTAGGTTATAAGTTAATGTTTACGGATTATGCTTTTTAATCAAGTCATGCCTAATTTGTAAAATTTGTGTACACTTTTATGCATTGTTTTTGTAACCTTGTCATTGTATGTTTTTTCTAATTTTATGGCTGATGATGCACACCAGCATCGTAACCGGTCCTAAGGATAATAATAAAATGTTATAAATTATTTTATAACATTGTATTGTTCCCATTAGATGACCCGCTAGGGTCGAAACCAGTCCTGTATTTTTAACCTATATGTATAAAATAAGAGTTTCGTCTGTACATTGGTCAAAATTTAAAAAGGATGGTATTTCTGTATCAGTCGTGCCCACAGTAACAAGGAAATGCACTTTTTACTTTTCCGTAATTTCTGTCTGTCTGTCTGTATGTATGTACACGCATCACAAGAAAACGGCTGAAGAGAATTTAATGAAAATTGGTATACAAAGTCGAGTAATAAGTCTCTACAATCTAGGCTATAAATAATTTTATTCACGCTGACTGAAATGGTAGTTTAGGGGAAGGCCTAAAATTGAATTCCCAAATATTTATTAACAGTCGTATCTTAACGAAAATCGGTAGGGGAAGTCGAGGAATAAGTTGCTTCAATCTAGGCCATAAATAATTGTATTCACGCTGAAAAAAATGATAGTTCAGGGGAAGGCTACAATGGAATTCTCAAATATTTATGTTATTAGTGGTCCTATCTTAATGAAAATCGGTATGCAAAGTCAGGGAATAAGTCGCTATAATCTAGGCCATAAATAATTTTATTCGTGCGAATGAAATGGTAGATTAGGGGTAGGACTAAAATTTAATTCCCAAATAATTATGTTATTAGTGGTCGTATCGATAAATACTACATAACTTTACATAACTAAAGTGATATAGATTATATCTCCAATCATTTATGTTTTATACATTGTTACCATATCAGCTATGATCAGAGATATTGATGAATTTGGATTTTTGTTACTAAGTCCTTATCAGCGCCGAGTCACGAGAAAATGGGTTAACAGGATTTAATGAAAATCGGTATGTAAAGTCAGAGAATGAGGAACTACAGTCTATGCTATAAATAATTTTATAAGACGCCCTAATATCACAGTCGAAAGAAAACTAAATATGAAGGCCTACAATATAGAAAGCTCATAAAATTGACCAACAATAACATTACATTGACCGTTGTTTGTTGTGATGTGCTTTGTTTCTTCTGTTACCACTCATCTCCGATAGATAGGATTACTGCTGCGTACAGAGTATTTTTTTTGCCTTACATCGCACCAACACAGATAAGTCTTATGGCGGCAATGGGATAGGAAAGGGCTATGAGTGTGAAGGAAGCGGCCTTGGCCTTAATTAAGGTACAGCCCCAGCATTTTCCTGGTGTGAAAATGGGAATCCACGGAATAACATCTTCAAGGCTACCGGTAGTGGGGTTCGAATCCACTGTCTCCTGGATGCATGCTCACAGCTGCGCACCCGTAACCACACAGCCAACTCGCCCAGTCGTACGAGTGTAACAGTCAGCCTAAATATTGTTGGGAAGTAGCTGGGGAGTTAGGTAACTTTCTTCTTTAGCATGCCATTCCTCTGTTTCATAAATTTTCCGATACTACTGGTATGTAACACACTGGTTCATCATAGCATTGGAGCTATTCAGTCCCTACTCTGAGGCACTGATTGGAATAAGAAGTGTGCATATTTAACAGAATAATGGCAGTGAAGTGTTCATGGCTGTCTGCGGCCTGGCCATTCCAGCTTGGAAATTTGGACTGTTTGATCGGCACCATAGTACTGTTCATTAAAAGTGAGAAAATGTGCAGTTTTTCATTTGATCGAGTATTTTATGTGATAACAATGCTTTTAATCGCTACATTCTTACCGACGTTTTTCTAATGACCTATGTTGACTTCAGTTGGGAAAACCACAAAGTCAGTCTTTCTGAGAATCCTGTAGCGAAGCACGGGTACATCGTCTAGTAATAACAATAAACAAGTATTGTTTAGGTGGAATTCTTCTCCTCTTTGCATTTGTGTGAATCATCAATAGGGATATGAAGCTCATAGAGTACGGTATTGGAAGGTTTACAGTTAAAAATTTTTAAAATTTTACTGTTATCTGATTTAAAAGCTTTTAGCAATTTTTTCAATTATTCTATTATTGGGCTTTTTATTTCGATTTCATCGTTTAGGTTTTTTTCCCTATTGAAATGCTGAGGTAAATAAATATAAATATTTTTGTATTCAGTCATTCACTTTCCTTTCTCAATTCTTTTTATTACCGTGAGGTCCTTATCTATTGTGCTAAATTGATGGCCGGTCTCTTTCATGTGGTTAGCCATTGCAGAATACTTGTTTTAATGCGTTATAATATTGCATATATCTTGTGATAAAACTGCGCCCAGTCTGGCCAGCATATGAAAAATTGCGCTGTGTGCATGTTAATCTATATAATCCAAATTCCTGATATTCATCTTTATTTATATTAACTGTATTATGATTAAAAAAGATGTTTCTATTAGTGTTATTTTTCCTAAATGCTATTTGTAGATCTAATTTTTTCAAGGAATTTGTAATTTGTTGAATCGCAGAATTAGTGTAGGTGAAAGTAGTGTAGGTAACCACATACTATTCTTTGACTCTTGTTACAGTTTCTGAGAAACCTCCCGCTATGATTAACCAAGAAGGCTGTGATGATTTTGAATGAACAAGTGATAGCTTGTATTAAATTGATGCTGCATTTCTAGTTGAAATTAATTGTATTTTTGTTATTAAGTTACATGTAGGCTAACTTGATGAAGACCTACAAGTGTTGACCCACGACATGATACGGTAATATGTGTTAACTGTACATTGCTTGTTATCTGCACCAAAATGGCGAGTAAAAATAGTGACGATGCCAAACAATCATTTGAAACGGTGAGTATAAAATTACGTCCTTTCTGGGTTGAAAAACCAGAAATATGGTTTTCGCAAGCAGAAGCGCAATTTAACCTTATCGGAATCACCAATGAAAACACAAAATTTAACTATCTTATGGCTCAATTGTTGAAAACATTTGGGACTTGGTATCATCAAGCGAGCAGAATAAATACACGATCGCTAAGGAATGACTTTTGACGATTTACCGTGAAAGTGAAGAAAGACAAATCAAAAAGTTAGTTAGGGAGATTGAACTTGGTGACTTACTTAGAAAAATGAAAGGCCTTAGTGGTACTGAAATTTCAGATAAACTTTTGAAAACATTACCTCAGGAGATTCGCAGTGTATTAGTGATTGCTGACAGTGATGTTAATAAACTTGCAGATGTTGGAAAATGAAGTTAGGTCAGCAACCTCGACCTCTAACCCCACTTCTGGTTTCTCTCTTCATGAAATCATGGAGAAAATATGTGAGTTAGAACGGCAACTTAAGCGTCGTGATAATTCTCGTCCCAGGTTGCAAAGTTGTAGCCGCAGCAGACCCAGATACAGACATGAAGGAAAATACTGTTACTACCATTTCAGGTTTGGTTCCAAGTGCAAGCCTGAAAAATGTGCATCACCGTGTCAGTGGAATGATCAGGGAAACACGAGGCCGCAGCCGCTGTAGCGGTTGCGTGTGCTGCTAATGATTCATTGAAAGGCCGCTCACATAACTACCGTCTGTTCGTCAAAGATCATCATTCAGGACAACATTTTCTGGTCGATAGTGGAGCTGATGTTTCCGTTATACCAGTAACAAAATTGACAGGAAATAAACCATCAGATTTCAAGCTTTTTGCAGCCAATGGAACTCAGATACAAACTTTTGGTTCAAAATTAATGAATATTGATTTAGGGCTAAAGAGAAAGCTCGAATGGCCCTTTATTATTGCACAAACATCCAAGGGTATTTTAGGAGCTGATTTTATTCACCAATTTGGTTTTTATTTATTGGTGACAAAACGTCCCATGAGCCTCTGGCTCGTGATAGGGACAATACAGTGCATACTTTTTTTTTCAAGGCGACACAATAATTACATTTCATATACAATAGTTTTTTCTGTGAAGTGACAAGTACATTTTTGGATAACTAAGACATTGCTTTTTTTCTTTTTTTTTTCTTTTTTATATGT
The DNA here is from genome assembly GCF_040414725.1 of Anabrus simplex. Classification (NCBI taxonomy): domain Eukaryota; kingdom Metazoa; phylum Arthropoda; class Insecta; order Orthoptera; family Tettigoniidae; genus Anabrus; species Anabrus simplex. The sequence goes on along the minus strand of NC_090266.1, from coordinate 1,237,749,907 downwards.
TAGGATCATAGTTTTCCAGAAGTATATTCAGATATTGTTTGGCTGTAATATATTAAATATGGACAATATATATATTATTGTATTAAATAAAGCAAGTTATACAGAGATTATATTAAGATATCTGTAAAAGAGTAATATTCCTTCAGTTTTTCCTTAAAACATAAAACCGATTTAGAGTTCTTTATAACAGGAGGCAACACATTGTATTCCCTAAACATTGATGATTCTATGCCTTTCACTCCATGTCTGTCTATTAGGTCATCGGCCCAAAGGCTGGTTGGATCCTCAAATAGCACCACCATGGTTACGCTGTTATAAGGAAACCGCAAAAATCAATGAGAGCACCAAAATGAGGCGTACTAGGCAAGATGAGGAGTGAGGTAGTTTGCCATTGCTTTCCCCATTTCACTCCATACTTTACTGAATTAGAGTGAGAGGGATATATTCTTAATGATCCTCTAGTTTCATATCCATGAATTTCACTAAAATGGTTGAAGTTAACAGTAGAATGGGTTAATTTCCTGTCTAGCTTATACATAAAAACTGCTGATGAAAATTCCATTTGTTTATGGAATAGCAGAATATTTGACTCTGAAAAAACTTCATGTGACGGTTTGAGGAAGGGGAATCCGTACATTATTTTGATGGCTCTTTTTTGTAGGATTTCCAAATTATTAATGTAATCTTTCCTACATCTTCCCCAAATAAAGCTTGTGTATGTTAGATGTGGGTGGATCATTGCATAATATATACCCTTCAATTGTTGATGAGAAAAATTACTGTATCTTAATCTGTGCATTATTCCTATCGAAGGGGTAATTTTGCTGATTACATAATCAATATGGATCTTCCAGGAAAGTGTTGAGTCCAATATTATACCAAGATACTTAGCTGAGTTGACTCGCTCTATTACTTGGTCCTTTAGGGTAACAGTGTTAGCCACTGTGATCTTATGGGCTGTTTTATGAAAGATTAAGTATTTTGTTTTAGTCACATTTATGATCATTTTTTGAGATAAAGCCCAGTACGATAACTTGTCCAAGTCACAATTTATATCTTCCATTATTTGCGTTTCACATAGTCCTTCATAAGTTATTAAGATATCATTGGCAAATACTTTACATTTTCCCTTTAGTGTTAAAGATTGTATGTCATTAATATAAATCAAAAATAGAATAGGACCTAGTACTGAGCCCTGTGGTACTCCCATTTTTGTTTGCTGCTTAGAACTTTTAGTATCGTTAATCATCACATATTGTGTTCGGTTTGATAAATAATTTTGTAACCATTTGTGTGCTAAACCCCTAATTCCTGCTAATTTTAACTTGTTCAGAAGTATTTTGTGGTCAACCAGGTCAAATGCTTTTTTAAGATCTATGAGTAGCCCTGCTGCTAATTTATTTTCATCTAAGGTCTTTTGAACATCTATTACTGTATCAAATACAGCATTATCAGTTCCTCTATTTGGGAAAAACCCATATTGATTATTGGAAAATTAATTAGTTTTACACAGAAAATTTACCAATCTAATTTTTACTACCATTTCTATGAGTTTCTCAATTGCAGATAATATACTAATTGGTCTGTAATTGGATGGATCTGTGTTATCTCCTGATTTAAAAATAGGTACAATTCTGGCACATTTGAGTAATTGGGGTATTTCTCCACTGAGAATTGAACGGTTAATAATTTCCACAATATATGGCACTAAACTTTCAACACAGGTTTTTAACATGACATTGGTTATTTTATCTTCTGTTCAATTATTTTTATTTTTTAGAGAAGTGATAATTTTGAGCACTTCACATTCATCAGTTGGAGACATGAAAATACCATTAGTTTGACTTTCAGCTGTTGTGCTGCCATGAACTTGCTCATCTTCAGGAAGACCTTTTCTTATGTTTTCAGCTACATTAACATATAGTTCATTTAGATTATTGCATTTGTCCTCTGTGTTTGTAATGCTGACATCATTTACCACCAGATGGCTGATTTCATGTTTATGTCCAAGCTTCCTATTTAACACTTCATTGACTACATACCATGTTTCTTTTTGGTTTTTGCAATTCTGTAATCTGTGTTCATAATACCTTTTTTGTAACTCTCTCTTCAATTTGGTTATTTTATTACCGATTCTTTTGTATTCTTCAATTACTTCTGCAGAGTGGTTTTTTACTTTAGTTTTTGAAAACAGTGAGTCTTTGATGTGAATTAGTGTTAGGTAGTAATTCTTGGGTAACCCAAGGTTTTAGGGGAATGTCTTGGGGGTTTTTTCTTCTTATTGAAATTGAGCTGGTTTCAATTCCTGTGCTTATATACTCAATAAATTTATTATAATAAGTGTTTATATCCATTTCCTCACAGTTAAATTTATTTTGTAGGATATATTGATTTAATTTCTTGTAATTTACAAATTGCTTACCACTATCTTTGATTATTGGTACTACTGGAACTGACTTTTCACTAGAAATTTCACATACCAGTAGGTAGTGATCACTTAAGTTATTTGTTATATTGAATACATGACATTTTTTATTACTATTTGTGACAAGTATGTGATCAATTAATGTGGGGGTTGTTTTCGTTACTCTAGTTGGGTATTTGTTATTACATGTTATACAGCCGTAAGTTATTAAATTTTCATACAAAGTTCTGTTTCTGGACGTTGAAAGCAAGTCTATATTTGTATCTCCAAGTATTACTGAAGTTTGGCCTGAACTACTATTTAGGATATTTTCTAGATCAAACATAAAACTTGGCGAGTTACTTTCCTGTGGGTTATAAATGGTAATGATTTCATATCTTTGATTTCCTTTTGTAATCATGACTTGCAGTTTGCTATGAGATTTATTTAATTTATTACATTGATTTTCCATTTGTTTGAAACATAAAGCAAAACACCCCCACCTATCTGCTCTCTTACCGCATGATGAGAAGTGTAGTTTTTTTATTTCAAAAGCGTGGGTTAGTTTGTTGGTTAACCAATTTTCAGAGATTGTAAGAATATCTACTTCTTTAATCTGATCTAATATAATTTGGATATCATCAAATTTATTTTTCATGCTTTGTGCATTTATGTGTAGGCCTTTCAAATCACATGATCTACTTTCTAAAACTCTATCTTTAATATAATTATTTAGGGTTTCACATTTAAATTCGTCTACTTTAAGAAATTTGTTTTCAGGATCCAGGTTTGGTTATGTAAGGACAAAAATTTGAAATTAAGAAAAGAAAGCTTGGAACTGAAGCGGGTACAACACAAGGAAAGGTGACCTCGTTGTTTCCAGATCAGCTGGAGTGAGCAAGTTCATGCAGAACTTCAGGGTTTGCCACTAGCCTCGAAGGACCGTCCTGGAACTTACAGATATACACTTTACAGTTTATTAATTGATTTAAAAAACAAACGATTGACAGAAACATGAAGTTGACTGTTTCAACTGTCCTAACAACTGTATCGGAGGCTGATTCAGTTAGTACATTGAAAGCTAACTGCCAATTTTTTGAGCTCCTAATGAAATTTCCTGATATAACAAAACCTGCCATTACACCTGGAGAAATCAAGCATGACGTTCAACATTTCATTACGACATCTAGTGGCCCACCAGTATTCTGCAAACCTCATAGACTGGATCCTCAGAAGCTTAGCCTGGCAAAACAAGAATTCCAATTTATGTTGAATAATAACATTATCCAACCATCGAAGTCTCAATGGACTGTGTGTGGTGATTATCGTCGACATAACGATCGCACCATTCCAGATCGCTATCCCATTCCAAGGATCGATGATGTTAGCGAGATTTTAAAATAACAAATGCATATTTTCCAAGCTAGATCTTCTACAGGCATATTATCAAATACCCGTAGCTGAAGAGGACAAAGAAAAGACTGCCGTTATTATACCATTTGGACTTTATGAATTCAATTTCATGCCATTCGGGGTACGGAACGCCCCGAGTACCTTCCAAAGATTCATCAACGAAGTGGTACGAGGACTGGACTTCTGCTTTGCCTACCTCGACGACATTCTTGTTGCTTTTACATCCACAGAAGAGCATGCTGAACATCTTAGCTTAATTTTTGAGAGGCTAAACTAATTTGGACTGTGCCTTAACGCCAGCAAGTCCATATTTGGAGCAAAAGAGATAGTGTTTCTTGGTTACCTAATCAGCGAAGAGGGAACAAAACCAGACCCCGAAAGAGTAACTGCTATAAAGAACCATAAGCGACCTGACACTGTCAGAGAACTTACAGCATTCCTTGGTTTAATCAATTTCTATCACCGCCACATAAAGAATGCTGCTGAAAATCAAGGCCCTCTGAATGACTACCTCAGAAACTCTAAGAAGAACGACAATCGCCAAATAGAGTGGACTGAAGAGACAAATGCACAATTCGAGAAGTGCAAAGAAGATCTATGCAATGCGGCTCTAACATGCCCCAGCACGGACTACGAAATCGCACTGTTTGTAGATGCTTCCGATTTTGCGGCTGGTGCTGCCATATGGAAACCCATTTGGATTTTATTCTAAGATGTTCTCTGGTGCCCAAAGAAAATATTCGACATATGACCATGAACTGCTCAGTATTTATCTAGCAGTCAAGTACTTCAAGTACCTTCTAGAGGGCAACACAGATCATAAGCCCCTGATTTTTGCCTTCAAGCAAAACAATGACAAAGCTTCTCCAAGACCACTTCAACATCTCCAGTACATTTTGCAGTTCACAACTGACTTGCGCCATGTATCAGGAAAAGAAAATACAGTTGCAGATATCTTTCCAGAAGAGAACTGCTTTCCATCCACTATGGTGATATCGCTAAAGCACAAATGAAGGATGACGAGCTTAACTTCTTGCGCTCAACTCCTCAAACTTCGCTGCAGTTTAAACCACAGCCTACCCCAGCTGAAAACATACTATGGTGTGATGTATCTACAGGCAATATCCATCCATATGTTCCAGAAAAGTTTTGTTTAGCTGTGTTTCAACATTACCATAATATGTCTCATCCAAGCATCAAAGCAACTGTGAAACTGATTTCTTCCAGATTCATCTGGAACAACATGTAGAAAGACATAGCATTGTGGACAAGGTGTTGCCTGTCCTGTCAAAAAAGCAAGATATCAAGGCGCACAAAATCTCCCATTTCAGAATTTCCAATAGTCAATCAACAATTCCACCTAGACCTTGTAGGACCACTACCACCATCTGATGGCTTCAGTTACTGCCTAATGTGTGGATAGATTCTCAAACTGGGTCGAAGCTATTCCTCTCCAAAACGTTACAGCAGAGACAGTTGTACAAGCTTTCTACAACAACTGGATAACCTGGTTTGGATCACCTAATCAAATAATTACAGATCAAGGAAGACAGTTTCAATCAGAACTCTTCTGTGCACTAGCCAAAGTATGTGGATGCAAACTGTCAAGAACCACCAGTTATCATCCGCAGAGCAGTGGCAAAATCAAGAGAAGTGAAGCTTCCACGGTGTGAAGAATTATTTAATTTAATTTCCGGGTTGAACCGTGTTGTACTTGTACGCATATCACGTACTGTTTGCCGACGTTTCGAATACATTGCAGTATTCTTTGTCAAGGCGACTGAAATACTCCTACTCGATCCAAGATCAAGGCCACTCTAGTAGTGTAATTTCTGCCTGGGAGACTGATTACCTCGGATCGAGTAGGGGTATTTCAGTCGCCTTGACAAAGAATACTGCAATGTATTCGAAACGTCGGCAAACAGTACGTGATATGCGTACAAGTACAACACGGTTCAACCCGGAAATTAAATTAAATAGCAAAATCAAGAGATTTCACCGCACCCTTAAAACTGCAATAAGAGCGCACTCAATTGACAAATAGACCGAAGTATTACCAACCATTCTCTTAGAACTCCGATGTACAGTTCAAGAAGACACCAACTCCTCTGTAGCTGAAATAGTGTATGGCACACCTCTCAGAATCCCTGGTGATTTCTTTATTGAACCATATTTTAAGCCACGCATGGACCTGCCAACTGTTGTTAACCAACTTCGCCCCAGAATGAACAGTTTAAAATCAGTGAAACAGCTTCAAAAGAATAAGACAACGGTATTCATCCACAAGGATCTCCACGAAACCTCTCACGTCTTTGTTCGAGTTGATAGAGTTAAGTCATTCCTCGAAAGGGCGTATGATGGTCCATATTCAGTTATTAACCGGACAGAGAAGTATTTCATTGCATGCATGTTGCTAACTTTTGGAAATACTACTCCAGGTGGTAACTGGAAATGAAAATCCACCACACTAGTAAGCCGTGCAACTTTACTTGAGAATTCTGGAGAGCCCAGAACAGCATGGCTTTTGGGCCACTCCAAGGTTAAAACTACGGTTGTGAGCCGTAGAGTTTCATTTCCCAGCTGCACCTCACCTGTTGTACAGATGCTGACCACAACACCGCCCGCTATGGGACCAGACGTGCGGATTTAAATTTCTCTGCCGTTGAGACTCAGTCTTCATCCACACTTGAAACTGTTCACTGTCTTTGTGGTTTCTCCAACACTGATCAGCTTACTGACCCAGTTTCCTGCAGGGATTAGTTCCCCACCTTCTGCTGGGTTGCTCAGCTTGACAGGGTCACATCTTGTAGGTTACGTGCTGGAGTTGGAGTGAATGAGGCTAGTTGGATTCTCTTGCTGAATCCAGTATGTTAGTCGCTGATCATTGGCAACAATTTACCAGAGTCCAAAGACTTTTCTTGGGTCGATTCCTGGGACCCGTTGTTGTTGTTGTTGTTATCTATATATTTAAAACACTAAGCTGACTTTTGTGACCGCGAGTTTGAGAGAACGGCTGAACTGATTGACATCGTAAAGCATTCTGATAAAAGCTCTTGGCCTGTAAATTTGCAGTTTTTTAAGAGCATGAAAATTTCTTGCCATATATAATTAAATTATTAAAGAGAAATGTAGCATTCTGATTGGCCAAAGCACTCGCCAGTACTTCAAGGCCACCAGGACTGAGGGAGCACTGAGCGCTGTGGCACACAAGAGGCGAGGTGGAAGGGGCAATCACGTATGCGCAGTCAGACGTCTTCTTGGTCAACAAATCACGGCTCGATTCAACACAGGCTGTGCTAGACACATCTCCCAGTGGACAATCCATAGGAGCAGGGGTTCTTTGGGGTATGGTAACCTGCGCCACACACGGGTGCCACTGTTAACCCAAGGTCATCGGGCACGACGACACGCATTTGTCGCCAGTCACCAGGGATGGACACTGGAACAATGGCGTAACGTAATATGGTCGGACAAATCATGATTTCAACTGCACCATGCCGATGGGAGGCACCGCGTATGGCGCAGACCACATGAAGTGATGGATCCCGCCTGCCTCAAAGGTGTGGTCCAGGGCGCTGGTGTCTCTGTTATGGTCTGGGGTGCATTTTCCTGGTATGGAATGGGCCCCCTAGTTGTTCTGGAAGAGACTTTGAATGGTACGTGGTATGTTGAGCTGCTTGGAGACCATCTCCACCCATTTTTGGCCTTCCAGTGCCCAGACGGTTCTGCAGTGTTTCAAGATGATAAAGCGCCGCCACATCGCTCCCATGTCGCCCAGGAAAGGTTCCAGGAACATGCAGCGGAGGTCCAACGACTGTCATGGCCACCCAGGAACCCCAATATGAACCCTATCGAGCATACTTGGGATGTCCTGGAATGCAGGCTCCGTGCCGTGGATCCTGCACCCACGAACAGACCAGCATTGGCGGCCACTCTGCAAACGATTTGGTGTCAGCTGCGTCCAGAGGACTACCAGGGCTTGTTGACTCACTTCCACGGCGTCTTACTGCAGTTCGCAGGGCCAGAGGACGCCCCCCACGCTATTAGGTGACTATCCCATGACATTTGCTAAGTCAGTGTACATTACCTGTGAGTAGTACCACAATGTGTGGAACACCCTAAGTCTATGTTACTTATGATAGGTACTACTACATGCCAAATACCATGGTTCTTAGCGATAAGTACCATGAGGGTCCGTTGCCCTGGATTTTGGACCTCTTTAGACAACAAGCATCATTGATCCAGGATTGTGCTTTGGAAGCAGTCCTTGGTCAGTATCTGCTACTGTTTTAAGATATTTTCTGGGAAGGTGGGGCATTGTGGGTCAAATCCACTGATTGTTTTAAGTTCATAATCGTTGTTCATCATTTTTTTTTTTTTTTTTAATATTCTAGTCAGTGGATTAATTTTAGAATTATTTTTAACTTTCAGTATTGCTTGTTGGATCCCTTTGGATCTTCTATCACCTTTGCTCTTCATAGTAACAATGGACAAGATAATGACAAAAGTGGCAAGGAAAATTGGAGGAGGTAGAATGAAAGTGATGTTTTGCAGATGACCTGTTAGTCTGGGGAGAAAAGGAAGAGGATATCCAGGAACAGTTAGATGCTTGGGTAGATGAGGTGGAACAACATGGAATGAAATTTAATGCCTAAAAGAGTGAGATAGTGATCACAACTAGAAAGAAGGAGAGACCTACAAGGGGGATAATGCTTGGAGGGGAACAGCTTAGGACGGTAAGAGAGTTTCAAGTACTTAGGAAGTATCATAGAGGAAAGTGGAAGAAATGATAAGGAAATAATCAAGCGTGGAGGGCAAGCAGGAGCATTCCTAAAAAGTGTCAGAGGCCTGGTTTGGAGCAAGGATGTCCCTCAGAGAAGCAAAAGGGTGATATACAGGGTGTACTATATACCTATTCTGACGTATGGAGCTGAGACTTGGGTAATGAGGCAGAGAGCCGTGAATAGAATACAGGCAAGTGAATGAAATTTCTGAGAAGCAGGATAGGAGTGACAAGATGGGATAAGATGAGAAATGAGAGGGTTCAAGATATAGTAAAAGAAGAGCCACTACAGAATAGGATAGAGGCATCTAGACTTAGATTGTATGGACGCATGAGGAGAATGACAGAGGAAAGGATACCGAGGAGGATGCATGAAATGGAGATAACAGGTAAACGGCCAAGAGGAAGACCCAGAGACAGGTGGATAAAAGGAGTGGAAGAGTGTGTACAGAGAAGAGGAGAGGACTAGGGAGAAGTGGTGGGAAGACAAGAGGAGATGGAGAGGCTTATGTTCCAAACAGACCCGGCGAACAGCTGGAAACTGCAGATGATGATGATGATGATGGCGTACGGCTTTTTGTGCGGCGAGTGTCCAATGACAAGTTTGGCTCGCCAGATGCAGGTCTTTTAATTTGACTTCCGTAGGCGACCTGCACGTCGTGATAAGTATGAAATGATGATGGAGATGACACACACCCCGCCCCCGTGTCAGAGAAATGAACCAATTATTGTTAAAACTCCTGACCCTGCCGGGAACCAAACCCGGGACCTCTGTGACCAAAGGCTAGCATGCTAACCATTTAGCCATGCAGCCGGACATGATGATGATGATGATGATGATGATGATGATGATGCATCATCATGTTTTGAATTCTGGTCAGTGGATCAGTTTTGGACTTATCAATTGTCATTACATTTTGTCTCATTTCGTACCATTAGGGGTCGATGACCTAGATGTTAGGCCCCTTTAAACAACAATCTTCATCATCAATTCAGGTTTCCGTAAGAGCTGATAAGCTATCCAAATCCTATAACAGTTACTGTGTAAGTAGAGTATTACATAATGTACGTACTTTTCTGCGAAGTTGCCAAAACGGAGTTACCATCAGCATTTTCTATAAGAGTGATTATCGGACTTCAAGTTTAAGGACTGGTTGTTGTGTGTTTTCTAATCTATAAGCCTGCATTAATAATCACACCAGTTTCAAATTTTAAGAGATCTTTGTGCTGCCATGCATCGAGGCTGAGGAGTTAATATATTACACTTCAATGGCACCTTGATGAGTTTATATAGTTCACATGCCTATAAATTTTCTTCTTGTTGTTGTATAATTTGGAAATGAATGTAAACTGTGATATAGTGGTAGCCATCTCATTCAATTCATACAGTATGTATTCAACCATGCCCCATTTCCAATAAACATACAGTAATAGCTTGAAATTCTTGCGAGATATGGAGTAAATTTGAAGGTTTTAAGAGCCATCTAGCTTGAAGTGATGTTGGACAAATGTAAAACTCCTTCTTCGACTCTGGAATGAGAGTCGTAATTTACTCCAATTTCTATAGAACACTTTCCCGTCTTGTCAGTACTTAATTACCGTACATGTTTCGAGAGCTAACTTTGCTCTTCATAGTAACAGTGGACAAGATAATGATAAAAGTGGCAACGAAAATTGGAGAAGGAAGAATGAAAGTGATGATGTTTGCGGATGAGCTGTTAGTCTGGGGAGAAAAGGATGAGGATATCCAGGAACAGTAAGATGCTTCTTCAACGGTGCCAAAACATCAGTTAATCTTTGGACTTGGTACATTGTTACAAATATACTTATCAACAGAACAATCATATATAAATCTTGCCATAGGATGATAATAATAATAATAATAATAATAATAATAATAATAATAATAATAATAAATCTTCAAATTATTAAAATATTTCTTTCTTACTTACTTACTTACTTACTTACTATGTCATTTATTACAGTCTTTAAGGTATAAATCTTCAAATTATAAATGAATAAAATCTATTAAATTAGTCACTATATGCTGAAATTTTAAATCTGCTCTGCTCTTGGAACTTAGTCCTTATTTATATCTAAAGAAGAAATAAAAATGTTTTTTTGTGTTACGAATTGAAAATTATTCTTCTTTTATGACCGCGTAGGATCACTTTAGTCAGTCCATTGTTCAGGTCTCCTTGAAGGGATTGTTCGGGATTTGCGGTCCTCGCAGTACTTCTTCAGACGCTCCGAACTTCGTGCCCTTTCCTCGGTTGAAAATAGGCGTGTTGTTGGTTTGTTTCGTGTAAGGGTAAAGCGGAGGTTTGTATTCAATTTTATCTTATTTGTCTTGTCTTCTGTTGTAAGGCCTATTTCCTTCAGATCCTATCGTACTTCTCTGATCCATTTACATCCTGTTGTGGTATTTTTTGAGACGAGAATTGTGTTGTACCAGTTGTTTCACAAGTCTCGAATCCTGCATCCTCATGATATGTCCAAAGAATCCCAGTCTCCTCTTACGCATAGTATCTGTAATGGGTTCTAGCTCTTTGTACATGACTTTGTTAGGTATTAACCGCCACTGTCCATCTTTCTGGTATTTTTTGTTGATGCAGGTTCTTCCAATCCTCCTTTCAATTTTCTGAAGTCTGTCAGTCTTTGATTGTTTATTCAGGTAAAAGTGTGTTTCTGCTGCATATGTAGCTTCCGGTTTTATAACTGTGTTGTAGTGTTTAATTTTTGTATTTATTGATAGACATTTCTTTTTGTAGATATCCCATGTTAATTTTTGTGCTTTAGCTAATCTATTTGTTCTTTTTTGGATTGATATTTTTTCATTTAGGTTATATGTTATTACTTCTCCAAGATATTTAAATTGAGTTACAATTTTGATTTTATTACCATTTGTGGTAACTTCTTTTGGTTGTGTTGGTTTTGGGGCATAATTTCAGTTTTTTCAAATGATATTTTGAGGCCAATTTTATTGGCAAAGTTTTGAAGTTCTGATATCTGGGTTTTTGCTTCTTTTTTTCTTTTTTTTTTTCGTCGCACCGACACAGATAGGTCTTATGGCGACGATGGGACAGGAAATGGCTAGGAATGGGAAGGAATCGGCCGTGGCCTTAATTAAGGTACAGCCCCAGCATTTGCCTGGTGTGAAAATGGGAAACCACGGAAAACCATTTTCAGGGCTGCCGATAGTGGGGTTCGAACCTACTATCTCCCGAATACTGGATACTGGCCGCAATTAAGCGACTGCAGCTATCGAGCGCGGTTTTTGCTTCTTTTATGTCCACTGCTAGTAATGCTAAATCGTCAGCAAAACCCAGGCAATTTGTTTTGATTTTTCGGCCAATCTTTATTTTGGGGGGACATTTCCTAAACCATTCCCTCATTACCATTTCTAGAGCACAGTTAAATAATGGTGGTGAGAGCCCATCTCCCTGCCATAGTCCAGTTTTAATTTCAAATGTCTCTGATGTTTCACCCCTAAATTCACTTTTGATTTGGTGTTAGTGAGAGTCAATTTTATCATGTTTATTAATCTGGGGTGTAATCCAAGGTGTCTTAAAATTTTGAACAGAGATTCTCTATGGATGCAGTCATAAACTTTCTTGAAATCTACAAATGTTATCACAATATCTCTGTTTCTTCTCCTGTTATAGTCCATTATCAACTTAAGACTCATGATCTGATCAGGACAGCTCCTCCACTGTCTGAAACCTCCTTGATATTCTCCTAGTTCTTTCTCAAGTTGTAAACTTAAGGATGATTATTGAAAATATTTTGTGTATGTCAAAATCAAATCAAAATCTCTTTATTTGTAAATGAGGTGTCAACCTCGGTGGCAAATGGTACACTAAAATACATTATTGTCAAGCACTAAATTTTAAATTAACAAAAGACGAAGAAAATTTTCCTAGAATACAATATTATACAATTTACGCTGACAATTTTTTCTATTAAACACACAGCTCATCCTTAATAAATTTATATTGTTTACAAAATTCTACTTATAATATCTCCTGTACTTACATAGTCACCTCATATGCAGTATGTGGAATTACTTCAATAATACTATACAACTGGTGTAAGATTAAAATTTACATTGCATTGGTACTTATTTATTTTTCACCCATTCTGGAACCTAAGTAGCATAACGACCTGCTGCGTCTTAACCAGAGCCCCTTTTGCCACCACTTTTCAGAGTTCCTGAAGGGCCTTCACAGCTACCATAGCGGTCCCAGGGCCCTCGAAGTCCCCACTTTACTTCACCCCTACAGGCAGTCCCCTACTTCGGCTGTCCGAACTCCATGGACCAGGGGATGGTATTAATTTACTCACACACAGTTTTTATTTACAATAACCTGCACTGGTCGAATGCCCTCTAACCTTTCATTTATTTTCTCTGTTGCTGTTTATTGTCCTCTTGAATATCTGTACAGATTTTGGAAAAGGATCAAACACTACCCCTGGTAAACTGTTCCACTCCTTCACACCCTTCCCAATGAATGAAAATTTACCCCAATCGCTTCTGCTAAAATTCCTTCTAATTTTATATTTGTGGTCAGTCCTGCTGATATAATTATTTTCCAACTGAAGCCTCTCACAGATTTCTCCCCATGCTTCTTCTCCTGTATAGGCTCTATATAATCCTATAAGTCTAGTTTTCTCCCTTCTCTTACTTAAAGTTTCACACCCAAATTCCTCTAACATTTCTGAGACACTACTTTTTCTCCATGGTTCATGTTTGTGGGTTACTGTAGTCACGTCCTAGTTCATGAACCATGGGCAACGGCTGAGTGGCCTAGTAAGTGGTCCTGAGAGTCGGGATACCAGTTGCTGTGGAATGGGCGTGGGCGTCTTGGACATATTCTGAGTCGTGACCCTCGTTGTGCTCAGGCGGCTAGGACTATACAATTCACCGGTGGTCCATAACCCGTTAGAGGAGAGATCGTCACTTGGACTGTGTGCAAGTAGGGCAGCATCCTGCTTCATGAATTAACCGAGCTCAGAACACTTTAAGCAAGCCTCGGACCTATGGGAGTAATGGAGTCCCACTCCCATTTGACAGGCGAGGGACTCCTTGGAAACAACTTGGTGAGCGAAATGGAATTCGATGGGGAGCTATCCATATTAATGGGGCTTATGGAAGAAAGAAGAACTGGCTGAGTCAGCTAATAGGATGCACCTGGATGTGCTAGGAATAAGTGATATTCGAGTAAGGGGAGATAATGAGGAAGGGATAGGAGTTTATAAAGTGTACTTGACGGGTGTTAGAAAGGAAAGGGCAGAGTCTGGGGTAGGGCTCTTTATCAGGAATACCATTGCACACAACATAGTTTCTGTTAGGCACATAAATGAGCGAATGATGTGGGTAGATTTGTCAGTGGGAGGAATTAGGACAAGAATTGTGTCCGTGTATTCACCATGTGAGGGTGCGGATGAGGATGAAGTTGACAAGTTTTATGAAGCATTGAGTGACATCGTGGTCAGGGTGAACAGCAAGGATAGAATAGTGCTAATGGGCGATTTCAATGCGGGAGTTGGAAATAGAACTGAAGGATACGAAAGGGTGATTGGTAAATGTGGGGAAGATATGGAAGCTAATGGGAATGGGAAGCGTTTGCTTGACTTCTGTGCTAGTATGGGTTTAGCTGTTAGGAATACATTCTTCAAGCATAAGGCAGTTCACCGCTACACATGGGAGGCTAGGGGCACCAGGTCCGTAATAGACTACATCTTAACGGACTTTGAATTCAGGAAATCTGTTAGGAATGTACGAGTTTTTCGCGGATTTTTTGATGATACAGACCACTATCTGATTTGTAGTGAACTAAGTATCTCTAGGCCTAGGGTAGAGAAAGTGAAATCTGTCTGCAAACGAATAAGAGTAGAAAATCTCCAGGACGAGGAAATTAGACAGAAGTACATGGATATGATTAGTGGGAAGTTTCGAACAGTAGACAGTAAGCAGGTTCAGGATATAGAAAGTTGTAACGTTCCAGACGTCACAGTGTAATTATGTTAATTTTATTATGTGTAATTAATTCAGGAATTTAACGTCATGATATTTATTTTGGTATGTAATTGTATTATAATTCATGTTTAATCATTTGCTCACTATCATTTCATTACTTTGTAACTACGACTTGTAAACGAGGGCTGAATATCCTAATATTCACTTAGATTCTTGCGACATTCGTTTAAAATGAACTTGCAGTAGATTTCCTCTATCTTGCCACATCACCGAGGAAGAAGGAAGGACAAATTTAGACACCAAGTTCTGGGAAAAGCGAGCACGTGTTCAAGCGTTCTAACGTAAGCTACCGTATTTCGACCAGAATTATTCAAACTGATCACCGCCTATATTTTCAAAGGAGCGTCATGTTGCCATGGATACTGAGTGAAAGGACTAATAGAAGAACAGTTGATATCAGGGTTAAGACCCGTCAACTCTAATATCTGGAGTGGGGAGAGACGTGTCATCTGATTGGACCACGTGTAGCGACCTGTAATTTGCGCCAGAGAAGGTTATAAAAGGGCGTGTTGGAGCTCTTGGCTTCATTCTCTCTGCATTATTATTGATCTTCTACGTGATTCTTATTCTCTTTCTGATCGATATTATTCTACATTCTTCTACGAGATCTTCTACTTGATTTTCTACTTGATTCTTCGTCTCGATACTTAGGAAATTCTGAATGAGGGGTATTGCCACTCTCATCAGGAAGTACGTACAGCACGGCTACAAGACCGGTTTGAACCAGTCTAAGTCAATAGATAGTATTAAACTAGATAGAAATGAAACTTCAGAGCACATTTTCAGTAAAGTCGGAAGGATTCTTAATTGAGTATCCTCTCCATAAAACCCAAGGTGGTTCTTCTAACTATGACTTAGGGCTTATCTCCAATATATGGGATAAAGCATAATAGGGAGTGTTAGTTTTGAAGTCATCTTCCAATTAGTGGTGGGTGCAATTTGCAAGGCAGGAATGGTACTTAGCTGCAGATGAAGAGATCTCAAAGACGACCGGTGATGTTCCAGCTACAAGGAGGGAAGCTTTCCAAGGACCAGCAGACCAAGACTACATGGTGAGCAAGCGAGTTAAAGATATTGCAAGTTTTCGCGAAGTAGAGTCATTCAATTTTTTGTTAAATTCATTTTCTAATTTAAATTCAGTTCTCGTTAAACCGTCGTCATTTATATTAAATATAATAAATAGTATTTTTCTAGTTCACTTTAATCAATCTGCCTTAATTAGCCTTTTGATTTCTAATTCTCCTGCTTAATGATTAGTGCACTATCACCCCACCCCTGTGATAAGAGTCCGTCCAAGCTTGATTATAAATTTTTATCTTCAAGTCCTCAACTTAAAGATTGGCGCCCTTAGCTTGAATGGTTGCATTTCTCGTTCGATGATTGTTCTCCGAGAGGGGAAGTCACAAAGTGAATGGGTGGCATACAGGGATGCTGTAGTAGAAACAGCAAGGGAATGCCTAGGAACAACTGTGTGTAAAGATGGGATAAGGCGAACATCTTGGTGGAATGATGAAGTGAGAGCAGCCTGTAAACGTAAAAAAAGAAGGCTTATCAGAAATGGCTCCAAACAAGGGCCGAGGCAGACAGGGATTTGTACGTAGATGAAAGAAACAGAGCAAAACAAATAGTTGTTGAATCCAAAAAGAAGTCATGGGAAGATTTTGGTAATAACCTGGAAAGGCTAGGTCAAGCAGCAAGGAAATCTTTCTGGACAGTAATAAAGAATCTTAGGAAGGGAGGGAAAAAGGAAATGAACGGTGTTTTGAGTAATTCAGGTGAGCTCATAATAGATCCCAGGGAATCACTCGAGAGGTGGAGGGAATATTTTGAACATCTTCTCAATGTAAAAGGAAATCATCCTGGTGGTGTTGCAAACAGCCAAGCTCATGGGGAGGAGGAAAATGATGTTGGTGAAATTATGCTTGAGGAAGTGGAAAGGATAGTAAACAAACTCCATTGTCATAAGGCAGCAGGAATAGATGAAATTAGACCTGAAATGGTTAAGTATAGTGGGAAGGCAGGGATGAAATGGCTTCATAGAGTAGTAAAATTAGCATGGAGTGTTGGCAAGGTACCTTCAGATTGGACAAAAGCAGTAATTGCACCTATCTATAAGCAATGGAACAGGAAGGATTGCAACAACTATCGAGGTATCTCATTGATTAGTATACCAGGCAAAGTATTCACTGGCATGTTGGAAGGGAGGGTACGATCAGTCGTTGAGAGGAAGTTGGATGAAAACCAGTGTGGTTTCAGACCACAGAGAGGCTGTCAGGATCAGATTTTCAGTATGCGCCAGGTAATTGAAAAATGCTACGAGAGGAATAGGAAGTTGTGTTTATGTTTCGTAGATCTAGAGAAAGCATATGACAGGGTACCGAGGGAAAAGATGTTCGCCATACTGGGGGACTATGGAATTAAAGGTAGATTATTAAAATTAATCAAAGGCATTTATGTTGACAATTGGGCTTCAGTGAGAATTGACGGTAGAATGAGTTCTTGGTTCAGGGTACTTACAGGAGTTAGACAAGGCTGTAATCTTTCACCTTTGCTGTTCGTAGTTTACATGGATCATCTGCTGAAAGGTATAAAATGGCAGGGAGGGATTCAGTTAGGTGGAAATGTAGTAAGCAGTTTGGCCTATGCTGGCGACTTGGTCTTAATGGCAGACTGTGCCAAAAGCCTGCAATCTAATATCTTGGAACTTGAAAATAGGTGCAATGAGTATGGTATGAAAATTAGCCTCTCGAAGACTAAATTGATGTCAGTAGGTAAGAAATTCAACAGAATTGAATGCCAGATTGTTGATACAAAGCTAGAACAGGTCGATAATTTCAAGTATTTAGGTTGTGTGTTCTCCCAGGATGGTAATATAGTAAGTGAGATTGAATCAAGGTGTAGTAAAGCTAATGCAGTGAGCTCGCAGTTGCGATCAGCAGTATTCTGTAAGAAGGAAGTGAGCTCCCAGACGAAACTATCTTTACATCGGGCTGTTTTCAGACCAACTTTGCTTTACGGGAGCGAAAGCTGGGTGGACTCAGGATATCTTATTCATAAGTTAGAAGTAACAGACATGAAAGTAGCAAGAATGATTGTTGGTACAAACAGGTGGGAACAATGGCAGGAGGGTACTCGGAATGAGGAGATAAAGGCTAATTTAGGAATGAACTCGATGGATGAAGCTGTGCGCATAAACCGGCTTCGGTGGTGGGGTCATGTGAGGCGAATGGAGGAGGATAGGTTACCTAGAGGAATAACGGACTCTGTTATGGAGGGTAAGAGAAGTAGAGGGAGACCAAGACAACGATGGTTATAGTCGGTTTCTAACTATTTAAAGATAAGAGGTATAAAACTAAATGAATCCACAACACTAGTTGCAAATCGAGGATTGTGGCGACGTTTAGTAAATTCTCAGAGGCTTGCAGACTGAACGCTGAAATGCATAACAGTCTATAATGATAATGTATGTAAAGTATGTATGTATGTATGTATGTATGTATGTATGTATGTACTTTTTCTCCTGAAATCCCCTGTTACAAATCTTGCTGCTTTCCTCTGCCCACTATCTATTTCTTTTATTAGGTATTCTTGGTGAGGATCCCAAACACTGTTTGCATATTCCAATAATGGACGAACCATACTTAAGTAACTTTTTTCTTTTAATTCTTTGTTGCATCTTTTAAGTAGCCTTATTATGACATATAACGATCTGTATGCTTTCCCAACAATGTCATCCACATGACCCGTCCAGTGCAAATTACTTTCAAATCTCACACCTAAGTATTAGCACTTGCCATCTTTTGGGATAACTACCTCATCCAAAGTATAATCAAATTCAGTTTTAAAGCTCCTGTTTGTAAACGTTGTAACAGTTGATTTGCCTCCATTAACCTTCATATTATTTTCTTCAACCCATTGTTGGATACTCTCAAGGTCCCTTTGTAATTCTGAGCAATCCTCAATGTTATTTATTTCCATATAAACAATTATGTCATCTGCATACAATCTTATTTTTGATGTTATATTGTTTCCTAAATCATTTGCGTATATTAAGAAAAGTAACGGACCGATTATACTACCCTGTGCAATTCCCTTCCAATTTCTCTTCCTGTGATATATTATTTCCTACTTTGACTTCTGAACCCTTGAATTTAGGAATGTTCTTATCCAACGTGTAACCCTTACATCCAGTCCTATTCCCTCCAATTTCATTAATAATATTCCTTGTTCCACTCTATCAAATGCTTTGGAAAGATCTATGGCTATGCAATCTAACTGGCCTCCTGAATCCAACTGATCTGATATGTCCTGCTGAAATCCCACCAGTTGTGCCTCACAAGAAATGTTTTTTCTAACTCCATACTGGTTCCTCATGAACCAGTTTTTATCAGGAGTGTCTAGGAGTGAGATTCCCCTGTAGTTATTTGGGTCAGTTTGTCTCCTTTTTTGTGCTGTGGGTGAATGAGGGCTGTTGTCCGGTGTTCTGGCAGTTCTTCGTTAATCCAGATAGAGACAAGTTGTTGATGGAGGGCAACTTTTGCTGTTCTTCCTGCATATTTCCATTTCCACAAGGTGTGATCTTCTCCTGGCGCTTTGTACTTTTTAAATTTATTCAGAGCTTGGTAGACTTCCTTTATTGTGGGGGGGATTGATGTTTTCTGGCGGTGTTTTTATTGGGGTGTTGGTGTCTAAATGAAGGAGTTCTGTAGGTTCCTCACAATTTAAAAGCTTGTTGAAATATTTAGCCAGAATTTCTGCATTGTCTGTATTGTTATGAGCCAGCTTTCCATTTTCATCCTTCATCAGTAGGGTCGGGTGTTTATATTTTTGGAGCTGTTTTCTGAAGGGTTTGTGGTAGTCCCTTGATTGAGTTTTATTGAATTCTTCTTCAGTTAACTTCAGTGTGTCCTATTGATGCTGTCTTTTTATATTTCTTAAGACTTGGGTAGTTTCTTTTCTCTGTTTTACTAGATTTTGATATGATATTTCTGATTTTTGGGACTGATGTAATAGCCATGCCTGATGTCTTTTCTGCTCTGTTTCATCACATTCGCTGTTCCACCATTGGTGTTTTGTTATATGGTTTAATTGAAGCCAGGTCTTCTGCAATTTGTTTAAGGTTGTATACTAAGTCTTCAAGTTTATCTGTGATTTTTATTTTTTAGTTGCTTTTTTGTAATTTTCATTGTTGATTAGCTGGGTAGGATCTATTTTTCTTTTAGTTTTAGGGGCTTGCTTTTGTAGTCTCCTCTCAAGAGTGAGCTTAATTTTTATTTTAACTGCGTAGTGATCTTAACCTTTGTCTATTCCTCGGAGGACTTTGATGTCATAGATTTCTTTGTGGTGGTATTTCTTCATGCAGATGTGATCCAGTTGCCATTCATCTTTAATGTAGTTGGGGTGTTTCCATGTTCTGAGTTTTTGAGGTTTTCTCTTAAAACATGTAGATTTTGAGATTAAATTATGGTTTCTACACAGGTCAACCTAGTCTCCCTCCATTTTTATTTGTTTTCTTGTGTGCTGGCCATTTTCCGATGATGTCACAGTGTTTTCTTTCTCTGCCTAGTTGAGCGTTGAAGTTGCCTATTAATAATTTTACATGGTGTTTGGAGATGTTATCTATGATCTGGTCCAATAGGTCCCAAAATTTTTCTGTTTCCTTATGGTCTTTTGAGTTGTTTTTATCATTAGTGGAAGCATGATCATTTATTATAGTATAGATTTTATTAGATGCCTTTAAGGCGAGCGTTGAGAGTCATGGAGAATGTGATTTGAATTCTTGAACTGAGTTTATTATTTTAAGGCTGACCAAAAATCCTGTTTCAAATTGTGGGACATTCTTCATCACTCTCTTCCTGGGTATAGCTTTATAAAGTGTATATCCTTGACATTCCAAGGCATCCTGGTGTTTCTAATTTCCTGTAATCCCATGATAAGAATTTTGTGTTGGTCCATTATGTCGGTGATCACTTTTAGTTTACCAGTTTGCATGAGTGAGTTTATATTGTGTGTAGAGAAGTATGTTATCTGCTTTGGTTTGATTCATGACTTGGTCTCGTTCATGTATGTGGTACTGGAGTAATTCTGTGCCTCCGACTTCACGGTATCTTTTAAGTGGCAGCCCACCGTATCCGGATGCTGCCTTCTCTGAACTCTTGGTTCAGCCAGTGGAGTATTTCTTAAGAGACCTTCCATGGTCGAGCGTCAAGGTGTCACCTGTGTGGGACTAGATCTCAAATTACAACTCTGGATGTGATCCAATGAGGTGATAATGAGGCCGCTCCTCTGGAGTACGGACACCCTAACCTGGAAAACAGATGCTACATAATGGATTTCAGTGGCATTTCCTACACTGTGGGGACCATCACCCCACCTAAAGGGGCTCATTTACCCGAAGCCATTGGCCCCCTTAGGGAGTCGGGTAATTTCCCGCTGCCCAACACTCGGCATTGGCAGTTTTACAGCTGGGTGCCAGACCAGCAAAACCCTCCTCCTTTCTCATTCCAGACTTGGGACCGGACAATGGCGGATGAAAATTACTTTATTTTAAAAATGTTTTACTAGATGACAAAGTAAAGGTAAATTTAGACACAAAGAAACATTTTATTTCTTTTTTTAGATGTAAATAAGGACATAGATTCCAAGAGCAGAGCAGATTTAAAATTTTAGCATATAGTGACTAATTTAATAGATTTTATTCATTTATGATTTGAAAATTTCTATTTTTAAGTCTGTAATAAATGACATAATAAGTAAGTAAAAGTTGAAACACAGACATATTTTAACAATTTCAAGATTTATATAGTAATTATTATTATTATTATTATTATTATTATTATTATTATTATTATTATCGTATGGCAAGATTTATATACAATTGTTCTCTTGATAAGTATATTTGTACCAGTGTACCAAGTCCAAAGATTAATAGATGTTTTAGCACCGCTGAAGAAGAGAGTAGTTAGCTCTCAAAACATGTACAGTAATTGAGTGTAATAAAATATGTAAAGTATTGACATGGCGGGAAAGTGTTCTATAGAAATTGGAACGTAAGTCAATATGGACAGGATTAACCAACATGGTGAAAATAATCAATTCCTAATTTACTGTCATGGAAATCCAAAGGATTATGTCTTTACTACGATCAAACTGCTAATGTGCCAATTTTCAATTCTGATTTGATGTACATTGTGCTCATAGCAAACCAGGAACCCAGTGCACTGTACACTCAAAATAGGCAGAGAGCTATAATTTCTCAAGATGATTTACCTCCATCAGATACAACACTTCCATTTTCTCTTAAGTGGCACAAATTTCCAGTTTGCTTGGCATTTTGTATCACAATCAGCAAACTCAAGGGAAACACTGGTGTAATGTTATGGCAAAATTTTTACACTAAATATGGGTAATGACGTAGAATATTAACTTGAATAAAATATAAATAGCAAAATAAATATGAATAACAAAATTGGCACCTGGAAAAGATTTACAGAAATAATTGACTCTAGAGCATGAATGAACTTTCTCCCAAGGTGACAATCATCAGGCTGACGAGGTCTCCAGTTTGCTTATCATCTTACCTTACCCCTGAAATAGAATCTGGATAGCATAACATGTTTTGTTTACTTTACCAGTAAGCAACATTTACCCAAAGTTTCACTAATGACATTTTTACAAACACAAAAAAAAAAAAACCACACACACACACACACACACACACACACACACACACACACACACACACTCTCTCTCTCTCTCTCTCTCTCTCTCTCTCTCTCTCTCTCTCTCTCTCTCTCTCTCTCTCTCTCGTGATGTGACCATTTAAAACATGTCAAATATACAAACATCTACAAACCACCAGTGACTCATCTACCCACAATTCAGATGCAATTAGTTTCACTATATGCCATACCTCCAGGTAATAAAATAGTCCATCTGCACTGCTACGAAAGAAAAACCCTTATCTAGTAAAGACTACCTTCGTTACATATGGATGCACCCTTCTTTATGAAGGCCATCCTTAACCGTATTTACACTTCTCTTCATCGATTTCTTCAGTCATCCCAGCTTCCAGCACAGGTTAATGTGGCTCTTTACGTTTTTCAACTGAAGTCTTCGTTCCTACAGAATACTGCTGATCGCAACTGCGAACTTACTGCATTACCTTTACGACACCTAGATTCAATCTCATTTACTGTATTACCATCCTGGGAGAACACACAACCTAAATACTTGAAATTATCGACCTGTTCAAGCTTTGTATCACCAATCTGACATTCAATTCTGTTGAATTTCTTACCTACTGACATCAATTTAGTCTTCGAGAGGCTAATTTTCATACCATACTCATTGCACCTATCTCCAGGTTCCAAGATATTAAGACTGCACGTTTTCAGCACAATCTGCCATTAAGACCAAGTCGTCAGCATAGGCCAAACTGCTTACTACATTTCCACCTAACTGAATCCCTCCCTGCCATTTTATACCTTTCAGCAGATGATCCATGTAAACTATGAACAGCAAAGGTGAAAGATTACAGCCTTGTCTAACTCCTGTAAGTACCCTGAACCAAGAATTCATTCTACCATCAATTCTCACTGAAGACCAATTGTCAACATAAATGCCTTTGATTGATTTTAATAATCTACCTTTAATTCCATAGTCCCCCAGTATAGTGAACATCTATTCCCTTGGTACCCTGTCATATGCTTTCTCTAGATCTACAAAACATAAACACAACTGCCTATTCGTCTCGTAGCATTTTTCAATTACCTGGCGCATACTGAAAATCTGATCCTGACAGCCTCTCTGTGGTCTGAAACCACACTGGTTTTCATCCAGCTTCCTCTCAACGATTGATCGCACCCTCCTTTCCAAGATGCCAGTGAATACTTTGCCTGGTATACTAATCAATGAGATACCTCGATAGTTGTTGCAATCCTTCCTGTTCCATTGCTTATAGATAGGTGCAATTACTGCTTTTGTCCAATCTGAAGGCACCTTACCAACACTCCATGCTAATTTTACTACTCTATGAAACCATTTCATCCCTGCCTTCCCACTATACTTCACCATTTCAGCTCTAATTTCATCTGTTCCTGCTGCCTTATGACAATGGAATTTATTGACCATCCTTTCCACTTCCTGAAGCATAATTTCACCAACATCATTTTCCTCCTCCCCATGAGCTTGGCTGTTTGCAACACCACCAGGATGATTTCCTTTTACATTGAGAAGATGTTCAAAATATTGCCTCACCTCTCCAGTGATTCCCTGGGATCTATTATGAGTTCACCTGAATTACTCAAAACACTGTTCATTTCCTTTTTCCCTCCCTTCCTAAGATTCTTTATTACTGTCCAGAAAGGTTTCCCTGCTGCTTGACCTAGCCTTTCCAGGTTATTACCAAAATCTTCCCATGACTTCTTTTTGGATTCAACAACTATTTGTTTCGCTCTGTTTCTTTCATCTAAGTACAAATCCCTGTCTGCCTCGGCCCTTGTTTGGAGCCATTTCTGATAAGCCTTCTTTTTTTACGCGTACAGGCTGCTCTCACTTCATCATTCCACCAAGATGTTCGCCTTTTCCCATCTTTACACACAGTTGTTCCTAGGCATTCCCTTGCTGTTTCTACTACAGTATCCCTGTATGCCACCCATTCACTTTCTATATCCTGAACCTGCTTGCTGTCTACTGTTCGAAACTTCTGACTAATCATATCCATGTACTTCTGTCTAATTTCCTCATCCTGGAGATTTTCTACCCTTATTCGTTTGCAGACAGATTTCACTTTCTCTACCCTAGGCCTAGAGATACTTAGTTCACTACAGATCAGATAGTGATCTGTATCATCAAAAAATCCCCGGAAAACTCGTACATTCCTAACAGATTTCCTGAATTCAAAGTCCGTTAAGATATAGTCTATTACGGATCTGGTGCCCCTAGCCTCCCATGTGTAGCGGTGAATAGCCTTATGCTTGAAGAATGTATTCGTAACAGCTAAACCCATACTAGCACAGAAGTCCAGCAAACGCTTCCCATTCCCAGTAGCTTCCATATCTTCCCCACATTTACCAATCACCCTTTCGTATCCTTCAGTTCTATTCCCAACTCTCGCATTGAAATCACCCATTAACACTATTCTATCCTTGCTGTTGACCCTGACCACGATGTCACTCAATGCTTCATAAAACTTGTCAACTTCATCCTCATCTGCACCCTCACATGGTGAATACATGGACACAATTCTTGTCCTAATTCCTCCAACTGATAAATCTACCCACATCATTCGCTCATTTATGTGCCTAACAGAAACTATGTTGCCTGCAATGGTATTCCTGATAAAGAGCCCTACCCCAGGCTCTGCCCTTCCCTTTCTAACACCCGTCAAGTACACTTTATAATCTCCTATCTCTTCCTCATTATCTCCCCTTACTCAAATATCACTTACTCCTAGCACATCCAGGTGCATCCTCTTAGCTGACTCAGCCAGTTCTTCTTTCTTCCATAAGCCCCATTAATATTGATAGCTCCCCATCGAATTCCATTACATTCGCCAAGTTGTTTCCAAGGAGTCCCTCGCCTGTCAAATGGGAGTGGGACTACATTACTCCCATAGGTCCGAGGCTTGCTTAAAGTGTTCTGAGCTTGGTAAATTCAGGAAGCAGGATGCTACCCTACTTGCACATAGTCCAAGTGAGGATCTCTCCTCTAACGGGTTATGGACCACCGGTGAATTGTATAGTCCTAGCCGCCTGAGCACAAGGAGGGCCATGACTCAGAATATGTCCGAGATGCCCACTCCCATTCCATAGCAACTGGTATCCCGACTCTCAGGACCACTTACTAGGCCACTCAGCCGTTGCCCATGGTTCACAAACTAGGACGTGACTACAGTAATCCACAAACATGAAAAAAAAAAAAAAAAATGTTTACAGCTGCTTAGACCTTAAGGGCATATAGTTTTTTCTTGGTCAATTATACATTGTAGTTACTAACATACATTAAAATAAATTCGCCTAATATCATATTTGTGCTTAGTATGTAGATTCAGTGCAGTACAAGTCTTTAGTAAAATCTTTCTTTAAAAATTACAGCTGCTTTAGATATTGAGGGTATTCAGTGTTTTTTGGCCAATTATACAATTAAGTTATTGACATACATTAAAATAAATTTGGCTGTTGTCATTTTGAAACATTAAACATTTTTACGTTTGGTATGGAGGTCCATTGTAGTGAAGTTCTTTAGTGAAAAAACAGTTCCTCTTGAAATGAATGTTAGCGAACTATAAAACGGGGTTCTCTCTGCCTTGGTAAAATGTGAAGTTAAATGACAATCCTTTGTGAATACAATGGCGTTTAATAATATTAATGTGTGTTGACAGTCTATATTTTGATTGTAGTGTCCTTAATTATGGATAGACTTTGTAATAGTAGACTGGTGGACCGGATTTCTTGAAAAACATTGCGTTCAAAGGATTTGAGATTCTAGAAATATCTTGATCCAAGACGGACCTCGAGCACCAAGTCGTCACGAGTAAAGCCGGAGAGTCCTCTAAAAGTAAAAAAAAAAAATAATCCATGTCCGACACTGAAATGGATCTTTTTGATAAAAAGCTTGAACAATATGTTTCACGCCTGGGGAACAGATTATCAAAACCAAGGCTTCACAGGATAAGAATAATACAATTAAAAGTTGCAGTATTTGATGAAGTTGAAGTCTAAAATTTAAAATTAGGTTGAAAATATGTAGTCGAATTGGAGACGGTATAGATTAAGACATCCTGTACTTTTAGACGAATATTTAAATTTTTCAAAGTGATTTTAGTATATGTACTTATTTTATTCAATATTTTTGTGCTGTAATCATTATGCAACCACAGTATCAACACCTGTAAGTGTTCTTCAAAACGTTTTATGTAATTTGTTAAGATTCCTCAGACCAGCATGTGTTTTAAGATTGAACGAGGCTGATGATGCCCTATAAATAGTGGGCAAACTTGTACCTTTAAAATTCTGGTAATGTCTATCTGTATTTGACCACACAATAGTGAAAAAAAAAAAATTGTATTGAATAGGTGGTATTAAAATTACTCCTTGTGTAAACTTTGTGATCACAAGTGTAGATCCGAAACCCATCAAAATTTGCCCGAAATGGACTCGGCCTGAAGCTGATCTATAAATATGGTGAGAATGTTTCACCCTACGAGACTATCCCAGTCTTCATAGAACCCTCCCTAGCAAGTATAGGAATACACGGGTAAACAAAAATAACGTGACAGGGAAACAAGACACCTACACGATGGAAATGCTCAATAGAAGAACTAAGAATATTTTCACTCAGATTAAAAGATCCCATATGCTCTAATTTGATTGGTGAGTTTAGTAACTGTCTGGGAACTGCCCCAAATAGTCCCATACCTACTTGGAAACAAACCCAGATACAGCAGAAGACCGTACACAACACAGCACATGTCCAGAAATTTAGACATTCACTGAGCCCAAAACACGACGTAAAAGATAATTTTAAAGATCACACACAAAAAATAATACCAAAGAAAACTCAGCAGGTGACAAGATATAAATTTTGAAATAAATCTGCCAAACACAAAAATTACGAAATGCAAAACGCTCAAAAGATCGACGAAAAATTATGAACTTTAACCTCAAAATTATTGCCGAAAATTTACGAAAACAGAAATTTCAGAAAAACTTAATGAGACTCTATGCTAAAATTAACCAGAACATGATGATTAGTATGACAATCAACACTACAATTTAAGTCATCTGGAAGAAGAACAAACAGGTTTTGACTCTAGTAACTTTTATAAGATGGAATATGCGCGCAGACTCAAGGTAGGTCAGGTAAACAGCTGTCTCCAACAGACAAGTACACCAACTGTTTGAAAGATAAGCGTGAATTCACGCGGGGAAGTACAGCACTTAGCATAGTTTCATGACATAGTTTAAAGCATGTTATAAATCTCATTTTTGGTCCGTATTGAAAATTTATAGTTCAAAAACAATAAAGGCGATCTTTAATCCACCTATTCAGTACATTAATTTCCACTTATAGCGGTTACATAAACATACTATCAGTTAAATGGGACATGTTTCGCTCTCAATTCAGGGCATCTTCAGCCTAAAAACAATCTTCAAGAGTACACCTTATACACTGACTGACAGAGCAAATGCAACACAAAGAAGGAGTGGTCAGAACTTTATGCCAGTTGCAGGGTAGACTGACGTCACTGAGGTATGCTCATGATGTGAAATGCGCCGCTGTGCTGCACACGTAGCGAACGATAAATGGGACACGGCGTTGGCGAATGGCCCACTTCGTACCGTGATTTCTCAGCCGACAGTCATTGTAGAACGTGTTGTCGTGTGCCACAGGACACGTGTATAGCTAAGAATGCCAGGCCGCCGTCAACGGAGGCATTTCCAGCAGACAGACTACTTTACGAGGGGTATGGTGATCGGGCTGAGAAGGGCAGGTTGGTCGCTTCATCAAATCGCAGCCGATACCCATAGGGATGTGTCCACGGTGCAGCGCCTGTGGCGAAGATGGTTGGCGCAGTGACATGTGGCACGTGCGAGGGGTCCAATCGCAGCCCGAGTGACGTCAGCACGCGAGGATCGGCGCATCCGCCGCCAAGCGGTGGCAGCCCCGCACGCCATGTCAACCGCCATTCTTCAGCATGTGCAAGACACCCTGGCTGTTCCAATATCGACCAGAACAATTTCCCGTCGATTGGTTGAAGGAGGCCTGCACTCCCGGGGTCCGCTCAGAAGACTACCATTGACTCCACAGCATAGACGTGCACGCCTGGCATGGTGCCGGGCTAGAGCGACTTGGATGAGGGAATGGCGGAACGTCGTGTTCTCCGATGAGTCACGCTTCTGTTCTGTCAGTGATAGTCACCGCAGACGAGTGTGGCGTCGGCGTGGAGAAAGGTCAAATCCGGCAGTAACTGTGGAGCGCCCTACCGCTAGACAACGCGGCATCATGGTTTGGGGCGCTATTGCGTATGATTCCACGTCACCTCTAGTGCGTATTCAAGGCACGTTAAATGCCCACCGCTACGTGCAGCATGTGCTGCGGCCGGTGGCACTCCCGTACCTTCAGGGGCTGCCCAATGCTCTGTTTCAGCAGGATAATGCCCGCCCACACACTGCTCGCATCTCCCAACAGGCTCTACGAGGTGTACAGATGCTTCCGTGGCCAGCGTACTCTCCGGATCTCTCACCAATCGAACACGTGTGGGATCTCATTGGACGCCGTTTGCAAACTCTGCCCCAGCCTCGTACGGACGACCAACTGTGGCAAATGGTTGACAGAGAATCGAGAACCATCCCTCAGGACACCATCCGCACTCTTATTGACTCTGTACCTCGACGTGTTTCTGCGTGCATCGCCGCTCGCGGTGGTCCTACATCCTACTGAGTCGATGCCGTGCGCATTGTGTAACCTGCATATTGGTTTGAAATAAACATCAATTATTCGTCCGTGCCATCTCTGTTTTTTCCCCAACTTTCATCCCTTTCGAACCACTCCTTCTTGGTGTTGCATTTGCTCTGTCAGTCAGTGTATTAATATCGAAGCTAAAAGTTTAGCCAGTTACTAAAATTCAGTATATAAAAATGTGAGAAATGATACATTATACAAACATGTTGATGGAAACACTGTCAATGATTAAACCATAAAAATATTTTTGTCAGAGAATAAAACTTATTCTGTTACAAAGTTTCTAATTAAAACGGTTCATTAAAAAATTTTTTGTGGAAAAACAGTGTGACAATGATATAATGCCAACGGCATGAGGGCGTGAAAAACAAGCACTAAAGTGATTGTCATGAAAACAACATCTTTAAGGCCGCTGATGACATCATGAGCAGTAAGGCGCGCGTCTGTTAGCTTGCATTCGGGAGATAGTAGGTTCGAATCCCACTATCGGCAGCCCTGAAGATGGTTTTCCGTGGTTTCCCCATTTTCACACCTGGCAAATGCTGGGGCTGTACCTTAATTAAGGCCACGGCCGCTTCCTTCCAACTCCTAGGCCTTTCCTATCCCATCGTCGCCATAAGACCTAACTGTGTCGGTGTGACGTAACGCCCCTAGCAAAAAAAAAAAAAAAAAAATCATGAGCATAATGTGAAACTGAAGCATCAGTTGAATTTTTGCAGAAGGACATTGGACATTATAAATTTTCCAGCTAACTCATTCTTGGTTGCCTGCGTTTTTCCCCTATGTGCTAAGTTGGGCTTATCAGTTGGTACTTAGCACACCCACCCAGATGCATGGCTAGTGCATACCTTGGAGGCCACTGCATAGGCAACCCCGAAGCCACCAAATTCTTACCGTTCATGTAAATAAGGACCGTTTGACTGCTTTAAAAAAATGTTTTTAAGGATTTTAATGTAAGATTGCACCAACATTACTCATTTTACTCGTACATATTTTTAGACATGTTTTAATTGTGTAAATTGTCATTTAGAAACTCGCAACAAGTTTTCCTCATTTTTAAAACACATATGTTTCTCTATGTAACATTTTGACTAGAGTAATTAGGATCCTAATCTTTATCTTTTAGGCATGAGATTACGGCTGATGATGCCCGTACAATTGGCGTAACATGTCCCGTTAAATTACAGTGAAACCTCGATTCTCCGTTTTTCGAGGGACCATGAAAATAAAACGTACAACACGGGAAAACGGAAAATCCGGGAATGAATGAAAACCATCAACAATTTGGCTAAACATCGCAAAAATTAAATATGTATAATTATAATCTTACAAAAACTCCTAAACCAAACCAAACTACAGCCCCAGTGGGACTTTGCCTCCCAAGCGACCGCTGCTCAGCCCGAAGGCCTGCAGATTACGAGGTGCGCATGGTCAGTGCGACGAATCCTCTCGGCAAATATTCCTGGCTCTGTAGATCGGGGTCGCCATCTCACCATTAGATAGCTCCACAATTAAAGGTATTCACGTAGGCTGAGTGGACCTGGAACCAGACTTATATCCAGGTAAAATTGCCTGACCTGGTCGCAATTGAACCCGGGCCCTCTGGATGAGAGGCGGGCATGTTAGACCGCGAAACCGCATTAATTACCGGTACGCGAGTTCAAAATCTCGGTACTTTATATTCAATTTTACAGGGGAATCTTAGTCAGTTTCCTGTGAAAACTTCTGTCAGTTCAGCAACTTTGATTAGGCTAGCCAAACTTCGAAAAATCTAATAACGCCAAGCCAAACGACAATTGACCACAAGTAGTTTTTAATTCTCTCATCTAATAAAATAAATTACATTAGATACAAAAGCACCCAAAATGATGGCGAAATCCGTTCATTTCTTAATCTTTCATTGTAATTTGGTCTCCGGTATACTGTTCGTAGTCCGTTTCTGGAAATCTCGTACCGCGCAAATTAGGCCTACATCGACTTTTAAAGGTTATGTTGAACTCGAAAACATGGTTTCGAATGTAAGTATCGATTCTTAAAAGTTCTCAAATGCATTATATTCAATTCTGCGCGTCACAAATCCAATCAAATTGGAAAGATAAAAGAAATGTAAAAACTTCAGAAATTACGGTTATTTGTGACCTTGAGGTCATCTGGAAAGCGCGCTCGCTGCACAGTAGAGACAATGCACGACACTTACGGATTTCGCCTTGCTAAAATGAGAGACAATTCGACGGTGGCGCTCCTAGTGACTTGACCTGAACAAATCGCGCTAAATTCAAATATCAATGGAAATGTATATATGGAAATGGATAAATAAATTACGTCTAGAAAGAAAGTGGTATTGAGATATTAACAGCGAAGTTGCTAAAGCAATTCTGGATAAATGAATGAAGAATTATTTAAAAGGTTATTATTCAAAGACTGAAATTAGACATATAAACAAGGTGTGAAATGGACTGCTGTGAAATGGCTTGATCTTTCATTTATGCATTACTTTTTTAGCTTTAGCATACCTGCCTGAAATCTTATGGTTGGATTTGTCTTTTTTCCTCATTTAAAAACAATGTATCATCACATTAAGACATTTGTCAATAAAAATATCGGCACATTCCTTACACATATGATGCAATGAATTAACATTTAATAGCTGGACAATTTTCCTCTTTACATGAAGCCTACTAACAGAAAGAAAATCTATAAAATCCCGGCTTTAATCTGAGAAGAGGGATAAAAGAAAGAAAAGTTTGAAAATGTTGTCGATAGTGATGCTTTGAGGAATATTTACGGACAATTAAAGTAAAAATGTAACATACCCTTGGCTGTATAGTCGAGGATTTTTAAAGTCGCTGGCCTGGAAATGATCTGAACAGATCTTATAATTCTTATACAAGCGTAACGTCCCTTCTTTCTTGTACACTTTATCCAAATCGCTTCTGTGGCATTTCAAAACCCACAGATCACATTTACAACAACACATCGGTATTGAAGGTTAACTGCTGCACTATACAATAAAATATGCGTATTATATTTTAAGCCCGTTAAAACATGGGTCGAGCAGGTCAGAAGATTATGAAGTACTATAAAAATCTCTGTCACTGGAAGAATATATATGCAAACACAATATTACTTACATGTTCTTGTCACGAGGGAACCTGAAGAACGAGCGCGCATTTTTCTCTACTTCGTAATTACTGCAGCCAAACACAGCACATACCTTTCCCCTCATGTTGAGAGGAGATATCAAGGAATGACACACGCTACTATTTAATTATGTCAACTCACTGAAAACGCATAAATAACACCAAAAACTTCACACAAAAATACACGTGCTCCTATGACAGAATCAGTACCGTTCAGGTCTATCCGCTAGAGTGTGCTCCAATAGCTGTCCCTCGATATCTCGCTCAGTGTCGTGTATTGTCTCTACTGTATTTGATGTCAGTACGAGTTTGAAATGATACCAACCATTTAAAATGTAACGTGCGCAAATAAAACGACTGCAGTTTTTGGTATTTTAACACGAAAACATAACATTCCCAGTCTTACATCAGGACCTAAACAGTAATAGGCAATCCCAAGACCTCCCATGGCTTTCTTTTTTTTTTTTTTTTTTATGTAGGGTGCAACATCTGTTTTGGTCTCGCTAACATATCATGTACGATAATATCAAAAGGTACTGAATTTGTGTTAAAAAGGAACAGTTTCGATTCCTGCCTGAAAGCCCAGTTACTCTGCAGTGCCCTGAGCAAAGTGCCGAAAACCTCTTCGGTAGTATGATCGAAAAAATGTAAAAATATAAACATCTAACCCTGGACATAATATGGACGTTTTATAAGTGCGAACATATGACGAAACTCGTTCAGTCTTCATGCAGAGCTGTCGAAATGCGCCGTGTCTCCTTGCAATTGTGGTGGGCACCCTCTGCTTTATGATTTTCCGAGATTCTCTAAACAATACCGCCCGAATGCGATGCTAAGATGGTCTCTTATGCAAGTTCACCGCCGATCGCTTTTCTAGTACCGGTACAGTACTTGCTTTAATTATCGCAGTGACAGGGAGTTAACGCCAAGATCCACAAATATGCCATAGCCGTAGTGGCGTATCCTGGAATCTCCACTGAGGCATGCAACTAGTAACCATGCAGTTAACACAATGTATTAAGTAAATTTCAATTCTACTCACCCTAATTACATGTAGGTGAACTCGAGCCAAACAGTTTTACTGTAAGTTTCTGGATTGAACGTGCGTACACAATTCTTGTTTTCTGTTTTTAAATTTACGAGGGTCCGCCTCTGTGGTGTAGTGGTTAGTGTGATTAGCTGCCACCCCCGGAGGCCCGGGTTCGATTCCCGGCTCTGCCACGAAATTTGAAAAGTGGTACGAGGGCTGGAACGGAGACCACTCAGCCTCGGGAGGTCAACTGAGTAGAGGTGGGTTCGATTCCCACCTCAGCCATCCTGGAAGTGGTTTTCCTTGGTTTCCCACTTCTCCTCCAGGAGAATGCCGGGATGGTACCTAACTTCAGACCACGGCCGCTTCCTTCCCTCTTCCTTGTCTATCCCTTACAATCTTCCCATCCCCCGCAAGGCCCCTGTTCAGCATAGCAGGTGAGGCGAGGTACTGGTCATCCTCCCCAGTAGTATCCCCGGACCCAGAGTCTGAAGCTCCAGTACACTGCCCTTGACGAGGTAGAGGAGGGATCCCTCACTGAGTCCGAGGGAAAAGGCAACCCTGGAGGGTAAGCAGATTAAGAAGAAGAAATTTACGAGGGAAGGTAGAGGTCTCCCGGCTTTAACTATCTGAATCTTTTCATCAAACGAACGGCCAGTAAATGGCTTTTCAAACTGATTTACAATTATATCCGTTTTAGACTCATCCATCGTTAATACCACATGTGCGCAAAATGTAATAAAACACCGAAAATACAATGAATTAACTCACTAGTTAGCCACAACTCAAGCACTGGAGGTAAGTCACCCCAGTGGCATTGGTCAGTTTCGTCACGTTGGTTTCTCGCTGGGGGGTAATCTGTGGGTCGCATTCGCTGTATAGTTGCCGACTTTCTCCAAGTTGCTAACAGATGGCAGAGGGTAGCACGGATATAGGGTGACAAATTCTGACCAAGTTTCAATTGCAGCGACATCGTTCGGAGGGTTTCAGAACTACGTCTGCCACCGAATGCAATTTTAAGATTGAATGCCTTTCATCCTGAACTCGTCCATTCGCTGTCTCTTTCTTCCTAGAGTGGTGTAGACGGTGAGACTACACCAGCACCACACGTAGTCAAGCAACGGAACCAGTACAGTTGCGCGGACCTTTTGAACTTCTGAGAGATGAAATCGTTAATATTCGACTTGAAAAACCTAAAATCGTACATCAGACAGTTCTTTGTGTTATCATAACGCATGCAATGAATGCCTTGCATTCAAGGAGAGTACGCCCCTGCATAGCCGTCCTTTCGTGAGATACAGTTTATTAAAAAACGATTGATCGAGGATTTAGCATTGATGGGACTGGAATTTCTGGACGGTTGATCCGGGAAAGCGTTTCTTCGCGGAACGGATAATGCGGGACTTTTACAACGTGATTTAATTACGATGCTCGCGGGACCACGTAATTTGAACGCATATTCCGGGAAAACGTGTTTTCCGGGAACGGACAATCGAGGTTCCACTGTAGTATGATAAGATGTAAATCTTAATTTTTAAGAACCCAATGTGTTGAATAGGTGGATCTCAATAAACTTTTGTATCATTGTTGAATTAATGTACATTTCAGTACAGACCAGTCATGAGATTTGCAACGTGTAATAGTCACTGTTTCCGAAGTTGCACAATCTTCACTGCTAGGCCATGTGTATAAATTGAAGTACACCAATATAAACATTCACAGGTACAATATTCCCTACTACAAATTCTTCTTATAATTATGTTCTTACATTTTAAATTAACAAAATTACATGATTTTCACTACATTAATATTACTAATTATTTTATGGAAATTTCTTAACCTAAAGTTGGGAAATGATACTTTTGCACGGTTACACTGGATCATGCAGGATTCAATTTACCTCAGTCAGTTTTCAGCCATGGCATATGTTGCAATGTAAAGAGTGCGCACTTGTGACGTCCTTAAAGTTTCAGTACTGCCAGAAGGTAATTGTACAAAGATGTCTCATGTGTAAGTCCGTCACTAAATCCTTTGCTAATCCTTCACATGGCGACTACTGTAACATACCCGTAGCAGTGCTCTTTTTACAAATTGTCAAATTGTGTTTAATTATTGTCCTAAACAATACATAATATTCATCTAGTTAAGATGATCTTTCAATTAGACCTGTTTCAACCCAAACATAGGGTCATCCTCAGTAAAATACATTATAATGATCTAAAAACTTTAGACTCACAATATTGTATTCAGTGCTTGTTAAAAAGTTTTCCATTAAAAATTATGATAAAATTAGAATATTAGGTGATGGTCATTATAAAAGTCTTTGCATGAAGAACTTACAACAAAAAGACCTCCAGCACAATAACTTCTATAATGACCATCACCTTATATTTTAATTTCAACATGATTTTTAACGAAAAACTTTTTTAGCAAGCACTGTATACAATCATATGTCTAATGTTTTTAGATTGAGGTGCATCTTCAGTTAACAAGCTCTGCCAACCCCAGGGAAGAGTCTCTAGACTGCCTTAGTCAGGATTTCCATGACTTCTGAAACGTCATTTCCTCCGAACTTGCTATGCTGAAGGAAGAGCTGTGCTAGTTAGCACTGCAGCTCGACCATCAAGAAGAGCTTATTGATGAAGGAGAGCAGTACAGTCGTAGGAACTGCCTTCTAAACCATGGAGTCGCCGAGGAACCACAGGAGAGGCATACTATGCATAAAACTATTTTCATGTTTTTTACCTGTATTGAACTTACTACTAATAGTTACAATTCTTGTTTTATTTTCCACCTAATTAAATACATAAAATTGTTTGTCTCTAGAAGGACATTTTATTACAATACAAACATTAACAGGGACATGTTTCGCTCGTTATATCGAGCATCTTCAGCCTTTTTAAATGATTATCTCAAGGTTGAGTCTTTACATTGAACCTTCCTATAAATAATTTGTTCGTTAAAATTGTTTTACATATAAAATATGACAACTAAGTAACACATAATTAAAAAGAATTAACACTTAAAATATATCTGTGATGGACTAGACATTGATCATAAAATACTGATGTCCAATCAATCAATCAATCAATCAATCAAATGTGAATCTAGATATTGGGGCCTTGCAGTTAAGAAGGGATTCAAAGTATTTTGCAAGGATCCGGCAGTTTTCCTTATTATGGGATAGTTTTCCATTGTGATCTCTTAACTGTAGGCTCGGTGGGTCTTATTTCCTCAAGTTGCTTTTAAATGTTTTATAGAAGTCGCGTGTATTGTTCTTCTTGAAATCCTGCTCAGTTTGAGCCAGCTGGTGTTTATCAAAAGCACGTTTAACGCTGCGGATGGTTTTTGCTGCACATTTTCTCTCATTCAAGAAGTTTGTACAGTTGACTTGGTTCTTTAGCGAGTTCTATTTCTGCCAGGCGAACTTTCTTTGCCTTATCGCTGCGTCGCATTCACTCTTCCACCAAGCATGCTTTCTGGGCGTAGTAACCTGAACCGTCTCTTTAGCTGTTTTGACCAGGGCCTCGTGCAGTTGTTCCCAGTTCTCTGCATCCACGGACTGTAGTTTCTGCGTGAACTCATGGTTAGATCCTAGTTTTTCTCTATCAAATCTTTCAATCTTTTTGGCTCTAGCTCTCCTTGTGTTTCTTGGGAGCAGTTTGATTTTTATCTTGGATAGATACTGATCTGAGTCCAGTTTAGCATGTCTTAGAACTTTCACATTCTGAATTTCTCTTTGAGCCTTCCGTGCGATCACGACATGATCAATCTGGAATTCACCAAGGTGGTGATTTGGGGATTTTCAGGTCTTCTGTTTCTTGGGCAGTTGTTTAAAAGCAGTAGACTTCATTACGAGGTTAAATGCCTTACACAGCTCTATTAGCCCCCTGTCACACAGAGCATCGAACGATCAAGAGCAACCAACTGACATAGAGTACTAACGACTAAATTAATTTACCTTGTCACACTGGTCATCGATCGAGAGGTATCGACTGCACGGAAACAGCTGATACTCCTGCCCAGTACCGTACAGGCTACAGACGTATTCATATTCACGAGCAGAAAAGAATGTGTTGTGAACGCGATAATTCGAGTAAAGATATTATTCTGATGTATGAATATATTAAGAGAAAGGAAACAGCCAGATGATCACAGTGGACAAGGCAAAGAGCCATAGAGAATTCCACCAACGTATGCCTTCGTTGTGGAAAAAGAAAAATTCAGGAACTAGTACCGAATGCCCATCAATAATTATACGGAATTAGTGGAAAAAAATGAAGCCACTAATAAACATCAGGCAAACAAATTACAGGAAAAGTATAAGTTTTCAGTAAGGCTGACAGTATCATTAAATTCAATATTCACAACGATTTTTTAAGTTTTAAAATCAGAAGCGATGTTCACCTCCGAAACAACTATATCCGTGACAAAATATATCAAATAAAAGATTAGTGGCAGGTACAGTTCTTTGCATTCTACAGGTTGCTAATAAAGTATTGATAAAAAAAAGGACTGAAAACGATGGAGGCATTTATGTACATCAATTGGAATTCATAATTTGAAGGTACTACAATTAACAGTGGGAATATATTTATTTAGGCTTACAGGTTTCTGGACATTGGGGACTCATACATGTCTGCATCTTACGGACTTAGATTTGCTCACATTACATCAGCAGATTTGTACCTATTGTATGTGATTACAAGTGATAAGCTTAAACAGTTTCATTTCAAGTAATACTAATCCCGTATTGACTATAATCAATTAGTGAATATTCAAGATAAACTTAAATATTATAACTAAGTGGTCTGCCTATTCAATACAATATATATATTGTATTTTCTTATATTGTATTGAATAGGCAGACCACTTAGTTATAATATTTAAGTTTATCTTGAATATTCACTAATTTATTATATGTCGTGCCATTTATGGAGCACTACAGCCAGAATTCTTGACAAGGTGAAAATTGCAACAAAAGCCTCACAACAGTGGCTCATTGTACTTCAAATATAAAACTAATACCATTTATGCTTATTTTTTAAATGATGCTGGTTCTTGGCACATAATTACTGACTTTTCAGATGATATTTTGAGGTGTTTATTAGATGGAGGTTAACAGCTTTTTAATTTTTTCATACCACTTGGTGAGACCCCACCTACCAAAATAATAAATACACCAAGAAATGCTTCCAGTCAACATTTACATTATACCTAATGTAGAAATAGTGTGTCAAGTTTCATTACAATCCTGTAAATAATTTTGAAAAAAAAAAAATACATATGTTCTGAATATTGTGAAGATGACAGAAACAAAGAAAAGCAATGGATTTCCTTACACTGTTTCTCTCTCTATCTCTCTCATGATCCTCTGCAAATCTCTTCTTGCCTCTCCTCTTCTTTGTTATTGTGCCATGTTCAGAATAGTAGCATATTGCTTTCATGACAAGCATGTTGCTGAATTTCTGTACTGTCTTTTGTGCAAAGAATCCACGCCCAAATCCAAACTTTGTGCAAAAATGACAGTCCTGTCATAATTTATATCACTGAAGACTACAGCATCTTGAAAAGCAGCTAATTATACCAAATTGCTGTGAAGAAAGGTTGTCTTTGGACATCTCTTCCAAAGTAAAAAAAATTCTCATTAGGGCTCTGTGTATTCACATATGTGTACATTTTTTGAGGAGTTCAGCTGAGGCTAGTGCTCTGTACACTAGATTAATAACTATAGGAAAAGCTTCTGGAATATTGCTCTAATGAGTAAGTTGGCAGTGTAATAGACTGATACTTGTCACAACTACATGTAAATTACATCCAAGGTCGTGTTTATTACCCTCATCACTACGCATAAAGTACTGTCTCCCCAAACGTTGCACTGGCAAGCTGATCTAATTGCTCACTTGGCAAAAATAAACCTATTAATCTAAATCCTGCACTTCCATCCAAGTTACTGGTAAACTCCTTGGTACAGAGTGACAACTTTTTCCACAAAGGTCTGGTAGGACTCTCTTTCTTACCTCTGTTGATTTTGCCTTTCTGTATATTTTTCATATGCATCTTCTTTACTGATGTGAACACTACCAAGCCTATCTATCCATACTGAAATACTTTCCTTATGAATCAGTTGAAGGAAAATGAAAACTTTGCCTTCAATTTCACCAAAAATGAGAATCAAACACTCCAAACAATAATAGGTGCTAGTAACAAGCACCTTGCCTTCTATTTTTAGAAGTGAAGAGTATTCCTTTCTAACAACTAAGTACCACAGAGCTCGATAGCGGCAGTCGCTTAAGTGCGGCCAGTATCCAGTATTCGGGAGATAGTAGGTTCGAACCCCACTGTCGGCAGCCCTGAAAATGGTTTTCCGTGGTTTCCCATTTCACACCAGGCAAATGCTGGGGCTGTACCTTAATTAAGGCCACGGCCGCTTCCTTCCCACTTCTAGCCCTTTCCTGTCCCATCGTCGCCGTAAGACATATCTGTGTCGGTGCGACGTAAAACAACTACGGAAAAAAAAACAACAACTAAGTACCATGGCTGTTCACAGTAGAATGTTATTTAGGGCTGTTGCTCAGGTGGTAAATGATTTCATTTTGCTATATCTTACATTGCCTGTCAAAATTATTTGTAAATAGTGATTAGGGACCTATATAAAATAATGTTTGACAGAGTAGGGTGCTTGGCTCTTGTAAGATCTCGGATTAACTTACAGGGTAATTAATCTACTCAACCATTTATTACAAGCATGTAACTGTTATATGAATATATTTTTCATAAATATGTACATTTTCTGCCATCATATCCCCTGAATATCACATCACACAAAATGCAGATTTTTACTTTGTAGTTACAAATTAATTTTCCACGTTTGTTTTTCATTGTTTACATGAATCTACAGCACAAGTAATAAAAGAATGCGTCTACCCTGATGCCCTCAGTAGGCCTTTATGTTAATAATAAGTTATAAGTAACAGACATGAAAGTAGTGAGAATGATTGCTGGTGCAACAGGTATCAATGGCAGGAGGAGATAAAGGTATAAGGTGGCAGGGAGGGATTGTTAGGTATAACTGTAGTAAGACTTGGTCTACTGAAGTTGTGCAATCTAATATCTTGCAACTTTAAAAAAAGATGCAATGAATATGACATGAAAATTAATAATCTATGTAATGCCCATTCGTGCGCTTTTCTAATAATAATAAAATTAGTCTTTTCAAGACTAAAGTGATTGCAGTAGGGAAGACACCTAAAAGATAACTGAATGTCAGGCTGGGAATACAAAACTGGAATAGGTAGATAATTTCAGATAGGTATTTAGGATGTGTATTCTCCCAGGATGACATAATAGTAAGCAACATTGAATATGGGTGCAGTAAACCTAATGCAATGAGCTTGCATATGCAATCTACAGTAATCTGTAAGAAGGCAGTCAGCTCCTGGACAAAACTACTCGTATCTATACACCTGTGCTGTACTACACACACACAGAAAGGACCTACTACTCCTTTTTTGTAAACCATACATGTTCTACCACATAAAATATACAAATTAAGTTGTAATAATGCTAATAATTAATAAACATTGAAGTTACTTTCCCATTAGGTGCTAATACACATAACTCACTGAGGATTCCAATAAATATTGAACATAAATAGAAGGAAAACTGATTTAAAAAGTAGAACATTTCTCAAGGACATAAATTTTATTAGATTCTTTCTTGATCTAGCATTGTATACAACAGTTCCTGAATTTTAACTCTGAAAACCCTTCGACCAAGTTCACCCAGTCTTTCCATGTCGTCATGAAGACACTAAAAATAACATAGATTATGTTTTCTTTTCAGTATCTTTTCTAAATATTTACTTAACACATCACTGTCACTTTCACATTTGTTTCTTTTTTTTTTTTTTTTTGAACTGCTGGCAGAGTTGTTTGTAGAAGCAGAACTCACTGGACTGAAAGTTGAAGTCCCTTCAATAATTACTGAACTGCAGGATTGGATTTAGACCCCTCCAACACAAATTATTTCTGCCTCCTCCTCCTCCTTCTCCTCCATTTCAGCTTGGTGAGAAGGCTCTCCTACACCAGGTGCCACTTCCATAGGTGTGTTTGTTATAGAACTGAAAAAAAATGGACAATATATTAATGCAATTCTTCTAAATTGGAGCTACATAAGGCTCTCCTACACCAGGTGCCACTTCCATAGGTGTGTTTGTTATAGAACTGAAAAAAATGGACAATATATTAATGCAATTCTTCTAAATTGGAGCTACATAAGGCTCTCCTATACCAAGTGCCACTTCCATAGGTGTGTTTGTTATAGAACTGAAAAAAATGAACAATATATTAATGCAATTCTTCTAAATTGGAGCTACATTTTAGTCTGCACACAAGCCTTCTGTTTAAGAAATTATTAGTTTCAGTAATTATTTTAGTATGATGATTGTTAGGTTAGATTATATTATATTTCGTTTAGTAATATCTGATACATTTGTCGTGACCCTAAGGGATGTACAACAGGCTGAGGACTTGGGTTCGGAGTTCTGGGAGCGAATAGTCAGATTGGCAAGTTGAATAATAATTATGTTCTAAAAACCCAGAATATTCACACACAATGATATATACAATAATACATACAACACAAAATCTCTGACACCAATCACCCTTCTTGACTTCAGGTCTCTGTGAAAGTCTTTAAGTCTTGTTCTTAGTACACACAAGAATACTTTTAATACATATATTTACTGTTGAATACTTAACTACGGAGTATAGCTGATTCTTGTACAGCTGATGTCTTCACTCTTCTCTTCTTGTCTTCTCCTCTTCTGCGTAGATATCCCGGGAACTCGTTACTCTTCACGGCGACGTGAATTCTCCCAATTACAATTGAGCTGCTAGTCTATAAGCTGATATTCCAACACCTACTTTGACAATCGGTGTGGAGAATCTTTGTGATTGTTCAGCAACAAATCACACTCAGTTCAAGAACCTGATACCCCTCTATCTTACTATCACTTTACTGCGTACTGTGACTGAATGCTAAGTCTACCAGCACTCCAACAGTTCTCCCTAATTAACTATTCACTCTCCTGCGCGATACTATCGACAGTCGAAGAGCCTCCTCTGAGGGATGAAAGTCAAAAAGCCTCCTTCGAGGGATCACAGTCAGAAAGCCCTGTTGTTTACAAGTTACCCAGTTATATAGTTTCATCTATTCTTTCTCGAATAA
The DNA here is from genome assembly GCF_040414725.1 of Anabrus simplex. Taxonomy (NCBI): domain Eukaryota; kingdom Metazoa; phylum Arthropoda; class Insecta; order Orthoptera; family Tettigoniidae; genus Anabrus; species Anabrus simplex. The sequence goes on along the minus strand of NC_090266.1, from coordinate 1,237,707,400 downwards.
TCCCACTGATTCCTATACCACCACCACAAGTCACTAGTTCACGTCATGACTGCACTGTTCTCCGATTGGTTCTCTGGCATAGAACCACCCAGTCACGTTGCATTACACACATTGTTCCAGAACACTTTGGAAACTGTTTCTACGACTCTTACACGTGACTCTGTATATTTCCAACCCAAAAGAAGTGCGTATTTTAACTTACACAATGTTTCACAATATTGAGACACAAAGCTCTTGGCTTACGAGCTCCCAAAGCAACATCGAATGTTCTAAGTCCTTCTTTGAAATATTCTGTTATTTCTCTTATTATTATTATTATTATTATTATTATTATTATTATTATTATTATTATTACTGTCATTTATGAATTATGAGTTATGAATATACACAAACTCTCCTATCATTTCCCTTCAAATATACATGCGTTCATATGCCTGCTACTTTTAAATCACAGGCTTTTTACCCTGGAGTTCGCGGATTCGAATCTCATTCGAACCCGTTCGCTCTCTCGTCAATACGCGGAAGGCGCATCGTGAGCCGCCGTTCACGACACATTAATGAACAGATGCGTAGAACTTATGGCCTATGGACTGAATTTTCCCCTCACTCTTTCACAACTAGAAAACTGGTCTGTAGTGTAGGCCTACTTTTAAAAATAAATATTACAGAATTGTACCTTCTTCCAGCAATGAAGGGTTCCAGAAAGTTGAGGGCAGTGAAGTAGACCCATTTTTTGTTTTCTGTACAGAAGAACCCGGGAGGAGAGGGGGAATGTTATCTCTCCAAGTTTGATACCCTGCCCTCAGAATTTGCCATATTTTGGCACAACTTTTTGCTGAAACAATGAATTAGAATATTGTGACAAAGAAAATATACATGTAGTACTTATGGCATACACTTATTTGTCATTAAAACGAACAATGCTGTTCATTTCATTAGGTAGGCCTACGAGATGGAGGTTAGGAAAGCACTGCTATGTTTTCCAAACATTTCTTCAATTAAGTCATAAGAATGATAATTACTACTTCTCCTAGTGTAACTTTCTTTACCAATCTATTCCATATAATATATTTTATTAATAATTAATCTATGATAACACTATTCGTAACATAATCATAATAAATCTAATAATTACTTACCAGTTTTCATCCCAATTCTCGACGCTATAAAATGCCACACAAATTTTACGGTCTCCCTATTACTATTACAGGGAGTCTAGGTTTATACAACCCTTTTTTTTTCATACACTAGGCAAAGTAATGTTTCGATTTCATCAACAGAACACGATGTTACGTCCGCCATTATCAAACGACTCATTATTTATAAATTTCATTTTCCGTATTGACAGATTCAAAGTATAGATAAGAAAAGTGTTTTTCCACCAATCAATACACAATTTATTTTAATTAGATTAAACTAGTACCGGTTTCGGCTCTTTAACGGCCATCATCAGCTAGTACATGATTTGTTTACAGCCATTAGGCAATTCACAAAAAAAAATTTTATACTACATCACGTAATTCACTTGTAAAAAGAGGCAAAGCAACATAGTATAAATATGTATTCGGTCCTATTTATGTAAACATTTCTAACTGACCAGTTATATCAGATTACAATCTCACCCATAGTACTGTTGTTAACCTATGTTAACCCTATCTTACGTTTGAAAAATGTGCACATATAGCACTACATATTAGTACTTTTAATGTAAAGAATTTATTTTAATAAGCTCCCGTATACCAATATTTTAGGTATAAAGAGTTCATTTTAACTAGATCATCCCATGCTTGTACAAGCGGCAAAAATAAACAATATAAACAAGGGATTGAACCCTTTCCCATCAGACTAACTTTAAACATTTCCAACTGGCTTTCATATTAGACCACAACTTTACAAATGATAACAAACCATAGAACTAATGTCAATAAATGTAAACCCCATTTTAATGTATAAAACAAGTACAGAAGGTACCACATACTTGTATTTTAGTATTAAGGATCTATTTTAATAATGTACTATATGCCAGTATTTTAGTCATGAAGAATCTAAATTAACAAGGTTATTCTATGTTTCTTCCATTTGACCGAACCATAAAAAGTGAAATTTCATAACTTATATGTAACTAGACTATTGACATTTCAAAAAAGCAGATATACAGTGACATACCTCAAACACAACGGTATTTTTTGAAGACCCTACAATAGTCTCACTATTATCAATGTGCACAAATGCAAGAATAATTTTATTCTATACTTTGTAATATAAATTGTAATATGACAGCATGTACCAAACAGCATGTGCTTTTGAACTAGAAATGTACACACTTTGCCATTTCAGTAAGCAATTTGCCAGTGTTTTCATCAAAAAGATGGGTTGTATTGAATGTAATAGTTTTGATGCTGTATGTAGGGAGGTATAGGACCTGTATACGCAATAATTTGGACATGGTGAGCCTATAAATCTCACACACATGTTTTCAAACTAAGATGTACCCCACCGGGCGAGTTGGCCGTGTGCGTAGAGGCGTGCGGCTGTGAGCTTGCATCCGGGAGATAGTAGGTTCGAATCCCACTATCGGCAGCCCTGAAGATGGTTTTCCGTGGTTTCCCATTTTCACACCAGGCAAATGCTGGGGCTGTACCTTAATTAAGGCCACGGCCGATTCCTTCCAATTCCTAGGCCTTTCCTATCCCATCGTCGCCATAAGACCTATCTGTGTCGGTGCGACGTAAAGCCCCTAGCAAGAAGAAGATGTACCCACCAACATTCTAAACCCCCCCCCAAAAAAAATATATTTTTGACTCAATTGAATTAACTAAAAGATTAATATTTTACACGTGATGTTTTTGTATATATCTTTTTTTATATGTATGTCAACTGAAGATGATCCCTTAGGGGTCGAAACCGGTCTTGACCTAATTTACCAATTTTGAAGTAAATAAATCTGTGTATTGATAAGGTGGTGACTTTTAAATTATCTTTATACCTCCAAGCATGTCGGTGCAGGCTCCCCAGAATCCAAAGGCCCGCTAACGTCGTACGAGATGACGGTGGATTGGTTACCACCTGGAGTAGTAGCTTTAGCTGAAATTTCCTCCATGCTTTTCACAGTTGAAAGACTGTAGACTGGGGTCGGTGATATTTCGCACCGACCAAAGTACTACCACGGTTGTGAGCCTTGGAGCCCCGAGCACTGATCGGTTCACCAACCGAGTTTCCCACTGGGATTGGTTACCCAACCTTCCACTGGGTTGCTCGGCTTAACGGAGGCAGCTCTTGCAGGTTACGTGCTGGAGTTAGAGTGAAAGAGGCTAGTTGGATTCTCTTGCCGAGTCCAATAGTTTATTGTTGCAGAAGGTCGCAACGATGCATTTCACTCCAATTTACCAGGGCCATAAAGAGCCCTCCTAGGGTGACTCCTAGGATCTTATTATTATTATTATTATTATTATTATTATTATTATTATTATTATTATTATTATTATTATTATTATTATTATTATCATCCTCTATAACAGCTGGTTCTAATGACCCTCATGTCCCTAATCTCTAAATTATGCAACTACAAACCAACATTGTTTGAAATTAGAATCATACTTGCTTAAATTTAATTTGAGTCTTCTTTGGTGAATTCATTTTTTCCAGTATTGCTTGCATGTAATTAGCTTTTCATTAAAGAATTTTCATTTAGGAAGAATTCAGTGAGGAGAATATTGTGCGATTTCTTATTTTTTTACAATTATTGACTGGTTTTATGTTGTTATTATTGGCCAATATTGGCCAGCATTCCACACCTAGTAACCTAGCATCTTCCATTTACACACAGCTAGCCTGAAATTGTTGCATACCATTTGTAGGTTTACTTTCATTAGTCTGTTGGACCATCACTTGACTTGCACTCATCAAGTGATAAATATCATTATCGATCCGTATTGAAGATACTATATGTAGGATGCTTGATAGTTTATTATGTTACCTATTCAATACATTAGAAATTTTAAACATTTAGGAATTTATCTTCATTTCTAAATGAGAGAGTACTGCAATCATCAACCACATTAGTGCCAGACATTTTGTATCCTTGCTCCCCAAACTGCTCCCTTGTAAATATGTATTATAAGCTTGTAATTTCCCAACTGTTCAATAGAATAACGTCAATATTACTGTGTAGTTGCCCTGTCAAACTGTGATCACCAACCAACGGCAGTAATTATTGTTATGAACATTGGTGCCCTTTCTCCCCAAACTGCTTCCATGTAAATATATATATAAGCTTTATAATTTCCTAAGATTTTCTAATAGAGTAGTATCAATGATTCTTCGGACCACCAGTGCCGACTACTGTATCTGTAAATAAGTTAATATAACCCCCTTTTAACTCCATGTATGTATATATATGAATATTGTTTTTCTCAATAAACATTGTTTCTTAATGAATTTTAATAACAGTTACCAACATTTCTGATAATGTAACGTCAATACTTCATACGGACCACTGCTGCTGGACACTGTCAAATACCCTGTGATCTTACCTATTAGTGCAAGTCCCTTATCTTTCCCTTAGACTGCTCCATGTTAATATGGTAAGTCATCCTTAGTAGGACATACCCTAACATTTTGACGCTGTTATCCTTCACAACTGGTAATTTACAGCCAATGGCTGATATATTGGTATCTATATCATCAAAGAACATTGTTTTTCTCTTGACTATCCCTACTGTAATATGTCAATGTTATATCTTAGTATTTACAATTTAATTACAAATCAGGTAGCTGATTTATGCCTTGAGGTAGTACTATGACTGATGATGCCTTCAAAGAAGGGCGAAACATGTCTCATATGGAAATAAAGATAAGTTCCTAAATGTTTAAAATTTCTAATGTATTGAATAGGTGACATAATAAACTATTTAGCATCCTACATATCCGCCCATCATGTAGCATTATAAAAATCAAATAATTACATAATTACATAACTGAGCTCGATAGCTGCTGTCGCTTAAGTGCGGCCAGTATCCAGTATTTAGGAGATAGTGGGTTCGAACCCCAGCCCTGAAGATGGTTTTCCGTGGTTACCTTAATTAAGGCCACAGGTGCTTCCTTCCCACTCCTAGCCCTTTCCTATCCCATCGTCGCCATAAGACCTATCTGTGTCAGTAGGACGTAAAGCAGCTTGCAAAAAAAAATTCTAAGCCACCGCATGGAAGTAATTATTCCAAAGGATTTTTTTAGAAAGACAGTTTTTATGTGGGGTTATGTCATACAAGTTAATTTTATATGTGGTATTATGAGAGGGAAACATGGGATTTTGTTCATTTATTGAAGATTTTTTGCTTTAATTTTGTGTTTGAAAGGTGGCTTCTATGTTTCTATTTCTGCAGGGATGAAGAACAGTATATTTCCGTCCATGACGGCAGCGGGACCATAAATTCTGTTGAAACTATTCAAGAACATACGGAAGAATCTGCTAAATTAAATGCTTTGTTAGCAAGTGGCAAGATCCCAATTGATAGTATGAGGAAACATCCAAAAGTTTGGAGTCCTGTCCGAAGTGCTGGTTCCATGGTAGGGATTGAGGTGCACCCTGAATCAGACCAGAGTGTATTTGATCCTGATTTTTCTGGCGATTTAGGAACGTTTGGAGATGATGATGCAGAAGAAATGTACTGGGCAGAATGTGATAATGTGTGGTTACTGGTAGAAGCAGGAGCCTGCACCGTAGATCCACTGTCTCCACCCAATTGGTGAGTATCCTATTCATATTTGTTGAAACATCAAGTAACGAGTTTGTTGTATTATTGTTTTAAGTACTCAGGAACAAGATGTCCAAAATCTTAGGAAATGGGGAATATTAAAAATTAGGACTCTAACTCAGACTTCTGTGATTCAGTCGTAGTTTACAGTTTCTTTTTTCCAATATCGTAAGTGTGCTTTTCCTGTCTATATCCACACACATACTTCAGGAAAATTCTGAGTGTCTCCTTGTAGTTCTGAACTGATTTTCAGTAAAGCTGGAATGGCTGTATGTTAGGGCCAATTACGATTTCCTTGTTGCATTGTTATTCTTGGACATCCAGCTTGTGTCGAGTGCGTCTACTACATCCCAAGGAGATGTTAAGGATCAAACAAAAAATGGCTAAACAGGCACTAGTGGGAATGGAACCTACAACCTTTTAATTCTGAGGTATGGTGCCCTCAGTTATTCTTGTTCTTTTGGCAGGGATCTGAGCTAAGGTTTGGCATTATGGTGAGTGCAGCTGTAGAATGCGTGCTAATCTCCTGCTGTAGTCCGATTGAAATTCATTGTTTTTTTTTTTTTTTTGCTTATTGCTTTACGTTGCACCGACACAGATAGGTTTTATGGCGATGATATGACAGGAAAGGGCTAGGAATAGGAAGGAAGCAGCTGTGGCCTTATCTAAGGTACAGCCCCAGCATTTGCCTGGTGTGAAAATGGGAAACCACAGAAAACCATCTTCAGGGCTGCCGACAGTGGGATTCGAACCCACTATCTCCCGAAAACTGGATACTGGCCGCACTTAAGCGACTGCAGCTATCCAGCTCGATAATTCATTGTTTAGCTTGCACAACCCCATTGTACTTTGAATAGACTTTCAGCTTATTAGGTTGTATCGGGTACATGTAGTACACGCTGAGGATGACGTAGGACCTTGGGAGGAGCAAGTTAGCCCGACCCCGGCCACGGGTGATGTCGCCCGCCATGCCGCAACCACTGTGTCTTCACCCTGTCCTCTCGCTGGAGGCCTTCTGGTGGTGTGAGAAGAACTAGAAGGCGAACCCAGATCATTTAAAATCGAGAGCAATCCAGGGGCTTCATTTCTTGTTCAAGTTCAGTCCGAGTTGAGAAGTTGCTACAAAAGTAAAGTGAGCGTTCATTCTGTTCTGTCACCGAGGAATTGAGTCTCCCAAGCTCTGAACTAGGTGGCTGTGACTTAGAATATATGTGACAGTAGTGGAAGAGTGACTGAGTAGCGAGAGCAGAGAGAGCGTGAACTGTGTAGTGTAAGGTGTGGTCCTGGTGTTTGTGCAGCGTGTAAACAATTAGTAACAGTTCATAAATCTTAGGCTTAGAATTTAATGCTACCAGCGCTGTGTGTTTATTTACCACCCCCGCTACATTAAAATATGATAAATACAGAACAAAAATGGCCAACCAGACACCAGTGGGCATTGAACCCACAACATTCCGATTTCGCATCTGTGGCCTCACCCATTCTTGTTCTGTTGGCAAGAGATCTGAACTACAGGTCTTGCTGTCTGTGTTTGCACCGGCCTTTTGGTTCCCATCAGTGTCCAGTTGGTCATTTTGTATTGAACTTGAAAGCTCTACGTTATGTACTCAACACAACCTAATAAGTTGAAAGTCTGTTTCAAGTATGATGCTGTTGTGAAAGCGAAGTATTCAATTCCGATCAGCCGATGTGTTTGATCTGTTCAGATGTGCCATATTACTCAAATCATACACTGTGTAATGTTTGACCTCCTCCAAGTTGCTCTAAGAATCTTGCTCATGTATCATCATCAATATGGGTTCTACAAGCCATAGTGTATACCAGTTTCACTTCAAGAACAGATTACTCTGTCTGAGTAATAGTGCTTTACCCACTATCTCCCCTTATGCAGACAAGTTGGGAACATAATACTAATCAAAAGTCAGTATAAAGTGGTGTAGTTTTCCATTGCATTGTATTTCAATTTATTTATTTTTCTGAAGGATGTAGTCATGAATAGTTAAGCAGTGAAATAACTAATGTTGTTTTATGCCTCAATAATTCTTAATAGTCTTCAGGCTCCTAATCAAAAAGCCAAACTCCTTCACACTACACACCTTATGACCTGTGGTTGTGTTATAAATCTCTTCCTTCCGTATAGGCAGGACTAGGTAGGTAGTGGTCAGTAGGACAGACCACACAAAATTCTGTTTTATTTACTGGACCAAAGTGCAACATATTTAGATCATACAGCTTTATTAAGAACTTTATTTAATTTAATGAAATTTGTCAGTTGTATCAGACAACTTTTCCATAGTCTTCACTAGGCTACTGAAATCCTTCACCTCAAACCAGTCTTAAATTCATGGCAGATCAGAGGGCCAGACACTTCTGGGCCAGCAGCTTTGTATAATTACCACAGGACAAGGAGGTAGTATTCTGACACATTAGAACATCAGCCTCATCCTGTTTCTCACTCTCTTTTCACTTGCATTTAACTTTTTCTTTATCCTACACTTTTCATATCAAAAATGGCCCCCCTCTATGAGTTAGGATATCTATTCCTCCTTGATGGAACCAGGAAGTAGAATAAGCTTGTCAGGGGCAAAGTAGGAGTAGATGGAACTGTGACTGGTGAGGAGAGAGCAATTTATGATGATATGAAGATAGTCTTGTTTGCCCTTGATTCTCCTTCTCTGTCTTCACTGGCAGGTTCAATCCTGGCTCAGTCCGGTCATCTTTGTGTCGGTAGACTTGCTGGCTCTTAAAAAGACTCCTGCGGAACTAAATTCTGGTACCTCGACATCTCTGAAAACTGTAAAAGTAGTTGGTGGAACGTAAAGCTATTATTATTATTATTATTATTATTATTATTATTATTATTATTATTATTATTATTATTATTATTATTATTATTATTGTAATTGTGTTTCTGTCCTGCTTTCCCGCTTCTTATTCTTAATGTTTATTCATACACTTGTTTATTCTCTTTCCGTTATATATATTTTACTCTTGGAAATGTTGAGGCGGCTGTAATCTGGTCTAGGGTTCTGCCTTGGCCTTCTGAAATGTACTTACCGCTCGGGGACTCTCACCTGCTTGGGATGTGATCAGTTTGGGATTCTTCTAAATTGGTACATAAGAGAATTAAATACTATGGGTACTATTGATATTAAATTAGAGTGGGCCAGATTACATTTTAACTAATTAAATTTATTGTAATCGTGAAATTAATTAAATTCCAAAAAGTTGTCGTGGACACCAAAATCATTAAATTTACTCAAATTGTAGAACAACCACCAATAGTTAGGTTACACTATAAGCAACAATTCTCCATAAATATCTCAACTAAATACTCTTACCAGATCACTATCAAATAAAATTATTAACTAATTTGAAATTGATTGCTGGCACACAAGGTGTGCAATATTGATTAAATAATGGACATAACCTTAGTAATTGTAGCCGCAATCGAGATAATTATGCCTACACATACACACATACATACATTATCATTATAGACTTTTATGCCTTTCAGCGTTCAGTCTGCAAGCCTCTGTGAATTTACTAGACATCGTCACAATCCTCTATTTGAATCCTCTATTTGAATCCTCTATTTGAAACTAGTGTTGTGTCCTCATTTAGTTCTATACCTCTTATCTTTAAATCATTAGAAACTGAATCTAACCATCATCGTCTTGGTCTACCTCTACTTCTCTTACCCTCCATAACAGAGTCAATTATTCTCCTACATATACTAATAATAAAAATAGATTAATAATAATAAGAAGAATATAATAATGTTGATACAAATGAACGCAGAAATAATAATACTATTGACACTTAATACTAGAACCACCGGAATATATTATATACCTGGCGCCACTGATGCGGTCATTTTGACCGCTATTCAAATTATTACACTTCGTTTTCGATACGCACGGTTACTCATTATTATCATTTTGCCTCTGTTTCTGTACATTGCTTTATGAGTTTCAATATTTTTTTTAATCAACAAAATGACGCCACGCACTCGTTACACTGTTGTCAGATACATACCGGTATGAATACGGAGTAAGTCCTGGATTTTCTTTCAAGGGGTATGGCGAGCAATCCAACCAGGTGTCATCTTCCCAGTCTGCTACAGTCCACTCCCTGAAGCCATCAGTACCTGAGGGTGCATTATCTGGCCTTGGTTGTCGTGTCCCTATGATACCATGGTTTACGGGTTAGTGTCAGTACTCAGCCTATGCGAGGCATCATTGTAACCAAGGAATTTCACCAAATTTGTTAAGCTGATAAACTTATTTTCAGCCTGAACAATTCGGTTTTGAGCGTGATCTGAATCGCTGCTTTCCGAGTTATCACTTGACTGGTAGTAATCTTTATATGCATTTTTCTTTTTAGGTCCTTTATGTGCCTTTGCTGGCGAAATATAGTGTTCACAGTGCACTATGTCTTCTGGTATGGGCTAGAATAAATTTGTTATTTTCATAGACCTAACTCCTGCCTGCTGTCATTTCTTGATGGATACAGTACTTTTGCATCCATGTCTTGGCACAGGCCAGAGTAAAGTGTAGCTTCCACCTAAGTGCCAGTCAACATCCATGGCTGTGACAATATGGAAGTTGCTGGGGTATGGATAGTGCTGAGTAATGACGTTCAGAGCATGACTAGTGCATCTGAATGTTATGAAAGGAGCTGCTCATAGGGTCAGTCGTGCTGCAATAGTACTTTCTGACCCAGTGAGGAAAGCAATGGCAAACTACCTCACTCCTCATCTTGCCTAGTACGCCTCATTTTGGCGCTGCCATTGGTTTTTGGGGTTTCCTTATAACCGCATAACCTTTGGTGGTGCTATTTGAGGATCCAACCAGCCTCTGGGCTGATGACTTAACAGACAGACATCTCAATCTCGTCCTTGGCTTTGACAATACGAAAGTGACCGAGGTATGTGTGATTGCTAGTAATACCATTCCTTATGCAGCCTTATGAATGGTGTGAAAATGTCACTCATAGGGTCGGTTGGTGCATGCATTCCAGTGGGCTTGGCAGACTGATATGCAATAGCAACTTCTGGATCGGTGAGGACAGCTATGGGAAACTACCTCACTCTTCATTTCCCTAGTATGCCTCTTGAGTGACGCCAAGGCTATCTATGACAGCTTTTGGTGGAAATGTGGAGGATCAAACCAGCCTTCGGGCTGAATACTCAACATACATACAATACAGGTCCTTTATATCTGGACCACATTCTGCATCAGACATATATCTTCAGGGATGTCATTCAATAGACTCAGCAACTGATGGTTTACGAGATATGTTTACTGTACTGTGACAAGCGGACGAATGGTAACACTACCGGAGATGCAGCGGAAATAATGCTCGTACAATTAGTAATATATCCAAGTTCCATTGTTGTGTTTTTGAACATTCCGTTGTTGATAGGATGATCATTAGTAGATGGTTATATCTCAATGAGAGATGTGTGTTGTAATACATTTTATTATGATAATTAATACAGCGGTCAAAATGACCGCTCCAGCGGTAGTGGGTATACCTGTTACTTACGTCCCATCCATTGATGCAAAATTAATTGTATTTAATATGGATTTTCCTGGCCACAAATCAGGAAAAGTCACTGCAGCTCAATATCCTACAATAAAAACTGTAGTCAAAATTGAGTTTGGAAAAAAGTGTTGCGGTCATTTTGACCGCTCCATTGGTTCTAGTGTTAATATGAAAAATGAAATCGTAAAATGACACAGAAGCAGTAGTTACACATCAAAACTTGGAAACGTGACGGAAAACTTCTAAATACGAAAAATCAAATCATACGCTTAGGGACTTATAGGCCTAATAATAACTAAGAAAGGATTGTGGAAGATGCAGGAGTCCTGTGAGGTCCATGGGAAGGTATGGCATTATGGGGGGGAAAAGGTTCACAAGAAACACCCTCTAGCTCAACTATATTAAAATTAACAAAGAAGGTTTACAAGAAGCAAGTTAAATTACATAGCAACTGATGCTTGACTCAACGACAGATACAGGTTGACTGACCAAAACGAAAACGCAATCAGGATAAATAAATTCTTTAGTAAAACACGAGTTAAACGTATGCAGAATTACACATGGGTTGTCAATTAAAAATGCAAGTAAAAGGTTTGAAGTTACAACCTACGGGAATCTAGGTCAAAAATGAACATGTTAAAATAAACTTAAAAAAATTACATTAAGCAAGAAAATACCGGAATGCAAAAGGAGTTAAATTAAATCAAACAAAATTGGAAAACATTGAGAATAACATAAAAAAAAAGCACTTGCCGCGGAAAACTGGAGTTCCCAAGGGGAACTCCTCGAGCGCAACGCAACCGCACTCGAGGACAGTCAGATGGAATAGATGCAGCCTAATCGCCTCCCGCACGTGAAGCAGCCTAACGCTGGAAATTGACAAATCACAATCCACCAATGGGAAACAAATTCCACTAGATTCCCTATCTTTTCGCCAATAGGAAATCTCGTTGCTTTAGTGAATGAAATTGCATGACCATATATGGTCATATTAAGATAGTTAGCAACTTCTCGACATTTCCTATTGCAACACCTATTTCAACAGCAATAACCGCACGTGTGGTATAGGATGTTTCACAACTGAAGCACCTTTACATTTTCATCAGATTACAATTTTGACATACAGAATTACAAAAATTAATTTTCAAATAATTCTTCAAGAAATTCAAGTTAAAATGTCTCAAGTCTCTTCTTCATGCTTGCTGACATTAATTTAAACCATCAATTACATAAAATTTACATACAAAAAAAATCACTTCAAGACAATTCTCGCATCTTGCAATGTTCATTTACAGTTTCATATATCTTGATTTCAAAATATTACAAACATATTTAAATTAATATTTCTTGCAGTTACATAAAAAATATTCCAGCAGAGTCCAGAGTTCTTATTTCTTCATTTCTCACAATACAAAATATTACAAACAAAAATGAAATCCTGCTGTCCTTTCTTGATGACAAAAATGAAATCCTGCTGTCCTTTCTTGATGACAAAAATGCAATTCTGCTGTTCTTCCTTAATGACAAAAATGCAATTCTGCTGTTCTTTCTTGATGACACACCTATCACAGTTATGTTTCATATTTTAAATGTCAAATACAGTAATTGTTACATAAGGTAAATCTGAGCAGTGTTAATGTTATCTTTAATTTGATAGGAAGTTATCAAAATAAAAATAATAAAAATAAAAGTTACACTGAATTTTTTGAATTGACACTGCTACAATAAATGACAAGAGTTTCCTGAGAACACACCTCAGTTTGGAAGTTTACTGCTCCCTGTTATATTACCGTTATCTAAATTATCATAAAAATACATATGGCCTCAACTGGCCTTTCATGACCTAGTATTGGATGGATACTCAAATAAAATTACATCAACTTATTACAATACATAATCGACTTGAGTTGGATATGAACTGAATACGAACTAACATAGCCTGTATGATTTGTATATAAGCAAATTGTAAGCACTTATGAGCACTTTTGATCACTGTGTTGTATACATGGATTCTGTGGGTCAATTTACTATTAATTATTCCTTTAGATCAGCTGAACAACCTGCCTAAGATTTTACACACTCAAGTTTGACCCGATCGGGTCTGCATGATTCGCACATATTTTACCCCAGTTACTAAGGAAATGCCTTTAAGTCTAAGGTTTTACATTTGCAGTCTTATCTATTTACACTTTACAAAGGTCTGTTCAGTGATTTAATTGCAGTCAAAACTGGTTAGGTCATTTTTGTGGGGACCAAAAAAAAAATCCTAAAGAGGGAACGTGCTAAAAATTGGAAAACAATTACACTGTTTAATTTAAGGTTAGGTTTGAAAGTAAAAATAATTATGATGAGAACAAAAAAAAAAACAAGTCTTTACAATTATAATTAATGAAATAGATAATGAAATAATACATTTTAAGACATTTTAAGAACACCAACAAAGCAAAACATCAAGGAAAAATGTTTTTAGAGACGCGAACTATGCACGTCGCTTACAATTATGTTTAAAGTTATCGTAGGAATGTCCAACATCTGGGTTATTCGCACACGTTTCATGTGTGGATTAGCATCCGCATTCTCAATAATAATTTTTCATTATTTGTAAATTGTCTGGCTTTCTTCTTCTCCATAACTGAATGTCCTGCAAACCACTGTGCGTAAGAACATTAGGCATAATTTACGTACGTTGTTACACATTCAACCTCTCTCTCTAGTAATCAGCTGTGAGGCTGGTTGGCAGCAGCTCTCCATTTTTCACGTTTCAGTTCGTAGTAGGAGTCAAATCTCATGTCATCTAATATTTGTGTGATGTACTCTAATCTGTATTGTTATCTATTATTCTTTTCCTCTAACGAACCGTCTATTATTTTCTTCAATAACCCATCATGTCTAAGTATATGCCCTATTAGATGAACCTGCTATCTTTTTATTTGTCATAAAACACCACTTCATTCGTGTAGGTCGACACGCTAGCGCCATGAAATTAAGTTCTCTACCAAATCCTTACCCAAGCCAGTCATCGCTGGTGCATCGTGCGCGCAACATGACCAGGAACGTAATTTAAATTTCTTATGTTGGGAATATTACGAATCATTAACCTCATTTTTGGTCCGTATTGACGACAATGATTACATACAATTTACAAAATATTTGTTTAATGTTAACCTAGTCAATACTTACAATACCACATTTTGTGGTTAAATAATTATAAAAAATAGAAAGATCGTGAATATGTTTCGCCCTTCTTAATGGGCATCATCAGCACAATGGATAACCTTAAAACAAATAATTACAATTAAGACTGTTTACAATTATTGGTTATATAAAATTGGAATGAGACGTTGTGATGTTAAAAGTTATTTTCAATATCATGATTAAAAAGTTTGACGTGAATGTTACAAACACAAGTTAAAACTATTGTATGAATTTTACACTATTGTCTAAAAAATATATATTTATATTGGTGAGAAGTTTTTTAATCGGCATTCGTCTGGAATTGAAATGGATCCTCTTCTTTTAACATTTTGGTGATCTAATAACTCCTTTGAATATCAAATTCATGGAAAGCCTACACACTCGTCAATCACAATAAATAATTCTTCATTACATCCTGGATCGCAAAAACAGGCATCTTTTTACAGCCTAATATATCAAGCCTTAAGAATCCCCTTATCTCCCGTAAATTTGAGAACTGAATTAAATTACATAAGAAATCTTGCAGTAACCAATGGATACAAAATTGAAATGATAAACCGTCTGATATATAAAATAAAAAACAAGCTATCCACTAACCTCAAACCAGATAGGCCCAACACAAATAAACATGCCATTTTCACATATAATAGCTCAACTATTCACCAAATTACAAATACCTTCAACAAGTATAATATAAACATAGCTTACAGAACAACCAATACTACACAGAACATATTTTTAATTATAATAAAATAAATAATAATAATAACAGCAAATATTTAAGTTCAGGAGTATACAGGTTGACATGTTTGCAGTGTGGTTATTCATACGTTGGCCAGACTGGGCGAAATTTTATTACAAGATATATGGAACATTTCAATGCCGTCAAACATAACAAATATTCCGCTATGAGTACACACATGAAGGAAACAGGCCACCATTTTACCTCAATAGAAAAAGATCTGACAATAATAAGGAATACTAACAAGGGAAAACTACTAAATGAATTAGAAAATATTTATATTTATCCGGATAAAACATTTAATAAAGACCGCAACCTTAATGACGACATGGAGATTAAGAGTTCTTAATACACATTAATACCTAAGTTTGAAAACAGTTATCCCAAATCAAAAGAAAATTCTGCATATATTAAAAGTTGCCAATTCAACAACTCCATCTACCCCCCCTGAATACTAAACCTACAATTCCCCCTCCGAATAATCCCCCTCCCGTACCAATACCAGTACGTATTACTCCGCCCAATTCTTCCCTCCCTCAACCCATCCCCCTCCCTCCGCCACACACATACAGTACACGTAGCAGGAACGCCAGTCAGACTAACGCTAATAACAGAACAAGATAGACACACTGCGGCATTCGAGTACGTATCCATTTTTACGTAACCCATAACACTATATAATCACATCAATTATTTATACATACACATTAAATGCGTTTTTATATTTCTTTGCAGTTTATCAACATTCCAACCATTGAGATTTACACAAGAAATGGGAAGACTACTGTTATAGTGATAAATATTCCAACTAGTACATCAAAACATTTTCAACGTATATTCCATTTTAACGTATTCTCACCTGAATGTGTTTTAACCAATTTAACTCAAGAAGAAACACCAAATGTTCATTCCTGATCTAATTTTCTACAATAGGAACATATGTTTTATACATATTTTATTCTTCAAATCTACTTGGTGGTTAACATGACAATAATATTGACTTTCACCAAAAGTTAAAAGAAGAGGATCCATTTCAATTCCAGACGAATGCCGATGAAAAAACTTCTCACCAATATAAATATATGTTTTTTAGACAATATTGTAAAATTGTACTACAATAGTTTTAACTTGTGTTTGTACGTCAAACTTTTTAATCATGATATTGAAAATAACTTTTAACATCACAACGTCTCATTCCAATTTTATATGACCGAGAATTGTAAACAGTCTTAATTGTAATTATTTGTTTTAAGGTTATCAATTGTGCTGATGATGCCCATTAAGAAGGGCGAAACATATTCACGATCTTTCAATTTTTTAATAATTATTTAACCACATAATGTGGTATTGTAAGTATTGACTAGGTTAACATTAAACAAATATTTTGTAAATTGTATGTAATATTACGAATGTACTAAAAAGTGACACAAATGTGCTATCCAGGTTTCTTTTGCATGTATTTAATAGGACAAAAATGAAACACCAACACGTTAGCTGTATACGTACACACAGTAGGCCTAACGTACTGTAACCTCCTAATAAGGAAGGTTACAAGTAATAGTTTATAATAACAATAATAATGATATCTGCTACCACTGTGCAAACACATCATTACACAGAAACACATTTTGACGCAAGGAGGAATGATAATATATTGCACGAAATTAAAATCTAACAAACAGGTTAACAAACATGATGGCTAAGAAAGGATAGTGTGGAAGGTAGCTGGGAACCATATCCAGGCGGTGGAAGGTATTGGCATTGCTGAAGAACAAAGTCAGTGATGATTCAAAATTAATATAGTTTACTTAAAATTAAATTGAAATGAAAGCTCAAATGATCCACAAAATTACACCTTTTAAAATCGGAAATAAACAATAATTACAATGATTACCCAGAAGGTTCCAATTCAGTGATTCTACTTTATACAACTTTAGGTCGAAACATTTCGCACAAGGCGTAACGTAGAACTGTCAGAAGGAATAAAATTTAGGTGACATAATACCGTTAGAAGGCTATTCATAGAAAATAAGGAAAAGTGTAGCGCACCTTTAGCAGGCAGCCTCCTCAGAAACACTTCCGAGGGGGTGCCTGTACTAAAAGCGATTACTTCCAGGATGACGCAGAACTGAGAGACAGCCCCAAGGGGAAATTAATAGTTTATCATTACATCGAAAGGCGTTGAACACACAATTTACGAAAACAACAAAATGGGAACTGTCTCTTTACAAATGTGACGCGACTTACCAAAAAAGGCTAAGTCATTTTAATAAAATTTGGAAGCTGAAGGAAAACATGGGTAAGCTCCGGCGAGATAAATTAAATGAAACACTACATTTGAAAATAAATACCTGAAAGATGAAAAACAATTAAGTGCTTACCTGGTGGAGGGGCCAAGAAGACCCGTTACCTTGTAGAAGGCAACCTTTCCCTTCATTGGTCAAACAAAAAGACGCCTAGGAAGAGCAAGGCTCTAGCGAAACGCTTCTCTCCAGAAATTAGGAAACCTTACAACCAATGAGCGTCCGATCTTTTTCCTTCACCTACCGTTTATTTTCTCCAATTAGGGCCCAGAAATTAGTGCTGACAAAGAACATTGAGAAGCATCGAGAAGTTACGAAATTGATGCAATATGCTGAAACCGGAAATATCCCACGCCGATCTGGCGCGTGTTCTACAGGGTGTTTCCTAATTCATCTTACCTTAATCTTACCCACGACAAAGAAACAATCTTGAAGCCATAATAAATACATTACATGCCAAATTAGCACATAAACATATACAATTCCTCGCCGCCTTCCAAGTCCAAGTAATCAAATCCAAGTAATCACTACAGTACGTTGTTACACAGTGCACTTACGATCGTAAAATTAAGCACCAACACGTCACATGAGCTCCTGTTGTGCAATCCAAACAAACACACCTACATCGAAGACTGGCTTGAGACTGACGTTCCCTGCAGCTGTAGGCCAACACGCTAGGGCTGTGAAATAAGTTCAGGCCAGTTGCCACTGGCGCATTGCGCGTGCAACGTGGCCAGGAACGCTAATTTAAATTTCTTATGGTGGGAATATTACGAACGTACTAAAAAGTGACGTAAATGTGCTATCCAGGTTTATTGAACATGTATTTAATAGGACATGGAGTGGAACTTTGAAATAATGATGTAATAACCAGGGAAACATGCTAGAGAGGGACATCTTAACCAGTTTCGACTGTATTCAGTTGCAATTTGCTTTGATACTGTAAGTGAAATGTTGTTTTAAAAGCAGTAACCAAGGCGCCTTCCTTTCCTGAGGTTTCTGACCTCATATTTACATTTCAGTGTGGATGAATCATCCCACATTGACCATGAAACAAACTGACACAAGCTAACCCCTTTTATCCTAATTCTACCATCTAAATACACTTCTGAAAGATAAGACACCCTATCATATCTAACTTATACTATTTACACACAGCAATACAATCACGTACCAGTCTGACTGTTATTTTTCCTTCTAAGATACTGACAACACCTGTCATTCCATTGACTGAATATTACTAAATGTTCAGATGATTTCACTTGTCACAGTGGCTACTGTAATGTTTCACCGTGGACAGTGTGTGGGCCCCTATTATCTCATATCATGGTCACCTTAACAATTTAAACTAGTTTGCAATGTTGCTTAACTTTAACATTAAAAAAGTCAGATCCAAATAAATAGCATGTAACATACATCCCGAAAATACATCCGGCTGTAAGATCCTTGTAAAATATCCTATAATTATTCTTCCTAGATAAAATTGCAAATAAAAGGTTAAGCAAAAACCATAGACATAAATATTATTATTTAACCTTCTTAGAAAAACGTTACTGTGTCAGGTATTTATAATTTTTATTATTATTATTATTATTATTATTATTATTATTATTATTATTATTATTAATAATAATATTATTATTATTCACAGGTGTCATTTTTAAGTATAAAATAATTGGTTTTCAATTTAACTCTGCCGGGCTCAGTGGCTCAGACAGTTGAGGCACTGGCCTTCTGACCCCAGCTTGGCAGGTTTGATCCTGGCTCAGTCTGATGGTATTTGAAGGTGCTCAAATACATCAGCCTCATGTTGGTAGATTTGCTGGCATGTAAAAGAACTCCTGCGCGACTAAATTTTGGCACCTCAGCGTCTCCGAAAACCGTAAAAGTAGTTAGTGGGACATAAAGCCAATAACATTATTTATTAATTAACATAGCCACACAGATGCACACAAGATGTTGTCAGTTGGTACAATACTTTTATTTACATATATTCACAAATTAACACACACATAACCTTAATCACCGTATCACAAAACAAAAACACTTCACTTGTAGGATATCAACAAAGCCGCCATCTTTAAACAGTTGACAACTGACACCAAATACCACAGAAGTTACCCTTTGAAACACAGTTGAAAATGGAGACTGCCTGGCTCGGCATGTCAGCCACGTGCTACTAAACGATAACTCTCTTCCAATAACTTCCAAACCACAACTAACTAAAGACTGTCACTCCTATACCGTGAAGATCGTCCCTATATATATATTCGGACCAGTCTTCCAGAAAGATACATCACCAAAAAAAACCTACCTTCTTGAATATTCTAGAGCTTGTAACACATGGATTACAATGTATAGAATATTCTCAAATGTTCTAGTGCCTTGTTACCATTCTGGAAGTTATAGTGTGTTTCACATTTATGGATTACAAATGATACAGGTAAGAATAAATTAATTTACAGGTTTTTACATTAACAGAACTGATATCAATGTCTATGTACAACACGTTTCGTAACATCACACACAATATGATCATTCAACTATGTAAATAGTAAGAACACTAATACTAAATGGATGTACACTTCATAGCTGTACATACAAGTAATAATCATAATAATAATAATAATAATAATAATAATAATAATAATAATAATAATAATAATAATAATAATAATAATTGTTACCAAGTTTTCCGTGGAACAGGGAGGTGAAAGAAGGTGCTAATTTGAATGGGTCTATCTACGATAGTCAAAGATTAATCAAAAACTTTAAAATAAAGGTTATACAACCTGTGTCTGAAACGTTTGGTGAATGGTCTCCTAGTTTGTACACCATGCTAGTTTGGACGATGCGCCTGCGCATACGCATTGCGAGACATGACACCAAGTGCTCCCTATCGGTCAACTCAACACAGTTAAACGGAGTTGAACGCTGCAACACATCGCACAGAGTCATTGTGAGGACTTGTTTCCATTGCACAACGGAGTGCAAGATGGAGCAACGCATTAACATGAAGTTTTGCTTCCACCTAGGCAAAACGGCAACGGAAACCCATGCAATGTTAGTGTAAGTTTACCATGCTCAAGCAGTGAGTAAAAAGTGCATTTTTGACTGGTTTAAATACTTTTGAGATGGAAAGGAAGGTGTTGAGGATGAGGCGCGTTCGGTTCGACCAACCACAATTACATCTCTGGACAACATCAAACGAGTGCGACAGATGCTTGCAAGTGATCGGTGACTGTCCTTACGAATGATAGCAGATGAAGTGGGTGTAGGCAAGGACAGTGTAAGAACCATTGTTCACAAATATTCGAAAAAGCAGAAGATTTGTGCCCGGTTTGTACCGCACAACCTGACAGACGAGCAGAAGGAAACTGGAATGGAAACGTCGGGAGATTTCATTGACGTTTGTGAACAAAATACGGAGGTGTTGGAAACCATCATTACAGGAGACGAGTCGTGGTGCTACCAGTATGATCCGCAGACCAAGGGACAGTGAACGGTGTGGTGTTCAGCGTCTTCTCCACCTCCCAAGAAAAGTTGGTGCACAAAGTCCAAAATTAACACAATGCTGATCGCCTTTTTCAACAGCAATGGTGTCATTCATCATGAATTTGTACCCCAGGGTACAACTGTCAATGCAGAATTCTACGAGGGAGTTTTGAAACGGCTACTGCAACACATCAGACAGGTTCGGCCTGAACTGCACCGGAGTGGACAGTGGACTGTCCTCCACGACAATGCCTCTCCGCACACCGCGATCCGCGTGATCAAGTTTCTCGCTGAACGCCAGGTGACTGTTCTTCCACACCCTCCGTATCCCCTGGATTTGGCGCCGGCAAAATTTTTTTTGTTTCCCAGTCTTATATGAGCCCTGAAGGGCCACTGGTTCAACAGTGTAGCAGGTTCACAGCAATTATAATACGAAATATTTCTTGTCCACCCTGTAAAAGTGTAGGAGGTATCCAACAACGCATGACAAGGGTTTCCAGGAGCTTCCAAAAGAAGCGTTTGCTGCCAGCTTCCAGCAGCTTTACAGTCACTGCCAAAGTGTGTTGTAGCTAACGGAGAGTACTTTGAAGCCCAGTAAAAAAGTTTTGTGTGTAACTTACGTTGTCTTTATTTCACAAGATCATTCACCGAGCTTTTCAGACACAGGCTGTATTTCTTTTCAGATATTAAATTTCAACCAACAACAAGATTTCAGGAACAGAGGTAGTTTTGTACAAAATAGAAACAAATACGGGAAAACCAAGAATTGGTAAGTTATAATTTGAGCTTCAAGCTCATAATTTACAAAGGTCCCAACATTACTAATGTTGCGTTTAGGCAGATAGTCAAAGAGATGAATCTCCCAATTTCTTTTACAGGATATTTAAAACACAATTATCAAGAGCACTTTGCTCTGATGGATACAGGTTTACAGCCTTCCAAAGGCACCACTCAGTATTTACATAGATATATTTTACATGTGAAGAAAAGAGCCTCAACGCTCTACAGTTCTACGCAGGAGACTACGCTCCCAAACCCTTATAGCCTACTCAAGGGAACCATTAACATTTACAATTCGGATTAGAGTGTCTTTGCTCAATAAAATCACACTTTCAGGCCTCTCTAAGTACAACCTACAATTTACAAGACCGTATCAATTTCTTTTTAAGTTTACACAGGGGTATCGAGTACCCATCCTACCGGGCCTGGGTGAAACATTACAGGTTAAATTACTGGCCCAAAAATAAAAAGGTATGGAGATGGACACTTGCGCTCCTTGAAATTCAAGATTAAAAAACTACTTGGGCTGGTGGCCTCACAATACAGAGGCTAATCCAAAACTACTGAGGTGACTAGATAGGGGAATTTAAGTTACAAGGCTACAGATAGAAAACAGTTACAAAAACATAGTCACCTCAAATACAAGTTGATAGGGAACTCAAGAGGGTGTCACACTCTCTATTCCCGAATTTCTGTTAAGTACACCTGATTTACTCAATCTTTTACATGAGAAGAAAGAAAAGTTTACATTTTAGGAAATGGACTGTTAGATAGTTAAAGATTGGAACCTTCCCCTCGAATCAGCTTGCGGAGATAACTATTGAGATAGAAAAATGGTGGCCATTACCATAGCTGATGTTCTGCCTGCCAATGGGTGAGGCCCCTGCCTCCTCCCTTAGCATACACACTCAATAGCACGACGATCAATAAGACAAGTTAACTCGAAAAAATATGAGCTTTTATACCCGGGAGGAAGGTTCGAGAAGGCTCTGGGCTAAAACCAGACACACCCTCTCATTTTTATTGGATAGTCAAAAAGTTAAAAGAAGCCTGCAATTGGCAGAAGAATAAATACAAAAAATTTTTGATTGGTCAGACTCCGAAGTTGGTGGGATAAGTAAGATCTGTTGCAAACCCTTAAGTATCAAAAACAAAGGAAGTCAATTCAGTTTAGAAAACCTATAAACACAAAATTTCTTTAACATTCTAGTTAATCCACTTTGCACCAGAGTGCACTACATTAGTTCTTGAGTAGAGACATCTATGGAGAAAAGTCCCAGCTTCTTGAAATAGCTGTTGTAAACTTTAAGTGTTAGATAGCATTCTTCCAGGCACTTCATTTAAATGCATGGGGTTGAGGTGTACCTCCCGGTACAATAATAATAATAATAATAATAATAATAATAATAATAATAATAATAATAAGCAGAATAATAATAATAATAATAATAATAATAATAATAATAATAATAATAATAATAATTCGAGCTCGATACTTGTGTCAGTTACCCATGGGTAAGAGAACATTGTTTTCAAGTTATACCTGTTATTGCACTTGCATCAATATCACCCCTATGACTTGAAACAATCTTCACACTTCGTCACACTCTCTTGGTCCTCACTATTTAACCACATACAGACCACCTCAGTCACACAGCCCTCCTTTTGACACTGTCGAAGTCCACAGTTTGCAGCCCGATGGTTCCATTGGGGACCACCCCCTTCCCATGGTAGGTTTGCTGGGTCTGGTCAACGTTGTCTTCGTTCCTGGTGATGGTGATCCACAGATCCTTGCGTGGCATTCAAAGCACTGTTGGCTTTCTCCTCATTTGTACTTTGGTGTTCTGTCAGGTGGCACCCTCATTTGGTGGTTGTCGGTTCCCATTGGTTCTTCGTCTCGTAGAGGGGGGTCCCACTGGCTGTTTCCTTACCATCGCTGCCTCCATCTCCTGGGACATCGTCGGGGCCTCCCCATGATTCTGCTCCCTGGAGAGTTCACGATGTCGTGGAGCTTACTGTGGCTGTCAAGTGCGTTGCTCCTGGTTTCATGCTGGTACAGCCCAATCACTATCGCATCATCCGGTTGTTTGGTCTCTGCTTGAAACACCTGCAGCGCTCCATCGGCGCGCTGTGCCGCCTCCCGCAGCAGGACTTGGCAGTCGGCACTCGGCTGGTGGACATCGCCGCGCCTGCCAAACACTCCCACAGCTCCTTCGCAGGTCGAACATGACTGCGGGCTGCGTCATACTTCCATCTCTTGTCCAGTGATCAGGTATTCGGCTCCCTCTTCGGATGTTGCTCCGGTCTTGAGGAGAAAATCGGGGCCCAGTTCAAGTCTTTCCAACTGGGCCTCGATGTATGTCTCGCGTTTTCCAAACTGGTCTTGAATGAAGGAAGTTAACTGTTTAAGCATCACCACGGTCCTCTGATTGTTCTTCATTTTCGAGTCTAATAGATTCAATAGCCCTGTCACGGTCGCCAGTTAATGTAGCCACACAGACATATACAAGATGCTGTCAGTTGGTACAACACTTTTCTTTACATATATTGACAAATTAATACACACAATCTTGATCACCATATCACAAAACAAAAACTCGTCACTTGTAGGATATCAACAAAGCTGCCATCTTTAAACAGTTGACAGATGACACCGAATACCACAGAGTTTACACTTTGAAACACAGTTGAAAACAGATGACAACCGATCAATTCAACATGGAGACTGCCTGGCTCGGCATGTCAGTCGCATGCTACTAAACGATAACTCTCTTCCAATAACTTCCAAACCACAACCAACTAAAAACTGTCACTCCTTTACTGTGAAGATTGTCCCTTTATATATATGCTGACCAGTCTTCCAGAAAGATACATTACAAAAGAAACTACCTTCGTGAATATTCTAGAGTGCGTAACACATAGATTACAATGTATAGAATATTCTCAAACGTTCTAGTGCTTTATTACCATTCTGGAAGTTACAGTGTGTTTCACAATTATGGATTACAAATGATACAGGTAAGAATAAATTAATTTACAGGTATTTACATTAACAGAACTGATATCACAGGTTTCATAACCTCACACACAATATGATCATTGACACGCCTCCTAACACTTGTGAGAACAAAATGGCATCCGGCTAGTAACACCATGCGGTGACTTATCACAACAATGAAACAAACAAAATAAAATGCCACAGTAACACAGAAATGACTCAAAACAAATGTGGAAGAATGAATGAGCAGAAATTACCCATATTTCCAGAAACCCAAAGAGGTGGGATCGACAAGGATTCCAGAACAAGCATCTACAAGAAGAAAATTGTAACACCCTTCACTTTTAAGAAAAACCTGCTATAATTAAAACAATGAACTATACATAACTTTGACATCTTTAGCAATAATAAAGTAGTAAATAAAATCTATTTTGTCTAGGTAGAAGAAAATGTAGAAATATAAGTAAATAAATAAACCTTCATTCACATTAATAAATTCTTTAAAAAAGATGGCGAACTTGGTTAAATATAGTGCCTGTCGATTAAAAATAATAATTAGTCTTATAAGTCATAAGGTGAGGTTTTAAAAAAAATATATTATACGAGGATGGTTTGAAAAGTTCTCGGAATCACCGCTAGATGTCAGTGCTAGAGCAACGAGGTTCCTGCGCAATAATCACACATCCTTTGTGAGTGAACACGTGGCGCGTCAGTGCTCTAGCTGCAGGAGTGTGGTAGCGACGACTCTTTGTTGTTTCCGCGTAGTGATTTGTGACAATGGAAAAAAACTGAGATTCGAGCAGTGATTAAATACTTTGTAAAGAAAGGTATGAAAGCAAAGGAAATTTATGCCGACTTTCAGAACATACTGGGGGACTCTGCTCCTTCATTCTCAACTGTTGCAAAGTGGACCAGCGAGTTTAAATTTGGTCGGGAGAGCTTGGATGATGATCCGCGTAGTGGACGGCCAGAAAGTGTTACGACCCCAGAATTTATCGCAAAAGTGCATAAAATGGTCACAGAGGATCGTCGACTGAGAGTGCGGGAGATTGCTGAAGCTGTAGGGATGTCTTATGAACAGGTATATTATATTTTAACCAAAGAATTGGGTATGAAAAAATTATCCGCAAAATGGGATAATTTTGTCTTGACATTGGACAATAAACGCACCAGATTAGAAATGTCCGAACAAAGTCTGGCCCGTTTTCCGTGCAACCAACAAGATTTTTTGCCCCGGTTTGTGACTACAGATGAAACTTGGGTCCACTACTATACCCCAGAGACAAAACAGCAGTCAAAGCAGTGGAAACATGCTGATTCACCACCACCAAAGAAGGCAAAGGCAGTGAGTTCGGCCGGAAAGATCATGGCCTCAGTTTTCTGGGATGCAAAAGGCATTCTGCTGATAGATTATCTTCCTACTGGGCAAACAATTACGGGGCAATACTATGCAAACTTCCTAGACCAACTACAGGAAAAGATACGCAAAACAAGGCCTGGTTTGGCAAGGAAAAAGGTCATCCTTAATCAGGACAATGCTCCGCCGCATGCAAGTGTTGTTGCCATGGCAAACTTTCATGAACTGAGGTACAAATTGTTTCCACATCCACCTTATTCACCTGATTTGGCACCATCAGACTTTCATCTATTCCCCAAGCTGAAAATTTTCCTCGGTGGATGGAGATTTTCTACAAGGGAAGAACTGACAGCCGAGTTGGAGAGGTATTTTGCAGGCCTGGAGGAATCTCATTTTCGAGATGGGATCAAGGCATTGGAACATCGCTGGACCAAATGCATTAGTCTACAGGGAGACTATGTTGAAAAATAAAAGGAGTTCCACCGAGGTAAGATACTTAATTCTAGTACATTCCGAGAACTTTTCAAACCACCTACGTATTTTAAGTAAAATAAATAATTAATTAATCTTGAGGTAACTAAGTAAAAGTTTAAGTAAATATAATGTTTTAAATGACAATAATTAACCTAGCGACCTAACCAAGTAAACAGCTCCTTAAATTAACTTAAAATGTACGATGCTTATATAATATTTACATTTAAAAAATAAATAGAATTTCTCAGGACCATTCTTGATGGAGGTATTTACACCGAATGCATAGCAGAAGATAAATAGCATAACATGTCGCACCATATCAATTTACCAAGACATATCTCGACGCAAAAATATCGGTCACCTTAGCAAGCCCCAAAATAGAACAATCTTACCATAGCAACATTAAAATCAACTCAGATTTAAACACCAACAGAATGTAAACAATAAAACTTAATTCACACGCCATACACTTCAAGACAGAACTGGTCAGATAATGCAATGCGTCAGTATACACATATTCTCAAATACCACTCTCGTAAGGAGCTACAATACTGATCCATTCACGACGGCATTCAGAGGTAGACTCCCCACGCGACATGAGATGATGATGATGATGATGATAATAATAATAATAATAATAATAATAATAATAATAATAATAATGCAACAGAAATCAAGAGAAGCAAAAAGCATGCCTGGTGGAATGGTACCTGCGAATCAGTCCTCCAAGAAAGACTCAATGCGTGGAAACAGTACTATTCTACGAAATCGGAAAATGATTGGGAAACCTACAAAACCCAACGTGCCCAAGCAGCTAGGGTGTTCAGAACTGAGAAACGTAAATACGAAAAATCTCTCATTGAAAAGATAGAACAAAACCTTAGGAAGAACGAAAGCAGAGAGTACTACAGAGCCTTCAAACGCAAACTTACTGGCTATAAACCACCATCTCTATGCTTTGAGCGAAAGGACGGCACACTGGTGACGTCAAATGAAGAAAATTGCAGCATTCTGGCAGATTACTTCAAGAATTTACTTAATTGCTCTAAACTGCAAAGCTCCATTGAGACCAAGGAACCCTTACTCAGGTACCCAGATTCCAGACCACCCGACAGAGATGAAATCAAGCGCCACATTGCCCGTCTCAAAAATAACAAAGCGCCGAGGGAAGACTCAGTAGTAGCAGAACTATGGAAATATGCCTCAGAGGAATCACTTGATATCTTGCAAAAGCAAATAGAAGAAATTTGGAACAAGGAGACCCTACCCGAAGATTGGAAAATAGCTTTGATTCACCCATTACACAAAAAAGGCAGCATGAAGAACATCAACAACTACAGAGGAATGTCTTTGCTACCCGTGACTTACAAAATTCTATCACTTGCCATCCTGGAGCATTTGGAAGTACAAGTCGAACATCAAATAGGTGAATACCAAGGAGGGTTCAGAAAAGATCGCTCAACAGCTGAACAGATCCAAAATCTCAAAACGATCATCAGATATTGTACACTAAGGTCCAAGCAGTATGTGTCCGTCTTTGTGGACTTTAAGAAAGCGTACGACTCCATTGACCGGGAAGTCCTGCTAAACATCTTAAATGAATTTGGAGTTGATTTGAAACTGCTGGCATTAATTAGAGCCACCCTGACCGATACAAAATCCAAGGTGAAGTTCCACGGATGTCTCTCGCATTCCTTTGACATCAAAACAGGAGTCCAACAAGGTGATGGGCTATCCCCGATACTCTTCAACTGTGTTCTTGAAAAGATCATCAGAACCTGGCGGGTGAGATTACAGGAAACCAACTACAGTCCATTGAGAATAGGAACGAAATCCAAGGGGATCGCAACAGACTGCTTAGCATTTGCCGATGATATTGCTGTTCTCTCAAACGACATAGAAACTGCTAGAGCTCAAGTTGAAATTTTAAAGGAAATTGCCGAACAAACTGGTTTTCAGATATCGTTTGAGAAAACAGAAGTAATGACTAACATCAAAGGGGCTCCACCAAAACTCCATACAAAATACGGTGACATCACCCGAGTAGACAAATTCAAATACCTGGGTGAGATCATCATGAAAAATGGACTGGACAAAGAAGCACTTCAGGAGCGAGTACGCAAACTGGAAATAGCCTACCAAACATCCCGCACAATCTACAACAAAAAATGCCTTTCCCAAAACACCAAAATTCATCACTATGAAACAGTTCTGAAGCCAGTAGTTCTATATGCAGCCGAAACCCTGTCTCTAAATACCAACAAAGGACTCCTTGAAGAACTGAAGAAAAGAGAACGCAAAATTTTGAGAGGAATCTTGGGATCAAATTACAGAAATGGAATCCATCAAAAGAGATCCAACAAGGAAGTCTACAGCAAAATAGAGAAAATTACCGACACAATCAGAAAAAGACGGGCAC
Source organism: Anabrus simplex (assembly GCF_040414725.1). Taxonomy (NCBI): domain Eukaryota; kingdom Metazoa; phylum Arthropoda; class Insecta; order Orthoptera; family Tettigoniidae; genus Anabrus; species Anabrus simplex. The sequence goes on along the minus strand of NC_090266.1, from coordinate 1,237,678,334 downwards.
GATTTTACGGTCATATGAAAAGAATGGACGGAAGAAAGTTAACTAAATAAATCTTTCACTTTTTTGATTCAAACCCCAAAACCACAATTCCCTGGTTTAGAAATACCAAAGAAGACCTGCAAATGCTACATATCTCAGCTGAAGACGCCCTTAACAGAGATCTCCTCCGCAAGAAAATATTGACGAACGGGCTAAACCGAGACGAGCAACCGAAGAGAAGACACGGTGCCCCTTGGACAGAGGAGCGTAAGCAGGCCCACTCACAAAGAATGAGGGAAATTTGGGCTCTAAAGAAGGCCAAGTTCAGTGTCAAATGCAACAAGACTTAACGTGGTCCTTGATGGCCCCAGCGAATTATATATATAATGCAACAGTTACGTAATGACCAGGAAAAGATAAGAAGACCACGAACCTGCTACGCTGGCATAGCAGGGGGAGAGGTGATACTCCCACGTGGCGTGTCCCAGGTGGCGGATATGGGGGTCCTAACCGGCTTGCCGGCGGACTTGAGGGAAATAAAATACCTCTCGCGGACCAAACACACAACCCCCTGTGGGTGGGGGACGCCAACGAGGAATATACTCACGGTATCCCCTGCCTATCGTAAGAAGCGACTAAAAGGGGTAACCAAGGGATGATTGTCTTGGAACCATGAAAGTACTTTTGATTTGTACCATCACGCACGGAACACCATGGGTCACGTTTATTTGCGAGTAGTACCATTCTGTTAGGTATTGAATAGTTTTGTGATTCGTAGCACTCAAGCGGGGTTCAGTGTGGTTTTCCAGTACCCGTGAGTCGTACCCATGTGAGCAACACCACGGGTCTGGGCGTTGCCTGTGAGTTGTACCACTATATGAGTGACACCGTGGGTCTGCATTGCCAGTGATTAGTACCCACTATATGAGGAACACCACGGGAATGCCGGCGCCCATGCTTAGTACACCTAGGTGAGGAACCTCATCGGTTTGCATTGGCTATGGGTGACACCATTGTGTGAGAAACACCATAGGTTTGCGATACCTTTACGACGTACAATACTCGTGAGCAGTACCTTAATGTTTGGAACACTGTGAGTTTACACTACCTTTGATTAGTACCGCAGCTTGAGAAATATCATGGTTCTACTTTACTCGCGACATGTACCATACTGAGGGGCCTTAACCTGGTTTTTGGACCCCTTTAGACATCGAGCATAATTGATTCCATAAGTGGTCCCTTGGTCAGTAATACTATTATTTATGACCGTTTTTGAGGCGGATCCACTGTTTATTTGTTTGTTTGTTTCTTTTCTTGGGGGGTTCATGTCCATTCATTTTTCATGACATTTTAATTTATTTTGGTCAGTGGATTTTTTGAACTTTTTGTTGTCATTTCATTTCGTACCATTAGGGGCCGATGACCTCGATGTTAGGCCTCTTTAAACAAGCATCATCATCATCAAAATAAGAAGACATGAGCAACGATAACGGAAACGGCAAGGCTCGAGGTAAGATTAGATAACACAATATTGCAAAGATGACGACATGAACGTTAGCAAAGCCTCCATCAAGAATTCCTTACATTCTACTCGAGCATTATTTGTTAAATGGATCATATATGAAACAGGTTGATATCACCTGTGGACCTTAAATATAACTACCTATTTTAAAGTTAAAATTTAATAATAATAATAATAATAATAATAATAATAATAATAATAATAGTAATAATAATAATAATTGGTAAAAATAAATGTGGCAACTAGTGAATGCTCGGCGCATAATTCAAAATGTACCATCACAAGGAAGATAAACTACCTGTAAGAAAATAATAAAATAGAACAAGTATCAAAATAAAATTTACGACAAACACCGGTAAAAATATAAATAAGAGGAAAACTGAAATGAGGAGAGATTAAAGCAAACAAAAAAGGTCACCCTACAACCAACACAATGCCATATGACAGCTCCCAAACGGAAATGCACGTGACCAAAATGAAAGAACACAAAGCACGCCTCGCAATAATATGTACAGCAAAATACTGAGGCACACCAAATATAGAATAGAATAAACTTATCACGAAATAATAAAAAGCAATACTTACAGAAATGTAGAGAACTACATTACCATATAATCCATAATGAATTAAGCAACCAAGCAACCACTGTCACTCACTAAAATTAACACTACACCATTTCCTTTTAAACAACTGTACTGTACATATTTAAAAATCGTCGATCTCTAAAAGGGATGCTGAACCCACGTTCACCCAATTCCTGTCTGTTGAATACACACGTTACCATCATCGAAATATTAAATGCGCCATGCATTTTGTTAAATCGCTTATCTGAGCAGTCCAGTCATATTATTCACATATACAAATACGTATACAATCAGATTCCAAATGTTTATTCAATAATTTTAACGCCACACCATACAACTACGTAAATAGTAAGAACACTAATACTAAATGGATGTACACTTCATAGCTATACATACAAGTAATAATAATAATAATAATAATAATAATAATAATAATAATAATAATAATAATAATAATAATAATAATAATAATAATAATAATAATAATAATAATAACAAGGATAATAATTCGAGCTCGATACTTGTATTAGTTACCCATGGGTTAAGAGAACATTGTTTTCAAGTTATACCTTTTATCGTTTTTGCGTCATTATTATCGATTTAACTTTGCTTCATCTCAGAGGACACAATCTGGAATCAACTAAATGTTGACTAAATATTCCCAGTGCATCTGGATGTTGTGATTATGATGGTCTTCATATCCTGTGTTTGAGAATTTATAACCAGGGCTTTGCCTTTCTCTATCACAAAGCATCTTGTCCCTCTTTATTTCATCTCATATTTTCAACGTAACTTCTTATTTCTATTTCTCTCTTATTTCCCCTGAGCTTTATTTATATTCTTTCCATCCTTACTCATAGACATTTCCTCTCATCACTGCGCGTAGCACGTCGCTTTTTAATCCAGGATTTTTTTACTGTTACCTCAGTGTAACATTTTCCTTCCGCTTGCAGTGTTTTATTACATTCTCAGTGTCGGACAAAATTTGCTTGTTGCTCGATATATTTAATTTATATCGGACCTCAACTCGCTTCTACCCATCCTGTTGGCACTGTATCAATTAACTCAGTGTTATGTAAACAACACAAAACATATATCAGTTATTTCTTAGAAGTTCCCCAATTACTTTATTACCGTATGGCTATCAATAACAAGTCCTTCCACGGACATCAGTATCCTCATATCCTAACGTTATCTTGAAAACTTTGTAAACCGCATAATTTACGGTTGGCCAAGTAACTCATGCAAATTGCAACATTATTATTATTATTATTATTATTATTATTATTATTATCCGAATTCACCAAACTTTATGAATAGTTATTGTTAATCACGTAAAAATATGACAACTATTATTGTCGTGTCCCATCACTACAAAATATTCATTCGCAACAAAACATATTTATTATTATTCTTACATTACTCAGAAATTAGGGGCACGGTAGATATACTTTAGATTATTAAGCGACAACAGATAGATATCGCAGAACGTGAATTTGCCGGGCTGAGTGGCTCAGACGGTTGAGGAGGTGGCTTTCTGACACCAACTTAGCAGGTTCGATCCTGGCTTAGTCTGGCGATATTTGAAGGTGCTCAAATACGTCAGCCTCATGTCAGTAGGTTTGCTAGCATGTAAATGAACTCCGGTGGGACTAAATTCCGGCACCTCGGCATCTCCAAAAACTGTCAAAGTAGTTACTGGGACTTAATGCAAGTAACATTATTATTAAAACATGAATGTAATGAAATCATACACATTAAGCAGATAATGACTTAATGCCGGGTCTTCAACATTAATTCATGACATGCGCATAATTTATGGTATATGACATCATTTTTTTAAGGTGACTTTAGCTGTCCTACCTAAAATACAAGATTAAAATTTGGCATAATATTATCTATTAGATGATAGCGTGGTCACAGATATAGCTAATTAAAACAACATTTCAGTGATCTGATACATCATCCAAGCTGTGTCATCATCGGCATCTTCATTGGGATTTAGGCCATCTTAAATATTAGCATTGTCATGGCGAAGATTGGTGTATATCCAAATGTGTGCATGCCTTATTTTATTGCACACCTGTAACCCTCTTCATCAAATTAATTCTACAAAGGGTATGTTCTTAATACTAATTGTTATCCTAACACACTGCTGGTGATAATCTCACTCTGTTACAGTGGTGTGACGCTGTCCTGCAGTTACATAATTTCCTATCAGCTGGTCAACTCTGCGGGAAAAGAAAGGGCCCTTCAAAAACTCGGTCCTCCGGACACCTGCCCTAGAAGGCTGTCTAGCAGTTGTTTACAGTCTTCCCCCTCGTTCATTGTCCTCTGCCTATCAGGTTAATGGAATTTTATTAATGAGTTCAAGGACAGGCTAGGAAACTTGGAGGCTGGTAAATACACAGGAGGTTGTCATTTACCAAAATGTGTTCCCTCTGCTATCTACTAAGAACGCTTCTCTCGTCTCTGCTAAATTTAGCCTTTAAAACAAATTGGCTACTGTTATCTCGGCTATGTACATAGGTCAAGTCATAAGTCATGGCAACTATTCTTTTTCTTGCGAACAGGAGACAACATGGAAAATCTAAGATATGCATTTGGAAACGTACGGTATGTACTTGCGTATGATGCCACTAGATGGTGTATGTAAACAACCGTGTGGGTCTAAACATGCCCCCAAGTTCAGTGTGTGAGTGAGAGCGTCACAAAATGGAAGTCAACAAGCAGGAGCAACGATCGTACATTAAAGTAGCAGTTCTCCACGGCAGAAATGCACGCCAATGCCATGCAGATCTGCGGGAAGCATTAGGTTTGCATCCCATGCCCTATAGGGAGCGTGCACGGTACTAGTAACAGAGCGCTCTGGCGGAGTTCCGAGCATTAATACGGTGAGAGTGCGTTCCGCTGAAGCAAAGACTTGCATCATAGCTACGGCAAAAATTATCGTTGCATCTTGTCGTCAAGATATGAAGTAGTGCTGTGGAAGTTGTAATACAATATGGGTTTGAGTACATACACTTCCAAAATAGTCGCTAGTCAACAGTGAATAAAGCGCAGAAACTAGTTGACAGTGGCCATGTGTTACAAGTTGAAGTAAGACGAACTGTTTCCAGTTGTACACTTACCGGCTTCGTCATAAGACAGACGAGTGTTAGCAAAAGCCCGTAATTACATTAGCTCATTATTGTTAAACATACAGTATTGTATTTTACATGTTAATTGTATGTGATTCACTGGTCTATAATACTTCGAATTTCTATTACAGCTTGACAATCGGCGAAACTGTGTTGAATCAAACTGTGACTGTGTGGCTGGTGCCGGAGGGCACTGTAAACATGTATTTGCCATTATACAGGACTGCAATTCTGACTCAGGATTTAGTAAGACAAATTTGCCGCAAGAATGGGGGTACCGAATTTGTAAACAGCTGGTATGTAATATTATCGCTGTTAATTATGTAATAAATTGAAGTGCTCACAAAATGATTAATACAGTGTAGATATCTTCTACGGTCCATAAAATATGCGAAAGGGGAGAAGGCTGGAGATCTTTCCCAAGAAGAGGGCGAGAACAGATATGGGTGCTGTTATTACCATCCATAAACTAGGAAAAACAGATATAGATAATTCGCCTTGTACTGAAATGATTATAGCGGAGCTGAAAACAGTCTGAATCGGTAGATACAAGTTTTTTTGGAGAGTTGTGCAACAATAGCATCAATATTGGCATAAGAACAAATTTTAATAAACTCATGAACGACTTGCTTTAACTTCAACAAGATTCCACAGTGTTTTAAGTGACGATTATTAAATTTCTCATATTACACTAACAACAGAAACAATACTTGATATAGCATTTAAAACTCAGTTTTCAATTGAAGGTGATAAATGTTTGAAGGTATAATTTAAATGTATAACATGACTTGTACGATGAATACATGTAACATCTCTCATCTATTCTTGCTGGCGTTTCTGATTTCATTTCTGTGCAAACTATTATAACTCGTGCGTCAGGATAAAATGTTTTAAAAGCCGAAACAAAGTATTTTGCACGGATAGTTTGCTAGGCCTGAAAATAAAATCAGACGTGCGTTTCTTGACTATTCCGAGAGCAGTAAAAAATATTCCCGCAGCAGTAGTCCGATATACACCAAGGCAGCAAAGGTTATACCCAATTTCATTTACATTAAAAAGAGTAAACAACATTGTTGGTACTTATATTTATAGACACTTTAGAAACAAAGAAAGAAAGTAAAAAATTGAATGTTTTAAATGAAACACTTGTTAAATCCTTCAACTGTGCCTCACTTGTTATGCTCTGGTATCCATGACATCCTCTGCTTATGTCCAGTGGGTGTTGGCACCACAAATTTTATCCACCTTATCCGAAATACTTTGAGGTACTGTGCTTGAGTTGCACTGTGTGCATACATCATTCCCACTAAAAACACAAGTGAATTCGAAAGTCGTTGCTTCAATCTGAAATGCTGCTTGCACCGAATTATGTAGGTTTTCACACTAATTTTCTACAATAAATGCACGAGTTTCCTGATTAGAAGACGTATGTATATTTCAGCATTTCATTTGTTTACTCGCTCTTTCAAACCGGGATATACCGAGCTCGATAGCTGCAGTCGATTAAGTGCGGCCGGTATCCAGTATTCGGGAGATATTAGATTCGAACCCCACTGTCGGGAGCCCTGAAAATGGTTTTCCGTGGTTTCCATTTTCACACCAGGCTGGGGCTGTGCCTTAATTAAGGCGACGGCCGCTTACTTCCCACTCCTAGTCCTTCCCTGTCCCATCGTCGCCATAAGACCTATCTGTGTCGGTGCGACGTAAAACAACTAGCAAAGACAAACCGGGATACATCACATTCTCTTTTAGATTTCTTTTTATAGCTCTCATGAAACGCAGATGGTATATATGATGGATGGTTTTCACTATTACTTGGCTTTCCTCCATCAAAATGTTCACTGCAAATGACGGAGCATTTGATGGGTTCCCATGGAGTTCCATTTGCACTGAAATACAGGAAAACTTTTTTACAAGTTGTTTTACGCCGCACCGACACAGATAGGTCTTATGGCGACGATGGGACAGGAAAAGGGCTAAGAGTGGGTAGGAAGCGAATGTGGCCTTAATTAAGGTACAGCCCCAGCATTTGTCTGGTGTGAAAATGGGAAACCACTGAAAACCACCTTCAGGGCTGCCGACTGTGGGATTCGAACCCACTCTCTCCCGAATACTGGATACATGATATCTATGCCTACTGGATACTGGCCGCACTTAAGCGACTGCAGCTATCGAGATTGGTAAAACATTTATTATTATTATTATTATTATTATTATTATTATTATTATTATTATTATTATTATTATTATTATTATTATTATTGTTACCGTGTTTTGGTGGTAGTTATGCATGAAAGAAGGTGCTGGGTGGTGAAGGGGTCTCAAGCTACTAAAGTGAAATTAATTTTAAAATTTAGCAAGGTTATATTTTCTTTTCAAAATTAGGTAACAACAAATAGAACAGGTACTTAGTAGCCGAAACACGATTGACAATTACATTTACATAGGTACCCCATTTGGGGCTTCAAAAGGTCAGAAACATAATTCTTGAGCCATGAGCCCAACCTTACAATGAACACCATACAACAAAGGGGCCGAAAACCCCCAAACATGCCAGAAACACCGGCTTCCAATTACATCCAAAAGCCTCCTTGAGGCAGAAACACAATTTTCAAAAAGGGCAACTTCCCCTTAAAATACAAGCCTATCATAGGCCACTCCGAACTCCACTTTTAAGCCGTCCTCAAAGGACATATACACAGGGGCAAAATACCCAATCTACTGAGGTCTGTTAAATGACAAGAAAGTTAATACATGACCTCTAAAATCACAATTTGAGAGGAGGCGAACTTGCACTCCTAATACACTTTGTCTTTAAGACCTATTTTGGCTCTAAGGCCACTGATGCAAGGGCTAATCCCATACTACAGAGGTGACTTAAGAAACTACTAACTTACATTACTGAAGAATAGGTTGCGAAAAATAAGTTCACCTCAAACAATGTGAGTGGGAGCTCGAGAGGGTTAACACTCTCTATCCCAGTATGTCGCTTTACAAGAGAATAGAAGAAAAGAGAAGTTACATTTTAGGAAAAGGTTACATGGTTGAACGCTTAGAACCCGCCCCGAAAGTTAAACTGCTGAGCTAGCAAAGAAAGAAGTTATTAATCGGCCATTACCTTGTGTTGAACGGCTGGAGAAGAAAGAGGCGCTTCCCGCCCCCTGCTATGTACTTAACACACTGAAAGATGGAACAGAAGTGGCCGAGAGACCCAAAAATCAGCAGTTTATATCCTCTCGCGGAAGTTTCTAGGCGTTAGGGGAAAGAAAACACCCTCCCACAAACTCTTTATTGGATAGGACCCCGCAACAGATTCAAGTTGGGGGAAGATACATCTGATTGGATAGAAATTAATTTAAGAAATTCGGGATTGGATACATTCATAACAAGGGGAAGAAAGGGGTAAATATTGCCAACTTAAACGATGATAGAAAGAAATTTAACAAAGAACAAACTCTTGAAATTAAATTTTCTCCAAAAAAAATAGTTCTTTGACTCCGCACTAGGTTGCACTATTGTAGATCTTCAGTAGTGTCCTCTAGAAGAGAAAGTTCACACTTCTTACTTCAAGCGAAACAAAAGCACATCAAAAATGACACAGTTCAAAAACTCAAAATTTTCCACGTGGTGACATCTTCTGAGACGGTAGAAAATTAATACTGTCAATAAAGTTCAGACTTCCTCCAGCAGAGGAGTTTCAACAAGCGCAGATTTTAAATTAGCGGAGTGGAGGTGTACCGCCCGGTACAGACCTCCCCCCCCAAAAGTTCCTCCAGGGGTGACACATGAAATCAGTTTGAAACAAGGTCCAAGTTATGCTGTGGGTATGAAGATTGATTGCCAAAAAATTTATAAGATTTTTTAATTTGGTTTGATAGAGTTTCAAAATTTTGTTGTTGCAGATGAAGTAAAGTCTTTATATTTGTAGAAGTTGAATTTCTGAAGATAACTTTTTATACTTGAAAGTGAAGGAAAAAAAAATTTTCCAAAGTCCACCAAATATTGCAGTTGAATTCCCAAGTGTAGTCATTACTTATGGTATCTGTTCATGTAGTAGATGGTGATGAAGTAGGATTGCCAGACCGGCCGTTGCGGCTTGCGTCCAAAGGAGGCCGCTCGGACCCCTCAAGTACCCTGAGATACCGCTCGCCCGCACTATGAGGGGAGCAGAGGTGTTGAAGCACGCCGCGCCCGCGGTGAACATATACAGGCTGCGGGCAAGTAGCAGGTCGTGCGCCGCACATCAGCCTTGGCCGGGAGGAGAGCTCCGGCTCGCCGTGCACACGTCGTCCTCGCTGGGGCCGAGGGGGCCCGTCCTCAGCTCCAGTTGCTGCACGGCGCCGCGCGGCTGCGGGGGCACTGAAACATTAAAGCTTGGCGGCAGAATTGTGTTGGACCATCATCTTTTTTGAGGGTACAGGCTTGTGGAGAGGTTGAGGGGCCAGCGGCGTGCAAATATCCATGGCATAAATTATGCCACTGTGTGTATTGAAGCAGGAGACGGGAGCGTGGTAATGGCCGAGGTAAGGACAGGATGGCAGTTTAACAATCAGGGAGGTTTACAAGAAATGCTTACATATAAAATAAAATAGAAGGAGCAGAATGCCTTAAAAGTTGAACTCAAAAAAAATATAACCTTCATATTCCTTTCAAATTATATGAAGCAAGTTGACACAAAAGTTACACTGGTTTCACCTGTGACAGGTGAACCCTAAATATCCTCTCGGTGGCTGGATTGCTTAATAACAACGTAACCGGGGTGAGGAAATCGAGAATTATACAAGGCCCATGAAATCTGGGGGCAAGCTTGCCCGCGGGAACAAAATTTTTGACCATAACCTGGTCACCTACCTTCAAAGGGGTGGGTCTCCGTCCACGATCATACCTTTCCCTAACCTTTTCATGAGACACTTTAAGATTGGCTTTAGCCTTCTTCCAAAGATCTTTAATGTTATCCGGATCTATTGTCTCGGGTAGAATGTCATTCAGAGACCAGAGGTTAGAGAGCGGCGAGTTGGGAACAAACTTGAACATCAAAGAAGCTGGAGTAAACTTGTGAGATTCATGAACCGCCGAATTCAAAGCAAAAGCTATCCAATGCAGGGACGTGTCCCACCTGGAATGATCTTCATGATGATAGGCAATAAGTGCGGACCTGAGATTACGGTTAACCCGTTCAGCCAGAGATGGTTGAGGGTAATAAGCAGAAGTAGTTACATGAGAGATTGATAAGTCAAAACAGAATTTACGAAATAAATTAGATGTAAAAGCCTTAGCATTATCAGATACAATATATTGACACGGACCAAAAGAAGCAAAAATAGAATTTAAGCAGGTAATGGTAGACTGAGCGGTAGCCAGCTTAGTCGGAAATAACCAAGAAAATCTGGTAAAACCATCTACGCACACAAAGATGAACTTGTTAGCATTACCCTTTGACTGGGGGAAGGGTCCTACATAATCGATATACAGACGTTCCATGGGGCGCGACGCTTGATGCGAAGACAAAAGGCCTACCTTGGTGGACATGGTGGGTTTACTGAGCAAACAAGATTTACAAGCTTTTACAAGTTCACGGATTTCACCGTCCATACCTTTCCAGATGAACATTTCACGAATCTTCTCACGAGTTTTAAAGATTCCAAGATGCCCTCCTAATGGGGTCTCATGATAATACTTGAAGATCATAGGTACAAGAACAGCTGGAACGACAACTTTCATCATCCTATCATGCCTCGATGGGCAACATAGAACACCATTCCTCAGAACATAAGGGACAACATGTTCCCCAGAAGAAAGGGTTTCCATTATCGGAGCCAGCGTCGGATCTTCACGTTGGTATTTCTCAATATCCCTAAAAAGCATAGGAGCATCTGTTAAGATGGCATTAACACCAGATAGTATGGACTCGGGAGGTGATGAACTATACAACGAACGGTCATTGACAACTATAAGAACATATCTTTTCAACAGCATTCGCCGAGGTCACATGACAAGCATTTAAATTTCTTGAAGACCAACATTTATCCTGTTATAAGTTCAATCATCAAATTTGACGATAAATTTTGAATCTTTATAGACTCTTATCCACAAGGGATAAATAACTTTTTTACCAGATCTCATTGCTAAGAAGATCCACAAATTTGGCTCCTAAGATTGATCTTCACATCTTTCTAGGATTCTGGACATGATAAACATATTATTTATTTTATATTTTAGTACTCTCTCTTCCATAATTTTAATGTATGTTCCTATTAAGCACGTGTAATTGAGCCATGTATACAAGGATTTTATATTTTATGATTTTTGAATAGAATAAGTTTTAAGTTTGTCAAAAGTGTTCTAATGGTTCTTAAGTCTTTGTTACGTAAATAACAATTGTTTGAGATTTGGATTCGGCTGATGATGCTCTATAAGGGAGCGAAACATGTCCCATATATAACTTTTTAACTAATGAAGTTATTTTAATGTAACAACATTATAATGTATTGAACAGGTGGATTCATAATAAAACTATATTATTGTATACTAACAGATTTCAATACGGATTAAAACATGAGATTAGTCACTTGTAATAAGGTGATGAACTGTCGACCGGTTCGTGGGTCTCGACGTCGTTATGAAACATACGGCTGAGTCCATCAGCAACAACATTTTCGGTACCTCTGATATGCCTGACATCAAACTGGAAGGCGGAAATACGAATAGCCCAGCGGGCTATACGACCAGTACGACGCGGCCTACCTAAGACCCAGCTTAAGGCTTGATTATCTGTCTCCAGGTCGAATTTGACGTGTTCCAGATAGAGACGGAACTTTTCTAAGGCGAATAAGACTGCCAAACCTTCGAGCTCATAGATGGAATACTTGGCTTCTTGACCCGACAAGGTCCTAGAGGCATAGGCGATAGGTCGCCTCCCTAGTTCAGTCTCTTGAAGAAGGACTGCAGCTACTGCTGACGACGACGCGTCGGTTTGGACGATGAATTTCTTCGAGAAATCAGGCATAGCAAGTACAGGGGCATTACAAAGTGCTAATTTAAGGTCTTCAAAAGCGGCTTGTTGAGAAGGTCCCCACTCGAATTTGATGCCTTTCCTACGAAGAAGGTTCAATGGCGCCGCTCTATTAGCAAAGTTAGGAATGAACTTTCTGAAGAAATTCACCATACCAATGAACCTGGCGATACCTTTAATGTCCTTGGGAGGTTTAAAATCACGGATGGCCTGTGTTCTAGAATGATCGACTGCTACACCATCGTGTGACACAATATGCCCTAGGAATGACATAGAGGGCTTAGCAAAGGCAACTTTGGACAACTTAACAGTTAACCCAGCCTTACGAAGGCGATCGAGAACTTCTCGCAGATGATCTAGATGTTCTTCAAAAGTCTCTGAAAATACGACGACATCATCTAAATAGTGATATAAGTACTCGAATTTGATGTCGGAGAAGACCCTATCTAGTAGCCTAGTGAGCACAGCTGCCCCCGTGGGGAGCCCGAAAGGCACGCGGTTGTATTCGTATAAATTCCAGTCCGTGGCAAACGCTGTAAGGTGTTTAGACTCTTCGGCAAGGGGAATTTGATTATAGGCCTGATTCAAGTCCAAGATAGTGAAGAACTTGGCCTTACGAAACCATGAAAAGCAAGAATGAAGGTCAGGAAGGGGCACAGATTGCAACACCACCTTCCGATTGAGAGCCCTGTAATCAATGACAGGCCTGAAGCCTCCTTGGGGTTTCGGGACTAGAAAAATAGGCGATGAATACGCCGACTTAGAGGGCCTAATAATACCATCCTTCAACATCTGATCGATAATTTCTTTCAGAGCCTTCATTTTAGGTGGAGATAGCCTATAAGGTGGAAAACGGACAGGAATCGAATCCGTGACCTCAATTTTGTATTCAATAAGGTCAGTAACACCAAGAGTATCAGAGAACACCTCTGGAAATGACTGACATAATTTACGAATACTATCAGCCTGCTCCTCAGGTAGATGTCTAAGGTCTAACAACATCTCATCCTGGGTAGGCGAAATAGATGAACATGACACAGAATTACACTTTAATAGTGGTATTTTACAACTAGAAGCAAATTTGAATGTGCACGACCTAGACTGGAGATCGAGCACAAGACCAGTGTGAGAAATAAAGTCAGCTCCCAATATAATGGGGCAAGACAGGTGCTTAGCCACAAACAATTTAATTTTCCAAGTAAACTTAAAAATACGAATTTTGACCAGTACGGAACCTAGAATTTCTAATGGAGATGAATTAGCCGAAACATATTGAATAGAAGATGAGACATAGTCAGGAAGTTTACAAACAGATTTCAATTTAGAATACCATTCAGCCGAAATAATCGAACAAACACTGCCTGAATCTAAGAGAGCTGTTATAGGCTCGTTATTTAACTCAATCTTAAGAAAAGGAACAGGTGCGGAGGTATCCGCCGCAATCCTAAGACACTCTTTGGGGCATTCAAAAGATGTATTCGAAGACTTATCGTTCCCTGAATTCTCGACCTTTTTGCCAGGGGCTGAGCCTTGGGAAGCAGAATTAGTTGACTGAGCCGCAGCCACTAGTCACTTTTGATTGTTGTTGGAAGTTACACCAGAAGTTGAGCAGGAGGGGGTGCTATTCGAATTTGGACAATTCTTTGCGATATGTGAGAAAGCCCCACATTTAAAACAGCCTTGTGATGAACCAGCTCCATTATTTGCCCTACTAGTTTTGATCAGAGGACACTTATTGCGCAGATGGTCAGGCGACCCGCAAGCATAACATTTACGGGGGGGTGACTGATCGGCGAGGTGGAGGCCGAGTATTACTAATGGAAGGCGGGGGTTCTTTCGCGACACGCAAAGAATCGGCGTATCTAACTCCTTCCGCTGAGACGGCCAATGCTTCAAGTTCCGAGAAAGTTTGCGGGCACGCCGCGAAACACAAATATGACCTATAGGGAGGTGAAATTCCCTCTACAATAGCCTGTACAATCTGATCTTCAGGAAAATGAAGGGCAAACACCCTAGTATAAAACTTAATGTCCTGTATGAAATCAGCCAAGTTTTCATCCAAGCGCTGTACACGATAATAGTACTTCTGAATAAGGGAGGACCTGGCCCTAGCAGGGATGAAGTTAGCTAGCAAATGGGCATGGAAATCCTCAATAGATGATTGCTCGGCAATGGCTCTTACGATTTTATCAGAGAGAATACCAATAGCATACGGATAGTTAATTTGCAAGATTTGACATGGAGAAAGAGAAAAAACAAGGGCATGATCCTGAAATTCCACTAGAAATCTTAAAAATGAAATTACGTCACTGGTGGTATTAACGGAAAACTTAGATATACCTCTGAGCAACATTGCCAATGGATGAGGCAAGCTACTAAACCCGGGTGACATAGTAGGTAAAGGTTTCAATGGCAAGGAAGTTAATTCAGAACGGATGTTACTCAATGATGCACGACGTTCGGATTCGTTGTCCAATGGGGCAGGGATAGTTTGAGCAGCAACGGTTATTCTATTAACTTCTCCCTTGGGAGGCGCTTCCTCACTACCTGCATTTGCTATGGTGGGTTGATCAGATTTGGGAGGAACTTCCCCAGTTAACAATTGAGTGACCTTACTAGATAATTCGGAAATATTTTCCAGGAGCGTACTAGCTTCCTTCCTCTGAACATCATTCATTTTTAGAGACAACAGATCGTTAACCCTATTCGAAAAATGATATAGCCTGCCTTGCACACGCTTAATTTGATTAGGAGACGGATCATTTTCATCAAAAAAACTAACTACAGAAGCTAGCCCAGTAATATTCTCCGTGATCGTGGAAAGAGAGTCGTCAATTTCTTTCTCTCCCAAATTGGGGATGGAAATGGGCAAATCAAGGGACTCTCTAAGCTTGTTAGTGTCTATTGCAACCGTGCCTCCAGATTGTACATTTCTGATAGTTAGTTCATAGATCAACTCCTCCTTGCGCAAATAGTTAAGAAGGAGAACATCGCGAGGGCCGGGCATGATGACAGACCAATTTTGAAAAACTCAAAAAATTCCAGCAACTGGGAAAATAGTTAGAGTTCGGAACAAACAATATTTAGCCGTCAAAAGGGGCTAAATTGAGACCCATTCAACCACGCTCTGCTACCACTTGTTACCGTGTTTTGGTGGTAGTTATGCATGAAAGAAGGTGCTGGGTGGTGAAGGGGTCTCAAGCTACTAAAGTGAAATTAATTTTAAAATTTAGCAAGGTTATATTTTCTTTTCAAAATTAGGTAACAACAAATAGAACAGGTACTTAGTAGCCGAAACACGATTGACAATTACATTTACATAGGTACCCCATTTGGGGCTTCAAAAGGTCAGAAACATAATTCTTGAGCCATGAGCCCAACCTTACAATGAACACCATACAACAAAGGGGCCGAAAACCCCCAAACATGCCAGAAACACCGGCTTCCAATTACATCCAAAAGCCTCCTTGAGGCAGAAACACAATTTTCAAAAAGGGCAACTTCCCCTTAAAATACAAGCCTATCATAGGCCACTCCGAACTCCACCTTTAAGCCGTCCTCAAAGGACATATACACAGGGGCAAAATACCCAATCTACTGAGGTCTGTTAAATGACAAGAAAGTTAATACATGACCTCCAAAATCACAATTTGAGAGGAGGCGAACTTGCACTCCTAATACACTTTGTCTTTAAGACCTATTTTGGCTCTAAGGCCACTGATGCAAGGGCTAATCCCATACTACAGAGGTGACTTAAGAAACTACTAACTTACATTACTGAAGAATAGGTTGCGAAAAATAAGTTCACCTCAAACAATGTGAGTGGGAGCTCGAGAGGGTTAACACTCTCTATCCCAGTATGTCGCTTTACAAGAGAATAGAAGAAAAGAGAAGTTACATTTTAGGAAAAGGTTACATGGTTGAACGCTTAGAACCCGCCCCGAAAGTTAAACTGCTGAGCTAGCAAAGAAAGAAGTTATTAATCGGCCATTACCTTGTGTTGAACGGCTGGAGAAGAAAGAGGCGCTTCCCGCCCCCTGCTATGTACTTAACACACTGAAAGATGGAACAGAAGTGGCCGAGAGACCCAAAAATCAGCAGTTTATATCCTCTCGCGGAAGTTTCTAGGCGTTAGGGGAAAGAAAACACCCTCCCACAAACTCTTTATTGGATAGGACCCCGCAACAGATTCAAGTTGGGGGAAGATACATCTGATTGGATAGAAATTAATTTAAGAAATTCGGGATTGGATACATTCATAACAAGGGGAAGAAAGGGGTAAATATTGCCAACTTAAACGATGATAGAAAGAAATTTAACAAAGAACAAACTCTTGAAATTAAATTTTCTCCAAAAAAAAATAGTTCTTTGACTCCGCACTAGGTTGCACTATTGTAGATCTTCAGTAGTGTCCTCTAGAAGAGAAAGTTCACACTTCTTACTTCAAGCGAAACAAAAGCACATCAAAAATGACACAGTTCAAAAACTCAAAATTTTCCACGTGGTGACATCTTCTGAGACGGTAGAAAATTAATACTGTCAATAAAGTTCAGACTTCCTCCAGCAGAGGAGTTTCAACAGGCGCACATTTTAAATTAGCGGAGTGGAGGTGTACCGCCCGGTACAATTATTATTATTATTATTATAATAAATATTCAGCGTAGTCAAGACACGTGCACATGGAAGGACATGAATGTAAACATACGAACCTGCTGCAATGCATAGCCTACTTGAAATGAAATGTACTATTTCAAAGTGTACTTAAACGAACGTGTTCTTGACTTGGCATACCTGGTATGTTTGAAATGTGTGATATAAAATGTGTGATTTTGTCACAGATGAAATAAGGTACTGTACTTACTTTATTCTTCCTACAGCCGAAATCCACTTCCTGCGTCTGTCCGATTCCCATGGACGACCAGGAAATGTGTGAAATGTAATTCCTTTTCCATGCGTGTTTCTTTGTGTGTTGTGGCAGTTCACTGCACAACAGTTTCTATTTGATTTAGGCATTTTGATACACTACTACTAGCACAATTTCACACCCACAGTTGATTGATCGCTCAAGACATGATCACCTAAAAGTTATCGGTTTCTTCCACTAGAGGCCGTGCACGCTCCCTATAGAACAGTGGTTAGGTGGGTGGAGACGTTCCTGGTATACGATGTTGAAGGTGTTCTTGTGTGTCATCCAGTGCGAGAGGGGCACACTGTCATTGCAGTTTATTACAATTCCTTTTTGTTGTACCAATTGCGCCATGCAGTGCGAATCAAACGTCCAGATCTTTTGGACAACGCCATAATCCTACACGATAACGTGACAGCTCACACAGCAGCCATCGTTCAGTATCGCTTACAACAGTGGGGATGGGAGGTTCTTCCACACCCGCCTTATTCGCCTCATCTGAGCCCATGTGACTATGATCTAATCCCCAAAGTTAAAAAGCCATTACGTGGACAATGGTTTGCTAACAAAGAGGACATCGTAACAGAATTCCGGAGAGAGGTGTCACATGTTAGCGATACACATGCAGCAAATGGTATTCAGCACCTGCCCCACCGCTGGTAACGCACAGTAGAAAGCTTGGGTGATTATTTCGAAGGTCTGTAACCAGTGGACACCTGTCCTTTGTATTGCACCCGTCCACCTCCCGAGTCCCAGACTAGCATTAATCTCAGGGGTGTCGGTTCATTATTTAAGTCCACAAATATATAAATATAGAGGCATAAGAGAACACGGGAATGAACGGAGCAATTAAAATTAAAATGGGGAAAGCTCGATTGTAAACTTGAATTTAAGGACTCCATGATAGGACTAGGAAGTGACAGTTAATTTTAAAAAGGGTATCATCTAACTACAATGAAAAGATTGAGAATGGTTTCCTTTGAAATAATGGCTAGAAGAGCGGTTTATTACGCCATCCGACGTACGAAACTTTGATACATTTGGCAATGATATTTAAATTTTCACACACGTTACATAAACAAATCACTTGCTATACCGCAAGTGGTATCAATATGTTGCTGGGTTGCTCCTGAAAGAAATTACAAATGGGGTATAACTTATGTATCGATTACGTTTGAATCGAACCGTTGTTCAAGGATATAGTTTCCTTCTATCGGGAGCCCGAGCATAACCCATGTTACGGTCGGCTTCTCGATTTAACCAAGATGACGTACCCCGGCTATATACCTTTTTCCGAGACTGGTACTCGGACTGGGTAATGTTTCTCGTGAATTACGAAAATGGATTACACGGACAGTTCCTATCTTACGATGTCCAGCTGATGCCATACCACTGAATTAACATTTATATTTTATTTACACATGATCTGAAATGTTACAAAGTAGCCTCAGTAAACTACTGCCACGGATGAGATAACGAGAAGCGGTGGGAAATACCGTGCCGAAGACCTCCCCTCGCATCGCAAGCAAAGTAAACAAACACACTATGTATTACTGTAACTTGTCCTGTGCGGAAACCGTACGATAACGAGGTAACAAATGACTATAATATTTATTATTCTTATTATTCAAACTACTCGAATAGAGGGATGTTGTCACCACTTATTTAATCCACTATCGTCAGAATATTTATTTATCCACGAAATTATCATCCTTGAAATTATTATTATTATTATTATTATTATTATTATTATTATTATTATTATTATTATTATTATTACTCAACGGTTCCTGGCACTGTCACGTTTGATTAATATCGTCATTATTATGCGGGACGCAAACACAAATGGTTATTACTGTTATTATTATTGTTATTATATCCCTCTGGCGATTATTCTTCTTATTAATGAATAGGTGACTCAATATATTATTATTATCATCACTCAAGATGTTATTATTATTATTAATGTTACTCAATATTATTATTATTATTATTATTATTATTATTATTATTATTATTATTATTATTATTATTAATGAACCGGTCACTTCTGCCAAAAATGCATTAGGATATCGGTTGCGATTACAATTATTCAATGATCAACCAAAAGATGTCATTACTATTATTATGACAATTATTTTTAATCTGACCGCGATGATTTATCATCGTTCTAACGTTGTTATTATTATTATCGGTTGGATATTATCATTTAGATTCCCGTTTAACATCTTTATCAACGCTCATTTAATTAACACGGTCCAACCTTTTATCTGCAATATTTATTATTATCATCACGGCATCATGAATGTCATCACTCATCATTACAATGATTACAATATACGATCATTTATGTGGAATCTGAACTCTCATTATCCTTAGATCCGTAGTATCTCGATGAATAGCGGTGCAGTCTATTTATTTCGTACATGCTGTCACGGGTTCGAATTCTACCCGCTACGTAACTCAGTATTTCTCTGTGGCACTGCCCGTACATTTTACACTCATTTCAATATGCTAAGTGTTTCTCATACGGAATTTATATCCCTTTATATCTCAATATTCATTGATTCATTTATTTCTCACAGAATTATCAACTGACTTATTAATTCCACTTCTGACATCGTACGACCTTTTATTAACTGTCTGCAGATTCTTTAACATTTTTCTATCTCATTTTGATCTACGCCTTAGTTCGTTCTCCACAAATAATCGTAACATTTTGAAATTATATTTACCAAAATTTGACAATCATGGTTTCGTAATATTAGTCCTACGTGTTCCGGCTAATGAATTGCAACTTTAAGACACGACATTTATTCTTAAAAAAATATTGGACCGTAATTTAAACCACACGTTCATTAACATGTACGGATTATTAGCACCGATATTACATTTCAATATTATTAATTGATCAAGTTAAATTATCACACACTTTAATTCCGAATTAAAAACGACATCCCGTCATTAAATGATTCCCGATAAACTCAACATCTTATCACTTGAATTTTATTATTGCACACTGCTCACTAAAATTCCAATATCTCATGAATTATTATTATGATTAATATCGCTTCTCACAAATTTAACAACTTCACTTTGAAAATATGAACACACTGATCAACAGCAAAACACAGCTGGCATGACAAGGCTGGACTTTCCTTCAATGTCATTACATAACTCGTCAAAATGACTAACAGAAAAGCACAGATCGGGTCTATTAGACTATGATAACAAAATCAAATGTAAAAATTATTCTTGACTACAAAGAAATATGAATGCATGCATGATTTAACGTACTACCCAATATCTACAAAATTTACATCTACTACAAACTGAATACATAAAAAGACCCGCTTATTTACTTTATTATTACTTAATACTGTCCGTGCTACAAATTTAGGATGGGATCGTTAAGCGACCCATCTTGTTACAGAAGGTAACCAAGTCTAATCAAATTATTCCCATTTTCCCAATCACGCTAACATTTCCCAAATATTATTTACATTTTGGTACTCATCTTAGTTATTGGTAATCCATTGCAGCTTGGCAGATAAGGGACCATCATGGCCCCATTCTGCCGTTCTACTCGCCCATTCTTGATGGCGTAATTTCACAAGTGACTTCCTGGCACATTATCATTTTTACACTAATACTTTAACTATCACACTACTTCACCATTGACAATGTTAACACTGAAAAGTTGACTTTTACAAAACAAATTAATACCCTAGACCCAAGATTTATTATATTACACTGTTTTAAGCTTCGTCCATTTACCGCACAAAGGACATGGACACGTACGACGAGGTGTCGAATTATTCGCCCGGCACGATTTATGTTGTCCGACGTGATAGCCCGATGCAGGTTTCCCTCTTGAAGTGTTCATGATAGCGGTTCGATCCTCCTAAGTACGGGCTATTATTTCTCAGGTACTGTTCGTCACACAGTATTCTATTCTTGCACTTAATGCTGTGCAGTTGAATTTTATATTAGTCACTCTTGCAATGCAATTAATTAACTTTACTATGATATTTGTAACTGGCACACACTGTCCTAAGTTAACTACTTTCAGTTCACGGTTTTCGAGCGCGGTCACATTTTATAAGTACAGGCGGATGCTCGCACCAATACATATTGAATTACTGTAAGCACGACAAGTTTGAATTCAGCTGCGGACGGTCGTTCAGCTTTGAAGTACAATTTCAAATCAAGCGAGACTAGCACAACTGCTAAGACTGGTAGGACTGGGGTAATGAGTGTCCTATGCACTCGTATATATTGACGAAGCTTTCCCTAGCGCATTAACTGACGTCATATCCATGATGGAGGGGTGGATTTTTAATATCGGCACTTGCATTCCGAATTGGACGTTATCATTTATATAAAAATAATCCACTCCGCTAGCATATTTGCTGAATTAAATATGAACTCCTGACGTTCATAGATTTAGGAGATACGGGTGGATTTAGCTCCTCACATTTCGCGCCTTTGGAAGCGTCCCTTACAACGTGGTTTTCGTTCAGCCAATGACATTCAAGCTGTCTGATTTCCAAGAAATCCATCCTTCAGTTTATTTAATTTGCCAATAATTATCGATTATTTTTCCATGCGTGACATCTAATAAGTTCATTACATTGATCCGTGTACTCACAATAATTTATTACTGATTACTTTCGAAGTTACATCGGTGTCTCATCCACCTTCTCTTAAGATGGTATCCCTGAGTCTTCCATCAACTTTTTGTGATTGGCCTGCAAGTGGTCACGTGATTTAAGTTTCCAACTGCACGAACCTAGGCTAGCGAATGTCGTCGAAACCGCTGTACTTTTCCATTCAACCTTTCCTGGAATTCATGACATCGCGGAAGTTTCCGTTCGCCCAAAATATCCCAGCGCACTGCACGTGTTGCAAGCCTTCATTGTCTCAAACTACCCCCTTCTCTTTCTGACCAAGACTTATTTGTGGACTTGTATTTTTCCTGGTCGCCAAACGAATGGGCTCCCCTGCTGTGAAGCAGCTAAATGCTGTTGTGCCAGGCTAAGCCTTACAGCTCCAGTCCGTCGCGTACCCAACTTATTATTTCAACACAGCTTGTACGGAATAAACTTTCTGTATTTCAATAAATGTACCATATATTATTTTATCAATCAAATCATGACTGACTATGGACCTATGTCACTCGGGTTCAGTATGTAGTAGTGTGTATTTGCTGTATATACCATAATAAAACAATGTTTACCAATGGCCTGTGTTCTGTCACTTTCCTACGAGAATCTCCTGAAGTCAGAATTTGTCTTCAGGCACTATGCGTAAGTACATGCTCTATATTTCCAAATGCATATCTTAGATTTTCCGTGTTGTCTCCTGTTCGCGAGAAAAAGAATAATTGCCATGACTTACAACTCGACCCTTGTATTTTGCACATTGTCTTATGAGATCGCCTAGGACAATGGCGCATTAAGCTAAGAAAGTCATCTGTTTTGAGCATATCTTACACAAACCTACTACGCTGGCATAGCAGTGGGAGAGGTGATACTCCCACGTGGCGCGTCCCAGGTGGTGGATAGGGGCGTCCTTACCAGCTTGCGAGTGGACTTGAGGGAAATAAAATACCTCTCGTGGACCAAACACACTACACCCTGCGGGTGGGGGACGCATATGTAGAATACACCCGTGGTATCCCCTGCCTGTCGTACGAGTCGACTAAAAGGGGTGACCTAGGTGCGGACATGAGTTGCAGTTTGGTATAATGTGTTGGACCTCCTGTGGATGGGAGGGGTTGAATACATTCACAGGTAATCCCTGCCTGTCGTAGAAGGAGACTGAAAGGGTCATGTGGCCATGGTCCCCTCTTTGTTTTATATTATTTTTCCGAGGGTCAGATGTAGACAATTTCAAAATTGATGATGTGCGTGCTGCTCAGAGATGGGCCTCATTCGTGTCCGATTACACTCAAAAACCTGCAATTGACCACCCAGGAATCTTGCAAGTGGGAGCGCCATGTACCTGGGCAGTAGTATCCGCCTGACAACACAGGTCCCCGCACAGCCGAATGCCAGAAGGACATATTATTAATTATTTATTCTTTTTTTCTGTTTATTTAGTTATCTGTACACGCTATAGGGTACATGCTATTTTGGGTGACTGGAGTAAGGGAGTCCTAGTGCTCATTGCCTCAGTCATCCCGTATTAGGCATCGTCCAACATCAGACCCCGGGCAGTACCTGCTATGATCAGGTGGGTATTGCCTTGGCTGCTTGGTTCGGCTACAGAGACCCCTGATCGGAGTGGGTGGCATTCGAGGAGGATGATTTTGGGCATGGCTTCGAAACGAAGTCGCCCCTCTCAAGATGGTCCCCCACCAAAGTCTTTAACTTTTGCTTTCCTGAGAGGTTCAACTCCCTGTGAACATGCGCAGCGTGAAGGAATGGGATCCAGCTTCCCTAGGTTTCTGGTCGCTACCAGAACCGATGGGCATGATTTTAAGCTGGTAAAGTCGATCCTTTTTAGAGACACATTGAAGGCGTCTACGGCATACTTGAGGACCTCAAGAAAATGTGCAACGGTAGTTTGCTTTTGGAGACTCGTACAGCACTGCAAGCTGATCAGTTGCTTAAGTGCGAGCACCTTGGCGAAATCCCCGTCAAAGTGAAGGCGCATAAGTCTTTGAATCTCGTTCGCAGAGTCATCTTTCACCGCGACCTTATTTTGAACACTGACGACGAGTTGATGGAAGACGTGAACAGCCGTGGCGTGACACACATCCAGCGCATTACGCGCAAGGTCAACGGTGAAGACGTTGCCACTGGTGCCTTCATTGTCTCTTTCAAGTTGTCAGTGTTACCAGAGAAAGTCAAGGTAAGAACTTATTGTTGCGATGTGAGGCCGTACATCCCGCCTCCTATGCGATGTTATCATTGCCAGCGATTTGGACATATGGTATCTCTTTGTTCGAATCAGTCTGTATGTGGAACATGTGGATGAGTAGCTCACTGCGCAGAGGAGTGTACAACTCCATACACATGCACTAACTGCTCCAGTTTTCATTCTCCTTGGGATCAGAACTGTCCGACATATCTGAATGAGAAGAAGATCCAAGAAATCAAGACCCTGGATGGTCTTTCCTACCATGTAGTGTGCCGTAAGTTTAATTCCACAAATACACCTGCCCGTACACTCGACTATAGCATGATAGCTCAGAGTCTTCCAGGTTCATCATTTACAACATCGTCACCTGTGCTGATCGCTGCGCCCAAGGCGACTGTTGCTCCTCCGAGCAACGTCGCGAAGAGTAAAAGCTCGAAGGGGGGGACCATCTCATCTTTGACCAACCAGAAGTCTGTGCCGGCTGAGAACTGCCAGGGAACTGCCAGGGAACTGGGAACTGCCGGGCGTCTGGTGGCGTAGGCATTTTTGTCCGTTCTGATACTTATAACAAAGAGGTTCCTCTATGGACCCCACTGAAAGCAATTGCGGTGGGGGTACCTCTGCCTGTCATAGCATCAGTGTGTAACATTTATTTTTCACCAGACCAGCCTCTTAACGTAAATGATGTCACTGATCTTATAGATCAGCTTCGACCTCCTTTCATCTTGTTGGGCAATTTTATCACCCATCACCCCATATGGTGCTCTAAGACGTCCCCCAGGGGACGAGAGCTGGAAAGATTAGTAACAGAGCTGGATTTATGTATTTTGAACACAGGGGAACCCACTCACTTTAGTGTACGTTACGGCACATATTCTCGCATAGACAGAAGTCTATGCAGCCGAACGTTGGTTCCGCTGTTTCGGTGGAACACACACGATGATCTTTGTGACAGTGACCATTTTCCCATCATCCTTACTTTGTTGAAACATAAATCCGTCGAAGCTCCCTCTCGATGGATTCTTAAACATGCCCATTGGCCAAAGTACACATCACTAGCTGTCTTTAACGACGATATCAGTCGGACCGTTGGTGAGGAAATAACTTGCATAACCCAAATTATTCTTGCTGCTGCTGAGGTGTCCATTCCGCCCTTCTCGGGGACTCCTCGTCGAAAACTCGTTCCTTGGTGGAACGAAGCAATAGCAGCAGCTATCAAAGAATGCCGTCGAGCTCATAAATGTTACTGTAGACAGCCTACTGTGGCCAACCTGATAACATTTAAACAACTCTGTGCTAAGGCATGAGTCCTTATTCACCAAAGTAAGAAAGCTTCTTGGGAGAGATATGTGTGGTCTATGACATCACAAACTCCATCATCTCAAGTGTGGGCTAAACTTCGACGTATTTCGGGTATCATGGATCATCTTCGGTACCGGGTATTTCCATTGCAGGCAATATCGTCACTGAATCACTCAACTGCTAACCATCTAGCTCACCATTTCGCGGATGTGTCTGGCTCTGGGAATTACCATCGTGATTTCCTCGCTCTGAAGCTGGAGACAGAACGTCATCACCTCAGTTTTGCCACTCAGGCTGCAGAGGACTATAACATGCCCTTTATGGAGTGGAAACTCCTCAGCGCATTAGCCCTTTGCAAGGATACATCTCCTGGACCAGACAACATCCATAACCAGATGTTGAAACACCTTAGTGAGGACAGTCTTCTATATCTCCTTCGTGTGTTCAATCAAATCTGGATGGAGGGTGACTTTCCGTCTCATTGGCGAGAGGGCATCATCATTCCTGTCCTCAAGCCTGACAAAGATCCTAAATATGCAGGTAGTTACAGACCTATTTGTGTTACAAGCTGCCTGTGTAAGCTATTTGAAAGGATGGTAAATCGCCGACTTGTGTGGTGTCTGGAGAAACAAGGACTCTTGTCCGAGTACCAGTGTGGTTTTCAAGCCGCTCGATCCACCACTGACCACTTGGTACGCCTGGAGAGCTCTATCCAGGATGCGTTTCTCCGCAAAAAGCATTTGGTAGCTGTTTTCTTTGCCTTAGAGAAGGCCTACGACACCACATGGCGATATGGTTTCCTTTCAGTCCTGCATCAATGATGGTATCCTTTCAGTCCTGCATCAATGAAGATTCTGAGGTAACTTGCCAGTTTTTATTGCGAATTTTTTGTCCCTCTGTTTATTCCGTGTCTAAGTAGGGAGGACATATTTGCAATACCACGTTCAAGAAAATGATGTCCCACAGGGATCGGTTCTTAGTGTCACTCTGTTCGCGATTGCCATAAACGGTATTGTCACTGTTGCTGTTTCAGCAGTAATACCGTCACTATATGTGGACGATTTTGCTCTGCACTATAGCTCGCGTAGTATGGCAGTCGCAGAGCGACAATTACAGCAAGCTGTTAGGAGGTTGGAGCAGTGGACCTTAGAACATGGCTTTCGGTTTTCTACCGCAAAGACCTCTGTTGTCCATTTTTGTCGTTAATATACTCCTCACCCTCATCCTGAACTTCCTCTAGGAAATGTCGCTCTTCCCGTGGTTGACACCAATTTCTTGGGCTCATTTTTGACAGTAAATTATCATGGGATCCACACATGCGGGAGCTAAAAGTGCAATGTACCAAGAGGCTTAATCTCTTGAAGTTTCTTAGCAGCACTACTTGGGGAGCTGACCGTGCAGTGCTCCTACGATTCTACAGGGCACACATTTTAACCAGGTTAGACTATGACAGTGCAGCATATGGCTCAGCAAGACCAAGCGTTCTTGCGAAGCTGAACAGAATCCACCACAGCGGGGTTAGGTTGGTGACGGGAGCTTTTCGTACAAGCCCCGTTGCTAGCCTGCTCGCTGAGTCTGGTGTGCCGCCTTTACACCTGAGGTGCCAGCAGATGCTTTTTTCGTATGCTGCTAATTTGCAACAGATGCCACTTCATCCAATCTATCCTTGCGTATTCAACAATGGCAACCGTTTGCTTTATGCTGCTTGTCCTCGAGCAATGTGGCCGGTTGGGATATGCTTAGATAGCAGTTACAGGTTGTTTCACGTACCTTCGTTTCCTCTCCTTGTCAGACAACCAAGTGGGGTACCTTCGTGGGTAGTACAGCGACCTGAAATAATCCTGGACCTGCACACTGGCCTGAAGGAAAACACGGACCCTTCGATTAATGGGAGGCTCTTCCTGTCCGTTGTTGGCCGATATCCAGGTTCTGTCGTCATCCACATGAATGGTTCAAAGACAGAAACGAAGGTGGGCTGTGCGTTTGTTATCGACAATGATAGGTTTCTTTTTGCTCTTACGGAAACCTGTAGTGTGTACACAGCAGAGCTCTATGCTATCTATGAAGCTCTGCGGTACACACTGTCCAATGAGCGCTGACACTTTCTTCTGTGTACTGACTACTTGAGTTCGCTCCAGTCTATTGATGCTTGTTTCCCTCGGCACCCTCTAGTGCAGCGGATCCAGGACCTGCTGGCCAGGTGTTCGGATGCTGGCACCAGAATCACGTTTACGTGGCTCCCAAGCCACATGGATGTAGAGGGAAATGAATTAGCAGATCAGGCTGCCAAGGAGGCAGTTACACTGCTCCCATTGCCTTTCAAGTTCCAGCAAGTGATATTCACACTCAGCTGAGACATCTGGTTATGTCACATTGGGAAATGGAGTGGCAGGCCATTCCACTTCCCAATAAGCTGAGAGCGATAAAAGGAACAACGAAGGTATGGAGGACTTCCTTCGGGCTTCGCGGAGGGAAGCCGTGGTATTATGTCATCTTCGGATCGGCCATGGTATCCTGACTCACTCGCATCTTTTGAAAGGAGAACTCCCTCCGGTGTGTACCCACGGCGACCATCTTACCGTGGTACACATCCTTACGGAGTGTGTGGACCTGGTCGATCTTCGCCTTAGTCTTAACTTCCCGGGTACGATCTCTCTTATCTTGCGAGATGACAAGCAGTCAGCAGACCTCGTCATCCGCTTTATGAGAGATAGTGGTCTGTTTTATCGTGTCTAATGATGTCCTTTGTCCTAGTGTGAAAATGAAAACCTACAACCTGTTTTCCAGTCATTGACCGGGTCAGGGATGTAATGAATGAAACATATATAGGCTGTTATTACAATGGGGTCGCCACTCCCAAGGTGATTTATTAATGAGTGATAAATGCTGTGAAATGATAATGGTGAGTGTTGCTGGAATGAAAGATGATAGGGAAAACCGGAGTACCCGGAGAGAAACCTGTCCCGCCTCCGCTTTGTCCAGCACAAATCTCACATGGTTGTCCTAGTGTATTTGTGTCAATTGCACTTTTATCCCATTGACTTCATTTTAGTTTGTGTTGGGTATTTTAATGTGTTATTTTAACATCTACTGTAAATTTTATATATATATCTGCACTTCCAGGCAATGCCTTATTCCTTTATTTTTTCCTGTATTGTGTCTTATTTTATTAAAAATAAGGCTTTGCGACTTAGATCCACTGATTGTTTTAATCTCATACTCATTTTCTCATCACCATTTTTTTTAACTCTTGTCAGTGGATACATTTTAAAATTTTAAATATCATATATCATGTCGTCCATCTCGTTCCATTAGGGGCCGATGACCTTCAGTGTTAGGCTCCTTAAAACAACAAGCATCATCATCATCTGTGACTTCCAAAAAATAATAAAAATATATATAATGAATGAACAGAGTGAAATAAGTATAAATACGAAGGTAATGAGCGCCACCTGTAAAACAATTACAGGAATATATAACTTTGTAGAGCAATGAGTACCTCCCTCTCCCAAGGCGATGGTCATCAGGCTGACGAAGCTCCAGACTTACTTTATAACCTTACCTGTTTATCCCTGAAATTAGATGTAGGTAGCATGCCAGGTTCATCCTCACTCCACTGATAAAAGATTTACTGCAAGTTTGATACCAGGACTTTACTCCCAAAATAATAAACAAAATATAAAGAATACCACAATAATCATCACTTAAAGAGACCCCCTCCTGATTGCCGTCCACAAAGGCAACGTACAAACAACTACGACCAACATTAATCATTACTTCACGAGACCTACTTGTTTGTCGTTTACAAAGGCAAATATACACACTACTAACAACAACCAAATCATTACTTGACGAGACCTACTCGTTTGTCGTTTACAAAGGCAAATATACACACTACTAACAACAACCAAATCATTACTTGACGAGACCTACTCGTTTGTCATTTACAAAGGCAAATATACACACTACAAACCATCAATAAAATTATTGATACTATATATACATTTCTTAACATACCTCCAGGTAAGAGTCCCACTACACTCACTACTGTTATAGAACAAAAATCGTATTCTGGTAGAGAAAAGTATGACGACTTTCTCTACGTACAGATGCAACCTTCTTTACGAAGAGCATCCCTAACCTTATTTACACACTTCATCGACGTCTTGAGTTCTTCTCGAGTGCCGCACAGGTTGGTGTAACGCCTCAGGTTTCTGCAACTGAAAGTGGATACTCGGCCGACGATTTCCTCTATCGAGAATCAGCTCTGTGCTCAAACACACATCCACTACCGAATCTTGATTCTGTATGCATCACCACATCCACTGTACATAATCTTGTCGAAGAATTGTAGTCCAACTATTATACAGAGTTGGAGTTACAAATAAACACTTAAGTAGCGTCTTTGACCTAACAGCCACCAGAAACTCATTAGCATCAGCAACATATAGCGTGCTCACTCCGAAAACGATACTCAAGAACAATACAACATTGCCTAGGACTATGCGCAAAGTAACTCCCGCGCGCCGGTCCGAGTGAGAAACACACAGAATCAGAGACAGAAACACAATCAGTATTAGAATCAGAAACAGCATTAGAATGACTTGCCGCACAAGCGTACCTGCTTATATAGGCTTGCTACACGTGGCTATAGCGTCCTGGAAAGTTTACTGGTAGCAATGCTCTCACAGGCACTTCTTGACGCGTCACTCAGTCAAGCCAACCTCGCTTAAAACAGAGCCCTCGCATTGGCTATCGTGCGTCTGATGTGACATCGAACGTCCACTCACGTACATCCACATTGATCCACTCCAATTCTTCAGTCTATACCACCTGCCGTACCCCATGTTTCCAAGCCACTTGTTGCAACACATTCAACAGACCTCAACCGTCCTTCCCGATATAGTCGCAGTTTTACCGGTTACACAATCCTTACGGCTAGGCCATATTTACAGACTCTTACCCAAACGGAAATTTATACAAAATATAATGATGCACATATGCAACATTCCCTAACTACACATTCTTCTTATAATATTACGTTTTTACATTCTAAATAAACAAAATTACATGATTTTAACATTACAAACTATATACAAAAATTTCCTAACCTAAAAATTCGGGGATCGTACATACGTACGGTTACACATCATCATCATCATCATCATCATCATCATCAGAGTCTATCCTCTCCACTGAAAGTGAATAAATGAAGTTTATGAGCATTTACTTACATTTCCAATTTATATTGATGTAAGTCCTGAATAGTCGGTCGCCTGGCGTTCACTCGAGTTTGGTTGGACACAAAGGAATACTTTATATGCAAATGGCTGATCACACTGAGACTGAGCTAGACTGATTGACTGACTGCTCACTGACTGTCTGACTGCACATTGACTGCCTGAGGGTTTGGTTCACCTCTCCATTATAAACCTTCGGTCTGACTACGTGGATCTAACCCAAACTTCCTGTGTATTACAGAGCACCTCAAATTAATCCAGGGGCTTCGACAATTCATTAGCTGGTGTCCGTTGTTCCTATTTTTGCTGGTATCATGGTACAGAGCTGAAAGTAGGTGTACAATCATACTGTTTTGTGTAATTCACTTGGTGTGGACTCCATTAAACTAAAGGGTCAGCTATCTGTTTGATGACAGCAAATCCTTACTTCCGTTTCTGTCCATGCCATCAACACATGATCAGTCGCACACGATGACAGTATTTCAATTATGTTTTAATCAATTTAAATAAGTCTACTAAAAATTATATTCTCTTTGATACAGTCATTAGAAGCCCAGTTTTTCTGTGGTTTCCCATTTTCACATGAGGCAAATGTTGGGGATGTACCTTAATTAAGGCCACGGTCGCTTCTTTTCCACTCCCTTTCCTGACCCATCGTCGCCATAAGACTTATCTGTGTCGGTGCGACGTAAGCAACTTGTAGTAATAATAATAATAATAATAATAACAAGAAGAAGAAGCCCAGTTGATGTTGCAACCTTATACAAGCTCCCAAAATGGACTAATGTTCTCAGTGGGAAAATTTGGCGCTTAAAAATTGAGCAATTTGATTGGCTGAACCATTTTTCTACGTGGTCTAACCCTGTAATTCCTTGTCGTGCATCTCAGGATTCTGTGTCTAATAAAGATGCATGGAAAATTTAGAAAGTTTCGGTTCCCAGGGTGTGGTGGCGATTTCTCACAGTTAATAGCCTGGGTGCAGCTTCTGCTAAGTGCATTTATGATATAATTGCTTAACAACCCCCAACCGAGCGTGTTCCAACTCTGCTATGGTGGATTAAACTTTCAACGCCGGTGAGCTGTGGCAAGTTCTGCAGTCCTTGCTAGAATTGTCGATTGCTGCTTCGTTTCTACTCAGAAATTAATGGATTAAATATTCCACCAAATCACCTGAAATTGCCAGTGTATGTGAAAATATTTGAAAGGAAGACAATGAAAGGAATAATCACTATACAAATTTTAAACAAATAAAAAGGAAAAAAAAGATACACAAAAATATGTAACACTTCAGAAATCAGTAAAGGTGTGGTTGGTTTCATTTTCTGGTATAAGGTCAATGCTGAAGAAGTTTCCTTCACACTCTCTGTTGGTCAAAGGTAAGTTAAGGATTGCATCATTCGGTCCATGACCCATTTTTCGTTCACAATCTGCTCTCAATCCTGACCTCTATCCTCTACCTCCTTCTTCACTAAGTCTGTCCACTTTTCTCTAGGTCTTCCCACTGGTCTCTTTCCCCTTATTTCGCCTTCATACTCCTTTCTTTCATACCTGTTGGCACTCATTCTTTTCATATGACCAAACCACTTCAGTCTTGCCTTTTGGATCTTCTGGAATAAGGAGTCTTCCAGTCCTACACGTCTTCTCTGATTTTTTTCATTCCTGATTTTATCCCTCCTGGTCTTCTGGATCATTGTGCGTAGGAACTTCATTTCTGCTGCTTGGAGCTTTGAGTTGTCCTTTCTTGTTAATGTAGAGGTTTCCATGCTCTATGTGAGGATAGGGGTGTAGTATGATTTATACAGTGTCATCTTGGTTTTGAGTGGTACTTGTTTATCCCATAGTAGATGTCTTACTTGGAGGTAATAATGTATTGCTTTGCTGATTCGACTGTTTACTTCATATTTAGCTAAGTTATCCTGGGACATTATACTACCCAAGTACTTAAATTCTGTGACACTGTCCAGCTTAGTGCCATTTACCATGATTTCTGGCTGATTGTCACCCTTCTGTACCTTCAAGACCACCGTTGTTGATGTTTAATGCATATCTCAACTTTTATTATAATTTGGGTCCTCCTTATTCAATACATAAAAATTGTCGCTTAAATTTAATTACAACATATATTTCACTCTGCACTAGTTAGATGCCCCTCTGCGTCATCATCAGCTGATGGAAGTTTATAGAAAAATTGACAGTTGACAATAAGTTTATCAACGTCAAATTGATCACAATTTAAAACCATATTAACAACATGAAACTGTGTTAAAAATATACTGTCTCTTATTTCATATTTTCTACAAGTCCAAGACTTGCGAGTCTTATGCCATAAACTGATAAAAACATATGCAAACCGGTTTGCTCACTTATGATATAAAGTGGATTTAAAAGAACAACAAATTAAAATAGAATAGTCTTGAAGCACCATGTGCTTAATTTATCGCACTTCTTAAAACTTGATGTAGTATCGTAGTAGAAATAAGTCAATAAAAACTACAGTGTCCCTTTAATGGAGTAGTCCTAATGAGGTGGAAAGGAGCAATAAGTCCTTTGAGATGTTATCAAGTACAACGTTCTCAGTTCAGTGCGGACCTGTAATAATAAGAATGTAATAAACTACCACTTCACCAGAGAAGCAAGATATAAAATTGCGTCTTATAACGTAATTGTTTCTACGTGACTCACCTCAAAAGTTCACTGTCCATGCGAAGCGCAAAGAAGCACAGCGAGCAGGGTTGTGATAAAAATAAAGTGTCCAAGGTTGGTTGGGATTGAAGATGGGAAGTAGGGGAAAGTGGGAGGAGCAACTGAGGGACGGAAATTTGCTGGAGCTCTGGAGGGCGTGGTCGTAAGAAGCAACTAGCAAAGCTATTACTCATAATATGAAACACCGAACTATTGACCGGGACATGTACGTTTTAAAAAAACTCAATAACGAAGTCAAATGTCAAATAGAATATTTGATTTTTCAGATATCTCACTTAAATTAAAATCAAGGTTTGGATTAAAATACTGTTCCAGGTGATATAGCAACACTCCGTAACATCCAGCAAACTTCCTTTCACTAAGTTCTCCAAGACCTCAATGTCCTGTTTTATAGATGTGAATTTATGCTTCAGATCGTGCATATGCTGGCCTATCGCAGAAAACCTGTTATATGTTATGGCATTAGCATGTTCGGTATATCTAATTTTAAAGTTTCGTCCTGTTTGACCTAGATATGTGCACCCACAGTCGTTGCATTTAAATCTATACCCACCCGATTTGGAATGTGGGTTTGATCTACAGTATTGACTGAGGCTGAATTATGCAATACCACTGATTATTATTGTTACGGAGTTATCCGTGGTAGTTAGAGGTGAAAGAAGGTGCTGGGATGAATAGGTCTCAGTCTACGAAATTAAAGTTAATTTAAAATTTAACAAGGTTATATTTTCTTTTCAAGATCAAGAAATAACAAATATAACAGGTACTCAGTAGCCGAACAACAAAACGAGAATGTACAATTACAGTGTTACAGGATTTGGGCTCCGAGAGCCAGACACATAATTCTTGAGCAATTAGCCCAACTTTACGATATACAAGATTCAACAAAGGGGCAGAAAACCCCAATCATGCCCAGGAGCTCTTGCTCCCAATTACACAGTAAAGCCTCCTCGAGGCACGCAGAAACAAATTTTAAGAAAGAGCAACCCGCTCTTAAAGTTCAAGCCTATCAAAGGCCACACCAAACTCCACGTTCAAGCTGTCCTCCAAGGACATACACACAGGGGTAAAAAAATACCCAACCTACTGAGGCCTATTCAGTGAAGAAACAGAAATATTACATGGCCTCCACAATACCAACTTGAGAGGAGGCAAAACTGCACTCCAAATACACCTTATTAAAACCTACTTGGCACTAGGCCGCTAATGCAAGGGCTAATCCCATACTAAAGAGGTGATTATATAAGAAAACGATTTACATTACATTAGACGGGAAGAAACGGTTGTGAAAATAAGTTCACCTCAAAGCAATATGAGTGGGAGCTCGAGAGGGTTAAGCACTCTCTATCCCAATATGTAGTTACAGAGGTAGAATTTAAATCAAAAGTCTTTTTCATTTTTGAGGAAAGTTACATGGTAAAGATTTCGAACCCGCCCCGAGGGTTAAACTGCTGAGCTGGCAAGAAAATAAGTTATAAAACGGCCATTACCTGGTGGTTGAACTGCTGCTCGAAGAAAGAGGCGCTTCCCGCCCCCTGCTACATAATTTACACAATGATAGATGTTACTGAAGTGGCCCGGAGACCCGAAAATCAGCAGTTTATATACCCTTGTGGAAAGTTCGAGGCGTTTCGTGAATGATAACACCCGCCCACAAGCATTTTATTGGATAATGGCAAAAACTACTACACCAGATGAAGAAGAAACACCTTATTGGTGGAAAATTAATTACAGAAATTCCTTATTGGTCAAATTCAAAACTGGCGGAAAGAAAGGGTTAATATTGCGAACTTAAACAATGACTGAAAGAAATTTAACAAAGAACAAACTTATGAACCCAAAATTTCTCCAAAAACACAGTACTTTCACTTCACACTAGGGTGCATAATTGTAGTCCTTCAGTAGTGCCATCTAGAAGAGAATGTCCACACTTGTTACTACAGGCAAAACAAAATACATCGAAAACGACGCAGTTCAGAAAACTTCAAAATTTACAAGTAGGGACATCTTCTGAGAAACTTGAGAATTAACACTGTAGTTAAAGTTCAGGCTTCCTCCAGTAGAGGAGTTTCAACTGGCGCAATGTTTGAATTAGCGGAGCGGAGGTGTACCGCCCAGTACAGACCTCCCCCCCCCCCCCCCCCCCAAAAGTCCCTCCAAGGGGTAATACAGAAGAACATAAACTTTTGTTTTAAAATAAGGTCCAAGTTATGATGTTGATATAGAAGTTAATTGCAGAAGTATTTACAACCAAATTTTCTTAAATGATTGGATCCAGTTTCAAAATTCTTTGTGGTTACTTTTGATGTAATGTCTTTATGCTTGTAGAAGTTGAATTCAGAAGGAAAACCTTTAAATTCTTGAAAGTGAAGAAAAACTTTCCAAGTCCACCAGATATTGTCGTTGAATTCAAAAATGTAGGTATGAAATGTCCATGTAGCTGATTAAGTACATTCAATGTTTAAGTTTGATGGCCAGCCCAGTCGCCGCTGCTTGTGTCCAGAGGAGGCCGCTCGGACCCCTCAAGTACCCTGAGATACCGCTCGCCCGCACTATGAGAGGAGTAGTGGAGTTGAAGCACGCCGCGCCCGCGGCGAACGTACAGGTCGCGGGCAAGATGCAGGTTGTGCGCCGCACATCAGCCTTGGCTGGGAGGAGGACTCCGGCTCGCCGTACCCTGGTTGGCCTCACTGGAGAGGGGAGGGCCCATACCCCACCTCAGTGGCGGTACGGCGCCGCGCTGCTGCGGGGCACTGAAACATTAAGATTTCGGCGGCAGAATTTTGTTGGACCAGATAATTTTAGGGTACAGTCTTTGTGGTGAGGTTGATGGGCCAGCGGCGTGGAGGTTTGTTTTTCATTAGCCACTGTTTTATGTTAGCAGGAGACGGGGGCATGGTAATGGCCATGGCAAGTACAGGATGGCAGTTTAGCTGGTCGGGAAAGGTTTTACAATGAATACTAAAATACAAGGAACATGATTCAAAGAGCCAAAGGACTCAAACTGAAACCCCCCCCCCAAAACAATATAACCTTCCTAATTCTTTCAAGATTATACACAAAGCAAGTTAGCATAGACATTACACAGGTTTCACCTGTGACAGGTGAGCCCAAAATATTCTCTCATTGGCTGGATTGCTTAATAACAATGTGACCGGCATAAGAAAATCTAGAATTACGCACGGCCCATGAAATCTGGGGGCAAGCTTGCCCGTGGGAACAAAATTCTTGACCATCACCTGGTCACCTACTTTCAAATGGGTGGGTCTCCGTCCACGATCATATCTTTCCCTAACTTTTTCATGAGACACTTTAAGATTGGCTTTAGCCTTCTTCCAAAGATCTTTAATATTATCTGGATCTATTGTCTCAGGTAGAATGTCACTCAGAGACCAGAGGTTAGAGAGCGGCGTGTTGGGAACAAACTTGAACATCAAAGAAGCTGGAGTAAACTTATGAGATTCATGAACCGCCGAATTCAAAGCAAAAGCTAACCAATGCAGGGACGTGTCCCACCTAGAATGATCTTCATGATGATAAGCAATAAGGGCCGACCTGAGATTACGATTGACTCTTTCGGCAAGAGATGGTTGGGGATAATAAGCAGAAGTAGTCACATGAGATATGGACAGATCAAAACAGAATTTACGAAATAGATTAGATGTGAAAGCCTTGGCATTGTCAGACACAATATATTGACACGGACCAAAAGAAGCAAAGATTGAATTTAAACAAGTAATGGTGGACTGAGCGGTAGCCAGCTTAGTCGGAAATAACCAGGAAAATCTAGTAAAACCATCTACACATACAAGGATGAACTTGTTGGCATTTCCCTTTGACTGGGGGAAGGGTCCTACATAATCAATATACAGGCGTTCCATTGGGCGCGACGCTTGATGAGAAGACAAAAGGCCTACCTTGGTAGACATGGTGGGTTTACTAAGCAAGCAGGATTTACAAGCCTTTACTAGTTCACGAATTTCACCGTCCATACCCTTCCAGATAAACATTTCCCCACCGGGCGAGTTGGCCGTGCGCGTAGAGGCGCGCGGCTGTGAGCTTGCATCCGGGAGATAGTAGGTTCGAATCCCACTATCGGCAGCCCTGAAAATGGTTTTCCGTGGTTTCCCACTTTCACACCAGGCAAATGCTGGGGCTGTACCTTAATTAAGGCCACGGCCGCTTCCTTCCAACTCCTTGTCCTTTCCTATCCCATCGTCGCCATAAGACCTATCTGTGTCGGTGCGACGTAAAGCCCCTAGCAAAAAAAAAAAAACATTTCCCGGATCTTTTCATGGGTTTTGAAGATGCCTAAATGCCCCCCCAGTGGGGTCTCGTGATAGTACTTGAAGATCATAGGTACAAGAACAGCTGGGACGACAACTTTCATCATCTTATCATGCCTCGAAGGGCAACATTCTTTTTCTGATGGATATACTTTTGTGAGAGACATTTTTTTATTGCTGGCATGTGAGTTACAGTGTTGCCAGATTGTCACTCTTCAACATTGTTGAGTTAAAATTTTTACATCTTGCTAGGTTTCTTGCGTTTCATCAAACTTTTCTTGTGAAATGTTAACTAATCGACTGTTAACTCTCCCAATATTGCGAACCGGTGCGAATCAAGGAGGCAGTGGTAGGAACATTCTGTTTTACAGCGCGTTCCGATGCGCTTTTGTTTGCGTACAGCTGTAAAATATGGCACGAGAAGTGAAGCGGAATCGTAGTTCTAATTTTTCCTCCTTCGAAAAAGTTGTTAATTGAATTAGTTAGTAAATGTATATAAGTTATTGAGTGCAAGCGCACGGATGGCTTGACGATAAAACAAAAGGACGAGGCGTAGGAGAAAGTCCGCGATGGTTTCAATGGGGTTAACAGGTACTTTTTTAGCGGGTATCCGCTGTCACCTAACAAAATCACTTCGTTAATTGTCCAACTTCAAACTGTGCTCCGATATGGGAGTTATTAAATATTGTATTGTCGTGTGCAGAACCAGACCACCTAGCAAGTATATCCCTGATTTGGAGGTTAGGCTCATTAATCAACTGAACATTAACAGAGAAATATCCCTTCCGATTACGATATATTTCGGCCCAATTGCCTCCAGGTGATTGGATTCTTTCATGTGTGTAAGCTATTGCACCTAGAACAAACACCAGGAAAACGGCTTATTTCATAGAAGTCGCGGATAATTTGCTGACGCTCTTCTACTGAAGGGAATGTAATGTTATATGCCTCCTCCTCATGGATGCTATTGCTGCAGACACTCGTCAAACAACTCTACCAACAGTGGCTTTAGAAATTCCAGCATTGTCTCCGACCATTATGTGAAAATAACCAGTAGCAAAAAATCGTAATATTATCAGTACCTGCAACATTGGAGAAAGAGGTTAAGTTTCTCTTCGTAGGATATTCTAACCTCACTCGAATTTCGTCAACAACCTTAGCAACGACTATTTTCGATAACCTGTATCTATGAAGAAATTCCGCATCCGTCAAATTTTCAAAAGTCATTACGTCGCTGAACTCTTCTTCGATCAGGATTGTTTTGTAAAAGATCTAAATAGAGCCATTCCGCATCGAAAGCGAGATTCACAGCAGCCATTTTGGAACAGGTTGCTAAACGCTAATGTTAGCCATTTAACATTGGAAATGGCTGATGTTAACTTTAATACGCAGTTTAACATTTGTTAATGTTAATAGTTGTTGATGAAACGCAAATTTTCTTAAATCGTATGTTAAAATGATTTTACACCTTGTTAAGTACTAACATGTGTTGATGAAACCGGGCCTAATTAGACTTATCCATTGAACGGATTATGTTAAGTTCTTTATTCAAATTAGCCTTTGTTATGGGGATCCTGAAAGCCCCGTTCTACTGAACTGTTGTATGTAGAGTTTTTTGATTCTGTGGGTGCTCTGAGTATTGTCTAATAGTAACTGGCGTTTGTGTAGTCTTTCTAAAAATACTGTAAGCAAAAGAGGAATCAAATCTGTTGATTTTCAAGTCTAAAAAATGAATTGATTTATTACTTTCTGATTCCAAAGTAAATTTTATCTGAGGGTCATTGTTATTAAGTACATCTAGAGTAGCCCTTGCATTCCTAACTCAATCGTCTAGAATTACTAATGTGTCATCCACATATCTAGACCAAAACAGAATGTTGTCAAATTCCCTGTTGGTCTCTATCATGTAGGTTTCCAAAGTTTTTGACAGCCTGTGAATTGGGATGTCGATGTCTGCCTTGCCCTGAGTATCATGAAGGTGAATGTTTTCCCTAGTACTGAATTCATTTATTCTGCTCACTCACATAAAATCAGTTGTTTAAGATTATTTAATAAATTATCACATACTGCACGGTCTGTTCTTTTGAGTAATTTTAAAAGAAAAATGTATGATTGGTTAATAGAAAATCCATTTTATGGTACCTCTGAATTCTTAGAAATGCATAATGTTAGTATTAAGTTTTAATAAAAGGTGTATGTTCATTTAGCCTTAGTAATATTAAGTACTAAATTATTATCAGTTAACGAAGCCTGTTTCATTGTATATGATCAATGGCAAATAAAGATTCTTTATTATCTTCGCTTTTCTTTGTCTAGCATCTTTTTTGCCCAGTTTTTCTCTTTTATAGCCAATCTGGCTCTGTTATTCCACCATCTTTCATGGTCGATCCTGTTACTCCACATAGGTCTTTAGCTTCACCCAGCAAAGTATCTTTAAAAAAATTTCCATTCTTCTTCTACTGTATTCATTTCCCCTTTTGGTAAGTGTCTCTGTATCCTTATTTTATATTCTTCCTTCAGCTTGGCTTCTTCTAATTTCTAAGTCTTCATTTTACGTTTTCTTTTTCTTTCCTTCGGGGTTGTGTTAGCCAGATGAATGCAAACTTATGTCCACATATGGGTAGACATTTCTCAAGCCCTTTTATTGAAATAAAATTCACAAAACAGGTGTTGCTTGCCTTTGAAATTATATGAATCTGTGCCATAACAATAAGGAAGTTAGAAATGTACATTCTGCAATGCATGTGATGCAACAAAAATAGTCTCATCCAACATTTGAAGTTAAAACGTTTAATTAAATGTGAATATTAAATTTATAAGTATATTTCTTATGGCATATTAAAAATATTTCAAAAATATTGCCGCCCTGGACTATGGTGTATGTTGGCCCATGCGTAAATTAGGCTCTGTATACATAAATAAAATGTGTGCAGTGGTAATTAATATTGTAAATCTTTAAAATTTAAGGTAGGTTGCGGTAATAAGGCCCAGCAGGTATTAAGGCCCACTGTTTGATTTTCGTATTTACTGCTTCTTTAGTCGGTAGTGAACCTATACGTCTGCTTACTGTCTATGCCTGCTACCTGTTGGAGAAAGTGAGAACTCGGCCCTCCTCAGTGTTTGGTTGCTAGGCCAGAGTCAAGACGCGGGAAGGTGAGTTGATCTCATTTTTATAACTTTTCTTTGGAAAGGGAAGTAAAAAAAAGGGAATGTTGGCGCTAGGATAGCATTAAAATAATGCATGTATCTACTAGTGCATTAAATGAGTAATGAAACGGTGTATATTTTATTGAATTTAGTAAAGAACACAAGATGGTGCAATCGAAAAACCCTCAAGGTCACGATGCAAGGAATAATGCCCACACTTTGCAACATGTGGGCCTTATTTCCTGCAGCTACTACGAAGATTTAGTTTCAATTTAATACAAAAATATGCTAACCCAATGTTATTTTAGGTCTAAAGTTTCACAAATATACTGAATAGACTAAAATTATTTTAAATAAGCGAACAATTTTATATTTTTTATCCAGTGTACACATTGGTATTGATCTGAATTTGAAGTCGAAGACATCTTCTTACACATGACTTTTGTATTAAAGACTACCGCGGTGATCTCTAGCATGCTAGCTCTTTGGCCTGGATTCGATTCCCAGTATTGGCACGTAAATTATAAAAGCCAGGAGGCCAGGAGATCTGGAATGGCGTTATCCCAGCGTCGTGAAAACAATTGTAAGTAGCGGCATCGGTCAAAAAACCAAGGGAAGCGTTATGCTGACCACATGACCTCTCCATCTGTAGGCTACAAGCCGAGCAGCATTTCTCTTGGAAGCTTTCAGTTTTATATTAAAAACAACCCCAGATGTAAGCTGGTTTTGTGCTGCATGCCAGGAGGATACGTGGCGGACATGCGAGCTTGCGAAACTTGCCGAGTTTGGGTGCATGAAATGTGTGTTGGATTGACTATAAACGACAAGGAAGATTATTTTTGTCCTGGCTGCTCATAAGTGTTTGTGTTTTCAGACTTCATTTTCAAAATATCAAAGACTCTTATTTCATACAGAATTAAATGTTATCTTAAAGTAAATTAGCTTAGTTTTTTAAATAAGGGAAAGGAAAAGTTAAAAATGACTGTCTGAAAATTAAGTGTTTTTTGAATGCTTGTGCAATTTAAATTTCAAGAATTTTATATTTAGTGGTTATGATTAATTTTTTAAAGCACATTAGCTTGGTTTTTCGAAGTAAGATGAGAGGAAATTATGCTTCCTGTAAATTTTAAAGAAGAAAATTCAGGTCTCCTTAACTTAGCATGGTGAAATGTTTCATATTAAGGTTTTCAATTTTAAAATTTCAACATAAATATTTTTGAATTAATGAACATGTCTTTTAACACTTCTTATCTACAAAACATGCCATTTCCTCTTCCAATTTGACGTCGTAATTGATCATAGAGATGAGGTTAAGGTACTCTTCCACTGCGGGCCTTATTACATGTTAGAGCAGGAAATAAGGCCCAATTACATTAATTACATAATTGTGCTATTTGGGAACCACGTATACATTTACAATTATTTATTTGTGATATCTGGTGAAAAGATACATCAAGGAACATTTTTTATTTGAAACAAATTCTTGTATCTCTGTTGCTTTAAGAGCAAACGGCAATCTATCTGTAAGTGGGCCTTATTTGCCTCACCTACCTTACTTATCGTAGCCGTATGGCTTTTATTGTCAGGAGTGTCTGAGGACATGTTTGGCTAGCCTGCTGGAGGTCTTTCTGTTTGACACCTGTTGGAGTGCTTTACTTTTGGGTGGATGATGATGATGTATGGAGAGGGTGAAAGCACATAGCCTACTCGTGTCGAATAACAACAAGGGATCTGCTCAAGGCGTAATGTTTTCATCCTACATATGAATCGCCATCAGCAGTTTCATACTCCATTTGAACACTACGGAGAGGTTTGAAATTCTTTTGGCATGCAATCCAGTGATTGTCATCCAAAAAATATTTTTCACAAACAGAACTGTAACCGGCTAACCATGTGGTCAGACTATATAAACTTGATGCCTTAATGATCATAGCCAGCAGCTGGACTGTCTTTGAATTGTGCAGACCTGTGTGTGAAATTAGACTGAGAGTGAATGTTGAGTAGAGTTGTTAAATTCTACTTTATGGACTTCCAATTCTCTTCTAAAATAATATGGATTAGTGGGATTACATTTTTATGCTTTTTTTTCTTGCAGGTTTATTGAAAATCCTACTACTGCTGATTTGGAATTATCAAGGCCTTGGCGTTTGAAAATTCTTGATGATCTGAAGAAGCGAGTAATGAAGGAGACTGCTGGTTTTGACAAATATGAAAAAGCCATTGAAATGTAAGTATGTTGTACAGGACAACGTGAGCATTTAAAACATTCACATTGCTGTAACTGTGAAAAGTGTAATTTAATTGATGTCATTCACAACCACGCTCTGCTACCAAAATGTGACCTTGTTACAGGTTACACGAAAATAATAATAATAATAATAAACTTTAAAATTTGTGAATTTTACACACATAGTAAAAGCATTAGAACACATGCAAGTGTGACAGACTCGTAGCAACATAAAACATGAACAGGTTGGGAAACTTGACAAGTATAAACAAGTAGAACAATAAAAGTTTGATTTCCACCTATTCAATACTTTACAAGCAATTATAAAATTAGGATCTCATCCTTATTTTATTGCTGAATTATTAAAAACATAGGACATGTTTCGTTCAATTATTGAATCAAATTTAAAACGAAATTTTAAAAATATCAAACACTACAAATAGTAATATTGTTTTAACAATGACGACGTAATATATAATGTTTTATATTCAAAAGTATTTTAATAGTTATTATGATTAAATCTGTTAGCAGTAAACAATAGTTGCAGGTTATTAGAATAGTATTACCAATTTTAACCTTGTTAAATATGTATGTAGCTGAAGATGTTCAATAATTGAACGAAACATGTCCTATGTTTTTAATAATTTAGCAATAAAATAAGGATGACATCCTAATTTTATAATTGCTTGTAAAGTATTGAATAGGTGGAAATCAAACTTTTATTGTTCTACTTTAACTGAATTTCAATACGGAAAAATGAGGATAATATCATGCAACTATAAACAATGTGAGAAGTGGCAGCAACACTCTCCATTCTCATATCGTAGCATCTATCAGTCATAAATAAATCACTTTGGGAGTGGCGACCCCATCGTACTAATAGGCTATATGATTCATTACATCCCTGACCCGGTCAATGATTGGAAAACAGGTTGCAGGTTTTCATATTTTATAAACATAAATTTTTAGAACAAATGAATTTTTCAAAATAAAATTGAAGAGGCTTCTGTCATTTCCTCACTGCTGTCCCAACTCCAGCCACATCCTCTATGCTCACAAACTTGAGCTATGCTTGAAACTGACACATTTTTGTTTTTAAATTAACTGGAGGTTTGGCCACACATTACATCCTCCCCACCCCCCACCCCCGCTTAAAATTGAGCCAGGGCTCAATTTAAAAAAACTTAAATTTTTGGAGAGCAACAGGCACACTACACAACACTGACATCTTGGTGCCATTCTCAACTGGAACGTGTTCTGTTGTGCCCCAACTTACCTTGTCTACCGGCCATTCACATTACACTACCATTCGCCGGACTTGCTCTCCACAGACTGACCGCCATTTTGAACGATCAGCTGACTCTCCTGCTCACCTGACATCGCTCTAATGTCTCACGCATTCTAGAATGAAATGTCAATCATATATATATATACGCCTCACCTCGCGCACCTGAGCAGGTTGAACGAGAGGCCATTCCCCACTGGACGTGCGAGCACACCACACTGGACAGAGCTGGTTCTGTGGTCCTTTTGACTGCTGTTGTTTTGGTTTCAGGTGAGACATAGAGATCAACTCATGTAAAACATCGTGAATTTATATTTCTAAATAATGACCGAGTTAAGAGAGTCATGCAATCGCATGGCACCAAAA
Source organism: Anabrus simplex (assembly GCF_040414725.1). NCBI lineage: Eukaryota > Metazoa > Arthropoda > Insecta > Orthoptera > Tettigoniidae > Anabrus > Anabrus simplex. The sequence goes on along the minus strand of NC_090266.1, from coordinate 1,237,633,768 downwards.
TTCATTTGTGTTTTTGGCTAGTGATTCTTAACTCACACATCTACCATATTTTTGAACTGCTTCACTCTTCAAGCAAATTTTATCTTCATATGCCTGCCATTGCTCCTATTAGAACTCGTTTCGCGTCAGTCGTGTCTCCCAGTTCCCTCATTCCCGTCCTGCCTCCACCCATCATCTTGTTTGGAATTTTGTGCGATTGTACGGTATTAGGTATTTAAAATTTAGACCTGACTTATAATGAACTTAACTATCACTTGATCTATCTCACTGTTGATTCTTTTGAACTGTGTTACTCATTCAGTTAAATTTATATAACTTGTTAACGATTTGGCACACAAAAGTGTAATATTAAACCTGTACTTCACTGAGCAGTAGCTTCGGCCTAACATACGGTCACCACATTGTGCAAGAATACTACAATATAACCTAGTAACCTTCACACACAATTTACTACTAAACAGTTTGAGCACAGCAGGTATGACAGGTCAGCACAAAAGAGAAAACATCATCCAGGTAAGTGAAACTACCCAAACTAGACCTTCATTACAAACCGAAATGCTACACACACAAAACTTTACCATTTAGGGCAAACTAATGTACTAACCATATCCTCATTTAATATTCAAATTTAACTTGAAGTCACCAACCTAGGTGCATTCTTAATTTTCAGAAAAGAAAAATATAGGAGGTTGAATTTGAATGTTGCAAGTGAATCCAAACCAAAGTGACAGTCGCAATTTATTACTTTAGCTTGCAATGTTGATCACATAATCCTTCCAAGGACAAGTCACAAAATTGAGGTTAGTAAGTCACTATCCACTTCATCATGCATTACTTTAAAAATTTAGTACTGATAAATGTCACATTATGCAGCACATGTTATCACACCAAACAAGAAAATGCACTTTAAATCAGAATACGAAATTGAAGATCATATTAAATTAGCAGTTAAGAGCTGTACCCAAGTGAAAATAAAAATAGTACAAGAGTGCATATACCAAAATCCAACTCACTGATATAGAAAATAAAAGGGCACAATTAACACCTTCATACCAGAAAATATCAGATTACAGCATGACACAACACGATCACCATGCCTATCTATCCTCCAGCTTACAGCATACAAGGACACAATAAATTCACACAAACACACCAGTGCGCTGACCCCAAATCAAGAAGTACCAACAGAAGAAAAAAGGCAAAACATAACCTTCGATACTAGGTACTTGATTTCATCACATGACTTGAGACTACTTTAGGACCAGTATCATACTCCCAGGAGGGCAATAAACCCTCAGCACCTTAAGTCCTAAGTCTCAATTCATTTGCCTTCCCAAGGCACCCAGAACAAGTACACATGACATCACCATATTTACATTATTTACAAATATGGATGGACAGATATGACAAGGCTCGATAGCAAATTTAGAAATCTTACTCAGTCCACAGGACTCCATAATCAAGCAAACTGAGTAAATAAATTTAGAAGACAGAGGAATTCTGAAACTGATGAAAATAAACAACGGTGAAAATTAAAATTAAAACCGAGTAATTAAGGGGTTTTGAGGATAATTTACTGAACTGTAACACCTGCAATTTACCATAAAATTTTATGACAAATTTAGGTTAACTGAAAAAAAAAAAAAAATTTTAATGTCCTGCGATGCAACAAAACATATTTAACTGAAATAAATAGATCAGGATAATAATACGAAAATCACACGTTTGAAGAAAATCCTCCTAGCACATAGTTCACAATAGTTAATGGACAGTATCCTACGTCTAACCATCTAATACAAAAAAAAAAAAAAAAGATTGCAAAAGAATCTCATATTAGATGAACGCCAGACATCAAATATGTTGTGAGCACAAGTGCACATCCATAACCCATCAAAATTTGCCATTACGGCCTCAGCATTACCTGGTCTAATAATATGGTGAGCATCGTGTCACCCTATGAGACTATCCAAGTGCTCATAGAACCCTGCCTAGCAAATGTAGGAATACACAAGATAATAAAAGAATAAACGACAAGGAAATAGTAAATTACATGATTGAAAAGCTCAACAGATGATATAGGAAAATTGTGAACAGATAAAGAGACCCTATAATCTCCTATCTGATTGAACAATTTAGCAACTGACCAGAGGAACGCCCTAAGTAATCTCATACTTATTCAGAATCGAACTCAGGTACAGTAAAGACCAAAATACAACACAACGCATGTAATGTTACAAGGTTGATGACCAGAAATTTAAACACAACACTGAGCAGAATTGCAACGTTACAGAAAATGCTAAATGAGCACATACGAGCAATAATGCCAAATGAAATGTACTTGCACAGCAGGCAACTGGAAACGAAATTTGAAATTCGCAAAATAATTGCCGAAACACCAGATCTACAAAAAGAATAAACACGCAAAAACATCGTAGAAAGAATTTCGAAGATTAACCTACAATTTGTTACTCAAAACTTACCAAAATAGAGTAAGAAAATCCAGCAAAATGCCATGCTGGAGACTTATTAACACATATATGATAACCAGTACGACCATCAAATTTAAACTTACGTAATCTGGAAGGAGAACAAGAAGAATACAACACAAGTTAATTTTTAAGATTTAATGGTGCGCGCAAACTCGATATAGGTCAAGCAATCAGCTGTCTTCAACAGATATGTACATCGGCTGTTGGAAAGATAAGCATGAAGTCACACGAGGAAGTACAGTACTTGGCACGATTTAATGACATAGCCTAAAACAACAGGTAATCACGCACATGTTACAATCGAAACACCCGGATTGAGAAAACATTAAATTAATAAACGCATCTTCAAATTTATCACAGAAGACTCAGAACACGGCAAAACTTACATTGGCAACAAACTGAAATATAATGTCATGGACAGTGACTTACCATTTCCTCCAACGTTCAGGTAATTACAGTTGAATACAGGAAAACACGGATTTGACATCATGGACAGAATGCCAAACACATTCAGATGCCTTATACAGAGATAACAGGCAACTCCCTCGGGACGTGAATATTGAGCGTGAGCAATCATTATGAAAAAACACAAACAAATAAGGATTAGGAACACACACATTACCCTTCGACAACTTCATATTTAATAAACTAACAAATAATTATAAAAGGTTGACTCAAAAAACAACAATAACGGAAATAAACAAACACATTTACAAAATGGATGTGATTTCTAACTGCATCCACAGGTATGCGTTATATACAGTGACAACTTCAAATTACACTAAAAAAAAAGGAAAATAGAAGGAACTTTACATGGCTTATAAGAAGGGCTAATCCCTTATTACTAACTTAAGAGAAAAGAAAGAAAGAAATTAAAACTTAACACACAGGTCAATTAAGTTGCTTCCATCCTAAAAACACTTCTAGAAACGAGTATAGCTTTAATTGGTTTGAGTTAAGTGAAACAGGACTACGGGAGGCAAGCCAGAGGGAAACCTAAACTATATGTTAATTACAGCGTTCTAAAAAAAAACACAAAAAAAACACAAAATAATTATAAGGCTAAGTCATTGTAACGATTTTCATCGTGAATGTGAACTCCGCGGGTAAACTCCTACGCAAAAAGGGAAATTTACATTTTAATAAAGTTAATGTCCGAAAAACAAGAAGAAATAGTGCTTACCTTGAGGCCAGCATCCCATGATGAGATGGACGGAGAGCGTGTACGCCCTCTAGGCTGGTCAGAAGTAAGAGACACGGATGCAAGTTTCGCTCCCATGACAGAGCGAGAAGCCGGAAATGGTGCAGCTACCGAGGTGACCAATCAGTACAATAGAATTTTAGTCCCGACTTTCACATTCACCAATTACATTTGTTGTTATTCCTACAAATTAGAGTTTTCTTCGAAATCTTTCTTTTACGCAAACTATGCAAAACTAATTTCACCACCAGAAACGGCACGTGTAAGTACACGCTGCCTCATAGGTAGTTACATAATTTCAAAACATACAGCTACATGATAATTTAAACAAATTTTTCAAAACGTAATTGTTTGCAAGTCCAAAAGCCTAATTCTTTTAAAACAGACATCTTATACAAATAATTCTTAAAATGTCCATAAGTCCAAAAACCTAATTCTTCCAGAACAATAAATCAGTTTTTAAAGCAATAAGTCCAATGTTCAATTTTTCAAAGGAGATATTTTATACAACATAAATTTTTAAAACAAATTGTTCAAAATAAAATTGAAGAGGCTTCCTTCATTTCCCCACTGCTGTCCCAACTCCGGCCACAATTTAATATGTACCGCACGCAATGTAAGTTCAGTACCTGCTTTCATGCAAATTATGTGTGAATGAATGGGTTTGTGGCTCTAAGAAGGGCCGATTAGTTAGCAGGCCGGACACATACAGACCGGAAATAACAGGAACACAACTGCCCTGACAATGTTTTATCACAGCAAATGCTCGATGTGATGGCCATTTTGGTTTATGCACATTCGGGCCTGGTATCCAGTAGATCATCTTGCACGCTGAAGCATTCCAGGTATAATTGCTTGGCAGGTGTCCGTGATGAGTTGCCGGAGGTGGTGAGGTTTCTCTGGCGCTTGAGTGTAAACGACGTTCTTCAAATGTCCCCACAAGAAGAAGTCTAACCGCATTAAATTTGGTGATCTGGCGGGCCAAGAAACAGAGCCTCATCGGCCTATCCATTTCCCTGGCAGTTCCTCGTTCAGATGGTTACGAACGGGCAAAATCGAATGTGGTGGAGCTCCATCCTGTTGCAACCACATCGTCAAACGATCGTGTAAGGGCACATCCTCCACCAGCATTGGGAGTTCCTGACGCAGAAAGTGCAGGTAGCATGGACCCGTCCAATGGCCCTCAAAGAAATAAGATCTAGTCAGGCTATCCACCGAGATTCCACACCAAACATTCACTCCCCACCATACTTGATGGGCCGCCTGTTGCATCCAGTGAGGATTGTGCGGACTCCAATAGTGCATGTTGTGGTGATTGACGTTCCCATTATTTTGGAAGGGTGATTCGTCCGAGAACAAGATATGCGATAAGAATGCTGCATCATTGTCCAGCCTGCCTAATAGCCACCGACAGAACTCCATTCAGTCTTCAAAGTCCCACCCATGGAGCTCTTGGTGTAGAGTTAGCTGAAGATGGTATGGGTGAAATTTATGTTCATGCAGTATTCGCCAGACGGACGGCTGTCACCTGTCGCCCTTGTACTGATGTGTGGATTATTACGAGCTGCCTCCAGAACGGCCTCTTCTGTTTCACCCAATGTAACAGACCTATCTTGGACTGGTGGCTGGTTGGAAATCACGCCTGTTGTCCTTAGGTGTCATTCAACAGGGCGGAATGTCGTTGCAGCCGGGTGTTGCCTGTCGGGATACCGTTCCTGGTACAGACATGGTGCCTCGCACGCGTTTTGTCTTGCTTCCCCGTAAATGAGGAGCATGTCAACGTATTCCTCTGTGGAAAACATGCCGATTGAGAGGCTCTAACCAGCGGAGCATGCACAGGGCGCAAGATGAATAACAGCGTCATTCTACTGTTTGAATGAGGCAAACGTGGGTCTGTGTTTACACATTCAAATATCATACTGATGCAAAAATATTTAAACGATGCAGGATTCGAACCGCCATTGGCACATTCCGTCGATTGCTAGGTGGACATCTAACCACATCTGCTACGCTGCACTTCTGGCAACGCGCTGGTAGTACAACGAGAGCAGTGTACATATGCCATCTGGTTCGGTGTTTAAGACATTAATTACTGCACTGTTAACTAGTTTTATGCATTGATTCCCCTCTTCGTTACACCAGGTCACGAGGCACGACATATTAACATAGTTACAGGGTAAAAGGACGTTGCTACATGATTTCAAGGCATCATGTTTTAAAAACATGATATAACATTTTGCTAGGGTTCAGAATCGTGTGCAAAATGTGCTCACTGAACATTAGCACCATACAGTACGCCTGCAGGGGAATAGCACCCCTTATAACCATGTGCACGTTAGTTGGACTGCAGCAGACGATATTGGAAGGGGCTGCTGAATCACACTGTATACAGTAGTAATTTGAGGTGACTCCAGTGAATGGTTTTGAAACTGTTAACATACCATAGAATAATACTTCATACCAAACTATTAAAATATCTTTCAGATAGTACTATATAGGCCTTCCGAGGGATAAATTTTGTTGATGTAAGCATCTGCTCCCAATAACGGATAACTTCCAGATAGACAAATTTTTTACGTCCAATCATTTTCTGTATTAGAGAGGTTTCAGTGTACTCCCAACATCTGTCATTTCTAAAGCCATAATGTTCCTCTTCTTTCCTCTGTCTCCTTTCTGTTATCCATCCGATTGTTTTTGCAACTTGTGCTATGTGTGTGATTCTTTTATAGCTATTGCATGCTTTCTTGTCCCCCCTACTTAAACACTGGTATTATTGTTCCTTTTGTGCATTATTCTGTCTCTCATTTTACCAGATCATATAGCCATTGTGGACCAATAGGTCCAGCTGCTTTTCCCATTTTCATTCTTCTGACTGCTAGTTCCACTTCTGACATTGTAATGTCTCTTATGGCTGTGTTAATAACTATCCACCCTCCTCTTCCACCAGCTTGGTGTAAACTTTCTTTCAAGTCCACACAGCATCCATTTACCCCCATTTACATACTCTTTCATCGTGTGAGTTCCTCCTTTTTTTTCTTCTATTCTTAAGCTACCACTACACTTCCTTTTACTTTCCTAATATTTTCATTTGCTTTCTTCTTCTTTGTTCCATTTTGCCATACTTTCTTCTTTTCTTCCTCTGTTTCCTTCACCTTTTCATTTTAGCATGGTGTCTCCTTTTCTTTTGCTCTTGCGGATGTTCTGCCACATCTTTTCTATGCACAACTTAATAATGTCCTTTTAAACATGGACCATTCCTCTTGCACACTTCCCATTTCTATGTCCTAAAAATGCTCCTGTACCTTTTTATCATTTAATCTCCATAGTTTTATTTTCTTCCCTCTTGTCTCTGTTATTCTTTCCAGTTTCCCACTTTCTCCCTTGCTACTTGATCATCTCCATCAGAGGCTTCTTCTGGAAGAGCTGTTATGTCCAAAAATGGTCTACGATGTTTTTTCAATGAAAAAATGGTCAGATACTATCTTCAAATTTTTTCTCACCCCAAACATCTTGTAATCTTCCTTTTTTTTTTCTTTCTAAATCACCTGTCGCCCACAACCAAATAACTTCTTTCACAAGAATCTGCCAGGTTTTTCCTTCATACTTCCTTTTCCTGTATCCATAAGGTCCAGTTACTTCTTCCTTCCCTAGTCTTTCATTTCCCACTTGTGCATTTGTCATCCATTGCTGTAACTTCCACATCAGTAATTTCTCTCTTCACTTTCTCCAGGAATTTCTCAATATCCTCATATCGGTTTCCAGTCAGAGGTGTGTGCACTTGCATAAAGTCTTTCGTTCCATTCTGCATTCTCATTCAAATTCTGTTTATCCTGTCCCTTTTGCAGTCCACCATTCTACGTAACTCTTCAAAAGTTCCTTTAATTATAAACCCAACTCCATTTTTTGTCTTTTATCTACCACTGCAGTATAGTATGTATCCCTTCATCCCTTACTTTCCTGTTCCACTTTACTTTACTCAGTCCCATCATTGCTACATCCTCTATTTCCATGTCAGGGTCGTCACATTGATTGGTTACATTTTGCCTAATTTTCACAGTTCCCCCAGTGCCCCAAGAACTGCATGTCACTTGCAGGGTATGGCCTAACCTTTTCCAAGACTGGTTTCATTGTATGATCACTATCCAAGAAACCAACTAATTTCAACTACACCATTCCTATTGCATCACTAACAAAGGAAAATTTAATTCATATCGTTGCAATAATAATTTTGCATGGACTTTTGTGCATTTGTTCCTAAAAACTTCTGTACTTACCTATTGCACTTCTAATCGAGGTGTCTCAAACTTCTCACAATAAGTATTGAGTAAAAGAGACTGCCAGAGGAATATTTTTAATCAAACTAGAGTACTTTATATTTGAGATCAATTTGATCTGACTTAGAGGCATCTCGTCAAATTTTTAAGCTTTGGAAATCAGACAGTAGAGGTAAAGTACAGAAGGGTATGGTAATGGTTGGTGTAGCTTCATTTTGTATTTCAGTGATTGATCTATCCATTGAACTTCAGTTTTGTTCCTTAACAAATAAATTTAATCAAACTGAGCGAGTTAGCCATGCAGTTAGGGTTGTGTAGCTGTGAGCTTGCATTTGAGAGTCTGCAGATTTAAATCCCAATGTTAGCAGCTCTTAAAATGGTTTTCCATGGTTTCCCATTTTCATACCAGGCAAATGCTGAGGCTGTACCTTAATTAAGGCCATGGCCGCTTCCTTCCCATTCCTAGGCCCTTCCTATCCCATCATCGCTATAAGACCTATCTGTGTCAGTGTGACGTAAAGCCAATTCTAAAAAAAAAAAAACTTTGACGTGCTAGTGCAGCATGAAGTCACTACTTAAAAAACAAACAAAACCTCCAATAATCAATACACATCCTTGCAAATGTATTACAGAAAATTTACCTTTAATCACAGGTAAAAAGTATCTTTAAATGAAATTTCCTGTACAGGTTATTTGTGATTTAAAATTTCTATACCTATGATTTGATCTTTCTTCAAGTTTTCTATCTAAAATTATGAAACAAATTTTAACTTCTTAAATTAAATGGTTCTTAAATAATTGTTAAATCAGTTTCTTTTATAAATTGCATTTACCAGTACTCATTATTTTCTTTTCGTCATTGCTGTCATGGCCACGATTTTTGTTGAGTCACCTGCAATCTTGTTGATGTTTTGTATTATATTTTCCTTTTATTAGTTGCTATCCAACCCTGCGTGATCTCTTAGGTTAATGGTTCGTGGAGACATACGAAAACGGATGGCTGGATGTTATTGCTCTTCCCCAAAATAATTATTGATGTGGGTGTTTGATGCAGCCTGTCTGCCTCTCAGTAAGACACAGAAAACAGTATTGGGAAGTAACTTTGAGCATAGTTTTCTCTCTAAATATAAGCAGTTTCCTATCTCCTTCATCAGTTGACAGGATGGCTCTACATTAGTTTTTTAATTTTTCATAGTTCCCTAGTTCTTAAGCTGAACTTTGTTTTGTATTGACCAGTGAGTGTTTTAGGATTCTGATCCACGTTTTCTAATTGTGATGGAAGGACAGGTATTTTTCAAACATTTAAACATGGAGTACAGTAGAGCCCCCTTTATCCGAAATAAAGGAGGTGTAGTCACTTTTCGGATGACACATGGTAAATATTTTCAGAAGTTAAATGTCGAAATAAAAATGCATAAACTCTATTAAGCAAAAGTGCATACTGTATGTTAACATTAAAATGTAACTCATTGTATAAGATCGGTGCAGCTGTGTCGCGCCGCTCTTTAATCAACAATACATCAGCTGCTGTAGATTCATTGCTTTGTTCAACAAAGCGCGAAGCAATCTGAAATATTGAAACAATTTCTTTTATTACTATTGACCTGAATACTGTACTACAAGAATAAATTGACAATATTCAATGACAAGTAAATGATATTACATTAAGTTTTGGGACTAGTTTCAGGCACATAGTGGCCATCTTCAGCCAAATAAAAATTAAACAGATTATGTGATAACTAAAACATATATATACCAGCGGTGTTGTAGGGATAATTATAACATTAAAATATATATAATAACAAAAATTAAGGTTATGATCTTCTTGTCACAATATGATGTTTTAAGACCTCAGGCAAAGAAGTAAATCTCTAATGTCCGATGTAGAAGCAGGCAGGCCATGTAAACAAAGGAGCAGATAGGGAACAAGCACTGACTTGCTGCAGGAAGCAGCCAGTGGGTCCACGGAAAGTTTCTCGCCGCTTAGATGTAACTGACGTATGCCATATCTATTTTTTAATCTCTCTAGCCATCCTTTCCATCATCCCCTAACTTTGTAGCCAATAATTTAGCCTTCTGTTGAATTATAGGACCTGATAACGGTATTCCTTTTTCATGTTTTGTAAACCAAAGAAATACCACTTCGTTTACCTTTTCATACCCGCCCTCTTTCATAGTTTTGCGGTTTGGTGTCTTAGAGTAATACTCAATTAATTTAGATTTTGTTCTTACCCAATCCACCACTGTTGACACGCCAACTCTATAATCTGCAGCAACATTTCAGAATATCCCACCATTTTCCACCTGTCTAACTGCTTCAATTTTTTTTTTTTTCGATGCTACAACAACACGTTTTCATTTAGCTGACATCATTCAATAAGCACGCACTTGCCACTCTACTTTTAACACAACTGATTACTGTATACTGTACCTTGCCTGGGACAGCGTTGGTAGGATAAGAATAAGATAAGGTGCAGTACCGTAATTTATGTTGCAATGGGGTAAGAAAAGCATTGGAACTACAACTGCAAGGTCATTGCAATGCCCTTGGGTGAAAGAAAAATATGGAGAAGGGCCACTGGACTGCTCTGGTTTCATAACAGAAGCTGCAGTATAGTCAGAGCAGTAAACAATATGAAACTCTCGCAACTGAAGCAACATTAACCACAGTTTACATAATTTTCATGTCGAATAATACAGTAATAATAATAATGATAATAATACTAATAATACAATAATAATAATAATAATAACAATAATAATAGCACCGGGAGGTACACCTCAACCCCGCTCATTCAAAAGAAGCGCCTTAAGGAATGCTATCTCTCTAAAAAAAAAACGTGAAACAGCTACGGCATGAAGTTGGGACATTGACCAGAAGGTGTCACCAGTGAATTATTGAGTAATGTGTTATTTATAAGTTGCCTAAACTGACTGGACTTATTTTTTTGTTTTGGAATTCGTCAAGAAGTTTAAACTCTTCTCCATAGATGTCATTAAAAAAACTGAGGTGACGCACTCTGGTGCTAGGTAAAAGAATTAATGATTTAAAGAAGTTTAGGTTCATGGTGTGGATTACTGTAGTCACATCCTAGTTCGTGAACCATGGGCAACGGCTGACTGGCCTAGTAAGTGGTCCTGAGAGTCGGGATACCAGTTGCTATGGAATGGGAGTGGGCATCTCGGACATATTCTGAGTCATGGCTCTCCTTGTGCTCAGGCGGCTAGGACTGTACAATTCACCGGTGGTCCATAACCCGTTAGAGGAGAGATCCTCACTTGGACTATGTATAAGTAGGGTGGCATCCTGCTTCATGAATTTACCAAGCTCGGAACACTTTAAGCAAGCCTCGGACCTATGGGAGTAACGGATTCCCACTCCCAATTGACAGGCGAGGGACTACTTGGAAACAACTTGGCGAACAAAATGGAATTTAATGGGGAGCTATCAATATTAATGGGGCTTATGGAAGAAAGAAGGTAGAACTGGCTGAGTCAGCAAAGAGGATTCATCTGGATGTGCTAGGAGTAAGTGATATTCGGGTAAGGGGAGATAATGAGGAAGAGATAGGCGATTATAAATTGTACTTGACGGGTGTTAGAAAGGGAAGGGCAGAGTCTGGGGTAGGGCTCTTTATCAGGAATACCATTGCACGCAGCATAGTTTCTGTTAGGCACGTAAATGAGCGAATGATGTGGGTAGATTTTTCAGTTGGAGGAATTAGGACTAGAATTGTCTCTGTGTATTCACCATGTGAGGGTGCAGATGAGGATGAAGTTGACAAGTTTTATGAAGCATTGAGTGACATCGTGGTCAGGGTCAACAACAAAGATAGAATAGTGTTAATGGGCGATTTCAATGCAAAAGTTCGGGAATAGAACTGAAGGATACGAAAGGGTGATTGGTAAATGTGGGGAAGATATGGAAGCTACTGGGAATGGGAAGCGTTTGCTGGACTTCTGTGCTAGTATGGGTTTTAGCTGTTACGAATACATTCTTCAAGCATAAGGGTATTCACCGCTACACATAGGAGGCTAGAGGTACCAGATCCATAATAGACGATGTCTTAACCGACTTTGAATTCAGGAAATCTGTTAGGAATGTACGAGTTTTCCGGGGATTTTTCGATGATACAGACCACTATCTGATCTGTAGTGAACTAAGTATCTCTAGGCCTAGGGTAGAGAAAGTGAAATCTGTCTGCAAATGAATAAGGGTAGAAAATCTCCAGGACAAGGAAATTAGAAGTACATGGATATGATTAGTGAGAAATTTCAAACAGTGGACAGTAAACAGGTTCAGGATATAGAAAGTGAATGGGTGGCATACAAGGATGCTGTAGTAGAAACAGCAAGGGAATGCCTAGGAACAACTGTGTGTAAAGATGGGAAAAGGCGAACATCTTGGTGAAATAATGAAGTGGGAGCAGCCTGTAAACGTAAAAAGAAGGCTTATCAGAAATGGCTCCAAACAAGGGCCGAGGCAGACAGGGATTTGTACGTAGATGAAGGAAACAGAGCGAAACAAATAGTTGTTGTATTCAAAAAGAAGTCGTGGGAAGATTTTAGTAATAACCTGGGAAGGCTAGGTCAAGCAGCAAGGAAACCTTTCTGGACAGTAATAAAGAATCTTAGGAAGGGAGGGAAAAAGGAAATGAACAGTGTTTTGAGTAATTCAGGTGAACTCGTAATAGATCCCAAGGAATCACTGGAGAGGTGGAGGGAATATTTTGAACATCTTCTCAATGTAAAAGGAAATCATCCTGGTGGTGTTGCGAACAGCCAAGCTCATGGGGAGGAGGAAAATTATGTTGGTGAAATTACGCTTGAGGAAGTGGAAAGGATGGTAAATAAACTCGATTGTCATAAAGCAGCAGGAATAGATGAAATTAGACCTGAAATGGTGAAGTATAGTGGGAAGGCAGGGATGAAATAACTTTATAGAGTAGTAAGATTAGCATGGAGTGTTGGTAAGGTGCCTTCAGATTGGACAAAAGCAGTAATTGCACCTATCTATATGCAAGGGAACAGGAAGGATTGCAACAACTATCGAGGTATCTCATTGATTAGTATACCAGGCAAAGTATTCACTGGCATCTTGGAAGGGAGGGTGCGATCAGTCGTTGAGAGGAAGTTGGATGAAAACCAGTGTGGTTTCAGACCACAGAGAGGCTGTCAGGATCAGATTTTCAGTATGTGCCAGGTAATTGAAAAATGCTACGAGACGAATAGGCAGTTGTGTTTATGTTTCGTAGATCTAGAGAAAGTATATGACAGGGTACCTAGGGAAAAGATGTTCGAGTACTGGGGGACTATGGAATTAAAGGTTGATTATTAAAATCAATCAAAGGCATTTATGTTGACACTTGGGCTTCAGTGAGAATTGATGGTAGAATGAGTTCTTGGTTCAGGGTACTTACAGGAGTTAGACAAGGCTGCAATATTTCACCTTTGCTGTTTGTAGTTTACATGGATCATCTGCTGAAAGATATAAATTGGCAGGGAGGGATTCAGTTAGGTGGAAATGTAGTAATCAGTCTGGCTTATGCTCATGATTTGGTCTTAATGGCAGATTGTGCTGAAAACGTGCAGTCTTAATATCTTGGAACCTGAAGATAGGTGCAATGAGTATGGTATGAAAATTATCCTCTCGAAGACTAGATTGATCTCAGTAGGTAAGAAATTCAACAGAATTGAATGTCAGATTGGTGATACAAAGCTAGAACAGATTAGAATAATAACAGTAAGTACCCTGAACCAAGAACTCATTCTACCATCAATTCTCACTGAAGCCCAATTGTCAACATAAATGCCTTTGATTGATTTTTAATAATCTACCTCTAATTTCATAGTCCCCCAGTACAGCAAACACCTTTTCCCTCAGTACCCTGTCATATGCTTTCACTAGATCTATGGAACATAAACACAACTGCCTGTTCCTCTCCTAGCATTTATTACATGTAAAGCTAGAACAGGTTGATAATTTCATGTATTTAGGTTGTGTGTTCTCCCAGGATGGTAATAAAGTAAGTGAGATTGAATCAAGGTGTCGTAAAGCTAATGCAGTGAGCTCGCAGTTGCAATCAACAGTATTCTATAAGAAGGAAGTCAGCTCCCAGATGAAACTATCTTTACATCGGTCTGTTTTCAGACCAACTTTGCTTTACGGGAGCGAAAGCTGGGTGGACTCAGGATGTCTTATTCATAAGTTAGAAGTAACAGACATGAAAGTAGCAAGAATGATTGGTGGTACAAACAGGTGGGAACAATGGCAGGAGGGTACTTTGAATGGGGAGATAAAGGCTAATTTAGGAATGAACTCGATGGATGAAGCTGTACGCATAAACCGGCTTCGGCGGTGGGGTTGTGTGGGGTGAATGGAGGAGGATAGGTTACCTAGGAGAATAATGGACTCTGTTATGTAGAGTAAGAGAAGTTGAGGTAGACCAAGACGACGATGGTTAGGTTCGGTTTCTAATGATTTAGAAATAAGAGGTATAGAACTAAACAAGGCCACAACACTAGTTGCAAATCGAGGATTGTGGCGACGTTTAGTAAATTCACAGAGGCTTGCAGACCGAACGCTGAAAGGCATAACAGTCTATAATGATTATGTATGTATGTATGTATGTTGTGTTATGTTTTCTAACTAAATTAACTTTCATTTTTTTTGTTATTTCAAGGTTTGCAACACTACTTTCTCATTCCGCCAGTTTTGAATGTGGCCAATCACTATTTTCTGTAATTAATTTTCAGCCAATCACTGGCTTCTTGTAGGTTTTTGGTTAACCCAATAGAATTGAGAGGTGGTGTCCAGATTTAGTCCAGAACCCTCTCGAACCATCCCCTTGGGTATATAAGCTGCGGCTTTTCAGGCTACCTTGTCTTTGATCGCCGAATTTGTGAGTGTGTATGCGTCGAGGCGGGGCGCTTCATTCTTCGCCAGGCAGATCATCAGCCAATGTAATGGCCACCAGTCATATCTGTCTGTAGCTCCCTCCGCAGACTTACACGAGGGGAAGGTTCAAATTTCTAACTATGTAAAGACCTTTTTCTAAAATGTAAAATTCCTTTCAGCTAATGTAAAATTTCATACAGTCGTAAACTGTAAATCGGGGATAGAGAGTGTGTTACCCTCTCGAGTTCCCCTTCAACTTAGTTCGAGGTGACTACGATTTTGTAACTGTTTCTCTTTCCTGTGAGGCGTTTAATTTACTTTCATTCTAGTCGCCTCAGTAGCTTGGGATTAGCCTCTGTATCATCGGGCCGCGAGCCCAATTAGGGTTTTATACTTGAATTTCTAGGAGCACAAGTGTACGCCAGCATTCATTTTGTTACCGGGCCAGTAATTTAACCTGTTCTTCTTTCCACGTAGGCCCGGTAGTTTGGGTAATAGATACCCCTGTGTAAAAATTGTAAATGGGTAAGTTGGGCCTAGAGAGGCCTGAGATTGTAATATTTTTGGTGTAATGTCGCTTTGAATAGCCTTAAGAAATTGGGAGCGCAGTCTTCTTGGTTAATGTTGGAGAGCATATAAACTCTTTTCTAAGTTTGCTGTAATATTGAGGGGTGCCTTTGGAAGGCTGAAAAATTTGTATCGGTTGGAGCAAAGTGCTCTTGAATTGGAGATTTCTCTCTTCGTCTAAACTCATTATTTGCAATGCTGTAAAACTTGTAAACTTGGAGCTGGAGCCCAGCACTTGTAATTTCCTAACTGCTATTTGTACCAGTAACTTTGTTATTTCACTAAGTGAAAAGCTTGTTAAGTTTTAGATTTAAACAAGAAATATAACCTCTATCTTATAAAGTTTTAATTTAATTTTTGATATCGTAGATAGACCCATTCACGGCCACACCTTCATTCACCTCTCTCTGAACCACGGAAACTCCGTAATAATAATAATAATAATAATAATAATAATAATAATAATAATAATAATAATAATAATAATAATAATAATAATAATAATAATAATAACAATAATTTCTTGTTCAAGAAAAACTGTATCATGGAAGGAACTAGAGGGTAAGAAGCTGTTTTGTTTTATGCTACAAGTGCATTCTGGCATAAGTCATAATATAAAAATAGGGTTTGCCTAGTAGCTCTCAGCACCATAGCAAGAGAATTACTAATATTGACGGCCAAGAATGAGAGGGTAAAAACATAATATTAAAATATAAATTTGTCAGAGCATTTCAGCTAAGCCTGGTTTTTGTCAAGCGAAGCTCGGTTAAGCGGGTTCTACTGTACTATTGTTTTATCCATGTACTCCGTTAGTAGTTCCTGCCACTTCGCCTTACCAGACGATCCACTTCTTTGCCGTATCGATAATGTAATCTAATGAATATATGAAAAATGTTTCCACCTAATCAATACCTTTCTTTCATTTAGCCTTTGCTACTTATAAAAACATTAATAATATTAGGTCATGATCATCAGCTGCTTACATAAAACCTTATATAAAAACAGCACACAACAATCACACAGTTGACATTAAAAACTAGTGTTAATAAGGGACGTATGAGTTGGTAGGGTGGGGTGGGGGCGGTTGTTACTAGGACGTTAAACTTAAAATAAAGTAAAAATACTATCTATGGACTAGAATGCCTTTGGTTTCATTTTAAGTCCCGAAGGCTTAATAAAATCATTTGTTGTTTAAAAAACTAAAAGATTTTTTTAGTGTTATGATCCTGCAGAAAAGTGTTTTGCTAGAGTCTGTTTTTTCTTTACTTGACGTCTTGTTTCTTCTGCGTCACTTCTGTACTGTACTATGAAGCGTGATTCTCTTGCTTATCCTTTTTCTAAGCGGAAAGGGTGTGTCCGCTGTTGGTTGAATTAAACAATTTTTGTGTTCATAAACTCGTCAAGTCAGATAGCTTGTTGTACGATCTGTAACCGGCAGAAAGAAATATGCGTCTATTAGTTAAAATCGCCAGGGGATCTGTTGCCTAAGGAAACTGTTTAGAATAATCGAAATTAATTGAGAAATTTTGAACTTACCCCTGTCCAATTTACTTCCTTTACTTCCCGTAATTACGGGTGTGGGACTGATTCTGCTGTCCTCGACCTTGTGTAATAGCGGTGTGATGAGGTCTGTATGCTAGCTTGATTCGGAGGAAGGAGGGGAAGCGAGGACATGTCGTCATTTGTTGTTTCACGTGAGGAGGTGGCTTCTGTCAGTGACGTAGCGGCCTCATGATTGCTTGTTACAATTGCTGGGCGTATTTGATTCCTACCTAATAATTCCATGTATCTCAGTATATGTTCGTATAAGGGATTTCTTTGTTCATTCATTTCATTTAAGTTCTTGTCCTTATTAATTAACTTATCCAGAAAATGTGAATATTTTCTGAACAATTCGTCAGTCTTCCTTTATTTAGTCTATTAATGATTACAAGGTCTTGTTTGATATCTGTGAATTTATGACCCGTCTCTTTCATATATACTCCCATTGCGGAAAACCTGCTATGTTTTTCCGCATTCACGTGTTCTTGATACCTTATTGCAAAGTTCCGTCCGGATTGCCCGATATGTGGCCTTGCACTGGCTGCATATCAACTTATAAATCCCTGAATCCTGGAAACTTTCTTCTTTATTCTTATTAACCATGTTATGGTTGAAATACCAATGCCTAGTGTTATTGTTTGTTGAAAACGCTACCTTGATGTCATATTTCTTAAATAAATTAGTAATTACGTAAATGTTAGGATTGTTGTAGGTGAACCTAACGTACTTTTTTGTTTCCTCTGACTGTTTTATTAAATTTGTTTGTTTACATTTACGTTTAGTAATTAACCCGTTAACAGTTTTAAGACTAAAACCATTAATGTCCAGGCTGAGTGGTTCATACGGTTGAGGCGCTAGCCTTCTGACCCCAACTTGGCAGGTTCGATCCTGGCTCAGTCCGGTGGTATTTGAAGGTGCTCAAATACATCAGCCTCGTGTCAGTAGATTTAGTGGCACGTAAAAGAACTTCTGTTGGACTAAATTCCGGCACCTCGGCGTCTCCGAAAACCGTAAAAGAAGTTAGTTGGACGTAAAGCAAATAACATTATTATTTAAACAATGAATGGAGGCCTGTTGTCGGACGAAAGCAGAATTACAAAGTCCCTATTAATAAAGCTATAATATGCAGATTTTTTCTGAGAGTCACGATGTAGAGAATTATTATGAATCGTGGTTGGAGTGAATGTAGGCTTCCTATGATTTCCAAAGTAAAATTGGTTCCCTTATCTAGTTGTTGTAACATCTCAA
Source organism: Anabrus simplex (assembly GCF_040414725.1). Taxonomy (NCBI): domain Eukaryota; kingdom Metazoa; phylum Arthropoda; class Insecta; order Orthoptera; family Tettigoniidae; genus Anabrus; species Anabrus simplex. The sequence continues at coordinate 1,237,615,549 of NC_090266.1, read as the reverse complement.
AAGTTGATTGAACCATTTTTCTCTTCTGCAATAGTAAAGAAGGATCTCAGTGATAGTCTTAGTATTTTGAACGTCCTGAACACCTTAGATCCTACTATACAGTTTACTATTGAAGAAGAGAAAAATGGTTCGTTCAACTTTTTAGACGTTACAACAACTAGAAAAGGGAACCAATTTTACTTTGGAATTCATAGGAAGCCTACATTCACTCCAACCAAGATTCAAAATAATTCTCTACATCCCGATTCACAGAAAAAATCTGCATATTATAGCTTTATTAATAGGGCCTTCAAAATTCCGTTAACCAACAAAGACAGGAATAAAGAACTTGCTTTCATCCGACAACAGGCCTCCATTCATGGTTTTAATAATGATGTTATTTGCTTTACGTCCCACTAACTTCTTTTACGGTTTTCGGAGACGCCAAGGTGCCGGAATTTAGTCCAGCAGAAGTTCTTTTACGTGCCAGTAAATCTACTGACACGAGGCTGATGTATTTGAGCACCTTCAAATACCACCGGACTGAGCCAGGATCGAACCTGCCAAGTTGGGGTCAGAAGGCTAGCGCCTCAACCGTATGAACCACTCAGCCTGGACATTAATGGTTTTAGTCTTAAAACTGTTAACGGGTTAATTACTAAACGTAAATGTAAACAAACAAATTTAATAAAACAGTCAGAGGAAACAAAAAAGTACGTTAGGTTCACCTACAACAATCCTAACATTTACGTAATTACTAATTTATTTAAGAAATATGACATCAAGGTAGCGTTTTCAACAAACAATAACACTAGGCATTGGTATTTCAACCATAACATGGTTAATAAGAATAAAGAAGAAAGTTTCCAGGATTCAGGGATTTATAAGTTGATATGCAGCCAGTGCAAGGCCACATATCGGGCAATCCGGACGGAACTTTGCAATAAGGTATCAAGAACACGTGAATGCGGAAAAACATAGCAGGTTTTCCGCAATGGGAGTATATATGAAAGAGACGGGTCATAAATTTACAGATATCAAACAAGACCTTGTAATCATTAATAGACTAAATAAAGGAAGACTGACGAATTGTTCAGAAAATATTCACATTTTCTGGATAAGTTAATTAATAAGGACAAGAACTTAAATGAAATGAATGAACAAAGAAATCCCTTATACGAACATATACTGAGATACATGGAATTATTAGGTAGGAATCAAATACGCCCAGCAATTGTAACAAGCAATCATGAGGCCGCTACGTCACTGACAGAAGCCACCTCCTCACGTGAAACAACAAATGACGACACGTCCTCGCTTCCCCTCCTTCCTCCGAATCAAGCTAGCATACAGACCTCATCACACCGCTATTACACAAGGTCGAGGACAGCAGAATCAGTCCCACACCCGTAATTACGGGAAGTAAAGGAAGTAAATTGGACAGGGGTAAGTTCAAAATTTCTCAATTAATTTCGATTATTCTAAACAGTTTCCTTAGGCAACAGATCCCCTGGCGATTTTAACTAATAGACGCATATTTCTTTCTGCCGGTTACAGATCGTACAACAAGCTATCTGACTTGACGAGTTTATGAACACAAAAATTGTTTAATTCAACCAACAGCGGACACACCCTTTCCGCTTAGAAAAAGGATAAGCAAGAGAATCAAGTGTGAGAATCTGTCATTTTATGTCCCAAATCTATGAAATATCTATATATGATGTATTAAAATATAGCTGGATGACTGTTGATCCATTGTATTTAAATGTGGCAGTATTATGTTCTTTCATAGTCCCACAGTTTGGTGTTGAGACCGTGTGCTATCATTACACTATCTGATTGGAAAGTAAATCTGTTAATATGTAGATCAAGCCTGTCAGGTTAAAATTAACTTTTCATTTGTCTGTAAGAATAAAAGAAAATAAACTAAAATTTAATGGTATGGTATGGTATGGTATGGTATGGTATGGTCATAAAAGATGGCGACTACGGCCAGTCACGTGTAAACTTGCTCCGCACTTACCTGCCTAATTATCAAGATAACTAGCACCTGGGATTCCTTGTGTGCGTTCAACCGTCATCAGTAAGTGCACGTTTTGATTTAAAACGGTCAAAATGACTCTCAAGGACGTCGAGAAGAGGTTTTCAGAGTACGAGAACCGCATGGCTGAATTTCAATGACGGCTTCCAACTGCAGTGCAGACAGCAGTGCCGCCAACCCCCAGGAGCTGCTTAACAACCTATGCTCCAACTTTAAGAATTTCCGAGATTCCATGGGTGCTGAAATAGCTGACATGAAGCAGGCCATTGCGGAGATCCATCAGAGGATGGATAAACAAGAGGAGATGGCTGATGAAGCAGCCCAGTATAGTAGGCGAAATTGCCTACTGATACATGGGGTTAAGGAATCACCTGAGGAGGACACCTATGGGGCTGTCATAGACGTCATTAAGAACAGACTTATGGTACATATTGGCATGGACAGTATTGATAGATCCCATAGATTGGGTGGCCAGCGCAGGACAACTCCAACGTAGTGGCCACTGGGAACAGGCCAATAATTGTGAAGTTTCTGCGTTACCATCAGCGGGACCAAGTCTGGCGGGCGAAGCGATTACTGAAGGGCACAAACATCATGATCACGGAATCCCTCATGGCAACAAGAAAAGGGATTTTGAATAAGGCACGCGACGCATTTGGACTGCGGAATGTGTGTACACAGGATGGGCGTGTGACTGTAATTACACCAGACGGCAAGAACACCACTCTGATCACTCCTAGGGACCTAAAAGTTCTCATCAGGCAGCGTAGCGGAGCACAGAATCAGTGGCAATGTGTTACTGTGTTACAATAGGGCTAGTTTTAAAATATGTAACAGGACTCGTTGTTTACCATTAGTTTCAAATTTGCCTCAAATAGTGTTAGTTATGTGTATATTTTTTTGAAATGTTAGTGTGAATGTATGTGTTTGCAACAGTCAACGGTGTCTTTCGGCGGGAGGGAGCGGTGAGTACCCATTGTTTCTGTCAATCTAAGTTAAACATAACCCCCTTGTACTGTTAACTCAACACCCGCTACCTAAGCCTGGCTCCGGTCCGCAACCCCCTGTCGCAACAGGTCTCTTGTTGAGACAGACTCTCTCCTCCATGTCACAGGGTTTGCAATGTTGCCATGTGAACGCGCTCTCTCTCTCCCTGCTCACATAGATGAAATATGTACAATTGTTAACGACAACGACATACATGTTTTTTGTATTGGAGAAACTTGGCTGAGGCCTACCATCCCTTCCGCCATGGTAAATATTAATAATTACGACTCGTCCGCTGGGATAGAACGGATGGTAGGAAAGTTGGTGGTGTAGCCCTTTATTTCAGAAATGACTTGAGAGGTAGAGTAATATGCACATCACAAAATGCCACTCAGCTGGGACCAGAGTTCATGTTCGTGGAGATCACCGTTAAAGGGAGGAAAGTCCTCTTCGCCGTAGTTTATAAACCTCCAGATATAGTGAACATGACGGAGCTGGAAGCTTGTTTATTCAACCTCGTACCATCTTATGAACATATCGTACTATTAGGAGACTTAAATATAAACTTACTGAAAGAATCAGCTCAGAAGGACTACCTACTCGATATACTATTTTCCCTTATATCAATACAAATCATGTTGTTAATACAAAATCACAACATTTTTATCAGGGACCAGTTTCGATGTCTTTGGACATCATCCTCAGCCATAACAGGTTAAATGAACAAAGATATATATCTTACAATACAGAATATAAACCATTAATAATGAGATAATATAGAATGGGAGAAATATACACCATGATGCTCAAGAATAATTTTTAAGAAATGTACAAGTTAAAACTTGATGGTCAGACAATAAAATAGGAATGAAAATGTTATCACTAGTTTAAAAAGTCTTTGTCATTATGTGGTGTCTAAAAGTTTTTGAGCATGGCATAAATAAAAAAATTTTGACGTCTGACAATTGACGTAAATCGTTGTTCCTCTGTAGAAAAATTGTCGTAATCGTTGTTCCTCTGTAGAAAATTTTGTAACTTGGTAGTGGCCTGTATCTCATGTTTTCATGAGATAAACATTGAGTCACAAGTTGGTTAAGCAAGTGGATCATGTTTACAGTGTTGACATAAGTATGTGTTGTAAGACCAGAAAGTTCTCGATCCAATGCGGGACCTGAAGTGTAAGAAATTTTGAATTAAAATTAGTTGATGGAAAAGGGGGCATTATGTTAAATAATTTTAAAGTATAGGACTCACCTTGATCGGCCTGTTTGTATGGAAAGCGGAGAGGAACTGAAGGTTGAAGCTTACAGGGAGCATAGCACAGTGTTAAGGGATGGAGAGGGGTGGGTCAAGAGGAAGGGGAGGGGGGGAGGGACAATGGAAGGGGCAGAGTCAGGCGGACATGGTAGGGAAGGATAGCATGATAATTTGTTACGTAAAATCTGATAGAACCAAATGTTTTCAGGGAGCTTGACACTGTTGAATACTGATATGAGGACATGAAATAAAATTCTAGGCTTTTCGGAAATGTCATTGTGATTCAGATTCGGATTGAAATATTGGTCCATATGTATATAGCAGATCTCCGTAGTGTCTAGCAAAGGACCTTTGCTCAACATATCTAAAATTGTTAAGTCGTGATCTATTCCATTAAATTTGTGTTTGTAATCGTGAATGTGCTGACCTACTGCGGAAAACCTGTTGTATTTGACAGCATTAAGGTGTTCTGCATATCTAATCTTAAAGTTCCTACCGGTTTGTCCGACATAAGAACTGCGGCAGTCATTACACTTAAACCTGTAAACACCTGACTTCGTAAAAGGGTTGGATTTATTAATTAAATTGGAATTGTGCAAAACATGCATGTTGCTGTTGTTAGTGCGGAAGGCAATGTTAACGTTATGCTTCTTGAAAATGTTGGTAACACCGTAAATGTTGCGGTTAAAAGTAAAAGTTGAAAACAATTTAGATTTGGGTTTGTCTTTTAATAAATTAGAGTTTGAGTGGTACCTGAATAACCGTTGAACCTAGCTATCCCACGTATGATGTAGAGTTCTTTATTCAAGTCTGCTTTCGACATTGGGACCTTGAACGCATGATCAACTAGGCTGTTATAAGTAGCACATTTGTGAGAGTAGGTGTGTATGGAATCCTTGAATTTTTCTACAGAGGAACAACGATTTACGTCAACTTTCAGACGTCAACATTTTTTTATTTATGCCATGCTCAAAAACTTTTAGACATCACATAATGACAAAGACTTTTTAAACTAGTGATAACATTTTCATTCCTATTTTATTGTCTGACCATCAAGTTTTAACTTGTAAATTTCATAAAAATGATTCTTAAGCATCATGTTGTATATTTCTCCCATTTTATATTATCTCATTTTTAATGGTTTATATTCTGTATTGTAAGATATATATCTTTGTTCATTTAACCTGTTATGGCTGAGGATGATGTCCAAAGACATCGAAACTGGTCCCTGATAAAAATGTTGTGATTTTGTATTAACAACATAATTTGTATTGTTATAAGGTGGATCATTTATACTCTCTTCTGTTGTGTGTTAATCTCCTTTCAATATGGACCAAATATGAAGTTTTTAACATTAGATACTATTTTCCTGTAACCTTGCGATTCTCCCATTAAATCCTACCAACCATATATATAGCAATAATCACACTTCACACTCACTAACCAATCTAATCATAACAAACAATCCCCAGAAAGTTTTAAATCACGGCCAAATTCCTGTTCATCGATCTCAACACATGACCTAGTTTATTTATCCTATTCTCTTCGCGTACCCAAATACAAACCTAAGTTCACCACTTGTAGGAATATAAGAGAGATTAATTTAGATCAACTGAAGTATGACACCTACAACCTACCCTGGAATGATATTCTACTACTAGACGATATTGACGGAAAAATAGACAAACTAAATTCTCTCATTATTAGTCTATACGACAAACACGCTCCCAAACGACAAGTGAAAGTGAGTTGCCCCCCTGCCCATGGTTAAATGACGAAATTAAGAATATGATGGCTCGCCGTGGTTCATGGTTCCAACGGTACAAACGTACCCGTAACGAATCCGATTTTGAAAACTAACGGGTACTTACGAACAGAATTAAGGAAGAAATCAGAAATTTAAGTACTTAAACAGTCTTTCAGGTAAACTGAATGCCAGGAATTCCTGGAAAGAACTACGCTCTCTTGGTATTGTAAAAGGCCAACAACAGCAACGAGAACCAACTGCTCCCCTAGATGAGCTTATTACATATTTCTCTGAAGAACGAATCGCGTTTAAACCAATCAATCAGGCAGAATTAAATACGAATCAGCCAGCCATCCCTCCACTTAACCGTCCTCAATTTTCATTCCAAGAGGTCACTAGCAACCAAATTAAAAAAGTACTATACTCTATTAAATCTAAAGCAGAGGAGTAGATGACATCCCTATGCATTTCATACATAATATAATAGGCGCTATCCTCCCGATTATCATACATATATTCAATTACTGTCTTAGCAATGGAACTTTCCCTGCACTCTGGAAACAAGCTAATATCATCCCAGTGCCCAAGATAAACGATCCTAAACTGACCTCTGACTCAATAATAATATAAGAGAATTTATTGGACTCTAACCTATTCAATACATTACAAGATGTTAACATTTTTAGTTAAACATCGTTAAAATGGAGACATGTTTCGCCCCCCATATGGGGCATCATCAGTCATATCAAAGCACCTCAAAATTAAACCAGACGTCCGGTTGGAAATTATGAACATAATATGTAAGAAAGAGTACATTAAGAAACACTTACAAAGGTCCTATCTTCGACAAAATAACAATAGACTAGTTACACATAGTAAAATATGCTAGTGGTTTCTTAATATTAAAATCAGGCCATCATATGTACAGTATAATAATGAAAGTAATTAAAGTCTATCTGATATTGAGTTCGAAGGTAGTTCTACGTAGTATATACAAATGTTGGCAAAATAAAATACAATTTACAATTACTGTACACTTATTTATAATTGTTCAAAATTGATGAGGTGAAACATTCCAATTTTGTCTATTTGTGATTTTGGCTCCAACCAAAAAATTCGCCCTAGGATTCATGAGGTAGTCAACTCCGTTGGTCACTCTCTATATGAATGGAGTGCACAGTGCAAGTGAACAGCTTTTGTTGATTATAAAATGAGGCTGTGCTAAGACAGAATTAGAAACAACACTGGCTTCAAATGAAGACAGTTAAAATATCAATTCTTCCTAGTTGACTAGAGGTTTGCTTATATTTTTGTTGTTGAAGTGTGGAAAAGTCAGTTGTTGGTTGAATGGGCAACGGTCGAAAATGTTGTGCAGTGCAATCGGTGTTTAAGCTGTCCTACGTATGAGAGAATCTGAAAATGGAGGATTTGTCTTAATTAGTCAAGTGAAATGACGGAAAAAAGAGATGAAAAGGGGGAAAATCATTGAGAAATGAAAATGTGAAAGTTAAAGCTTACCTTAAAAGCTGTTGAGCTGTTACCGAATTGCTAGGAGGTTTGTGGAGCACTGGCTGTCGCTGATGTCCTGCTCCTCGCGTTGTACGTGTGACGTCTTAGAGGAGGGGAGTGGATTTGAGAAGGCGGAGTTGTGGGTATGTGATTGGCGCTTGGGGAGGAGTTGTGTGTATTGGAGGGAGAATAGGGGCGCGATGAGTTGAGCGGCTTAGTGGGGGTGCTTGGAGAGCTTGTTTTGAGGACGTTAACAAGTCTGTTGTTTTTCAGATTTAAACTATTGAGCGAAAATATTAATTCTTCGTAAAGAGGGCATCCATATGAAAGACACCGGACATAGTTTTACCACAATCGAACAGGACCTCCGAATTTTAAAAAGACTAGATAAAGGCAGGCTCATGACCGAATTCGAAAATTTATACATTTTTTTGGACCAAAAATATAATAAGAATAGAAATTTAAATGATCCAATAGACAACCAAAGCCCTCTTTACGAAGAATTAATATTTTCGCTCAATAGTTTAAATCTGAAAGACAAAAGACTTGTTAACGTCCTCAAAACAAGCTCTCCAAGCACCCCCACTAAGCCGCTCAACTCATCGCGCCCCTATTCTTCCTCCAATACACACAACTCCTCCCCAAGCGCCAATCACATACCCACAACTCCGCCTTCTCAAATCCACTCCCCTCCTCTAAGACGTCACACGTACAACGCGAGGAGCAGGACATCAGCGACAGCCAGTGCTCCACAAACCTCCTAGCAATTTGGTAACAGCTCAAGAGCTTTTAAGGTAAGCTTTAACTTTCACATTTTCATTTCTCAATGATTTTCCCCCTTTTCATCTCTTTTTTCCGTCATTTCACTTGACTAATTAAGACAAATCCTCCATTTTCAGATTCTCTCATACGTAGGACAGCTTAAACACCGATTGCACTGCACAACATTTTCGACCGTTGCCCATTCAACCAACAACTGACTTTTCCACACTTCAACAACAAAAATATACGCAAACCTCTAGTCAACTAGGAAGAATTGATATTTTAACTGTCTTAATTTGAAGCCAGTGTTGTTTCTAATTCTGTCTTAGCACAGCCTCATTTTATAATCAACAAAAGCTGTTCACTTGCACTGTGCACTCCATTCATATAGAGAGTGACCAACGGAGTTGACTACCTCATGAATCCTAGGGCGAATTTTTTGGTTGGAGCCAAAATCACAAATAGACAAAATTGGAATGTTTCACCTCATCAATTTTGAACAATTATAAATAAGTGTACAGTAATTGTAAGTTGTATTTTATTTTGCCAACATTTGTATATACTACGTAGAACTACCTTCGAACTCAATATCAGATAGACTTTAATTACTTTCATTATTATACTGTACATATGATGGCCTGATTTTAATATTAAGAAACCACTAGCATATTTTACTATGTGTAACTAATCTATTGTTATTTCGTCTAAGATAGGACCTTTGTAAGTGTTTCTTAATGTACTCTTTCTTACATATTATGTTCATAATTTCCAACCGGACGTCTGGTTTAATTTTGAGGTGCTTTGATATGACTGATGATGCCCCATATGGGGGGGCGAAACATGTCTCCATTTTAACGATGTTTAACTAAAAATGTTAACATCTTGTAATGTATTGAATAGGTTGGAGTCCAATAAATTCTCTTATATTATTATTGAGATTCTTTCAATATGGAAAATAAAATGATTTTCATTACTTGTAATGACCTCTATCGCCCAGTTTCTATTCTCCAAGCGGGTCAATGACCTTTGATGTTAGGCCCCTTAAAACAACAAGCATCATATTCTTCAAGCGCTTTCTAAGGCTTTGGAAAGACTGGTGTACGAGCAAGTATTGGAATATTGAAATAACTATTCTCTCTTTGACCCATTACAATCGGGCTTTAAGAAAGGGTACAGCACTGCCACGGCTCTCCTTAAAGTGACAGACGACATCAGACTAGCTATGGAACAACGAGAAGTTACAGTACTAACGCTTCTGGATTTCAGTGGTCCATTTGATACAATTGACTTACAGCTACTAACTAAGGAAATGGAATCTTACTTGTTTGACCCTTTAGTACTGAAGTTTTTACGTCATATTTGAAAGATCAGAGGCAGCGGGTGATAACTCGCAAAAGAAATTCAGAATGGCGTACAAGGAAAGTTGGCACGCCACAAGGTAGTATTTTAGGACCGTTGCTTTTTACATTGTATATCAATGACATTTCATCTTCTCTAAAAACGTGTAATTATCACCTATATGCTGATGATCTCCAAATTTATTACCATTGCAGCTTAAGCGAATTACCAAATGCAGTAAAATGCATAAATGATGACATGAAAAAACTCTGTGAATATGCTCTTGCAAACAGACTTCTCATAAATCCATCAAAATCGCAAGCTATCATTGTCGGTTCCCAGAAGCTCCTACACAAGGTCAACGATTCGATCATTCCTCCTCCACAAATAAATAATATCACAATCCCGTACAGTAAAACAGTGAGAAATCTTGGTTTGACTATGACCAAAACTCTAAATTGGGCAGAACATATCAAAAACGTAAGTCAGAAGGTGTTTGCTACTCTACATCCACTGAAATTAAATAAAGATATTATACCACTAAATATGCGGCAAAGATTAACACAGACCCTAAGTCTTCCTATTCTTGACTACTGTGATGTAATCTTGGTAGACGCTGCTAAAGAACAAACTAGGAAACTGCAGCGTGTTATGAATTGTTGCCTTAGATTCATTTTTAACCTAAGGTATGATGTGCATATTACTCCTTATTATCAAGCACTGCACTGGTTAAAACCTGTTAAGAGATGTGAATGTCTTATACTTGTCTTAATACACAAACTCCTGCATAGTAACTCCCCCCAGTATATTTCATCTAAACGTCACTTCCTCTCTTCCTTCCGTAACCGTAACACTCGCTCGGGCTCCACTCTTGCTATTCCTATTCACCACTCTTCTGTGTATAATAAATCTTTTATTGTGACCGGTTCCAGGCTTTGGAATTCCCTGCCAGTAAGTGTCAGGGGCATTGACTCTTTCCTCAAATTTAAAGTATCTTGTGGATACTTCCTGTTGAGAGTTACCGATTGAAGTGTGTATTGGTGTGTATTGTGTGCGTGTGATTGGTAATTGTAAAATTAAAAATTGTTTCTGTTAGTTTTATATAATGTAAACATGAGGGTAGTTGATAAGTGTGTACATTGTAAGTGTGTGTGTGTGTGTGCAAGTGTCTGTGTGAGATAGAAAAGAGGACTGAATCAACGGGCTAATAAGCTGCATATTGTGTGGGTGTGTAACTTAAGCTTAATTTAGGAAATAGTGTAAGTAGTATAATTAGTAATAGGCAACCTTAATATTATTTGTTGTATTGTGGTTAAGTGTAAGAGAGGGCCGTGTGCCCTAACTTTGCCACATGAAAGAAGCCATAATAAATAAATAAATAAATAAATAAATAAATAAATAAATAAATTAAAGGCAAACATGACAGGCTGAGAAACCGATGTGGAAATAGAAAGTATCTTACGTAAGATGCAGAGGTCTTGGGGGTGTGTGGGCACTATGAGTTCAAACAGCAGACTGACTAGGTAGTGAGTTGAACGACTGGAGGGGGGGGAGGGGGGAGAGTTCTGGAACAGCGATAATACAACAATGACAATACAACAATACAGCAATGTTAAATTTTCAAATATGAGAATCTTTCATTTTATGTCCCAAATCTATGAAATATCTATATATGATGTATTACAATATAGCTGGATGACTATTGATCCATTGTATTTAAATGTGGCAGTATTATGTTCTTTCATAGTCCCATAGTTTGGTGTTGAGACAGTCTGCTATCATTACAATATCTTAACGGAAAGTAAATTTGTTAATATGTAGAATAAGCCTGTCAGGTTAAAATGGCTAGCTAGTGTTAGCTAGGACTAAATTATGATCGGTGCAGAATTCAACCAGTTGGCTTCCTCTTTCACTCCTTTATCCCAATCTGAATTCTCCTACTATGTTACCTTCTCTTCCTTGCCCTACCACTGCATTCCAGTCTCCCATCACTATTAGATTCTCGTTACGTTTTACATATTTTATTAAATCTTCTATCTCTTCGTATATTCTTTTGATTTCTTCATCATCCACTGAACTAGTGGGTATATAGACCTGCACTCTTGTGGTGGGCATTGGCTTGGTGTTATCTTCACAACAATAATTCTTTCACTATGCTGGTCTTAGTAGCTTATCCGCTGCCCTATTTTCTTATTCATTATCAAACCAACTCCTGCATTTCCCCTGTTTGATTTTGCATTGATAATTCTGTAGTCGCCTGACCAAAAATCCTGTTCTTCCTGCCAACATGCTTCACTTATACCAACTACATCTAACTTTAGTCTATCCATCTCCCTTTTCAGATTCTCTAACCTACCACAACAATTCAAACTTCTAACATTCCACGCTCCGACTCTCAGAATGTCAGTATCCATCTTACTGATGGGAGACTATTTTACCTCCGGAATATTTTACCCGGGAGGAAGCCATCATCAGTACATCATTCATACAGAGAGAGCTCCATGTCCCTCGGGAGTTAGTTACGGCTGTAGTTTCCAGTTGCTTTCAGCCATGTAGCAGTATCAACATTGCTAATCCATGTTAAGTAATATTACAGTACAAGACCATATTAGTCAATCATCTAGACTGCCGCCCTTGCAACCTCCAAAAGGCTGCTACCGCCCTATCGACGAACCATTCGTTAATCTGGTCTCTCGACAGATACCCATCCAATATGGTTGCGCCTACAGCTCGCCTACCTGCTTTATCGGGACGCGCAAGCCTCCCCACCGCAGCAAGGTCACATGGTCCACAGGGGAGGAGTTAACCCTTTCCCGCCTACATTTTCAGTCCGCTTAACGCCAGATTTCAACCTATTATTTAGGAAAAAGTGAAGCAGAGCACATTGTTTCAGAAAAGGTAAATATAATAAAAACTGTTGATCACAATGTATTCAAATTTTCAGTAATATTAGAAAACATACCATCTATGTTTTCGGAATGTGCCTGTTTGAATGCTGCATTGATATATATATACAAGTGGCTATCTCACTGAATAGTTTGTCTCCTCCTAACATATGTCAAAAATAATATATTTCTCATAATACTCTTTCAAAATTATGGACAGGTTCAACATCATCCATATAATCATTCAGATTAACCACGGCCGACTTGATGCGTCGCTCTAGCTAGCTCCTTACCGGCCTTGACAATCGGGTCCACGCACTGTAATCGGAGTAGTTACACAGCTCGACACGTGGCGCTGGCGCCCGACCTATTTGCGGTAGAAATGCATTCTTCTTCATGGAAAATATATTGACTTTGATTGCCGATTTATCGTAATTTAGAGTTATGGAGAATGTTACATGGGTTAATACTGTTAAAGTGATTAATCCTAAAGGTTACTTTCGTTGATATTTGCCAAAATGATGTCGTGAAATGAAACTGTGGGGAGATGACTTAGTCCAGCTGACGTTCTTATATTGACTCTGATTGGTGATGTATCTTAATTTAGGGTAATAAGATAGTATGTTACATTGACTAATATTGTTAAAATGATTAATCCTAAAGGCTACTTTCATTGATATGTGCCAAAACAACGTCATGAAATGAAACTGCGGAGGATTGAGTAGTCCAACTGACGTTCCTTAATTGTGAGGAATAATAGTAATCGTTGTTGTAATCATGGCATTTAGATACATAGCAGAGCTTACCACAATGCTTTTGTCTTCTGATGTTAATATTGAGATTAAGAGTCATTGTTCAATTAGAGTTTTAAAATTCTTCAAGCGCTGCTCTCAGGAAGGGGGCTGAAGTCCTACTTTTTCCATGTTCGTTGTACGCATAACATAAATATTTTGATTCAAACATGTTTAAATTTTAATTTCAATATATATATATTCAGATTACATTTCATTCATACCTTTCACTAGAATATTAAATACCGGGCAAGTTGGCCGTGCTAAATTCAGACAATAATTTTTACTTCAAATGCAGTAGTTTGGAACAAGTCGGCCGCGCGGCGTGCAGCTGTGAGCATGCATCCGGGAGATGGTGGGTTCGAACCCCACTATCGGCACCCCTGGAGATGGTTTTCCATGTTTTCCCATTTTCACATCAGGCTGTACCTTAATTAAGGCCACGGCCGGTTCCTTCCCACTGCTAGCCCTTTCCTATTCCACCGGGGTCATAAGACCTATCTGTGTTGGTGCGATGTAAAACAAATAGTAAAAAAAGAAGAAGAATTTTAAATAAAAATTCGGTGAGAGAAAAGTATTTTGAGTAAATAAATTGTAAACTATTCTCTGCTCGATGATGATGATGATGATGATGATGATGATGATGATGATGATGATGATGATGATGATGATGATGATGCTTGTTGTCTAAAGGGGCCTAACATCTAGGTCATCGGCCCATTGCTCAGGTAACAACTCTTCATACATTAGCCTTACCTTCATAGCAGTAGTGATTCTTACTTGTCAATGTTTAAATGTTAAAGTTCACATTATCTGGGATAAAAATGTGTTGTGTTGCTGTCATATGGCAAATACAAAACCGCCTAAAGGATTATTCTATGAAAGAAAATTCATGGGTAAAAATACCTGATTAGCGTGATTACTTGCCACTCCCGGAGGCCCGGGTTCGATTCCTGGCCCTGCCAGAAAATTTCAAAAGTGGTACGAAGGCTGGAACGGGGTCCACTCAGCCTTGGGAGGTCAACTGTCTAGAGGGGGGGTATCGATTCCCACCTCAGACATCCTCGAAGTGGTTTTCTATAGTTTCCCACTTCTCCAAGCAAATGTTGGGATGGTAACTAACTTAAGGACATGGCTGCTTCCTTCCCTCTTCCTTGTCTATGCCTTCCAGTCTTCCCATCCCCAACACAAGGCCCCTGTTCAGCATAGAAATTGCGACCGCCTGGGCAAGGTACTGGTCATTCTTCCCAGTTGTATCCCCCGACCCGCAGTCTCACGCTCCAGGATACTACCCTTGAGGTGCTAGAGGTGGGTTCCCTCACTGAGTCCAAGAGAAAAGCCAACCCTGGAGGGGTAAACAGAGTAAGAAAGAAAGAAAGAAAGAAAGAAGGCAAATACCCGAAATGGAAAACTAAGATAAGTGTGCTACCTGCTTTTAGCCACTCCGTAGTTTTGTCCTGGTCTACAGAGAATTGGTGAAATGATAGTGTCCCTTTGCACTTTTTTCCTGTTCGGAATACAAAAAAGGCACACAGCAATGTATATTCGAATATTTCCTAACACAGTTAAAAAAAAAGCAAATCACCACCCCATTAAAAAACGAATTAGCGCATAAATTAAAATTCTTGTTCAGGACGAAGTTACAGCGAGAAATCACTTTGTTCTTGTTTCCGTAAAATTTCTGCTTGAAGTACGAAAAGGTGCACAAGAATGTCACAAATTACAAGATTTGTAAACACAATTTAAAGCATATAATCACCACACTACACAATAAAAAATAAACTCACTAGCGCATAACTATCAGATCTCAATATCAAGCAAAAAAGCACTTCATTGCGAACACATTGCCAACATTTACGACAGCAAAACCATATAAATAAAACTGGAAATGCGGCAATTTGTGGTATACAGCTTCACGTGTGTCTCGGGAACGCAGGATGAGGAGCCATTCGGAACATCTCGGAACACTTCGGCTCTCTTCGGTTCCACGAACTATAGGTGGGAGCGGTTCTTTTTGGTTCATGAACTAGGCTGGACTGGCTACTTGTGTCTCGGGAACTTCTGCTCGGGAACGCAGGATGAGGAGCCACAATCCTCTTTGTGAGGAGCCATTCGGAACATCTCGGCTCTGTTCGGTCCCACTCGAGATGTGGCGCTTGCAGGCTGCTTAGCGCGGCACGTTTTTAAGTATGAGATTCTAATCCCGTATAATTATTTCTTGTGGCTCAGATATTGGCTGTTAGTGTTTGTTCCACCACTTTCCTCGTAATAATATTTAGACAACGCACTGCACTTCCAACCACCGCAGAAACATGCAATAGTGATTGCTAGGCCTCTGATCTTTTGGTGTTAAAAGGTTATTTTAGCTGCCTAAAAGACCCAAGTAGGTTCTAAAATACTTTTAGGCAGCTTCAATTGTACGTATTTTAATATGTATCAATTAAAATACCATACTTATTTTGCTAATTGATAATAAGTCGTTAAGGGGAAATAAACAACTTTACTCACCTCTTTGCTGCAAACGTCACAGGAGCAACTCCTGTAACCACTTTTAATTAAAGACGAGTTGGAACCTGACACTTCGGCATAATTCACACGCTGAACAAACGGGAATACCGAAATGTTTTCACAGAATGAAATGCAGTTCTTTTCTCCAGCAGATCAATGGCTACTGTCACTACGGGAGTGTTGGAGGTTTTAAGGCATTTCGGGGTGTGTGATTTACAGCTTCCCGATTGTAATTTTGTTTAAGATACCGAAAATGAGTCAGCAAATATTTTATTTTCTCGGAATGTACTGAAATGCATTTTTAACCGATTTAGGGATAAAAATACGACTTATAGATATAGGTTTTAACGCCAGTTTGTACATTTTTTAGGCACTATAGGACCGCAGTTTCTAACCTTATAAATACATGAAATGTGTAAATACAACTTCATTTTAACTCATTCCTTCAAGAACAAAATAGGTCTTTCCCTAAAATCCGAGGGCTGGTGATTACATCCCTCCATATAGAGTTGGCGTCAAGAAGGGCACTCACTCGTAAATTAGGGCCAAATCCATGTGCGAGCCAGGTCGCACCCCCTACTCCACATACATGGGAAAAGCAGTAGGATGAGAAGAAGAAGAATTTGGTTTGTTTTATGTATTTTATTTTAATTTTTTCATCAAATAATATATTAACACAAATTTCTTAATATTCATAAACAATAGGACAATAAAAATATGTAATCAGTAGTTAACATACAATTTGACCACCTAAAACAAAAAATCAAGGACAACTTACATAAAGGCAATACTACTGTACAGCACTCAAAAATTCTCAGTTTTTGTTACATGAACAGCAGACATTGAAAATGATTAACATGAGCCCCAAACTACTAACTGCAAGAGCACTCCAACATACCGGTACCTACGAGGCCCATTATCAGTTTTAGGAACAGTCCCACCTAGAGAACTTCAATTTATTCAAAAATTTCTAATCACTTTGCAGTTACCTCATTTTTCCATTTATACCACGATATCACCAACATGCCGATAGCTGAATCTCAATAATAATAGCAAACTGATTAAAATCGAAAGAATTCTTTTATGACTCCTTAAATTTCCTATTGACAACAACTACTTTTCTTTTACGAATACCATTTATGAACAGGATGGCTGGTATTTACCTTCATAAATTGTTTTTCTTACAAGTTGCTTTACATTGCATCGACACAGATGGGTCTAATGGCGACAATGGGGTAGGAAAGGGCTATGAGTGGGAAGGAAGCGGAAGAGTCCCAGCATTTGCCTGGTGTGAAAATGTGAAACCATGGTGAAACATCTTCAGGGCTGCCGGCAGTGGGGATCGAACCCACTATCTTCTGAATGCAAGCTCACAGCTGAGTGCCCCTAACCACAGGCAAGTCACCCTTGGAAGTATTATTTTAAGAAGTACCGGTAGTACAAGTACAACTGGGCAATCACCCCTTTTTAACACTAATCAGAAGGAAAAGAAAGTAGTGGTTTGATTCTTTGAAAAATGAGCAAAAGAATAAGGACTGATTAAGGGGGGTGAGGGTAAAAATATACTCTGCATATTGCAAGCGTGATAACATGATAAGGAAGTAGAAATTATGCAAATGTTACATGGAATTCCTTTCAGAGGACAGATGTGATAACTGCGATGTCCAGGAACACATCAATACGCCCCCAGAAGTACATTTACTTTTTATTACATAATAAAGAGCAGCACTCACCATTCTCCATTGCTTTAGAAGCTACTAGCATTGCTACCGGCCAGCGTAAGATGGAGTGTGAAATAATTCCCAGCAATGATAAGAATTACATACCGTCATCAACCAGCGCATAATAAAAGCACAAGTAAATACACCCTGTAAAGGAGTATACTGTTCACACGCCAAGAAAGAAACATCATTTAGTAACTGTAACCTAGTTTTGCACATTCAGGCCAATCTCTGTATGAGAACAGTGGCCCTTTTGGGGCCACACTCCCTTTGAGAGGATTTTTTCTATGGCCGCAGTGGATAATCTCTGTACGGCAAGAAAAAACAAAAACATAATTCTGTGCTTGTCTTAGTTCCCAAGTAGACAAGTTGGCAGTCTTGTGCACCACCCGATCACGCCGTCCATGAGAGGTCCGCCAACCCACACGGATCAGTAAATATATACTCACCACAACACAAATACTTACCTTATGGACTCTACAGGAACAGGCTGAAAACTGCCTGGATCTGAACTCGTGCCTCTTAAATTACAGGGAGGAAATGGTAGAGGCATAACCCCCAATAAAAGAAAAGTGATCCAATAAAAGGGTTTATTAACATAAAAATGAAATTAAATGAGTCAGTGAACAAAAGCTGGGGATACAAATAACAAATAATTTACACATTCTGTCCAAGGAATAACATGTGCATAGTCAATTTCCTTTCATTTCTGAAAAAATTATCTTTTACAAATACTAACAGAGTTGTCATGGAAGCGTTTCGATGAGTGAGAATTACGTCAATAAAACAAACCTTTTTGCGAAACATGAAGTCAAAATAGGAAACACCCCCTTTCTCTCCGTGAAAAGTAGAACAGGTGCAAAAGAACACATAACTCAGAAAATTGCATAATGGAGTATACAGCAATGATAGGCCTCAACAGCCACATCCATTCAAAAGATGCAGGCCACTATAACAATAGCTCCATTGAGACTCGCATCCCCAGCTATCAGAAAGGCTCCGAGAAGCAAAACTCCGGCCGGAAAAAAAAAAAAAACAAGAAAAAAAAGTAGGAACATGATAGGTAGCCATAGTTACCGAGATCAATCAATATCTCAAACAATGAAACATGTTAACTGAAAGAAAATATTTTAAAAATAAGCCAAAAAGAAATGCAATAAAGAAAATAAGGAAGGCACAAAAAATATATTCGCAAGATGCGGAAACCAACACAGATCTCCTCCATCAATGCACGCAGTCATGCACACACAACCTAGAGACCATTATGAGCAAATCCAAATAAGTATAGGGATCAAGCTAGGATACGAGAATGCTCGCACTGCATGACAAATAAAACCAGAGGCTTGTGAGCTTGAACAAGATACACATATCACAATGTCGGATGGCCGCGCAGCAACCCAGGCTCACCCCAAATACAATAGTGATCCACACACATATAACGCATGATACATTCCATACTCATATCACCTCTCTTTTGGTGAACATGAGATTGTATCATTAGCGTCAAAACATATCAAAATTTATAATGTCCAATAATGGACCATTTATATTGGTATTACAGGCTCAGCCAGTCGTAGACTCGAAGAGAATTGAACAGGGTCTCAAATCAAGGTCAGAGGTACACACATAATTTACACAGATTGGTGTCAATCTCCGCTCTCGCATATAGTAAAGATACACACGGAACAAGCAATATGTAAATTAAAACACGAGGTCTGCAGCGACCAAAATGATAGGGGTCTGCAGAATAGAATCTCAGAACGCAAGATCACAATAACTATGACAAACCCAAAAGAAAAATGTAAATAAATACCTTAAAAGTTTTGTAGAACGAAATCTGCAGATTATGTAATAATCAACATTATCCCAGTAACAGTCATTCTGCGCACAGATGTTTGCGATACAAGTGGTGACCCGGAGCACTAATGTTCAGGTGTGCAAGATATAGTTTCAATGAATTCGGATAGGGAAGGAAACCAGTTACCTGTTATCTATGGTGATATTAAATATGTTACATTATTTTGAAAAAGAAACGCCTTTGTACCAATATCTTTGAACATACAGCCACCACGAAAATATACAGTAAGTGTGATTACTGAAAGTACTTTAAAGAACTCTGCAAAGTGTGATGTGTTAGTCTCACACATATGTACATTCAGCTGAATAACTCTGTATATAAAACAACGTCCTGAATACTTCATCTTCGTCGAGCCAAATATTTTTAATGCAATTATTTACATATGCATCATCTTCTTTGCTTTAATGTTTCTATCTCAATTCCCATTCCATTTTCTTCATTCAGATAATATTTAATTAAAACATTTAATTCTTTATAAATGAATACATCTCTACAATTTACACATACAAGAGGGAGTGACACTTTTGTCTCAAGAACACGGCGTGTGGAGCCGCTCGGAACATTTCAGCTCTCTTCGGTACATCACGCAGTGCGTGGAGCCACTTGGATTGTTTCAGCTCTCTTCGGTACAACATGAACCAGGCTAGACTTGGCTAGCACAAGGCGCCACTGCGAAGTAACGCGCAGGAGAAGGTTCACGCACAGTTGTGATGTGTCTGTGTTCATGTTTTCTAGGCTTTATTAAAGTTTTCCTGTGATTAAGAGTGCCGGGGGCCGATGACCTCGATGTTAGGCTCCTTCAAACATCAAGCATCGTCATCATCTAAGAGTGCCGTAGGGAGTTGAAGGTATCAATACTGAAGGGGTGGATAGGCGTAATTATCTTGTGTTTGTGTTCAGGTCCTCTAGGCATTTTAAAGTTTTCCTGTGATTTATAAAAGTGTCGTAGTCAGTTGAAGATATTATTACTGAACGGGTGGATAGTCTTAATTTATCTTGCAATAATGGATAGGTATAATTGTAATTTCTGCAGAGAGTCATTTAGTGTACATAAAAACTTACTGAGGCACATCAGTACCAAACACCGTGGCAACCAAAATGAGAGTTTTAAGTGCAACTTGTGTGATTTCTCCACTGCAAGACGTGACAATCTTAAGCGGCATACATTCTGGCAAAGTTTCCGCAAAATTTGAGTCAAAAATACTTTCCCCATTATGTAAATATGACTGTGCATCACAAAGCGAGATGCTTCGGCATTACTTGTCGCAACATG
Source organism: Anabrus simplex (assembly GCF_040414725.1). Lineage (NCBI taxonomy): Eukaryota > Metazoa > Arthropoda > Insecta > Orthoptera > Tettigoniidae > Anabrus > Anabrus simplex. Next base: position 1,237,594,893 of record NC_090266.1, on the reverse strand, counting down.
ATATAGATGTAGTTAATGGAACTGTGGAATTTTCTAGTGAGAGTGATTTCTATAACTGGAAATTTAAGGTCAAAAAAGATCATCTGTGCGAGTTTGTATGCAGCAGGGGACATTGGGTTAGAACTACAGATAACTGCTGAAAATTGTCATTCCACTGTCATCGTAATGGTGTTCATAAATCAAGAGGGCAAAACGAGCGCCACCAGAAAATATTGGGAAGTAACAAAATTGATGGATACTGCCCAGCCAACATGGATGTTGCATGTCATCCTTCTGGTAAAGTTGAGGTTTCATTCTGCAAAATGCATGTAGGTCATCAGGCTGAGCTAGGCCGGTTAAGACTTTCAAAATCAGAAAGGGACGAAATTGCAAGGAAAATATCACTGCAGATTCCCTTTGACTGCATTTTAGACTCTGTTAGGTCTTCAATTAGAGCGCAGCGATTTAATATCAAATAAAGATCTTCACAACATAGCGAGAGATTATAACTTTAAAGCCGAGGCAGTTAGACATGCGAATGACAGCACGAGTGTGTGGACTCTTGGGTGAAAGAAATGCAAGAAATAGATTCTGTAGTCCGGTTCTACAAACCTCAGGGAGTTAGTTTGGAAGCCCATCCACAGCTGCGCGAAGAAGACTTCGTCTTAATTGTAATGAATGAGGCGCAGATTGAAATGGTACGTGATTATGGAAATAATTGTATTTGCATGGACAGCACACATGGGCTTAATTCTTATGGATTTGAACTCTTCTTTTGTTGGACGAGTTATTTCAAGGCTTTCCTTGCTCGTTCATGTTTTTCAACAGAGGAGATCTTCCGATTATGGAGATCTTCTTAACAGTTGTTCTGGATACTCTCCGTGCTCCACTTCAACCAAATGTACTTATGTGTGATATGGCAGAAGTATTTCATAATGCCTCGTTGAAAGTTATGAAACCACCTCAACATTGACTGTTCTGCTCATGGCATGTAGATCGAGTTTGGGGGAGAAATCTTTGCAAGATTAAAGGACGTGAAAAACAAGCCGAAATCTATAAACTCATTAGAACGCTAATGCAGGAGAGAGATGAAGAGGCCTTTCGAAAGATGTTTGAGGAGGCTCCACAGCTTCTGAAGGAAGACCCAGACACTTTAGAATTTGGTATATATTTTGAAAATAATTATCGGGCATCTGCTCCAAACTGGGCATATTGTTATCGTCAACACTCAGGTCTCAGTACGAACATGCACTTAGGAGAGAATGCATGGAGTGATCAAAGTGATCAAACATATATATCGAAAGGGAAACAAGCCCAAACGATTAGATATTGCCATTCATGCTCTAATGAGGTATCTAAGGGACAAACTTTACGATAGACTTATTCATCTGAATAAAGATAAAGTGACCTCAAAGCTTTCGGCCATGAGGCAATGCCACGAATCGTCATTTCACCTCGACCCTGAGGTTGCAATATATGACAATAATGTGTGGATGGTGCAGTCAAAACATTCCAATGAACTGTACGAAATAAGGTGAATGAGTGAAAGCTTGTGCAAATTAAAATTGCTTAGTACAGAGTGCGAGACATGCCTCCACGCATTCACTTGCAGCTGTCCAGATTCATCAATCAAGTTCAACATGTGTAAACACATTCATTTGATATGCAGAATAGCAAGTAAAGAGCCTTCGAGTGCAGCTGAATCTACAGACAATAATTTAATCACCCATGAGGCATCCACTACAGATCGACAATAACGCGCAATAATCCAAGAACTACAATGCCCTGGACCAGCAAAGGCATGTGACAGTAAAGCAAAGAGGCGAGAAATGTTACTGGATAAATTCAGGCACATCCTAGATGAGGCTGAACCCGATGAAGACTTCGACATTAGTGACAAACGTCTGCAAAATTTATTGCCAACCATTTGGGCCCGCAAATCTGCATCTTCACTACCTCCAGTTTCACCAGCAAAAAAATCTAAATTTGAACCTCAGAAAGATTTAAGCCAAGCAAGAAACCTCATAAAAAGATGTCGTTATCCATCGCAAAGCCCACAGCCACAGAAGAGCAAGACATTGCAATAAAATTACTGTTACCTAAATCTGAACGGCAGTGATCAGTCATGGGTCTTCTAAACACAGTAGAAGGTGTTAAACAGCAATATTTATATTATAATTATTGGCAGGAGTGTACTCCAAAAATAGTTCTCAATTAGCTACTAATAGACCGGTAATTAAGTTAGTGAAGTGTGTGATTTGTGAATTTAAAAACTCAAATTCATTCATAGAGTATAAACTTGAAGTATGTCATCTGGAATCATTTTTCTTCAGTGGGGTTTTTCGAACTGACAACTGGAACTCAAGTCCATGATAAATATGTGCAGTTTCTGGGGTGGGGGACGGATTTTATTTGTACTATCCCTTAAGAATGAAGGAAATTCATACTTAAACGTGACGTGCTAAGCAGCCTGCAAGTGCCACACCTACCACAACAACTGACGTACGCAGTGTATACTTTGTGGAATCAAAGAGAGCGGAAACGTTCCGAGTGGTTATACACGATGCGCTCCCGAGACAAGGGTGAACTGGTATGCTTTAGAAGAACAATATATATTGCAAGAGCAACAGTTTTATCGCTGTCGGTGTATCGCCTTCCTTTGCTCTTACGAACAAAGTTTTTCACCTGACCCTTAACCTTTTTAGTACCAGTCGCTTATAGGTAGTGTATGCGAAGAATACCAGGCTTATTTTTAAGAAATTGCAATATTTCAGTAAAATCATTATAACTTTCTTATTATTGAAGATATGCCTCCGACATTTAAACTTATCATAGAAAAGGAGGTTCGTTACATGTTTTTAAATTCACAAGCTATGTTATCTTAATGCTATAACATATAAAAAAAAATATTAGTTTAACAATTATCAAAATGAAAATTGAAAAGTCGAAATAGAAATAGAGAAACACAAATCAGAATTAAAATTACGCACTGAAAAATATTATTGTCTGCAGATGCATGCTCTTGGTTCACTATCTGCAAAATTTCAATAACCTAGGCACTAAAGTTTCTAATTTAAAAAATATTTTATGTCCGGGTGTTTCGAGATACAGCGGGGAGGGCTCGAACCGGGTGTCATTTCCAACTGAAACTTCACTGAACACTGTGTTATGCATATAGGCATTGTTGTCATTACTGCCTGCATCACGGCCTACACTGTTTTCATTTCCGTCACTTTCCGAATCAGCATCTCTGTCACTTTCACTATAATGACAATATCACGAGGTTTATTGTACTGTGGAATGTCATTGCTACACTCACTTCCTGTTTCTGAAATAACATCACCAACATCATTATTACATGACCCTGATATAGCTACATCTTCATCAGACTCAATATAGTCGTCATCGGTACAGACTCTGTTAATATATTCAGCTAAATCGTCATCATTCTCGAACACATCGCACGCGGCAGAGGCGGCCATTTTTCTACTCACAAACCTTTACGGTGTACAGAATATAGGTCGCTTTGATAAAATCATATCTCCGTAAATAAAGCGATTGGCGCGATAGTTGTGTAGATTTAGAAACTACAGGTTCCGAAGAGCCTAGATCACCTGCAATGTGCTGCTGTATGTCGGGAAACTAAGAACTACAAGCAAATACAAAACTGCCCTCGTAAGGAGCACTATTGCGTTCCCGGCAATTTTCGCTCGCTCGCCGAGGAACGCTTTTGCGCTCTCGGGTATTCTAAAGGTTAAAAAAATCCTTTCAGTATGAGCTGCAATTAAGGCTTTACTTTTCTCTAACCTGCACACCTCACCCTTCAATTTGTATAACATCATTATTAACACTTTTAGGACACCTTGCAGAAGTCTGTCTGTTGGCTGCACCTGAGCAGTACTGGTGGATGGAGATGTTCCATTTCTTCTTCTTCTCCTCTCTTCCTCTTGCGTGAACTCCCTCCTTTTCTTGATCTCAAAATGCCCTTCACGCTGCTGCCGGCAAGATTTTGTTTTGGCACAGAATCGGGTTTTAGCCTTAAAAAAAAAAAGAGTTCATTGAAACAAAGTTCATATTCATATTAATTATACACATTGCTTTTTTGCTTTTTGAATAATTCCATGTTCTAGTACTAGGAAATGCAAAACGGGCAGGCTATAATAAAACAGCATATAAATTACAAGAATATAATGAACTGTTGTGAAATACCATTCAATTTCATACTAGATGTGAAACAGCTCCAGATGTATAATTATACTATTAATTTTTGTGGTTCATGGTGTGGGTTACTGCTGTCGCCTCCTACTTCAAGAACCACAGGTAACGGCTGAGTGGCCTATAACCTGGTCTTCAGACTCAAGATATCCTAACATTTTCAGTGTCATGGCCTGCTTTGCGCTCAGGTGGCTATGACCCATTAAGGGAGAGGTCCTCACTAGGACTAGAAGTAAGGTAGCATCCTGCTTCACAGAGTGGTAGTAAATAGAAATGGCATATGGCTTTAAGTGCCGGGAGTGCCCAGGGACAACTTTGGCTCGCCAGGTGCAGGTCTTTTGATTTGACACCCATAGACGACCCATGCGTCGTGATGAGGATGAAATGATGATGAAGACGACATACATACACCCAGCCCCAGTGCCAACTGAATTAACCAATGGTGGTTTAAATTCCTGACCCTGCTGGGAATTGAACCCAGGACCCCTGTAACCAGAGGCCATCACGCTAACCATTTAGCCATGGAGCCGGACACAGAGTGGTGGTGGTGGTGGTGGTGGTGATTATTGTTTTAAGAGGAAGTACAAATGGGCAACCATCCTCTATATAACACTAATCAGAGAGAAAAAATGGAAGGGGTCCGACACTTCAAAAATGAAGGTATCAGCCAAATGAAGACAAGGGCCACGAAGAACATAAACGTGAAAAATGTCCTAAGCCTCCATACATAGGGCCTATTGCCGTTGGGGTCGGAAAAGAACAAGAGTTGATCAAGGGACGTTGGATAGGATAGATGAAAGTGAGGAGCCTGGCACAAGTAAGTGGAAGCAATTCCAGGACTCAGCTAAGGGCCCCTTGGTCACGAACCCACGCTCCAAAGTTCAGAGCCCCTGGGGCCCCCTTTAGTCACCTCTTATGACAGGCAGGGGATACTGGGTTTGCTATTCTACCACCCTCAACCACAGGGGAAGTAGACCAAGCTTGGAACACGTCAGGCAAGCCTCGGACCTATGGAAGTAGTGCAGTCCAGGGAACAGGCGTATGATATAGAAAGAGAATGGGTGGCACACAGTGATGCGGTAGTAAAAGCAACAAGGGAATGCCTAGGAACAACCCTCTGTAAAGATAGTAAAAAGCAAAATCTTGTCGGAATGACAAAGTGAGGGCAGGTTTCAGCGTTCAGTTACCATGGGCCAAGTACGCAGTGTATCTGCGCTCCACACGGTAGAGCTTGTGATAGGTATCGCACTCTTACATGTCTTCAGAGAAAAGAATCGCTGACATGTTTCTGCTGCAAGTAATATTTACTCCTCATTATGAGTAGTGAATTGTTAAGTTTGGTGCATTCATTATATAATATTATTAATAATAATAATAATTAATTGAAAGAAACCATACTTTAATGTGCAAAATATTCATGTTCAAATTAAGTGTATGTTATTCTAGTGTAACTTAAAAGAATTATGAACTGTAATTTAATCTTATGAACATTGACTGCAATAAAATACTAAATGCCTCAGAAACCATATGCTTAGGTGGTCACTCTAAAATTACAGAAATTGAAAAGCAGGAGCGGAAAATTCTCAGGAAAATTTATGGTCCTACGAGAGAAAATGGAATGTGGATTAAGAGGAGAACAGCGGACCTCTACTCCTTCACCGACAGGTTTACTGATAGGCATAGATATCAAGGATAATTTAATAAAAAACCACCTATTCAATACTTTCCACGTTTAATGTGGTTATTATCTACATGATTTTATGTACACTTATTTAGGTCAGGTACATGTTTCACCCATTATTTTGGGCATCTTCAGCCTGTAAACAACCTTTAGGTCAAGGTTTGGGACCTTTTTAACCAATATAAACATACCAATATATACACTATATACAATATATACATTATATACAATATATACAAACATTAATGAACTCTTAAGATGGGTAACATAAGTTAATACAGTTAAGTTTTTTTGTCCTATCTAATATGAAAAATGTCCAAAACTAAAATGGATCTTCTTTTTGGTAAAGAGGATTACATATCGGGGTTTTATGTGACCCCTATATCATATTATGTTCTTGACGTACCGTGTCTGTTGACACGATGTGTCGTCAACAATAAGTGGAAATTTCAACTGATTGTTGCTTGTAGGTTGGTTAAGATCGAAAAAAAAAAATTAAAATTAAATGTGTTTTAACTTGGCAGTTCTATTCTGGTTAACTTAAAATGTTCAAAAATAAAATGAAATGGATCTTCTTTTTTATCGTAAGTCTTGAGAAAGGGTGATATTAAAACTGGGGCTTATTTGACCCACGATTTTCATTTTCATGTTCCTGACGTAACTAATATTTACATGTGTTGTCTTTCTCAAGTGGAGATTTAAAAAACTGATTGTTGTAGGTAGACTGGTCAAGAACGTTGTGAATGAAACTGTTAGCGTCTTGACTTTGGGTCTCATGTAACGTCAAGGAATTGACAAGAGTACAATATTAAGCTGTTTCATAGTTTTAGGCTGCTGCTTAATTGAGAAGGAACATCCTAGATACTTGATACAGTCTTGTATGAATATTGTTCCCATTGATGTGTTGCTTGGTCTTTGGGAGGGATCTTAAGAATATCTGTAATGAAGTAGAAAAGTAATATTGAATTAAAAATTTAGAGCACGCGTTGTGATAAAATGTATTAAATTAACACCTCTTAACTGTAAAATGACTTACTTGTTCAATTAATACTAGATGGACCTGTCTGTTCCGGCAGCGCCTGTCTTATCAACATTTCTACTCCTGGTGTTGTACTGGTGCGGTAATGGAGGGGCGGGGCATGGAGGGAGAGTGGGGGTAGGCTGGTCTATGGGCGTGTGTGCTGTTGCTGGAGGGGAGTTTCTAGAAGCGATATGGGCGGGTTTAACTTTTGGCATGGTGGATGAAGCATTTGAGTATGGAGATTTAAATAATTGAGGAATTTTGTTTTGATCTGAATTCACGATATTAATTAATCTAGGTGTTAATTCGTACAAAGGATTTTTAATTTCATTGACGTCGTTGAGATTTTTATTTTTATTGTAGGTTTGGTCTAAAAAGATGTGTAGATTTTCCAGTTCATTCATTAATTTCCCTTTATCTATGCTTCTAATGATGGTAAGATCTTTCTCTATGGATGTAAGGTGATGGCCCGTTTCTCTCATATGTTGGCTCATCGCTGAGTACTTATTGTGTTTTTGAGCGTTATAATGTTCCAGATATCTCGTGTTAAAGCTCCGGCCAGTCTGTCTGATATAAGAAAAATCACATTGTGTACATGTTAGTTTATATATGCCGGACCTTGAATAATGGTTGCTATTGTAATTGACCTTGTTGTGGTTAAAAAATATGTTTAGATTGGTGTTAACTGTCCTGAAGGCTATATTAATATTGTGCTTCTTTAAAGTATTTGCGATCTGATGGTCGGCTGGGTTGTTATATGTAAATGTGGCAAAACTAGTTTTTTTTAGGTTTTTCTGGGACAAAATTAGTGGACAATTTAATTTTGATTTTATTAATCAAACGGTTGACCATGTCCATTTTAAACCCGTTGAGTTGAGCAAGATTCGTTATGTACTTCAGTTCAATTTTTAAATTGTTGGGAGAAAGAGAAATTTTTAAAGCTCTATAAATTAAATTATAGAAAGAGGCTTGTTTTGGGGACTTGGGGTGTAGGGATGAATTCATAATAGTTAAGGGAGAGTGTGTAGGTTTCCTGTATATTCGAAAATCGAAGGCATTATGTCCGCGTGTAATAGTTAAGTCCAAAAAGTTTAATGAGTTCCTAACCTCATCCTCTTTAGTAAACTTAACATTGGGATCAATTTTGTTTAGGGACTCCAAGACCTCGTCACTATTAGTGACATTTTTTGTCGAAAATTACGAAAGTATTGTCTACAAATCTGAACCATAAACATACGCCTTTTATTTGTGTTATAATTTTTGTGTGTTCTATTGTGTCCATATAAATGTCTGCTAAGATGCCAGAAAGAGGGTCGCCCATCGCTAAGCCTATTTGTTGGTAGAACTTTCCATTGAAAGAGAAAAAGTTGTTGCTTAAGACAAAATTTAATATCTTCATGAATTCTTCAATTTCCATCTTACTAAGGCCGCTGTGTTTATTGATATTATCACGGATGATTCTTACAGTTTCTTTGGTAGGGATGTTTGGGTACATATTTACGCCATCATAGGAGCACATTGAGTGATTGGATCACAGCTTAAACTTGTTTAAAATTTTTCAAAAAGTGAATGAATTTTTTAAAGGATGTTTATTATTGAATACGTAATGTTTTTTTAGGAAGCCGTGAATGAATTTTGATACTTTTTGGGGCGTATTGGAATGTCCTTCTTATGAATCTTTGGTAAGGCCCTGGCTGTCGGAATACTGGGGTTCATGTTAAAAAGGTTTTGTTGTTCTTGTTCATTGAAAAGAATGTTAGAACTTCTTATTAGAGTTTTTAGATTTCGCTGAATTCTCGTGGTTGGATCTTTGTTGACTATTGTCCTTAAAAAAGTCTTCTGTTTTTTGAATGTATGTGTTTTGATCTAGGAGAACTGTGGATCCTCCTTTGTCCACTTTTGTGACAATAATGTTGTTGTCGTCTATTTTCTTTTTTACGTTCTGGATCAATTTTTTGTGGTCGAAATTTGAATTTGCGTTTATTTGTTCCGCTAATTTTGGTAGTTTCTTTTTTACCTCAAATCTGGTATCATTTTGTGTTTCCAAAGGGAGTTTAGAAATGTTAGCCTCGATCTCAGCTACTGTATTGATAATATCCGTTTCTTTTTTCTTGCTAGGCCAGTTATGTTTTAAGCCTTCATTCAAGATCCCCATTTCTTCTTCAGAGAACTGTACGTTTGTCAAATTAACTGCTGTGGGTGTATTGTTCTGTGAGGGAGCCGCTTTTTGCGTGTCTGAACTACATTTTGGTAACCGTGATTGGGATGCTTTTAATTGAGATTGTTTCTTGTCAAGAGTAACTTGCTTCCTATCCAACAAAGCAATCAATTTATTGTCCACATGTAGTTGGAAAGAGTTCCATTCTAACGGATGTAAAGCCTGAGCTAATGCTAAATGAACTTTATATAACTGCAGATTTAAAAGTGACTTCTTTTTATATGACGCTTTAATTTCATTTCTTAACCAAATGTTGTTGACCTTGTTTTGAACTCTATTCAAACTTTGGTTAGTTAGGTTTTTTTGCTGTGTAGGCTTCAAAAATTTTGGGATCAATTTTAGATCTAGACACTGTTTTAGAAAGGCTATGTCTTTTGATAGTTTACAAATCTTTACCTTAAGGTTGAAGTACCTATTTAAACGGTATTTTGCCTGGTTGGCTACCAAATTACAAGTAACAACTCTCATTATTGTTCCGTATTGAAGATGACGTTAGGCATAGATATCAAGGATAATTTAATAAAAAAACACCTATTCAATACTTTCCACGTTTAATGTGGTTATTATCTACATGATTTTATGTAGACTTATTTAGGTCAGGTACATGTTTCACCCATTATTTTGGGCATCTCCAGCCTGTAAACAACCTTTAGGTCAAGGTTTGGGACCTTTTTAACCAATATAAACATACCAATATATACACTATATACAATATATACATTATATACAATATATACAAACATTAATGAACTTTTAAGATGGGTAACATAAGTTAATACAGTTAAGTTTTTTGGTCCTAATCTATCTAATATAAAAAATGTCCAAAACTAAAATGGATCTTCTTTTCGGTAAAGTGGATTACATATCGGGGTTTTATGTGACCGCTATATCATATTATGTTCTTGACGTACCGTGTCAGTTGACACGATGTGTCGTCAACAATAAGTGGAGATTTGAACTGATTGTTGCTTGTAGGTTGGTAAAGATTGAAAATATAAATTTAAATTAAATGTGTTTTTACTTGGCAGTTCTATTCTGGTTAACTTAAAATGTTCAAAAATAAAATGAAATGGATCTTCTTTTTTATCATAAGTCTTGAGAAAGGGTGATATTAAAACTGGGGCTTATTTGACCCACGATTTTCATTTTCATGTTCTTGACATAACTAATATTTAAATGTGTTGTCATGCACAAGTGGAGATTTTAAAAACCGATTGTTGTAGGTAGACTGGTCAAGAACGTTGTGAATGAAACTGTTAGCGTCTTGACTTTGGGTCTCATGTAACGTCAAGGAATTGACAAGAGTACAATATTAAGCTGTTTCATAGTTTTAGGCTGCTGCTTAATTGAGAAGGAACATCCTAGATACTTGATACAGTCTTGTATGAATATTGTTCCCGTTGATGTGTTGCTTGGTCTTTGGGAGGGATCTTAAGAATATCTGTAATGAAGTAGAAAAGTAATATTGAATTAAAAATTTAGAGCACGCGTTGTGATAAAATGTATTAAATTAACACCTCTTAACTGTAAAATGACTTACATGTTCAATTAATACTAGATGGACCTGTCTGTTCCGGCAGCGCCTGTCTTATCAACATTTCTACTCCTGGTGTTGTACTGGTGCGGTAATGGATAGGCGGGGCATGGAGGGAGAGTGGGGGTAGGCTGGTCTATGGGCGTGTGTGCTGTTGCTGGAGGGGAGTTTCTAGAAGTGATATGGGCGGGTTTAACTTTTGATCCCAATGTTAAGTTTACTAAAGAGGATGAGGTTAGGAACTCATTAAACTTTTTGGACTTAACTATAATACGCAGATATAATACCTTTGATTTTCGAATATACAGGAAACCTACACACTCTCCCTTAAGTATTATGAATTCATCCCTACACCCCAAGTCCCCAAAACAAGCCTCTTTCTATAATTTAATTTATAGAGCTTTAAAAATTTCTCTTTCTCCCAACAATTTAAAAATTGAACTGAAGTACATAAGGAATCTGGCTCAACTCGACGGGTTTAAAATGGACATGGTCAACCGTTTGATTAATAAAATCAACATTAAATTGTCCACTAATTTTGTCCCAGAAAAACCTAAAAAGACTAGTTTTGCCACATTTACATATAACAACCCAGCCGTCCATCAGATCGCAAATACTTTAAAGAAGCACAATATTAATATAGCCTTCAGGACAGTTAACACCAATCGAAACATATTTTTTAACCACAACAAGGTCAATTACAATAGCAACCATTATTCAAGGTCCGGCATATATAAACTAACATGTACACAATGTGATTTTTCTTATATCAGACAGACTGGCCGGAGCTTTAACACGAGATATCTGGAACATTATAACACTCAAAAACACAATAAGTACTCAGCGATGAGCCAACATATGAGAGAACCAGGGCATCACTTTACATCCATAGAGAAAGATCTTACCATCATTAGAAGCATAGGTAAAGGGAAATTAATGAATGAACTGGAAAATCTACACATCTTTTTAGACCAAACCTACAATAAAAATAAAAATCTCAACGACGTCAATGAAATTAAAAATCCTTTGTACGAATTAACACCTAGATTAATTAATATCGTGAATTCAGATCAAAACAAAATCCCTCAATTATTTAAATCTCCACACTCAAATGCTTCATTCACCATGCCAAAAGTTAAACCCGCCCATATCGCTTCTAGAAACTCCCCTCCAGCAACAGCACACACGCCCATAGACCAGCCTACCCCCACTCTCCCTCCATGCCCCGCCCCTCCATTACCGCACCAGTACAACACCAGGAGTAGAAATGTTGATAAGACAGGCACTGCCGGAACAGACAGGTCCATCTAGTATTAACTGAACAAGTAAGTCATTTTACAGTTAAGAGGTGTTAATTTAATACATTTTATCACAACGCGTGCTCTAAATTTTTAATTCAATATTACTTTTCTACTTCATTACAGATATTCTTAAGATCCCTCCCAAAGACCAAGCAACACATCAATGGGAACAATATTCATACAAGACTGTATCAAGTATCTAGGATGTTCTTTCTCAATTAAGCAGCAGCCAAAACTATGAAATAGCTTAATATTGTACTCTTGTCAATTCCTTGACGTTACACGAGACCCAAAGTCAAGACGCTAACAGTTTCATTCACAACGTTCTTGACCAGTCTACCTACAACAATCGGTTTTTTAAATCTCCACCTGTGCATGACAACACATTTAAATATTAGTTACGTCAAGAACATGAAAATGAAAATCGTGGGTCAAATAAGCCCCAGTTTTAATATCACCCTTTCTCAAGACTTACGATAAAAATGAAGATCCATTTCATTTTATTTTTGAACATTTTAAGTTAACCAGAATAGAACTGCCAAGTAAAAACACATTTAATTTTAATTTTTTTTTTTCGATCTTAACCAACCTACAAGCAACAATCAGTTGAAATTTCCACTTATTGTTGACGACACATCGTGTCAACAGACACGGTACGTCAAGAACATAATATGATATAGGGGTCACATAAAACCCCGATATGTAATCCTCTTTACCAAAAAGAAGATCCATTTTAGTTTTGGACATTTTTCATATTAGATAGGACAAAAAAACTTAACTGTATTAACCTATGTTACCCATCTTAAGAGTTCATTAATGTTTGTATATATTGTATATAATGTATATATTGTATATAGTGTATATATTGGTATGTTTATATTGGTTAAAAAGGTCCCAAACCTTGACCTAAAGGTTGTTTACAGGCTGAAGATGCCCAAAATAATGGGTGAAACATGTACCTGACTTAAATAAGTCTACATAAAATCATGTAGATAATAACCACATTAAACGTGGAAAGTATTGAATAGGTGTTTTTTTTATTAAATTATCCTTGATATCTATGCCTAACGTCATCTTCAATACGGAACAATAATGAGAGTTGTTACTTGTAGGTTTACTGATGCCGTATGGAAAAGGCGCCTTAATTTCTATGGCCATATCTACAGAATGAACAGCAACAGACTAACTAAAAGATTATTCAAAGTAATCAACTGAAAGAAGGTCAAAATAAAATGGCTAGAAGAAACTAAGGCGGACCTCCAAGAAATAAATATCACAGACGACATCATGGAAAATCGTGGATGTTTTAGAATAAAAGTAGCCAATCATAAATTTAGGGAGAAACCAAAAAAGACAACTGGTAGGAAGTGGTCAACAGAACGCAAGATGCAACACAGTGCATTCATGAAGAGATTTTGGGTGGATAAGAAGGCATAAACCATCAAACCAACTAACAAGTTCAAAGGCGCTCTATGAATGGGCATAACAAAGAAAGAAAGAAGAATATTATTATTATTATTATTACTATTATTATTATTATTATTATTGCTTAACTCACAGAGGCTTGCAGACTGAATGCTGAAGGGCATAACCATCTGTAGCTATGTACACTGACTGACAGTAACAATGCAACACCAAGGAGGAGTGGTTCGAAAGGGATGAAAGTTGGGGAAAAAACAGAGACGGCACGGACGAATAATTGACGTTTATTTCAAACCGATATCCAGGTTACACAATGCGCACGGCATCGACTCAGTAGAATGTAGGACCACCGCGAGCGGCGATGCACGCAGAAACACGTCGAGGTACAGAGTCAATAAGAGTGCGGATGGTGTCCTGAGGGATGGTTCTCGATTCTGTGTCAACCATTTGCCACAGTTGGTGGTCCATACGAGGCTGGGGCAGAGTTTGCAAACGGCGTCCAATGAGATCCCACACGTGTTCGATTGGTGAGAGATCCGGAGAGTACGCTGGCCACGGAAGCATCTGTACACCTCGTAGAGCCTGTTGGGAGATGCGAGCAGTGTGTGGGCGGGCATTATCCTGCTGAAACAGAGCATTGGGCAGCCCCTGAAGGTACGGGAGTGCCACCGACCGCAGCACATGCTGCACGTAGCGGTGGGCATTTAACGTGCCTTGAATACACACTAGAAGTGACGTGGAATCATACGCAATAGCGCCCCAAACCATGATGCCGCGTTGTCTAGCGGTAGGGCGCTCCACAGTTACTGCCGGATTTGACCTTTCTCCACACCGACGCCACACTCGTCTGCGGTGACTATCACTGACAGAACAGAAGCGTGACTCATCGGAGAACACGACGTTCCACCATTCCCTCATCCAAGTCGCTCTAGCCCGGCACCATGCCAGGCGTGCACGTCTATGCTGTGGAGTCAATGGTAGTCTTCTGAGCGGACCCCGGGAGTGCAGGCCTCCTTCAACCAATCGACGGGAAATTGTTCTGGTCGATATTGGAACAGCCAGGGTGTCTTGCACATGCTGAAGAGTGGCGGTTGACGTGGCGTGCGGGGCTGCCACCGCTTGGCGGCGGATGCGCCGATCCTCGCGTGCTGACGTCACTCGGGCTGCGCCTGGACCCCTCGCACGTGCCACATGTCCCTGCGCCAACCATCTTCGCCACAGGCGCTGCACCGTGGACACATCCCTATGGGTATCGACTGCGATTTGACGAAGCGACCAACCTGCCCTTCTCAGCCCGATCACCATACCCCTCGTAAAGTCGTCTGTCTGCTGGAAATGCCTCCGTTGACGGCGGCCTGGCATTCTTAGCTATACACGTGTCGTGTGGCACACGACAACACGTTCTACAATGACTGTCGGCTGAGAAATCACGGTACGAAGTGGGCCATTCGCCAACGCCGTGTCCCATTTATCGTTCGCTACGTGCGCAGCACAGCGGCGCATTTCACATCATGAGCATACCTCAGTGACGTCAGTCTACCCTGCAATTGACATAAAGTTCTGACCACTCCTTCTTGGTGTTGCATTTGCTCTCTCAGTCAGTGTATGTATGTATGTATGTATGTATGTATGGGTATGTAATATTCATTTTGTCCTCAAGCAGTAGAGGGAAGTTAAAAGTTTTATACACAACTATTTATCATCATAAAGCATGAATGAAAATCCACAGCCTGTTTCCAGTCGTCCAACCGGGTCAGGAATGGAATGAAGCCCCCATCTAGTGATGAGGATAGGAATTGTGCCGGCTGCCTAAGCCTGTCGCACTCGTCTGGGGCAATGATTAATGAATGACAGATGAAATGAAATGATATTGGAAAGTGTTGCTGGAATGAAAGATGATTGGGGAAACTGGAATACCCGGAGAAAAACCTGTCCCGCCTCTGCTTTCAGAGGCCGGCGCGCTGCCGCCTGAGTCACGTAGGCTCTCATAAAGCTGAAAATTACAGGCCAGTCAGTTTGACATGCACTGAATGTAAGGTTTGGGAAAGCATTATTTCTGATTATATTAGACATGTTTGCAAAATTAATAACTGGCTTGATAGAAGGCAGTTTGGGTTTAGGAAAGGTTATTCCACTGAAGCTCAACGTCTAGGATTCCAGCAAGATATAGCAGATATCCTGGATTCAGGAAGTCAAATGGACTGTATCGCGATTAACCTATGTAAGGCAGTTGATAGGGTTGATCATGGAAGACTACTAGCAAAACTGAGTGCAACTGGACTAGAAAAAATAAAGTGACTGAATGGGTGGCTATATTTCTAGAACATAGAACTCAGAGTATTAGAGTAGGCAAAGCATTATCTGACCCTGTAATAATTAACAGAGGTATTCCTCAAGGCAGTATTATTGACCCTTTATGTTTTTATGTGTAAAGTCCGACTTGTTGGCTGAACAGTCAGCGTACTGGCCTTCGGTTCAGAGGGTCCCGGGTTCGATTCCCGGCCGGGTCGGGTTTTTAACCTTAATTGGTTAATTCCATTGACACGGGGGCTGGGTGTATGTGTTGTCTTCATCATCATTTCATCCTCATTACGACGCGCAGGTCGCCTACGGGAGTCAAATAGAAAGACTTGCACCTGGCGAGCCGAACCCATCCTGGGATATCCCGGCACTAAAAGCCATACGACATTTCATTTCATATGTGTAAAGAAGTGGAGTCAGGGATAAGGCTTTCTGCAGAGGATGTTATTCTGTACAGAGTAATAAACAGTGGCGTATGCTGAGATTAAGACATGTGCTACCACTAGACTTAGGTTACCTCTTTTCGATGGTTGGTTTAGTGAACGTCAAGCCTTCAGCGTTTTGAGCTGCAGCCAGTAGCCAACGAAGAAGCCTGCTGTGTTGTGAAGGCTGCTTTACAGGCTATTGCACTGGACTCTGCTACTGCCAATGCTCAACCCCTGATCAGTGGAGATGGTAGCCTAAGGTTTAGCAAATGAAAGTCCAGCTTTGTGGCTAAATGAATACAACGTTTGCCTTTGGTCTGATGGCCCCAGTTCAGTTTCCAGAATCAACCCCCTTATACTGTTAATTCCCCTGGCTTGGGGAATGGGTATGTATGATGTCTTTGCCATTCATTTTATCCCCATTAGGTCAACACCAAGCCTGTATAGTTGCCATGCCCCATTATTTTTTTTTTTCTATTTTGCTTTACGTCGCACCGACACAGATAGGTCTTATGGCAACAATGGGATGGGAAAGGCCTAGGAAAGAGAAGGAAGCGGCCGTGGTCTTAATTAAGGTACAGCCCCAGCATTTGCCTGGTGTGAAAATGGGAAACCACGGGAAACCATCTTCAGGGCTGCTGACAGTGGGGTTCAAACCCACTATCTCCCAGATGCGAGCTCACAGCTGCAGGCTCCTAACCACACGGCCAACTCTCCCGGTCCCATTATTATTTTTATTATTATTATTTTACAGCAGTCGTACCCATCATTCACTGGTTAATGAGCTTCCTCGGGAGATCAGTGGTGGTGTCCGACCCATGATCATGGGTTCAATTCCAACCAACAAAAGAAAACGCTAAACCTGAAAGGTGGCATTTCATTTTAACAGATCTACCAATGAAAATAAAACGATACTGCTCATCTAACAGCAGCCCTGCAGTCTCTTCCTACAAGGAGTAAACGGGAGTGAGGAATTCCCACACTCTCTTACCTATATCATTCAGAAATATGAGGCGAGGAAGTATATACGATGAATAACGCATGGTTGATAGTTAGCAGTGGCGAATTGACGGACCGAAGCCGAAGACGGTCCTCGCTCCTATCCGATATCCAGCAGCAAGCTGCGTGTGGCGAGTCGAGGGGAAAGGGGCAAGAGCTTGGGCCGCAATATCAGTCTCCGATGCCTTGCTCTCAGAAATATGCGCGATGATTTTTCTCACTGCTTTCAAGTTTCAGATGCTTACACTACAATGTGCTTTAGACTTCCATCTTTCTCAATGGAGATTTGGGCTTCACTGATAGCCTTGATAGTCCTCTGTATATGCCAATGGTAATAAATAAGTTACAAGCTTGTGAGCAACTGCAAAATAACCTATATAATGTTGTGAGATGTACCGTAGGCAACGGTATGATGATAAACAGGGTTAAAAGTCAGGTTTTGAGTTTCACAAATAAGAAAAGTCCTCTCTGTTTTAGTTATTGCATTGATGGGGTCAAAGTTCCTTTGGGGGATCATTGTAAGTACCTAAGTGTTAATATAAGGAAAGATCTTCATTTGGGTAATCACATAAATATCATATTGTAAATAAAGTGTACAGATCTCTGCACATGGTTATGAGGGGGTTTAGGGGTTGTAGTAAGGATGTAAAAGAGAGGACATATAAGTCTCTGGTAAGACACCTACTACAGTATGGATGCAGCATATGGGACTCTTAACAGGATTACTCGATTCAAGAGCTGGAAAAAATCCAAACAAAGCAGCTCGATTTCTTCTGGGTGATTTGCGACAAACGAGTAGCTTGACAAAAATGTTGCAATGTTTGGGCTGGGAAAACTTGGGAGAAAGGAGACGAGCTGCTCGACTAAGTGGTACATTCCGAGCTGTCAGCAGAGAGGTGGCATGGAATGACATTAGTAGACGAATAAGTTTGAGTGGTGTCTTTAACAGTAGGGAAGATCACAAAATGAAGATAAAGCTG
Organism: Anabrus simplex; assembly: GCF_040414725.1. Taxonomy (NCBI): domain Eukaryota; kingdom Metazoa; phylum Arthropoda; class Insecta; order Orthoptera; family Tettigoniidae; genus Anabrus; species Anabrus simplex. The sequence continues at coordinate 1,237,576,817 of NC_090266.1, read as the reverse complement.
GAATGCAAGAGTAAAAATGGTTGCAAATATTTGTTTATAAGAAGAGGAGGTAGGGATTGGAATAACTTACGAAAGGAGACGTTCAATAAATTTCCAATGTTTTTGCAATCGTTTAAGAAAAGGCTAGGAAAGCAACAAATAGGGAATCTGCCACTTGGGCGACTGCCCTAAATGCAGTTCAGTAGTGATTGATTGATTTATTCATAACTTACCCCTGACTATAGAGACGAGGATTCCTAAAATCTGTGGATTGGAAGTGATCTGAACATATCATGTATGTGGTATTGAAGTAGATAGATCCTTCTTTCTTGTAAATGTTACCAAAATCACCCACTGATCACACCTACAACAACAAAAAAACAACAAAATAAAATCTAACGTATGCCTGCAAGTATTACACCATTGTCAACTTTCAATTTATGTAATTCATCCAAGATAACAAGATAAGAATACTTGTTGTCAACTGAATTTTAAACCTAATATGATATTTTACAATATTGGAATGTACTTACACTGTTTTGTCTCAAGCAAAGCAGAAGAATTATGATTCCAGGTGACATACTTTAAGTTTATACTGAGTGTCACGTCTTGCAGTGGAGTAATCACATAAGTTGCACTTAAAACTCTCACTTTGATTGCCACGATGTTTTGTACTGATGTGCCTCAGTAAGTTTTATGTACACTAAATAACTCACTGCAGAAATTGCAATTATACCTATCCATTATTGCACGAAAGGTACAAAGCTTCATGCCAGAGCAACCTGTAGACCTGTCAAAGTAGACCTGTAGTTGGTGACTTTCTACCACACGCACATGAATAAAGTGTTGGTGTCCGAAATGGCGCCTTATGCTAGCCAAGTCCAGCCTAGTTCGTGAACTGAAGATAGCAGCTCACCAGTTATAGGTCGTGGAACCGAAGAGAGCCGAAGTGTTCCGAGATGTTCCGAATGGCTCCTCATCCTTCGTTCCCGAGACACAAGTTACGGCTTCCTGTCAGTGGGTAGTAGTACAGCGCTCCAGCGGCATTACGGTGAAACTTTCCAATTACAGCTTTATGCTGGGCTTCACAAGCGATTGTCAAGGCCGGTATAAGGAGCGCAGCGAGGGATCCAGTCGGCCGTGGATTAACAAAACTAAATATTTGTGTTAACTGAAAAGCCACGGCATCGCAATCAGGACCGAATTCTCAATATCCGTTTTCACTTACATCACTGTTATCACTAACATTATCTTCGTTGATATGTTATTCCCTCATTAAAACTTCACTTCCACCCCTGCTCAACGATTCTGTCACTTTCATCGCCTATATTCAGCTCAGTTTCAATATCCACAGTATTCAATCCCGCCATGTTTACGAACGAAACAGCTGTCCCGCACTCGCGGAACTTCAAGACCTTTCCTAGGCGACGACAAGACAGATTATCGCTCTTCTTTTATTTCCTAAGCCTTGTAGGTCGTACTGCTTGTTCATAAATCCCTCATAAACACTTCAAAGCCAAAGAAAACAAACTATTGCATAGCTCGCATAAGTGTGCAGATAATGCAGCCTGGCACTTTCGGGTGCCAAGGACCAGAAGGCAAAGTGAACAGTCGGGCGGGAAAGGGTAAATGAATGAATGAATGAATCAATCAATCAATCAATCGATAAACAAACCAAACTGCATGGTGCAACAGCCCCGAAGGTCCGTGGCCTACCAAGTGACTGTTACTCAGCCCGAAGGCCTGCAGATTATGAGGTGTTATGTGGTCAGCACGACGAATCTTCTTGGCCGTTATTCTTGACTTTCCAGACTGAGGGCGGCTATCTCACCGTTGGACAGCTCCTCAGTTGTAATCGTGCAGGCAGAGTGGACCTCAAATCAGCCTTCAGGTCCAGGTAAAAATCCCTGACATGGCCGGGAATTGACTCTGGATCCTCCGGGTATGAGGCAGGTATACTAACCCTACACAGTGGGGGCTGCACATACGTACATACTGTACTGGGAACGCCGCTACGAGAGAAGTCCAAAGTATGTTTGTTGAACTTCGCGCGAGGTGGAAGGTAGGCAGCCCGCCGAACGCAATGACGTACCCAGCGAGTGACGTGGCCGCCGTAAGCCAGCTAGGCATAGATATCAAGGATAATTTGAGCTATCCGCTACCATATATGGTAATGTTCCAGCTCAACCTCAAAAGTACATTTTGAGCTACTTTATCACTATTTTGACACTGCCATCTTAAAAACCTTTACAATGGACGTCATCTGTTAAGATTTCAAGAAAATCCACCGGGTATTATAGAAGTTATAAGGGTAGATAGTACCTGAGTTCTAGACACTTCCATGCGAACGTGTATAAAAGGAGGACCAACCCGACCTACGAATTCAGTGTCTGTCACTCTGCCGTCTCTGTGACACGGGTGACAGGAGAAGTATTGTGTGTGTCGAACTTCTAGTTGACAGTCTGCGAAATCCAAGTATTTCGGTATTTCGGGACTTTGTCATATTCTTGCAGTGCCTGAATGGGACTTTATTTTCTGCGAGCATCGTATTGGAACTTTGTTATATTGACACATTGGAACTTTGTTATTTTTTGTGTGTCGTGATTGGACTTTGATATTTTCTTAAAGTGCCATATAAGAACTTTCTTATTTTTCTGAAGCGTCTCATTGGAACTTAGTTATTTTCGCCAAGTGTCGCGATAAGACTTTATTATTTTCTTAAGGTGACATACTGGAACATTGTCATCGGAACTTTATTTTCTTCGAGTGTCGTGTTGGGACTTTAATATTTTGGCACATTGGAACTTTGTTATTTCTACACATTGGAACTTATTTTTTTTGAAGTGCCGCATAGGGACTTACTTAATCAACGACGATTGAAAGGACTTTGAATTTTCACGAGTGTTGTATACCGCATTGAACTTACGTTTCGAACTTATTCGAACTTGTATTTTTTGAATCAATTTCTGGAACATTGAAACTTTCCGAGCGTGTAGGATGAACTTGTGCCCTACCAACATAAACTTTCGTGTGAACGATGTGACTTGTTTTCTCAAGTGCCTCATTGAATTTACGCCTTGTAAAGACTATGAAACTTAGGGGACATTCAACATTACGTTTAATTGTGAAATATGCAATACTTTCCAAGTGCTGCACAGGGACTTATGTTTTGATTCTTAAAGACTGTGACAATTCAGAATACGCATATCGCGTTCCCAGAAAGCCTAGAACTTTCCAGTATTTTGAGTGATCCATAATTTATGAAGTCAGACTTTTTCTTTCAAATATTATTTTCTTTAATGGCTATTCACTTCGCCTATTGACGGAACAGGACAGTTTCCGAGTGCTACTTATTCAGTGCATTGCCAACATGTTTTAAATCTTCAGAACTATGCGTTTAGGACTGCAGTGACAGTAATCCTCTAAAACATTCTGACTTACAGTGAGCTTGCATTATGAACTTGCATTTCTACCAGTACTTGTTCTTCGAGTGATTATTCCAGAACGTTTTGATTTAATATCTAGAGTGCAGTAACCATAATTAAAAGGTCATATCTGTTCAGACAGTGCCCTGAATGTGTGGAATGCCGTGCAGGAAATTCAAGTGTGAATTACGTCTCAAATCGAACCCAGGAACGTGTGCCAATCTTCGAGACATTCCAGAACGTCGGGACAATCCAGAATGTCGAGACTTCCATATCGTCGAGACATTTCCAGAACCTCCAGACATTCCAGAACTCCTCATCCGAGCAGGTGTGGTCCCTGCCCAGTCGATGTCCAGCACCATCCCAGGACTTGGAGGTACCAACCAGCCATGACACTTCCACGCTGCTGTACGAAGGTGATATGAACTTGCTTTTGATGATCAATAAACTCAATTTATCAAAAGAATCTCTCAAATTGATAACTATACCTCTCTCTGTACCAGCTCCAATGATAAAGCCACTCCCTAGGTTAAGAATCATGCTCGTTAATTTAATATCAAGCGCCTTAAAGATATGAACACTTTTTACGGGTAAAATACATACATACATACATACATACATACATACATACATACATACATACATACATACATACATACATACATACATACATACATACTTCATTATAAACTATTATGCCTTTCAGCATTCTGTCTGCGTGTGCCTCCACAATTCTCTTTTTGCCACTAGCTCTTTGGTGTCTGAGTCTTACCATCGTTGACGTGGTCTCCCACCGCTCTTTTTACCCTCCATATAGTCCTAGGTATTTCACTTCTCATGACCACATGACCCCACCACCAAAGACAGTTTATGTACACAGCTTCATTTTTAACGTAGCCTTTGTCTCCCACCTGCTTTACTAGGAGTCATTCTCGCTATGTTCATATCTGGCTTTTCTCAGTCCACCCAGCTTTCATACCCAAACAGATCAAGGTAAACATAAGTTTGTTGGAGAGCTCACTCCTTGCTTACAGAATACCGTTGATCACTACCACCATCCTGAGTACTTGTGATCCTCCTGTCCTCTTAGGTTTCTTTCCTCTATTGATATCACTTTAGTCTTTCAAGTGCTTATTTTCGCTGCACCTCTCTATATATTGAAGGCTTTCAGCACAGCCTGTCGGCGTAGCTGTTAGTAGTGCATCGAAAATAGTGTTATGTGGCGATTTCTAACACCCACAATCAAATTTTAATTCTTTCCTAATCCGTTTACAATCCAAGGTTGGCTTTTCCTTCAGACTCGGTGAGGGATCCCACCTCTGCTGCCTCCTGGGCAGTGTCCTGGAGCGTTAGACATTTGGTCGGGGATAAAACTGGGGAGGAGGATCAGTACCTCCACAGTGCGGTCTCACCTGCTTTGCTGAACAGGGGCCTTGTAGGGGAATGGGAAGTTTGAAAGGGATAGGCGAGGAAGAGGGAAGGAAGCGGTCATGGCCTTAAATTAGGTAACATCCCGGCATTTGCCTGGAAGAAAAGTGAGAAATCATGGAAAACCACTTCGAAGATGGCTGAGGCGGGAACGAACCCACTCTACTTGGTTGACCTCCCAAGGCTGAGTGGACCTCATTCCAGCCCTTGTATGACTTTCCAAATTTTGTGCCAGAGACGGGAATCGAACCCAGGCCTCTGGGGGGTGGCAGCTAATCACATTAACCACTGCACCACAGAGGGCATTAATCTGTTCTTTTAATACAAGAATAATCAAAGGTTATTAAAGTGGTGGAATGGTGGAATTTTTTAACTTGTTAGTTGAGTTTTTACATGCATATATGAATACCAAAATTGTACAGCCACCGGACGAGTTGGCCGTGCGGTTACGGGTGTGTGGCTGTGAGCCTGCATCTGGGAGATAGTGGGTTCGAACCCCACTGTCGGCACACCTGAAGATGGTTTTCCATGGTTTTCCATTTTCACACAAGGCAAATACTGGGGCTGTACGTTAATTAAGGCCATGGCCGCTTCCTTCCCAATCCTAGGTCTTTCCTATCCCTTCGTTGCCATAAGACCTATCTGTGTCGGTGCGATTCAAAAGCAGTTGCAAAAAAAAAATTAAAATTGTACACCCAGAGTTGTATTTTTGAGGTTGGTAAAGCTTTTTGAAGATCATACGTTATCAAGTAGTAGTCAGATCAAAATGCAGAGAGAGGACTGTATGCTGCAGTTGCCGTTACTTGATGTAGCCGTATGTTTCGAGGTATTACATAAAATCAGCTTCATGGTCCGTATCGCACTTCAATAGATTCACAAATAAGTATTTAATTTATTTTCCACCTAGTCGATACAATGATTGCTTAAGGCAATTTTTAATGGTCAAAAGTGGTACATGTTTCGTATATTATCAACATCTTCAGCCACATAACACTGTTTAGATGAAAAATATATAAAATTGACAAAGTAATGCTTTAGAGGAAGTGTCCTTAAAGCATTACTTTGTCAATTTTATATATTTTTCATCTAAACAGTGTTATGTGGCTGAAGATGTTGATAATATACGAAACATGTACCACTTTTGACCATTAAAAATTGCCTTAAGCAATCATTGTATCGACTAGGTGGAAAATAAATTAAATACTTATTTGTGAATCTGTTTCGAGGTATGATATCTTCTTCTTTAGCTTGCCTTTCATCGCACACTTCGCATGTATCCGTGTAAGGATTTTTTGAAGCCGATATTAAATTTCATATTATGTGTAGTCCTGTATGTGCCATAACTAACACTCTTCATTGCCAGCATCATCTCTTTTTTTTTTGTAGGGTCTATACATCTCTGCAGTTGATTTCACAACTTTAATGAATGTTTTCAGAACCTTCTTTCTGCAGTAATGACTTACATACCACGGAAATTTCTTAATATAGTCTATCACTGATTTCTCATCTTCATTAATTAACCTGTGCTTATAATTAGCTTGCTTACCTCTGAGTTACACGAGGTGACACTACCGAGCTGTTACAAGATAAATGTTCCTTTGCATTCAGATTTGCCTCCTTCCAGCGCATTATCTTTTCTATTGCCTCTGGCAGTAGAAAGACATCTTCTGGATATTCAGAACACATTGCAGAATGCCTTCCTGCATACGCTAACTACCGTATAATCCTGAATACCACCCGCACATTTTCCCCCAAAATATCGGTTCTAAATCTTGGGTGCAGGTCGTATTCAAGCTGTTCATTCTCGTAAATATTTACTACGTTTACATGGAGTATTGAAATAGATTTGACTGTGGTTACCGTACTCAATATACCACATGTAAACAGGCATTCAGGTCTTACTGCGTTTTAGTTGCGTTCTAGAAAACAAGATTGATTTCTTTCTCAGTACGGTTACAGTGGCATGTAAACACGAAATCTAAGGTAATGAAATGCAGTAAATCAAAGAATATGGGTAAATATGAAAGCCGCTGCTGTGGATGCTCGATCATCATTTGTTTCACAAGTGTTACTGGCATGCTGGGTGCGCGAATAGCTGATCTCGCGGGATATAATACTTTACGAGAGTCGAGACTGTTGGTTACGGAAGTCTACCTCGCTCACATTTGAGTCCCATGAATGTACTGTCTCGATAGTAAGCGATGCATTCAAAACGGCGTCTGCGGCCATTTACTGTGCGTGAGAAACTTAAGGTTATAAGCGAAGCTGAAATATATAGAAATTGTGCCGTTGACAGAAAGTACGATATTGATGAATCTTGTATTTGTGATTGATGGAAGAAAAAGGAAAAACTTCTAAAAAGTAACGGGTGCACAGGCAAAGTGCAGTGTCTCCGTAAATTGGACCAATTTTATTTACGATTTTTGTGATTTTATTAATTGTAAGCTGTTTGAATTTATATTTATGGTATATTTGAAGAAAATTAAATAGGTATGCAAGTTATTTGAATTTTTATTTTTTTCCATATTTTCCTGTCTCAAATTTAGGGTGCGGACCTTATTCAGGATTATACGATAAATGACCACGCTAATTTTTAACAAAATTGTGGAAGGTATGTGCCTTCTACTAGAATGTTAGTTATTTCTCCTCTTTGTGTAAATTCCATTGCATTCTATAGAGTTTGAGGAAGGTTTTGAACTTCACCTGGTGTGGTAGTTATGTTTGAAACTCTACCTACAGGCGGGAGCGGTTACTTTTGTAAGGGAGGGGAGAAGTTGGAGAAGAAATACCTGGTGAACAGTTCATTGAGATCGGCAGCATTTGCTCTTGCATAGTTGCGGTTCACGCTGGCAGTAATCCGCTAAAGCCTTCTCCGTGTGTTGGTGAGACTCCAGTAGCGCTTGGGATTTCTGCGGACGTTTTCAGTGACTGTGTCTACGTGTGTTTTGTAGTCTCTTCTTACCATAAACCTCGCATGGCAGCGGATTTTAACTAAGGTATTGTGAGTGTGTGGGTTAGGAAAGTCTTTCCACGGGTGCCAAGCTCTCTTCTTATTCTTTAGTATCAGTCTAGTCTCTTGTGCTATCCAGTGTTGATATTTGCTGGTAGTAGCCAGTTGTGCAGGTACAAAGTCTTTAATTGGGGCTTTTAGCCAGTCGTACAGCAGCAGGTCAAGAGCCGATTCAATACCAGCTATTTCGAGAAGGCTCCAGGGAAGGCATTCCAGGGCACAACAAATTGCAGGCCAGTTGTTACAGCACCAGATGTAGGTAGGGCAGGAGGATGTCCTGCTGTGGGGCTTTGAAGAGGGATGGGGTAGGAGGAATGCAGCATTGAGGGACTAGTAGTCGCAGAGGAAAAGGTTTCTGCCTGGTGTTATTGTTTTAAGTTGTAGTGAGGAGAACTTGAGGACCAGGGTGTTGGGTCCACAGGTTGGGTACATATTAAACTGTATCAGTCCGAGGCCATTTATAAAACTGTCTATGAAGTATCTTAAACGTGAGGAACTTCATCTTATTTTCCTGTATTGAACTGAGATCACAATCGAAATAAAAATCTTGTAGGTTCCACGTTGTTCAGTACATATACACTGTTGTTAGATGGTTTTTACAACATATATTTTATTGTAGAACTAGTTTTGGCGCTCATTTAGGCACCATCATCAGCTGCATAATAACTCAAGAAAAACTTGGAGATATAACAATATAAAGCAATACATTGATATAATCAATTCCTTAATATCTATCTAATGCTAAGTTTAAAAACTCGAATTTACAACAAGATAACCCATGAGTCAAAAATGTAAAATCTCATCTCTGAGTGATGAGTTGTTTTCAGTATTCTGTGATAGCTATTATTCTATACACTCATAAAAATTGAGTTCAAATACAATCTTGAAATTGAAAAATTAGGGATGAATCAAGTCCTATAATGTAAAAATGTTCATTTCACAGATGCATTGCTAGCCATTTATTGGATAAAAATGGCTAGCAATGCATCTGTGAAATGAACATTTTTATCCAATAAATGGCTAGCAATGCATCTGTGAAATGAACATTTTAACATTGTAGGACTTGATTCAGCTCTAATTTTTCAATTTTAAGATTGTATTTGAACTCTATTTTTATGAGCGTATACAATAATAGCTGTTCCGCAGTATCTGTGGAATGCAGAGAGGTTAAGGAAGGTGTGGGCTTAAATGGGTCTAACTACGATATCAAAAATTAATTTAAAACTTGAAATAAAGGTTATATTTCTTTTAGAATCTCAAACTTAACCAACAGTATTTTCAGCTACTGGTAATCAGGTACAAAATAGCAATAGAGATACAAAATAGAAAACCCAAGGATAGGTAGTTTACAAGGTTTGAGCTTCAGGCTCCATATTTACAAGTTTCCACATGTGGAATTTAGATAAGTATAGAAATCCCCCAAAATACCATTTAAGAGCACATTGCTCCAGCGGTTGCAAAACAGACTTCCAAAGGCACCCTCAATATTACAGCAATCACAGAAAAGAGCTTACATGCTCTCCAACATTAACCAAAGAGACTGCGGTCCCAATTTCGTACAAAATGTTACGAATTTCTGGCCTTTCTAGGCCCAACTTGCAATTTTACAATTTAGTACACAGGGGTAACTAGTACCCAACCTACTGGGCCTTCTTGGAAAAATTACTGGCCTGAACACAAAATGAATGGAGGCGTACACTTGCGCTCCTGGAAAACTAAGTATAAAACCTTAAAGCCCGATGATGCAGGGGCTAATCCCAAGCTACTGAGGTGACTCGAATGAAGGTTAATTTAATGCTTTACAGAAAAGAGAAACGGTTACAAAATCGTAGTCACCTCACGATAAATTGAAGGGGAACTCGAGAGGGTAACACACTCTCTATCCCCAATTTACAGTTAAACACTTTTATGAAGTTTACTTTAGAAAAGAAGACTATTACATTTCAGAACGAGATGGCTACATAGTTAAAGTTCAGAACCTTTCCCTCGGATAAGTTTGCGGAGACAGCTACAAAGATAGAAAAATTGGTGGCCGTTACCTGGGCTGGTGTTCTGCCTGCCGAAGAATGAGGCACTTCACTTCCTGTCTTAACACACACACTCAGAAAGATGACGATCAGTAAGACAAGGTAGACAAGCCTTATCTTATATACCTGAGGGGATTGTTCGAGATGATTCTGGACTAAATACAGACACACCCTCTCATTTTTATTGGCAGAATCAAGTTACACCAAAAAACCAACAAGAAGCCTGTGATAGGCTGAAAAATAATTACAGAAAAATTTGACTGGCCAGACACCAAAGCTGGCGGGAAGAGAAGGAAGTATTGCAAACCTTGAAATATATAAAAAAATAAATGATAGTTAATTTCCTTGAGAAAACCTGTAAACACACAATTTCGTTCAATAACAAATTATTCCACCTTGCAGCAGAGTGCATGACCTCAGTTTTTGTAGAGATATCTATGGAGAAAAGTTCAAACTTCTTGATGTACACCAAAACAAAATAAAATAAATCCAATCAATTTAGGAAACTTAGAAATGACAAACTTCTCAGTTATTCAATAGTGACATCTTCTTATTAATGTCCCAACTTCATACAGTAGCTGTTTCACGTTTTGTTTGATAGATAGAGTTCTTTAAGGCACTTCTTTTGAATGTGTGGAGTTGAGGTGTACCTCCCGGTACAATAGCCATCACAGAATATTGAAGACAACTCATCATTCAGAGATGAGATTTTATATTTTTGACTTACAAGGGTTATCTTGTTGTAAATTAGAGTTTTTAAACTTAATTAGATAGATATTAAGGAGTTGATTATATCAATGTGTTGTTTTATATTTTTTATCTCCAAGTTTTTCTTGATTTATTATCCAGGTGATGATGGTCCCTAATTAACGCCGAAAATAATTCTGCAATAAAATATATGTTGTAAAAACCATCTAACAACAGTGTGTTTGTATTGAACAAGGTGAAAACTACAAGATTTTTTTTTCCAATTATGAAGTATGTGTCACAGTTGTTAGCTGACAGTCCGGTAGATGGAGAAGACCACTTTATAGACAAGTTAAAGTCGCCCAGTAAAATTACTTCACTGTGAGGAAGAGCTGCAATGACCGAGTCCAGGCATTGGTCAAGGTCACAGAATTGGCTGTTTGGTGGTCTATAGTAACATCCCACAAGTACAGGGCATCGAGGAATTAGTAGCTCCACCCACACTAACTCACAGTTCTGTTCGAGATCTGTCCTTCGTTTACATGGTAACGCAGTGTTCACTGCTAGCATAACTCCACCACCCAGAGTAACGTGATCTCGGCAAAATATGCTGTAATTAGTGCTGAGTGGTAGTTCACTGTCGCTAGCCCACGAGAGCCATGTGTCAGTAAGTCCGATCACGTCAACTTCTCTTAAGTCTGGCAGTGATAGTTCACAGTCAGAGAGCTGATTATTTAGGCTTTGCACATTCTGACAGTATATGTTTAGATCAGTTTTCATTTCACAAGTGGTGGGACCGGGGTTTAAATGGATATCTCCCATGAATAGTAGGAAGCAATTAATACAGTTAAAATTGAAATAATTGATAAAGAGATTCAACCTATTCAATACAAAAGAATAAGAAATGTAGTGAATTACATTCCCATTCAGTAATTGGTAGAAATGGTACTGGTTTCGACCCTAGTCCAGGTCATCATCAGCCGATTAAGACGAAAAACAATGCATAGGATCAGTAGAAGAGGCAATATAAAAATGAAATGGGGGTAGACACTGTAAAACTTAGAAGAAGTAAAATGCAAATCACTCAAAAGAAAACAGTGCGCAATTCTCTGAGCGGTAGCATAGCACACGCACCACTAGGCAAAGTCCCACAATGTTTACGAATAGTGGAGAACGGTTAAATGAGCTAGTTTTTAAATACTGTCAGGCATAAAGTCACATCACAATCGAACACGTACGAAGATCCATAATCGTGCAGGAGTTGAAGATGAGTAGATCCATTGAAGCAACTTGCCAGCTTCTGGTGATCAGCGCGATGCATTCAAGATCAGGCACTGTGGTTTCAAATGCCCAAAGTAAAATGGAGAATAGCTTGATGGTCCAGTAATTTTCCTCGGTCGCGGGAAAGTAAGTATATAGGTAAATATAATACAATTCAATATAATTGAATAAGTAATTGTGTTCCCATAGAATTCTTAGAACAGTTGACGTGAAAAAACAATTGTGAAGAGAAAAAATATAGTGAAAAGCACAATACCGGAAACAAATGGAAACGTATACGCACAGTGCGCAATTTTTTAAAACGTAAAAACTCAGGTCTTGATTGATGTAGTCGAAATCGCCGCAAGGCTGGAGTTGAGTATGAATGAGAAGAACCGAAATGAAGGTGGATTTTTTAAAGATAGAATAAATTAATAGAGGAAGAGGAATAGTGGAATAAGAGAAGAATGAAAGAAATTGAAGTTAATAAGTGTTGAGGAAGAATAAGATAGGGAGATGAAGGAGGAGGGGTAGTTAAGGGTAGGTTATTGGAGGTAGAAAATGTGGGTAGGAACTTTATAAGGCATGGAAAATAGAATTGGGGTTTTGAAATTGAGAATTTTTGAGAAGAAGAATTAGGAAGTCGAAAAGGATATTGGGTTTTTCAGAAATGTCGTTTAAATTGAAATTAGGGTTGAAGTATTGATCAAGGTGAATAAAGCAATTTTCAGTAGTGTTTAAGTGGGGGCCTTTGTTTATGATTTTAAGTATTTTCATGTCTTTTTCAGTATTGGTGAAACTATGCTTGGAGTCTTATATGTGTTGTCTTATGGCAGAGAATCTATTGTATTTAATGGCGTTGATATGTTCGGAGTATCTGATATTGAAGTTGCAGCCAGTTTGTTCGATGTAGGAGGAGTTGCAGTTGTTACATTGGAATCTGTACATTCCAAATTTAGAAAAAACATTAGATTTATTTAGTGATTTAGAGTTGTGTAAAATATCCAGATTTCTATTGTTAGTTCTAAAAGAAATTTTCATGTTGTGTTTTTAAAAAATATTAGTTATTTTATAAGCATCTTGAGTGAAAGTGAAAGTGGAAAATGCAGTTGGTTTTGTTATGTCTTTAGATAAAGTGGTTTTAGGACGCTGTTTGAATTTGTTGATGATGCGGTTTATGAAGGAGTTGTTAAAGCCATTGAATTTAGCGATGTTACGGATGGTGTTCAATTCATTATTTAAATCTTTTTTAGACATAGGGGTGTTGAAGGCACGGAAAATTAAGCTGTTGTAAGTAGCACGTTTATGTGCTTGAGGGTGCGAAGAATCTTGTCTTATTGTGGTTGCTGTTTGGGTTGGTTTTCTGAATATTTTGTAAGATAAAGAAATTAAAAACTAGGTGCTATTTAAAACAATTTACATACTTCATAATAATTGTTACCGTATTTTTGTGGTAGGTAGAGGTGAAAGAAGGTGCGGGTGTGAACGGGTCTCAAACTACGAAATTAAAGTTAATGTAAAATTTAACAAGGTTATATTTTCTTTTCAAAATTAAGAAATAACAAGCATGGCAGGTACAGAGTAGCAAGGCCACTATTCGAGAATGTACAATTACAGAGTTACAGGATGGGCTCCGAGAGCCAAACCCACAATACATGAACAATTAGCTCAATCTTACGATATACAGAAATTCAACAAAGGGGCAGAAGACCCCAATCATGCCCCGGAGCACTTGCTCCGAATTACACAGTAAAGCCTCCTCGAGGCATACAACACTCAATTTTCGAGAAAGAGCCACTCGCTCTCAACATTAAGCCTATTAAAGGCCACACCAAACTCCACCTTCAAGTTGTCCTCTAAGGACATAGATACAGGGGTAAAATACCCAACCTACTGAGGCCTATTAAGTAAGAAAAAGGTTAATTACATGACCTCAAAAATAACCACTTGAGAGGAGGCGATCTGCGCTCCTAATACATTTTGTTTAAAACCTGATCTGGCTCTAGGCCGCTAATGCAAGGGCTAATCCCATACTACAGAGGTGACTTTAGAAAAGAACAATTTACCTTACATTAAGGAAGAATCGGTTGTGAGAAATAAGTTCACCTCAAAGCAATATGAGTGGGAGCTCGAGAGGGTTAAGCACTCTCTATCCCAATATGTAGCTTTAAAAGAGAATAGGTGCTAAGAGTAGTTACATTTTAGGAAAAGGTTACATGGTGGAAACGCTTCGGACCCGCCCCGAGAGTTAAACTGCTGAGCTAGCAAGAAAAGAAGTTATTAAAAGGCCATTACCTGGTTATTGAGCTGCTGCCCGAAGAAAGAGGCGCTTCCCGCCCCCTGCTACGTACTTTACACACTGAAAGATGGTACAGAAGTGGCACAGAGACCCTAAAATCAGCAGTTTATAAACTCTCGCAGAAAGTTCGAGGCGTTTCAGGAAGAAAAACACGCGCCCACAATCATTTATTGGCTAGGGTACAGCAACATATCCCCTTTGGAGAAGATACACCTGATTGGTTAGAAATTAATTTTAAAAATTCGGGATTGGCTAAATACAAAACAAGGGGAAAGAAAGGGGTATACAGCCAACTTAAACAATAACAGAAAGAAATTTAACAAGAAACAAACTTTTGAAATAAAAATTTCTCCAAAAAACAGTTCTTTCACTTCGCACTAGGGTGCACTATTGTTGATCTTCAGTAGTGTCCTCTAGAAGAGAAAGTTCACACTTCTTACAATAGGGAAACAAAAATGCGTCGAAAACGACCCAGTTCAGAAACTACAACATTTCCCAGTAGTGACATCTTCTGAGAAACTTGAAAATTAATACCGTAGATAAAGTTCAGACTTCCTCCAGCAGAGGAGTTTCAATTGGCGCAAATTTTAAATAAGCGGCGTGGAGGTGTACCGCCCGGTACAATAATAATAATAATAATAATAATAATAATAATAATAATAATGGCTTTACATCCCACCAACTATTTTTATGGTTTTTGGAGACTCCAAGCTGCCGGAATTTAGTCCCGCAGGCTCGTTCGGCTCAGAGCGAGTGGGATGGGGGTGGGGGCGCCTATATGTCTGGAAAACGGCGCAACCTGTCAGAGAGATCGCTGGAATGTAGTAGTTTCTCTCTGCTATTAGTCATGTAAGAGGAGAACTCACTTTTTCACTTGCACGCACTGATTCCTTAACTTGAATAGAATTGTACAGAGAACTCTAAGGTGCAACACTTCTGATTATTACCACACAAACAACACAAACTGCAGCAGCTTTAAACTTACATGTGTCTGCTCTTGCTGCCACCTTGGCCTTCTTTCTGAGGTGGAATTCAATAGCATTCAAACCTGGTGTATTTTCTGTATTTTCTCCATTCATGTCTATTTGATCAAAGGTTGCATTTTTTTAAAAATTAATGTCCAAAAATATAAGCAAATAAGCAAGCAATATTGTGATCACAGCCACAGAACCTGAACCACACGGATGCAACTTTTCATTTCAAAAATCTTTCATGCATTGACTGGGATTCGAATTTCAGCCACCTTCGGAGAAATTATTGATAATTCTACTTGGCTATCATGCTCCTGCAAATACCAAAAAATATCCTAATTAATTCATTTATCGTATGGCTTTTGGTGCTGAGTGTTTGGCTCTACTGGTCCTGGTTTTTCTATTTGACTCCCATACACAATCTGCTTGTCTGGATGTGGTATTATAATGGGGCAGGGAGAGGGTGAAACCTGGTGTCCTGTCGAATAAGACCAAAGGGTCTGCTCAAAACTTTACATCTCCATCTGACTGACGAATCACCATCAACAGTATGATGTGCCCTCACTCCACATGAACACTGCGGAGAGGTTTGTAATTGAACCCAGGCTTTTGGCACGGTCTACCCTAACCACTGTATCAGACCAGGCAGGCTTTTTCCAAATTAAAAATGTTGGATGGATGTCATATTCTTATTTTTGGATTTAAATTTAGTATGTTGTTGCAGCAAATTATGAGTTTGTTTGTAACAGACTTGTCTAAACTTCAGTTGCTCTGAACAACTTTGCGAGAGTTGAATCATATTATGAAGTAGCCTATCCGAGTGGCTCAGACGGTCTGCCCCCAACTTGGCTGGTTCGAACCTGGCTCAGTCTGGTGGTATTTGAAGGTGCTCAAATACGTCATCTCGTGTTGGTAGATTTACTGGCACGTTGAACTCCTGCGGGACTAAATTCCGGCAGCTTGGCGTCTCCAAAAACCGTTAAAATAGTTGGTGGGATGTAAAGCCATTATTAGTATTATGAAGTATGTAAATTGTTTTAAATAGCACCTAGTTTTTAATTTCAGTACACAATATGTTACGTAAGTTATGTACTCTGTTTGCTTTCAGGTCATCTTGGGTGAAAACTGGAGATGCTCGTTGCATGCTGAAAGACATTGGTTGTCAACTGGAGGACTGTGTATTAGAACTAGAATGGGTTGGGAGTGAGAAAGACAGTTTGGACTCTGGAACACTTACTATTCTCAGCCCTGAAAGGAATCATACTAAGGTATAATTCTCATTTATGGCATGAAAAACTCGGTTGAAATCTGTCATGTAATACATACGCCAGACTGATTTCAGATGGAACGTTTCCTCCATAATTTCTTATTTCCTCCTTCACTTCTATTCATGTATTGCACCATAATTGGATGGTGTTATGCATCAACTGACCAAGCACCAAAATTGATTTTTTTAGATTATTGCACCATCTGGTAGCTAAAGGTGTAAACTTTACATAGGTTATTGTTCGGACTTTTATTCTCAATATGATTTCGCGGGAAATGAGTTTTGACCAAACGCCAACCTCTCAATCATTAAATTGAAGTTTTGCATCAAGTGACCAACCACCATTTCTGAGTCCGAATTACGCATCACATGACCACACGACAAGAGTGCAGTCACTTGGTCGTGTGATGCTAAATGTAGATTCCCGCATAGCAGATTACCCGGCAGGTTTTTTCAGTATTGCACAGCATTGTTTCTCTGCAACGTGTCATCATTGTAGGTAACCTACTCTTTCCTTATTTACCAAAATCCCTCATTGTGGTAATAAGTATTTAAGCCTAAGAACATAGCAATGGACCAATATCCCCATATATCTTGGTCTGAGCGAATTCTCTTGTTAACGAAACAGGCTGAATGTGTGGGAAATAGATTTCAAAAAAGATAAACATTTTCTTTAAAATATTTTGATGCAGAATGCACTGTTTGAGTGAACATTAAGAAATCTAGAGTTGGTCGCCGCCTTCAGAATGAAAAAGGATCAGTTTTACATGGTCTGCTCTCTCCGTTATGGCCCAATGGAAAACCAGTTTCAGAAGCGAAGGTGAACAACCTGCGCTCCCTCATGAAGCTAATTCCCATGAATTCCCATGAAGCCTTTCTATAAGGACTTGTTTAGTGTTTCTGGAATAGACGATGATATAGATGGGTTTGATTGTGGAAATATGGATTTTGAACTCAAAAATTCTTAAAGTTCTGCATTATATTACACTTGGAGAAACTGTGTGTTTATGATGCCTTAATACTATGATCTAAAAGCAAAGCGAAGCAAAGCAAAGCAAAATCACCTCCGTACAGGCCATGAAGGCCCTTGGAGGAGTGGAAGGTAAAGGCTTCCACCATTGTTAACCTCGGCACGTGATGGGGTAGAGTGGTCAGCTCTACGCCCGGCCGCCTTTTTCCCCCAGGAATTTACCTGGTACTCATTTTTGGTGAACCTCACGGCCATATGCACCTTCGGAAGTGGATATCTCGTTTCTTAAATTTTACGACTTTCTGACGGTGATTCGAACCCACGTCCTTCCGGGCGAACCGAGCACGCCTTTACCGCCTCGGCCAGGCAGCCCCTAATACTATGATCTACCAGTGTAATTTCTATACTATATTCTAAAATTAATGGTTTTTTCTATGTCATGTTCTATTCTGTTATGTATAATTTAATCCTGTACTTAAATAAGCAATAAAATTAGTTAACAAGTATCATACTTTACACTGCACTGAATTTTTAAAAGTCAAATCGATCACTAAATGACAATTTTATTTGTTGGTCATGTGATGTAAAACAAAAACTAATGTAACCGCAATAAAGCATCAAATGACCAAGCGCCATTATCTCAGATTATGACAATATACTTCAAATATCCCTAAATTTGATACATTGAGAAGAAAATTTATGTTTCTATCTTCATTGTGGTATATAATACCTCATATTTAAGGGGAAATATGAATTAATACAAAGGATTTTGCGTTTGTGTCAATATCTCAAAATCTACTTTTGGCGCTTGGTCAAGTGATGCATAACACCATCCAATTATCCTTGTGCATCATAATCTCTAGCAGTACAATGGAGTCCTTTGCTTTGTGGGATACTTTCAGTTTTGGGCATTAATTGAAATTGTCTCCAAGGTTGAATATTTGCAAGATGGATTGACAAAATGAGCATGCTTGTTGGGAAATCCACATATGAGTCTTTGCTGACATATCAAGGTGATAAAGGAGAGAGAGAGAGAGATATTTATTAATACACAACTTGTTTTTGTTTATGATTCATGCGTCTTAACTTGTCCAGTTCAAACACAATTTCAAGAAAGATTTCAGAGTGCAAAAGTTCCAGGTTTTACAACAACTCATGCTTTTCATTATCAGTTTCATACTATGAAGTGCTCAACTTCTTAAAGCTGTGCCAAAAATGTGTAGAGAAGTAAGACTGGCAGTTTAAGCATCTCCTTTCATAACGTGTGTAAGTTACAAACTTCTTAGGATAGTTCATGATAATGACAGTCATGCTCACTGACAGGTTCTTAACCCTTTTTCTCTCAGGCTATTTTCACTAGTCAAGCCCAAAACACTCAGACCATTTTTCATGTTTATGCATGTTAAAATGTAGAAAATTGCCTTATAAAGAAATCGCCAGATACAAAATTGAAAAAATCACAATAGTACACCATTCAATATAGTTTTAGGAAAAAAAAATCCAAAATTGTTCATGGCCTATTTTATTACAAAAAAAAATTGAAAACGGGAAAATATTTTACAAAAAGTAAAAATCTGTTTTCAAATACGAAAAAATAATCTGTTCCGTTGTGATATTGTTGATCAGTCATTCTGAAAATAAGAACATTCAATTCTGTATAACATGATATAATTTTTTTTTTCTGTATTCTTATTTAGTCATGAGTTACAGCTCCTGACGTAAAGAACTGTACACGTACCTTCCGGAGTTCGCATGTATGTTTGGAAAACATTCTCCTATTACCACTATCTGTAAAATCCAACTCACTCTTCTTATTCTTTTTCTACCACTTTTCCTACACCAACCCTAGGTATGAAGGGATGTAATCACTATCGCGTCTTTCTGTGGTGGTTGGTTGTGTAGTGTGTTGAGACAAACACAAACCACCCAGTCCCCAGGTCAGAAGAATTAATCAAAGGTGATTAAAATCCCCGACCTGGCCGGGAATTAAACCCCTGGACCCTCTGAACCGAAGGCCTCAACGCTGACCATTCAGCCAATGAGTCGGACTATAATCTGAATCACTATCAGCTATAAAGTCACTGTCATCATCTAAAGCATCTAAATAATCCAAGACTTTGGAATTATTTAGCCTAGAACTTGGCCCAGCCATTTAAAACAATTAGGCCTACCCATGGCACGAAAATCGAATAACACGGAATGTTAAACTAAACTTCACTTGAGAACAGCGATAAATATAACAAACAAGAAACTACGATTAAAATGGAAACAGTATGATGAAAGAAAACACGTATTTTGCAGTTTAAAGAAGACTATACTCGCAAGCAGCACACTTCAACTCACCATGCAGTAAACATACGCGGTTTGATAACTTCATTTGTTTCAAACAGATGAGCTTAGTGTCTCTCTCTCTCTCTCCCTCTCTCTTGAGAAAGTGTAAACTAGATCCAAAAGGTACTATTGCTGTCTTTTCCTGACATCTGGGAGTCCTTTAAGGTACTAATACACCCATCCGAACACAGATCGGCTCGCTGAGCGTGTGAGAGTTAATTGAAATACTGTCCCTGCACTACTCCAATCCCCATTCCTTCTCACAAGACAAACCATAGGGAATAGTGCAAGCGGTTGGCACTCCCTTACAGTACATATTGCCATGCAAGGTTTATGGCTCTTTTAAGAACAATTGCCAAAAATTATAGTATTAGGTTACATGACTTTACCTCTAGGGAAACACTTGTTTGAATTAAAAGTACAAGAACATTGCCTAGAGAACCTTCCTCTTCAACCATGGATGATGGAGAAATACTACTGACCACAATTTAGAAATAGTTCATGTGGGTAAAACTGGTTAGGACGTTTTTGTAGGGACCAAAAAAAGTAACTTCTTAAAGAGGGAATGTGCTAAAAAATGAAGAACATTTGTGCTGTTAAATTTAAGGTTAGGTTTTAACATAAAAATAATTATGATGAAAACAAAGAAACAAGTGTTTATAATTCATGAAATAATGAAATACAGTAGAAGTCCTTTATAGCGAGAATTCACAACAGCGAAAAATTTACTCGCTATAACGGATTGTCGTTATATCGGATTTTTGTATGAAAGTCGGAAAACCCTTCATGCACATTAAAATCGGTATGAAACGGCAATCAGTTTGTTCAAAACTTGCGTTTTCGCAGATGATATCTATACTACGGCTTACTTGTTTGATATTTTTCGTAATCCGATACTACGTGAAAGTGTATGTTTAATTACATTCTGAAAAAAAAAAAGTACCGGTACCGTATTTGTCCGAATCCAAGATGAACCCTACTTTTTCCTTCAAAAAATTTAAATCAGGCTCAAAAAGATGTTTGCAAAATCATATGAATGCCTTCTTGTACAGTGGTCCTACGCATTTTAGACTATTTTTTGACGGCGAACTTTGACTTTCGTTACGCCGTATTTGTTTGTTTTTTTTTTTTTTGTTTTTTTTGTTTTGTTTTGGCTGCACAATTCTTTATTTCCGCGGGTTTAAGGACCATTAACTTAACATTGGCATCATAATACCGAAGAGAACTCGTTGAAAATTTTCCGGTAATACCTACTCCATGCGTCTCTACAATACAACGATCCATCAGGAAATTATTCTTGCTGTCTATAAAACGGTTACTTTTACGCAGCGTCAGATATAACCGGCTACCGCTAAACGCACGTCTCGCTTGTCGGGTTCGGGCAAATTCAGCGGCTAGCGATGTATAGGCCTAATCGCGAACGTTGATAGTCAACGAACGGGTTTATTGCGCCACGGTATGTCCATTCCGCACTTGCGTTTTTCATGCACATACCTCACAATTTCATCTTCGACTTCTTTAAAGCGTCCTTGTTGCGGACCACTGAATGCATTTTTTTGTACAGTACGCATTTATTTTAACTCTTTGTCTTCACGCTAACGCCAAATATTGGCTTTAGTTAGGCCTATGCCGTATTTTCTTGCGGCTGCACAATTATTCTACAATTCCCAGTGTTTAATAAACATTAACTTAAAATTGGCATCATAATATCGACTAGAGCTCGTTGAAAATTTTCCGGCAATAGCTTTTCCACGTATCTTTACAATACGACTATCCATCACGAAAATATTCCTGCTGTCTATAAACCTTAATTTTACTAAGCGTCAAGTACAATAGACGCGTTATGACTCTTCCACTGAGTAGCCATGGTTTTTCTAAGAATTCGAAGGGTAGCCTGTTTTGATGCCATTCTGCAGATTTGAGAAACACACAGGCACTGCACAGCTAGCGATGTGTAGTAAAGAGGCGGTCGTTTATTGTGAACGAGTTCTGTGCGCGTGTGAAAAGAAGCAGCGTGGTTACAGCGGTAGTTGCCAGTGGGATCCATGTTAGGCCGCGAATGCAACAACCCTTGAGTTTTCGCATGAGATTCTGAGAGAAAAAAGTCTTGGATTTGGAGAAATACGGTATCACTCCGGAGATTTCTGTATCAAACACCTCAGCTTTCTTCTTCAAACAGCGTCAACTAACCTAACCGTATATGTAGCCTATCATGAAAACATTTGAAACGCATGTAGAGAAATAAACTCCTCGCCGTAACTAAACGCGAGAAGATATGAAATATCCTCTGAAATCAGTGATGTACGGTACTCTGCCATATCTTGAGGTGTATCGCATTCTTACTTAATTTCCGTATATAACATTAAAATTAAGATATAGTTTACTTCAGTCTTTATTTTTAAAGAGTTAACAACTGCTATCGACCACGTTATTTAGACATTTATTACAAAAACGTGTTATCCTCTTTAATTTCGAATTTTCTTTAGAGAACAGCAGTCGATGGGTATTACTAATCAACTCCAACATCGCCTTTGAATGTCAACGAGAGAGCTCGCAAATGCACAAAGTGAGAAAACTATACCGTACCGATGATGATCGGTCGCATTTTGTTGCAAACGTTTCAGTTTTCTTATTCAAACAGCGTCACATATCCTAAATTAACCGTACTGTACGTATCATGAAAACACACTTCAAGCGCCAGTAGAGAAATTATACCTTTCTCGCTATGAATTTTCATAACAGCCTTTCCGTAATTTAACCAGACGCGACAAAATATAAACTAACATCTGAAATCGATCAAGCACTCTGCCATATCTCGAGGTGTATCCCATTCTTATTTAATTGCAGTATTTAGCCTCAAAATTAAGCGGTCGTTTAGTCAGCCTTAATTTTTAATGAGTTAACAACCGTTATCGGACACGTTATTTACGCATTTATTACGAAAAAAATGTTCTCTTTCATTTCTAATTTTCTTCACGGAACAGCTGTCGACGGATATTACTAATCGCCTCTGACATCGCCGTCGAATGTCGATGAGAGAAATCGCTGGTGTACATAGCGAGGAAACGATGCTGAAGGTAATCGATCGCATGCAATATCATCGCTGGGGTGCATAAATATCGGTAACAGAAAAAATCGCCCGCGCTTAATCGCTCGTAATAACGGATGCTCCAGTGATAGGGTTCTCGCTGTAACCGAAGGACAATACACAGTTTAATATAGGAATTTTGAAGGGACAGAAAAAGTCGTCGCTATGACGGAGTTCTCGTTATATGCCGTACTCGCTATAGCGGACTTCTACTGTAATACATTTTAAGAACACCAACATAGCAAAACATCAAGGAAAATGTTGTTAAGAGACACGATCTATACACGTTGCTTACAATTATATTTAAAGTTATCATAGGGACGTCCAACATTTGGGCTATTTGCACACGTTTCATGTGTGGATTAGCATCCACTTTCTCAATAAACTTCAATTATTCATTATTTGTAAACTGTCTAGCTTTCTTCTCCTCCATAACTGAATGTCCTGCAAACCACTGTGCATAAGTATGCCCGCATCAATGACTGGCTTGAGACTGACGCTACCTGCCGCTGTAGGCCGACAAGCTAGGGCCGTGAAATTAAGCTCCCTACCAAATCCTCACCCAGGCCTGTCTCTGGTGCATCGTGCGCGCAATGTGGCCGGAATGCTAATGTAAATTTCTTATGGTGGGAATATTACGAACGTACGAAAGAGTGACGTAAAAGTTTCTTTAACATGTATTTAATTGGACATGGACTGGGACTTTAGAATAATGACGTCAGTGTTCTCCCCAGAAATTTTTGTCAGCTGGGTGTCAGGAATGAGTCGCCGGGTGGGAAATAGACTGTAAAAAGTGGATATGATAAAATTTCAGTTTATTCCCCTCAGGGCATTAATAATATCAAACAGGTAAACATCAACTGCATAATTGAACTATTTTAGTGTTATCACAAACAAGACATAACAGAGTATTTTGAACTTCTACTGTTCTACTCTTCATTCATAATAATGTAACACGGAGCTTACCATTTTTTTGCTATAAAGTGCCATACGGGTTTGTGACATCGTGCGGAATCGCATGCGATTCCACGCTAATCCAGGCACCACTTGCACATGACACTGTGGTACTCAAGCTAAACATTTAAACTCCAATGTAATTGATGCAATTGTTCTGACTATAATGAAGATTTGTCATAATAAACAGTTTTACAGTATTTCAATTTGAAACACCCAACAACTCAAATATATATTAATACTTGCTGATGTACCCATGCTTCGCTACGGAATTCTACATTGTATACGGAATTCTAGTGTAGACGTTGTGAGCAAGGTTGTATTAAATTACATAGCTCTTAACGTTACCTTCAAAACACTACGGGGAAGTCACCAAACATCTTTTCTCACATGAAGACTGAGTTAGGGAATTTTCACTGTAATGGTAGTCCTGCTTGCATACCATCAGTCACAATCAGATTTGGGAGTTTTCATTATAATGGTCGACACTCACTTTTTACATCCTGCCTTTTTACATCCTCAGAAAGACTGTCTTAGTGGTCTTCCGAACTGAAATGAACATACATTACAATGACTTCAGTAGGAATGGCACGATTAAAAGCAATGCTTTCATATGAAATACGCGATCAAATGAAACACCACATATTTTCTCACTTTTAACGAACAGGACTACACTGCTAATCTAACAGTCCAAAGTTCCAGAGCTGGAATGACCAGGCCGCAGACAGCCATGATCCGTGAGCACTCTTGGTCCCTTTTCGGCGGGGAGGGAGTCAAATAGTGGCGACTCCCAGGGCAAAAACTATCCCCTTTTACTAATCTATTTCCTAGGAGTACCCTATGAGTCAGAAAATATAAATCCACTACACTGGCGGTGGAAAAATCTATCTGACTTGGAGGCAAATTTTTCTTCACTGATAATTTAGAATAAAATTAATGTAGAATTTAATAAAAGTGAAGAGGAAGAAACTTTTCTTAAGAAATGGCTCTTTTCAGGGTTGAATTTTGAGTTCACTAGTTGCAAATCGAGGATTGTGGCGACGTTTAGTAAATTCTCAGAGGCTTGCAGACTGAACGCTGAAAGGCATAACAGTCTATAATGATAATGTATGTATGTATGTATGTATGTAGTGAATTGTGGTGCTATAATTTGGAATAGGCCCAAATTGTTATTCTAGACCAGGCCATACTGATACTACTACTACTACTACTACTACTAAGTCAGCCTCTGCCTTAAGTATGCACACTGCTCATTCAAACAGCGCGTCAGAATAGGGATCGAATAACTGGAATACTCTGAAGAACCAGTGTGTAACGTACCAACTGTATCAGAAAATGTATGAACCAGAGGAATGGCATGCTAAGGAAGAAAGTTTTCCAACTCCCTGGCTATTTCCGGCCAATATTCAGTCAGACTATTATACTAAGTATGCGGCAGTAATCCCATCTATCGGAGTTGAGAGGCAGCATAAGAGACAAATAACATCATAGCAAACAATGGTCAGTGTAATCTTGTTGTTGATCAATGTTATGCACTTTCAATATTGTAGGCCTTCACTTTGTTTTCTTCCGACTCCGAAATACCACTCTTATCATAGTCTGTACGGTAAAACTGAATAAAACATAAATGGTCGGAAATTGTATTCTCTGTAACTTATGTTATGCAGTACTTTTCGATAGGACCAAATATATAGGTATTTAAAAAAATTAAATTTTAGGCTCCTTCCCCTAAACTATAATTTCATCCAGGGTGAATAAATTTGTTTATATCTTAGACTGTATTTTCTTATTCCACAACTCTATATACAGATTTTCATCAAATTCTGTTATCCCATTTCTCCCATTTTCTCATGGCTCGGTGTCGATATGGACTTGGCAACAAACATACAAATTCATGAATATCTGTGTTATCATAGCCGGTACGGTAAAAATGTATAAGACATAAATGGTTGGAAATTGAATTCTATATAACTTTGGTTATGTAGTATTTATCGATATGACCAATAACAATATAAATATTTGAGAACTAAAGTGTAGGCCTTCCCTTAAACTACCCTTTCATTCAGTGTGAACAAAATGATTTATAGCCTAGATTGTAGTGACTCATTCTCTGACTTTCCATACCAGTTTTCAATGGGATAGGACCACTAATGATGTAAATATTTAAGAATTAAATTTTAGGCGTTCCCCTATACTACCATTTTGCTCAGCGTGAATAAAATTATTTATAGCCTAGATTATACCAACTTATTCCTCGACTTCGCTTACCAATTTTTATTAAGATAGGACCACTAATAACATAAATATTTGAAAATTAAATTTTAGGCCTTCCCCTAAACTACCATTTCTATCAGCGTGAATAAAATTATTTATGGCTTAGATTGTAGCGACTTTTCCCCGACTTTGCATACTGATTTTCATTAAATTCTCTTTAGCTGTTTTCTAGTGATGCGTGTATAGACAGACAGAAATTACGGAAATGTAAAAAGTGCATTTCCTTGTTACTGTGGACATGACCGATACAGAAATACCATTCTTTTCAAATTCTGAGCAATGCACAGGCAAAACTCTTATTTTATATATATAGATTATAGAATTATTTTTTTTTTTTGCTAGTTGCTTTACGTCGCACCGACACAGATAGGTCTTATGGCGATGATGGGACAGGGAAGAAAGCGTCCGTGGCCTTAATTAAGGTGCAGCCCCAGCATTTGCCTGGTGTGAAAATGGGAAACCACGGAAAACCATTTTCAGGGCTGCCGACAGTGGGATTCCAACCTACTATCTCCCGAATACTGGATACTGGCCGCACTTAAGCGACTGCAGCTATCGAGCTAGAGAGTTTGCTTCAAAATTCAGGCCCTCATAAATGTTGTTCAGCTATTTTGTATTTCCAGAGCACAAGACCGCACTTTTGCCACATTCCAGCCAACTCTGTGATGTATCATGTCTGCCTCTCACTCAGAGACCCTACATTATCAAGCATTTTATTACAGGTAAAAGTTTTCTCTCAGCCACATGGAGTCCTATGAGAGGCTGCAGACAAAGCCAATAGAATGAGGATATTATCGTGCTAATTATGACACTCCAATACCTTCATGCCATCTGGCTCTGCAGCAGTGATCTTGGAAGTTGAACATCATAAAATGTGGCATAAAATTATTTGTTTTGTCACATTCCTAACCAGTAACTACACCCTCGCCTCCATTTCTGTGTTTGTTAATAAATGAATCATGTAAATAATGGACTAGTGGTAGTTAAGTGCAATATTTAGCCAAAGTTTTAAGACAGTTGGTGTTATTTTTAGGTTTAAGTCATAAGTTAATGTTTATGGATCTTGTTTTTTAATTAGGTCTTGCCCGTTTTGTAAAATTTGTGTATACTTTATGCATTGTTTATTGTAACCTTGTCTATGTATATTTTTCTCATTTTTGGCTGATGATGATGCACACCAGCATCGAAACCGGTACCGAGTATAATAAAATGTTATAATATTTCTTATAACATTATATGGTATTTATTGAATAAGTGGACCTCTCTTGTTTCCATTAGATTCTCGGTTCAGTACAGAATTAACATGAAGTTTTTAAACTTGAATACATACATACATACATACATACATACATACATACATACATACATACATACATACATACATACATACATACATACATACATACATACATACATACATACACTGACTGACAGAGCAAATGCAACACCAAGAAGGAGTGGTTCGAAAGGGATGAAAGTTGGGGAAAAAACAGAGACGGCACGGACGAATAATTGATGTTTATTTCAAATCGATATGCAGGTTACACAATGCGCACGGCATCGACTCAGTAGGATGTAGGACCACCGCGAGCGGCGATACACGCAGAAACACGTCGAGGTACAGAGTCAATAAGAGTGCGGATGGTGTCCTGAGGGATGGTTCTCCATTCTCTGTCAACCATTTGCCACAGTTGGTCGTCCGTATGAGGCTGGGGCAGAGTTTGCAAACGGCGTCCAATGAGATCCCACACGTGTTCGATTGGTGAGAGATCCGGAGAGTACGCTGGCCACGGAAGCATCTGTACACCTCGTAGAGCCTGTTGGGAGATGCGAGCAGTGTGTGGGCGGGCGTTATCCTGCTGAAACAGAGCATTGGGCAGCCCCTGAAGGTACGGGAGTGCCACCGGCCGCAGCACATGCTGCACGTAGCGGTGGGCATTTAACGTGCCTTGAATACGCACTAGAGGTGACGTGGAATCATACGCAATAGCGCCCCAAACCATGATGCCGTGTTGTCTAGCGGTAGGGCGCTCCACAGTTACTGCCGGATTTGACCTTTCTCCACGCCGACGCCACACTCGTCTGCGGTGACTATCACTGACAGAACAGAAGCGTGACTCATCGGAGAACACGACGTTCCGCCATTCCCTCATCCAAGTCGCTCTAGCCCGGCACCATGCCAGGCGTGCACGTCTATGCTGTGGAGTCAATGGTAGTCTTCTGAGCGGACGCCGGGAGTGCAGGCCTCCTTCAACCAATCGACGGGAAATTGTTCTGGTCGAATGGCGGTTGACGTGGCGTGCGGGGCTGCCACCGCTTGGCGGCGGATGCGCCGATCCTCGCGTGCTGACGTCACTCGGGCTGCGCCTGGACCCCTCGCACGTGCCACATGTCCCTGCGCCAACCATCTTCGCCACAGGCGCTGTACCATGGACACATCCCTATGGGTATCGGCTGTGATTTGACGAAGCGACCAACCTGCCCTTCTCAGCCCGATCACCATACCCCTCGTAAAGTCGTCTGTCTGCTGGAAATGCCTCCGTTGACGGCGGCCTGGCATTCTTAGCTATACACGTGTCCTGTGGCTCACGACAACACGTTCTACAATGACTGTCGGCTGAGAGATCACGGTACGAAGTGGGCCATTCGCCAACGCCGTGTCCCATTTATCGTTCGCTACGTGCGCAGCACAGCGGCGCATTTCACATCATGAGCATACCTCAGTGACGTCAGTCTACCCTGCAATTGGCATAAAGTTCTGACCACTCCTTCTTGGTGTTGCATTTGCTCTGTCAGTCAGTGTGCATACATACATACATACATACATACATACATACATACATACATATATATTCATTTTATAGACTATTATGCCTTTCAGCATCCAGTCTGCAAGCCTCTGTGAATTTAGCTACTGATGCCACATTTTTCTATTTGCAACTAGTGCTGTTGTCTCATTTAGTTCTATACCTCTTATCTTTAAATCGTTAGAGACTGAGTCTAACCATCATCATCTTGGTCTCCCTCTACTTCTCTTAACCTCCATAACAGAGTCCATTATTCTCCTAGGTAATCTATCCTCCTCCATTCACCTCACACAACCCCCCATCGAAGCCGGTTTATGCATACAGGTTCATCTATCGAGTTCATTTCTAATTTAGCCTTTATCTCATCATTCTGAGTAACCTCCTGCCATTGTTCCCACTTGTTTGTACCAGCAATCATTCTCAGTACTTTCATGTCTGTTACTTCTAACTTATAAATAAGATATCCTGAGACCATCAAGCTTTCGCTCCCATAAAGCAAGGTTGGTCTGAAAACAGACAGATGTAAAAATAGTTTCATCTAGGAGCTGACTTCGTTCTTACAGAATACTGTTGATCGCAACTGCGAACTTACTGCATTAGCTTTACGACACCTAGATTCAATCTCGCTTACTATATTACCATCCTGGGAGAACACACAACCTAAATACCAGTACTTGATATTATCAGCCTGTTCCAGCTTTGTATCACCAATCTGGCATTCAATTCTCTTGGATTTCTTACCTACTGACATCAAGTTTAGTCTTCGAAAGGCTAATTTGCATATTCACTCATTGCACTTATTTTCAAGTTGCAAGATATTGGACTGCAGGCTTTTAGCACAATTCCTCATTAAGACCATGTTGTCAGCATAGGTCAGGCTGCTTATAAATTTCATCCTAAATGAATCCCTCTCTGCCACTTTATACCTTACAGCATATGATCCATGTAAACTATGAAGAACAAAGGTGAAAGATTACAGCATTGTCTAACCTCTGTAAGCACCCTGAACTAAGAACTCATTCTACCATCAATTCTCATTGCAGCCCAATTGTCAACATAAATACCTTGGATTGATTTTAACAATCTGCACATAATTCCATAGTCCCCCAGTATGGCGAACATCTTTTCCCTCAGTACCCTGTCATATACTTTCCCTAGATCTATGAAACATAAACATAACTGTCTATTCCTCTCGTAGCATTTTTCAATTACGTGGCGCATACTGAAAATCTGATCTTGATCTGATCTGTGGTCTGAAACCACACTGGTTTTCATCCAACTTCCTCTCAGCCATTGATGGCACCCTCCCTTCCAAGATACCAGTGAATACTTTGCCTGGTATACTAATCAGTGAGACACCTCGATAGTTGTTGCAATCCTTCCTGTTCCCTTTCATATGGATTGGTGCAGTTACTGCTCTGTCCAATCAGAAGGTACCTTACTAACATTCCATGCTAATATTATTACTCTATGATGCCATTTTATCCCTCCCTTTCCACTATATTCACTATTACAAGTTTAATTTAATCTATTCGTACTGTTTTATGACAATGGAGTTTATTTACCATCGTTTCTTCTTTCTCAAGCGTAATTTCACCAACATCATTGTTCTTCTCCCTGTGAGCTTGGTTGTTGGCGATGTCACCAGGAAGATTTTCTTTTACTTTGAGAAGATTTTCAAAATATTTCTTTGACCTATCCTTGGATCTATTATGATATCAACTGAGTTACCGAAAACACTTTTCCCTCCCTTCCTAGGATTCTTTATTACTGTCCAGAAAAGTTTCCCTGCTGCTTGACCTTGCCTTTCCAGTTTATTACCAAAATCGTCCCATTATTTCTTTTTGGATTCAACAACTATTTGATTCACGCTGTTTCATTCATCCACATACAATTCCCTGTCTGTATCAGCCCTTGTTTGGAGCCATTTCTGATACGCCTTCTTTTTATGTTTAAAAGCTGCTTTCACTTCATCATTCCACCAAGATGTGCACCTTTTGCCATCTTTACACACAGTTGTTTCTAGGCATTCCCTTGCTGTTTCTACTAGGGTATCCCTGTATCCTGCGCATTCTCTTTTTATATCCTGAACCTGCTTTAGTATCTATTGTTTGGAAATTTTCTCTAATCTTATCCATACACTTCTAATTCCCTTGTCCTGGAGATTTTCTAGCCTTGTTCATCTGCAGATATATTTCACTTTGTCTATCCTAAGCCTAGAGTTACTTAGTTCACTACAGATCTGTATCATTAAAAAAAAATTTTTAATTTTTTTTATTTACACGAAATTAAATGTACATAATGATGTACTCCCAAATTGAATAAAATATACATTAATTTATTTCAAGAAACTCGTCATAATCTTCACATGCTTTAGGGTGGCAGGTTGATTGGCTCAGACGGTTGAAGCGCTAGCCTTCTGAGCCCAACTTGGCACGTTCGATCCTGGCTCAGTCCAGTGGTATTTGAAGGTGCTCATTTACGTCAGTCTCGTGTCGGTGGATTTATTGGCATGTTAAAGAACTCCTGCAGGACCAAATTCTGGCAGCTTGGCATCTCAAAAAATCATCAGAATATAGTTAGTGGGCGTAAAAACAAAAAAAACCAATAACATTATTATTATTATTATTATTATTATTATTATTATTATTGTTGTATGTCCGGCGCTCCCTTCTCGCTACGCCAGCCAGCTGCACGCGCGCCTGTGTATCATTCTGCTAGCTTCGACGCGCAGCCCTCAGTGCGCGTGCCTGACCATCGAGTGTACTATAAATAGGAGCTCCCTGCCTGCTCACTTGCCCACTTGCCCCGGTGTCCAGCTCCAGAATACACCCTACGTCGAGCACGGAGGCTACTCCTCTTGAAAATGTGCTTCGACCAGGTGGACTGAATTTCTGGCAGTACGAGGTTTCACCTCTGGTCACCGCTCCCTTACCTGTTTCCGCTGCCTATGTTCCGTAATTCTTTTACAAGCCATTTTCATTCCCTAATTTATGCAAGCTCCCTTAGTTTCGCTAGGTGGAATTTCTTCAATCAATTGAACTTGCTTTTTAAGGAATTCAGGCACTTCAACAATCAAGGACTCTCATGAACATTTATGTTAGTGTGCCAGATAGTTCTCGACTATCAACGTGTCAATTCACAAAGACTATCTTTTCAAGATAGAAGTGTATATAAAGACTGCAAACCTGTACATATTGTATAAAGACAGACTTTTCTCAAGATTCAATATTCCTTTTTGCTTCAAAATAAATTTCAGTTATTTGTGTAAATATCATAAAGTGAAGCAAATAAAGTTGTGTTCTGTAAACTTCAACCTTGGTTACAACAATTATTTTTTTTTTTTTTTTTTTCTATTTGCTTTACGTCGCACTGACACAGATAGGTCTTATGGCGACGATGGGATAGGATAGGCCTAGGAAGTGGAAGGAAGCGGCCGTGGCCTTAATAAGGTACAGCCCCGGCATTTGCCTGGTGTGAAAATGGAAAACCACAGAAAACCATCTTCAGGGCTGCCGACAGTGGGACTCGAACCCCCTATCTCCCGACTACTGGATACTGGCCGCACTTAAGCGACTGCAGCTATCGAGCTCGGTATTATTATTATTATTATTATTATTATTATTATTATTATTATTATTATTATTATTATTATTATTATTATTATTATGGGCAGGCAACCTGCTCATCAGATTTGTCATGCAGTTTGCATACCTTCCCCTGATATTTGTAATCTGCTAGTTTTGCCGATGAGTGTGCTGTTTGGTATTAACTGTTGTGGGAAATGCTGTATTGTGTTTTTTGGAAGTTGCGAGTGCAACTTTATCTGACATTGTACTGGAATTTTCTTCCAGCTATGCAGTTTTCATCTTCAATAACCCTAAGCTTATCTGTTGCTGTGAATGAGCAGTTACGATAACTTGTGGCCCTACTTAATTCATGGTTCACACTGCACTTCTAATGTGCTACTGACATCACACAGACCAAGGCCGAAGTATGCTATCCATTGTTTGAGGCCGAGCAGTACCAACATTATTTCAAACTAGTATTTGTACCTGTTCTTTGCGTGGGAATTTCCAATGGATTACATGTTTCCTTCATGAATTTATGTGACGTAACACGGCCCTATTCACTCGATTAAAATATATATTTTCCTACAAAAGCGTGTGGTAGTAACGTGAAATATGTAATGAACCTGAGGCAGAATGTGGAAAATTTCCAAATTTATTGTACAGTACAGTTCCTGGTCCGAAGTTCGCTGCGGTTCTCAGGTTGCATATTATATCTCTGACCACTGGCATGGTGCTCAGGCTTTGATGATACCTCCCTTAATATCTGCCCTATCAAAAAGAATAAAATGGCTCTACTTTTTTTCGTTACCCACATTGAAGTGACATGAACGACATGTCCCATGGGACTTGGACTAAAACTCCAATTTTTTTTAACCATCTGCATTATTATCCGTCATCCAATAAATATTTACTTGGCATAAAGGAACAGAAATAACATATTCTTAAATGATTGTTAGATACAGTCTTTTGATAGACCGAATGTTAACAAAAATATTCCTATAAGTACCAATACCATGTGATTAGCATGACATCATGTGTGCATCCTGTGCGAGTAGATTCCAAATACGTAGTTTGGTTGAAATAAGTCCAGCAGTTTTCCACTTTTAGGAATATACAAACAGATAGGTGACCTCGGTGTTCATTTACATTAGGTGGAGTTAATTTTCAACATCTCCTGTTATGGATTCTTGAAATAACTTTCGGTCTGTCACTGGCTGCAGAGCATGATGCCCATAGGAAATAGTAATATTCTCTGTCATTTGAAGAGTAAGTGAAATGATGTACATAACAAAATTGAATGGACATTTCACATGAAGTCTACAGATTTTACATATAATCAGTAGTATAAGAGAAAATTGAAAACAACTCTTGTAGTCTTCCTCTAAACTCCCAGTCTACTAGTGATTTTTAAATGATATGCATATTGAAACCTGCTCCTGGATGAGCAGACTCTAAATATGAAGTTTGGTTGAGATATAATCAATAGTGTAAGAGAAAATAGAAGAAAACCCTTCTGGTCTTCGTGAGGCTGATTGGCTCAGATGGTTGCAGCGCTGGCCTTCTGACCCGAACTTGGTAGGTTCGATTCTGGCTCAGTCCGGTGGTATTTGAAGGTGCTCAAATATGTCAGCCTTGTGTCGGTAAATTTACTGGCACGTAAAAGAACTCCTGCGGGACTAAATTCTGGCATCTTGGCGCCTCTGAAAACCGTAAAAGTATTTAGTGGAACGTAAAGAGAATAACGTTATTATTCTTCTGGTCTACCCGTAAACTTCCAGTCTATTCACTGATTTTTAAATGATATGCATATCAAAACTTGCTCCTGGATGAGTAAACTCTAAATATGAAGTTTGGTTGAGATGTAGTCAATAGGGTAAA
The DNA here is from genome assembly GCF_040414725.1 of Anabrus simplex. Taxonomy (NCBI): domain Eukaryota; kingdom Metazoa; phylum Arthropoda; class Insecta; order Orthoptera; family Tettigoniidae; genus Anabrus; species Anabrus simplex. Next base: position 1,237,542,590 of record NC_090266.1, on the reverse strand, counting down.
AGCAAATTGAAAAACAAAACAGAAAAACCTCTTCTGGTCTTCCTATAAACCCCTCATCCGTTCAATGATTTTTAAATGACATGTATATCGAAACCTGCTCTTGGGTTAGTAGACTCTAATTACGAGATCTATTCAGCCATTTCCTCATGATGATGGAACAGACAGGCAGGCAGGCAGGCAGACAGGCAGGCAGACAGACAGACAGACAGACAAGCAGACAGACAGACACAAAAGCTAAAAACTACTGATATGACCTTGAGTTGACTTAAAATGGATAAATATATCAAAATATGGCAAAATGAATTTTGTTAGACAACGGACCCCCTTCAAGATAATGTGCGCATCCCAAGTTTTTTTTCGCTAAACTCCAGAAAAAATATGAGCGGAGTATTATGCATGGTATAACTTCGAAAATTGTCATAATATTTCAGGAGTAAGTTCTGAGAATAACAGAAAAAGAACTCTGTTAAGATGTAAGCAGGAAAGTGAAAAACAGAGGTACGGTTTGTGCATGTAATATGCAGTAACTAAAATAGAATTCAGAAACTCATAAAAACATGGTGTAAATTTCTTAGCAAAGATCACTGATTAGATGAATCGATATTTGGTAAGCCTAATTGCTTATAAAAATGGGCTCTGATATGCTACAAGTTGCAAGAAGAATACAAGAGTGATTTTTTTTAATTATTATTTTTTGTCAGTTAGCAGTTCAGTTTGTTATTTGTTGTTCTGTTCCCAATAGAGTTCATTCAATTCTACGTGAGGTTTTTTGAGGGAGTTTAAATGCATCAACTCTGTATCCCTCCTGCTATATTAAATGGCTCATTCAGGACAAAACTGCAACATCCAGGATCTCTCAACGTCCATTGCAACTGAAAGAACACTAAACAAAGAACATTATTGTTCAGTGATTTAGTTACTCTGTCATTTATACACAGTTTTTTTTTTTCCATATCTGGACTGAGTAGCTCAGACAGTAGAGCACTGGTCTTCAGAGCCAAACTTGGCAGGTTTGGTTCTGTCCAGTAGTAATTGAAGGTGCTCAAATAGGTCAGCCTTGAGTCTGGCATATAAAACAACTCCTGCGGGACAAAATTCTGGCACCTTGACGTCCAAAAACCATAAAAGTGGTTAGTAGGACATAAAACCAATATGTCCTTTTTTTAAAAATTCAGTTAAAAATATTGTGAAATAAAGGTTTACAAAGTTCTAGTATTATTAATGTTGTGCTGGTAAATTCTGAATTATTTTCTGCTGCCTTCCGCCCACCTTGGTGGAGTCACTCGTGTGAACTGTGTCCCACCCATTTTACAACCTTTGCACTTCCTGATACCAACCCTCTCTGAAGGAATGTTTTCACTATTGTATGTTTCTGCAATGGTTGGTAGTGGGATGTTTTTTGTATATCAAGGGGTGTGACAAACACAAATGCTCAGTCCCCAAACCAGAGGAATTAACTAGGCACAGCTGAAATCCCCAACCGAGATGAGAATCGAACCCAGGATCCTCCAAACCAAAGGTCATGATGCTGACCATTCAGATAAAGAGCCATACAAGGTGATTAATTTTATATCTGAATATAAAATCTAGAAAGTGTAAAAGTAGTTAATAGTACGTAAAACAAATAACTGATTCATCATCGCCGAGCCAAAAGTACTGGAATAAAGAAATGAAATTTTGGGGATACATTTATAATTCAGCGTTTGTGCTCACTAAGGGAGGATCTTTGGATATTCCTTTCCTAAGGGGGTTAATGCTGTCATTTCTTGATGGATACAGTACTTTTGTATCAATCTCTTGGCACAGGCCAGAGTAAAGTGTAGCTTCCACCGAAGTCCCAGTCAACATCCATGGCTGTGACAATATGGAAGCTGCTGGGGTATGAGTAGTGCTGAGTAATGACATGCAGAGCACGACTGGTGCGTCTGAGTGTTACGAAAGGTGCTGCTCATAGGGTCATTCGTGCTGCAGTAGTACTTTCTGACCCAGTGAGGAAAGCAATGACAAACTACCTCACTCCTCATCTTGCCTAGTACGCCTCATTGTGGTGCTGTCATTGGTTTTTGCGGTTTCCTTATAACCGCATAACCTTTAGTGGTGCTATTTGAGGATCCAGCCAGCCTCTGAGCTGATGACCTAACAGACAGACAAGGGGGTTAAAAGTGGGGTGAACTTTTAAAATGAGTGTGTCTATATCTGAATAACTTAACAGGGAAAGACATGGTATCTCCTTTAAAAGTAAGGAAACACATATTTTTCTGTTTTTGGAAAATCCTCTTAAGGGGTGAAAAAGGGTGAAAAATAGGTTGAATACCTTTTATGAGGATACTTATATCTCAAAAACGGAAGATGTTACAGTCATGAAAATCGGTATTTGGAATCTCCTTTAAAAATAAACACGTATTTTGGAAAATCTATTTAAGAGGGGGCAAGCAGGAGTGACAAAGGGGGTGAATTTTTAAAACGAGTATATCTACAATATATCTAAAAAAGTAACATGTTATAGACATGAAAATTGGTATTTGCAATCTCCTGTAAAAGTAAAGGAATGCGTATAAATTATTTTCTGAAAATCCACTTGAGGGGAAGTGTTAAAGGGGGTGAAATTTTAAAATGAACATATCCACAATATATCTAAAAAAAAATTAACATATTACTGGCATGAAAATTTGTATTTTTAATCCCTTTTAAAAATAAAGTATATTTTTTGTTTAAAAAAACACTTAAGGGGTGGGGGTTAAAAAAGGACAAAAAAGGGGTTGAATTCTTTTTATGAGGATACTTAAATCTCAAGATGGACTCTCACCCATTCTTTTCAACTGTGTTCTTGAAAAGGTCATCCATCAGTGGAGAAACCAACTACCCAATAATGGGAACAGGCTGGGTACTGGATGCAAAGTTGTGAAAATAGACCACCTTGCTTTTTCAGATGATGGTCCTAAAGGCAGATGATCGCCTCATTCCAGGTTGAAACATTACAAGAAGTATGTCCCCATATGTCTTTTGAAAATTCTGAAGTAATGATGTCTGATTATGATAATACCAAATACACAAGTATCTAACATTGCATTCATTTTTAAGTATCTTGAAGAGATCATTTCCTTTAATTCATCAGAGAAAGAATCCAAACAGCTTTTCACCTCTGCCAACTGTAACATATGTGGTAGTTGTTAGCTCTGCTGCCATTTGTTACATCCGGAGATTTAGGGGAATAAACTCTGCTAGTAGTTGTAACTCTCTGTTACTAGTTGTAACTGAGCTTGCTAACAATAGTCAAAATGGGGAAGTTATTTAGATCTACGACCAATTGTCACATAATGGTCGCCTTTAGTTATAGTAATGATAAACAATATCATCAAAGCAGGCTGGAATGTCCAAAATAACGACACATTGCCAATATATTAACTTAGCGTAAACTATATCAGAAGCAGCTTAGAAAATCCAGAGGTTGTCTGTGGTAGGTACAGAAGACAAGGGAAATAACAAAAAGAGGAAAAATCTCAAGCTCAACATAGAATGTATATTTCAAGCAATTAATATAAGGAGAAGAGAGGGCATGAATTCCACAACCATTTGAAAAGAGATGTTAACAGCGAGTAGAAACAAGATTAACAAGGTTGAGCTACAACAGGAGCAAATGCATAAATAATATGTTTTAGCCACATTTACAACATTCAAAAGAGTGATATAACCCAGAAATTACAATATCTACTTCATTAAAGAGGTAGATAGCCTGAAAACATACTAACAAGGTGCTGAACCCTAACTGAAGGAGGGAAAGGAACAGGGAGCAGGTCTAGCACAGGAGGAATCATCCAGTGTAACACTTTATTCAGTTATGGACATGATATGAGCGTTTGGGCTTATGCCGTGTCAAGGTGAAAATCTTTACATTTCACAGAGAACTGTGCTCCACGTCTTCAGAAGGAAATCTACACTGTTCACAAGGAAGACTTCTATAATAATAATAATAATAATAATAATAATAATAATAATAATAATAATAATAATAATAATAATAACAACATACATACATAATCATTATGGACTGTTATGCCTTTCAGCGTTCGGTCTGCAAGCCTCTGAGAATTTACTAAACGTCGCCACAATCCTTGATTTGTGACTAGTGTTGTGGCCTCATTTAGTTCTATACCTCTTATCTTTAAATCCTTAGAAACCGAGTCTAACCATCGTCGTCTTGGTCTCCCTCTACTTCTCTTACCCTCCATAACAGAGTCCATTATTCTCCTAGGTAACCTATCCTCCTCCATTCGCCTCACATGGCCCCACCACCGAAGCCGGTTTATGCGTACAGCTACATTCATCGAGTTCATTCCTAAATTAGCCTTTATCTCTTCATTCCGAGCTCCTTCCTGCCATTGTTCCCACCTGTTTGTACCAGCAATCATTCTTGCTACTTTCATGTCTGTTACTTCTAACTTATGAATAAGATATCCTGAGTCCACCCAGCTTTCGCTCCCGTAAAGCAAAGTTGGTCTGAAAACAGACCGATGCAAAGATAGTTTCGTCTGGGAGCTGACTTCCTTCTTACAGAATACTGCTGATCGCAACTGCGAGCTCACTGCATTAGCTTTACTACACCTTGATTCAATCTCACTTAGTATATTACCATCCTGGGAAAACACACAAACTAAATACTTGAAATTATCGACCTGTTCCAGCTTTGTATCACCAATCTGACATTCGATTCTGTTGAATTTCTTACCTACTGACATCAATTTAGTCTTCGAGAGGCTAATTTTCATACCATACTCATTGCACCTATTTTCAAGTTCCAAGATATTAGACTGCAGGCTTTCGGGACAGTCTGCCATTAAGACCAAGTCGTCAGCATAGGCCAAACTGCTTACTACATTTCCACCTAACTGAATCCCTCCCAGCCATTTTATACCTTTCAGCAGATGATCCATGTAAACTACAAACGGCAAAGGTGAAAGATTACAGCCTTGTCTAACTCCTGTAAGTACCCTGAACCAAGAACTCATTCTACCATCAATTCTCACTGAAGCCCAATTGTCAACATAAATGCCTTTGATTGATTTTAATAATCTACCTTTAATTCCATAGTCCCCCAGTATGGCGAACATCTTTTCCCTTGGTACCCTGTCATATGCTTTCCCTAGATCTACGAAACATAAACACAACTGCCTATTCCTCTCGTAGCATATTTCAATTACCTGGCGCATACTGAAAATCTGATCCTGACAGCCTCTTTGTGGTCTGAAACCGCACTGGGTTTCATCCAACTTCCTCTCAATGACTGATCGCACCTTCCCTTCCAAGATGCCAGTGAATACTTTGCCTGGTATACTAATCAATGAGATACCTCGATAGTTGTTGCAATCCTTCCTGTTCCCTTGCTTATAGATAGGTGCAATTACTGCTTTTGTCCAATCTGAAGGTACCTTACCAACACTCCACGCTAATTTTACTACTCTATGAAGCCATTTCATCCCTGCCTTCCCACTATACTTCACCATTTCAGGTCTAATTTCATCTATTCCTGCTGCCTTATGACAATGGAGTTTATTTACTATCCTTTCCACTTCCTCAAGCATAATTTCACCAACATCATTTTCCTCCTCCCCATGAGCTTGGCTGTTTGCAGCACCACCATGATGATTTCCTTTTACATAGAAAAAAAAAGTAGTAATAATAATAATAATAATAATAATAATAATAATAATAATAATAATAATAATAATAATAATAATAATAATAATAATAATAATAATAATAATTTGAATTCAAGAATGCAATAGAACAGACGGATGGGGTGACTAGTAGTGGCTAATTTCTTTATGGAACATTCTGAGAATGAGTCTGTTGCTTTGGTGCCCGTCAAAGCTATGATTTGGTGGAAGTATGTTGATGATGCATTTGTGATATGGACAGAAGGTCCTGAGAAAGCCTTGAATTTTTAAACCACTTAAATGAGCAACATTCTTCAATTAAATTCACTATGGAGATGGAGTTGGACGGATGCCTTCCTTTCTTGGATGTTCTAGTAAGAAAGAAACCAGATGGCTCCTTAGGATATACCATCTATCCTAAGCCTACCCACAAGAAAAAAAATTTCTATCTTGTTGCAGATTCACAGAGACAGAGACAGACAGACACACTCACCACGAGAGTGACACGAATTTGTGAGCCATCAAATATCCAGGTGGAGGTGGACACTCTGTCACGTTCAAAGGTAATGGTTACAACAATTTACAGATTTATAGAGCCCTGCTTCCCAGAGGGACAACTAAGCAAAACCACAGGCCAAATTGCCAAGGTCCTCCACAAGCACAATATTAAAGCCTTGTTTGGCACTGTCACTAAAACTGCACACTGTTTGGGCAAAAGCAAGGACATATTGTCACCACTATTACACCTTGGGGTGTACAAAATTCCCTATACTTGTGGCAAGGTATACATTGGCCGAACATGCCGCTGGATTGGGTCTCGCATCAAGGAACACCAGAGAAATACCCGTCTCACCAGCCAGACAAGCCAGCAATAGCTGAGAACGCTCTATCGTGAGGTCATGATGTCGTATTCCAAGATGTTCTAGCTCTTATCCACACTAAACTGTACAAGTCTAGGATTATATGGGAAGCTGTGGAAATTATGATGTAAAAATACAATGGTTTATTACAGTCCACCTATTCAATACATAATTAGCTTAGTTGGGATTATATCCTTACTGAATTGTTATACTTGGTACATGTTTCGCTCTTTTTCTGAGCATCATCAGCTACTATAGTTTCTCAAGGTTGATTAGGACCTTGACCTTGACCTTTTGAATGAACTTATACTACTTTACAAACATATGCTATTTTACCAAATTCTTTAACAATCTTAATTGCAATGTTCATGTATGTATCTTAGCTATGGAACTAAAAAAAAAAAATTAACTGTTATGTACATATTGAGTTCAATCTATTATGGTCTTAAAAAGTTTGTTCTTTAAGCCCAAAACATTAATTTTCTAAAATCTTGAAGATAACATTGTCTCTTAAATATAGAAAATGAACAAGACTCTGTTAAAGAACTCACTAAAAATTTACTTGAGTTCTGGCTAAAATATTTTGTTTGTGTTCTTAGAACATTTAGGCATCTTTAATCTTCATGCTTCTTCATCTTATAAATTAATGCTAATTGGATTTAGCATGTCTGTCATAAATAATACTGTAGTTTCTCCTAATCGTTGACTTAATGCTGGAATGACTTGTTATATGTCAGAAGTCTGTTTGTTGTTTTATTCCTAAAGCATTGTGTGCTTGTATGGGGCGTTAGTCTAAAGGGACGCTATAACTATAACAAGTTGAAATTTGATGTGAACACTCCAAAGTTAGACTTGAGCTTGTTGATATATCCCTCCGACTGCTGCCTATATGTCTGGTAGTGTTTACAACATTGTAAGATGGGGGGGGGGGACCGTTATACAACCCAGTTATCAGTCCGGATGAATCTCATGGCAGGCTCCAGCACCGTGGTAAGATGGAGAGAATTGAGTGCGAATATTCTATGAGGTCAAATGCAGAGCTTTACTCGAAGTTTGAAAAGCTCTCAGTTATTATGATGAAGCGATCTGGCCAGTGTCTCTGAGACAAGAAGGATGTTAATTTAGGACCTGGGTACATGGGTTAAAGGATCTTTCGGAAAGAATGAGAAGAAAACCTGGTGCTAAAGATAAAAGAATTGCATCAAGATGGAGGAATACTTGAAATCCAGAATGGTATTTACTGTGGTACTAAGAGGCCAAAACAATATATTATATTAATAATCACCACAGAGTGAGTTGACATTGCGATTCGGGCCGCGTAGCTGTGAGATTGAATTTGGGTGCTGGTGCGTTCAAATCACACAGTTGGCAGTCCTGAAGATAATTTTCCACGGTTTCCCATTTTAACATGAGCCAAATGCTGTAGCTGTACCTTAATGCCATAGCCACAACCTTCCCAATCCTAGCCCTTACCCATCCTTGCATTGGTAAAAGTGTTTGATGTGTTCGTGTGATGTTAAAAACCACTTGCGAAAAAATTTAAATAACTAAATGATGACGACCTCAGCCACAGTGTGCAGTATTTTGATTCTGTGCCTTGTAGGCTGCCTACATTTCTATTCCAGAGTTTCTAATTAATTTTGTTGGGTAAATAGCAAATGTGTCACTATGGCAACGTAGTGTGACGTGGAATACTGTAAAAAATCCAATACCTCTGCTGGTTTGAACCTGCGATGTTAGATCCTGAGACAGACGCGCTACCACTGATCCACAGAAGAAGGGCTCATGTCAGTTGATCTTGGTAAGGGCTACTGAGGATTTTTGGCATATCGCGAAGTCCATCACCTATCATTTGACACTGATTACGAAAGCCAACACCAGTATCCAACAGGCAATAATTAACGTTAGAAATGCAGATAATTCTTTCCATTGTACTTTCTCTTCCCAGGAGTTACCACTTTGTGATATGTTGCATTTCACTCTCTAGTGACATTACTTAAATTTTGTCTTTAAATTATTATTTTTTCTTAAATAGTAAAACTTCAGTGTAGTCCAACCTGCATAAATTGCTGTTACTTGTCGGAGAGTGGCAAGGATAGTGGACAACCAACCGTCTCCTAGAAATAAGTTTAGTTTTATAAGAAAACTGTAAACTGTGCAACATTTTGACAGCCATTGCCACTGGCTAAAACATTGTTAAATGTGGCGTCACTCTCAGAAGTCCACATATAATGTGTGAGGACGTTGCCGTAGCGGACATGCAACGTAGCATGGCTCCCATGCGGGTATATATAAGCCGGGACATGTAGTCAAAGGGATTAGTGTGACAGTTGTGTCATGCCGAGGTGTGCGTTAAATGCGGCCACATGCGTCCAAACAGGACCAGCGTGCTGTTATTCTGTTCTTGGCTGCTAAATGACATATGCCGGTGGACATTCATTGGAGAATGAAGACTGTGTATGGGGCAGTACGTCTGTCACCGGGCGTGTTGGCCGTGCGCGTAGAGGCGCGCGGCTGTGAACTTGCATCCGGGAGATAGTAGGTTCGAATCCCACCATCGGCAGCCCTGAAGATGGTTTTCCGTGGTTTCCCATTTTCACACCAGGCAAATGCTTGGGCTGTACCTTAATTAAGGCCACGGCCGCTTCCTTCCAACTCCTAGGCCTTTCCTATCCCATCGTCGCCATAAGACCTATCTGTGTCGGTGCGACGTAAAGCCCCTAGCAAAAAAAAAAAAAAGTACGTCTGTCAAAAACCACCATTGTGGAATGGTGCACCAAGTTTCGTGTGGGTCGCAGTTCGGCACAAGACACCGGTCGATCTGGGAGGCCAGCCTCGTCCATTACGGACGATAACAAGAAGCGGGCTGTAGTCCTGATCTCTCCCCATCCGATTATCGTGCCTTTGGTCCCGTAAAAAGACCTTTAAAGGTGGACGTTTCCTGTCAGACAAGGATGCCCAGCAGGTGGTTACAGACTTCTTCATGGTGTTCTACCACACGGTGCAAAGGTGGGATGAGTGCCTCGATGCTCAGGGCGATTTTGCCCGATTGGCATCCCGATTCAAGACTGTACGCCCGTCGAACGGAAACTTTTTGATCACCCCTTATAGAAAGATGTGATTACAAACTGCAACACAATAAAAGTGACACATAGATTTGATAACCAGCCAAGCAATTGCAGTGTGGTTTGGGTCACGTAGCTATCAGCTTGCACTTGGGAGAGGGGTTCAAACCCCACTCTCGGCATCCTGAAGACGGATTTCCGTTGTTACCCATTTTCACACCAGCCAAATGCTGGGCGCTGTACCTTAATTAAGGCCACAGTCACTTTGTTCCCACTTCTAGCCCATTCCTTTTCCATCATCGCCATCTGTGTTGGTGCGACATGAAGGTTATTTAACAAAAAAATAGAATCGTTAAACAACTTTGGCACTGCAAAAGGTCAAGGCACCTCTTGAAATGATGCACACAATTGCTGCAGTCACTGTGTGCCAGATCTGTCCTGTCAAAAACCACCGTTGTGGAATGGTGCACCAAGTTTCGTGTTGGTCATGTTTCGACACAAGACGCTGGTCGATCTGGAGTGTTAATAACAGACATCTCATCTAGAGTTTGTTTCAACTAAGCTGCTTGCTGCTGCACTATTTTTTTTATCAGCTGCGGGAATCTGCAGTCATCTTTTCTAAATATACGTAGTTGCACACAGGTTTAACAGCGAGTTTATCATAAATAATGTTATTTGCTTTACGTCCCACTAAATAATTTTATATAATGCTGGGGCTGTACCTTAACTAAGGCCACGGCCGCTTCCTTCCAACTCCTAGGCCTTTCCCTTCCCATTGTCGCCATAAGACCTATCTGTGTCGGTGCGACGTAAAGCAACTAGCAAAAAAAGTAAAAAAAATAATTTTATGGTTTTCGGAGAAACCAAGCTGCCAGAATTTTGTCCCGCAGGAGTTCTTTTTAGTGCCAGTGAAGCTACCGACACGAGGCTGACGTATTTGAGCACCTTCAAATACTACCAGACCGAGCCAGGATCGAACCTACCAAGTTGGAGTCAGAAGGCCAGCACCTCAGCAGTCTGAGCCACTCAGCCTGGCAATAAATAAGTTATGGAGCACCTTATTTTTTCATAATTTTTGTCTTCTTTCTTTTAGATGCAATTCAGTATTTCAGAAATTACCTGTGTGGTATGCTGTAGTGAACCATCTCATCCTCGCATCGCTATTCACACCCCAGCATTAACGAAAACATCTTCACCTGTTAAACTGGAATTTAGTGGGGATACTGATATGGAAGACTGGATGGCTAACCTAACATCAGGTAATATGTCAACTGCATCTTTGGTATTGTCAGCATGTAACATGGACAAATGTTATATAAAGCTGCATGTTTCCTGGTTCTAGTTCACTCTACTCTTTATTTTTGAATGTTTTTTTAAAATCTGTAGCCAAAGAAAAATGGTGGATGTATTATTAAGCATAAGGAAAGAAACTTGCTAAGACAGTGATGGTATAGGGAAATAGGGTATCAGGGTAGCTGAGATGTTTGTGTGATTACTGCCCATTCTACCCCGCACAAGCAAATTCTGAAATGCCACCTTTCCCTCAGTTATGGTCACTTTCTACTTGAATTGAGTCCCATTTAATTAAAGATATGTACTCCATCATAGAAAACCAATCAGGAGGAATAGTTTTATACAAACTAATTACAGTGTATTGTTGATCATATCACAATGCCTGTGCCTTAAAATGGTTATATACTTGATGTCTCTCTCTCCCTCTCTCTGTTTCTGCTTCCAACTTCCAAAATATCCTATATTCCTAGGTTAAAGGACATTTCTTTAAACACTGTCATTATATCTTCAGGGTCATCTAAAGCAATAATAATCACAATGTGTCTCATGAATTCATTTAATGTGTGTGCTCACAACTTGATTGATTGATTGATTGATTGATTGATTGATTGATTGATTGATTGATTGATTGATTGATTGATTGATTGATTGATTGATTGATTGATTGATTGATTGATTGATTGATTGATTGATTGATCAGTTTAAAGAACATTAACATCAAGATTATTGGATTGAGGGCTGAAGATGATATATGCGAATAGTCTGCACATCGTAATGTAGGAGATAATTTTGTTTAAAAAAATTGGCTTTAATTTGAGTTTTACTTACAAGAAATTAATCCTACGTAATAATGTACTCCAAAGCAGAGTACTGTAAATTATAAATTTGTGTTAATAAACCCCTCATAATCTTCACATGCTGTTGGGTAGGTAATTGTAATGCATTTTGCTTACCTTCCCCGGATATTTGTAATGTGCTATGTGTTGTCGTAATGAGTGTGCTAGAAAGGTTCCACCTTTTCAATACAAAAATGTTATAGGTTTATTTATAACATGTATTTGCACTTGGGACTAGTTTCGACGCTGTGTTGGCGTCATCATCAGCCAAAAAATGGGAAAATAGGCCTATTTTCCCATTTTTTGGCTGATGATGACGCCAACACAGCGTCGAAACTAGTCCCAAGTGCAAATACATGTTATAAATAAACCTATAACATTTTTGTATTGAAAAGGTGGAACCTTTCTAGTTTTTCCTATCTTCCATTCTCAGTTCAATACGGACCAAAAATGAAACTCTTATGTTTAAATGAGTGTGCTGCCTGGCATTAGCTGCATAGGAACGTGTTGTATGAAATGCCCAGCAATTTTTATATGGGTTTTGAAGTAGCATTTCATTTTTTGCCAGTCACGAGTACAACTTTCTCCGACATCATTTATTCTTCCTGCTGCACGGTTTCCATTGTTTTCTCCATCGTCAATAACCCTAAGCTTATCTCAGACCCCGTTTATTATACAAGGGAAATAAGAAAATTAAAAAGAAAATGTATAATAGTAAACAGGAATATCAAAGAGGGTAGGGAGAATAGAGAAACTAGAAAACAGCTAATGAGGGAACTGAATAGAGTGATAAAGGAAGCAAAAGAGAATTATATGAATGGCATACTTCAAGAGGGTAATGACCATAAAGGGAAAAGGAAAAAGTTGTATTCATATATTAGGAATCAAAAGGTAAAAGGAATCCAAATTCCTACAATGGTGGGAGAAGGGTGTGAACACTATTCAACAGATACTGAGAAAGCAAATCTATTTAGTAGGGAATTCAGAGATTCAGTAGAAGATTGTCAGGAGTTGGAAACAGTAACAGAAGATAGAGAGGGAGACACACATAGGGAAACAAGAAGCTTCTCATTCACAAATGAAGATATTTTCAGAGAAATCCAACTGCTTCAGCAAGGAAAGGCAGCAGGAAGTGATCAAATTACTGGGGAGGTGTTAAAGACAATGGGGTGGTACATAGTGCCTTATTTAAAATTTCTCTTTCACTATGTCATAAATAATAGTGTAATACCAAAGGAATGGAAGGAATCTATAATAATACCAATGTATAAAGGAAAGGGTGATAAAAAGAAACCAGAGAACTACAGACCAATCAGCCTGACCATTATAGTTTGTAAAATACTGGAGAATTTAATAGCAAAGTACATCAGAGGGATATGTGATGATAAGAATTGGTACATGAGGAGCCAACATGGATTTAGAAAGGAATTTTCTTGTGAGGCACAACTGGTGGGATTTCAGCAGGACGTATCAGATCAGTTGGATTCAGGAGGCCAGTTAGATTGCATAGCCATAGATCTTTCCAAAGCCTTTGATAGAGTGGAACATGGAATATTATTAAAGAAATTGGAGGGAATAGGACTGGACGTAAGGGTTATACGTTGGATAAGAACATTTCTAAATTCAAGGGTTCAGAAGTCAAAGTAGGAAATAATATATCACAGGAAGGGAAAGTTTGGAAGGGAATTGCACAGTGTAGTATAATCGGTCCGTTACTTTTCTTAATATACGCAAATGATTTAGGTAACGATATAACATCAAAAATAAGATTGTATGCAGATGACATAATTGTTTATAGGGAAATAAATAACATTGAGGATTGTTCAGAATTACAAAGGGACCTTGACAGTATCCAAGAATGGGTTGAAGAAAATAATATGAAGTTTAACGGAGGCAAATCAACTGTTACAATGTTTACAAACAGGAGCTTTAAAACTGAATTTGAATATACTTTGGATGAGGTAGTTATCCCAGAAGATGGCAAGTGCAAATACTTAGGTGTGAGATTTGAAAGTAATTTGCACTGGAAGGGACATGTTGATGACATTGTTGGGAAAGCATACAGATCGTTACATGATGCTACTTAAAAGATGCAACAAAGAATTAAAAGAAAAAAGTTACTTAAGTATGGTTCGTCCATTACTGGAATATGCAAACAGTGTTTGGGATCCTCACCAAGAATACCTAATAAAAGAAATAGATAGTGTGCAGAAGAAAGCAGCAAGGTTTGTAACAGGGGATTTCAGGAGAAAAAGTAGTGTATCAGAAATGTTAAAGGAACTTGGTTGGGAAACTTTAAGTAAGAGAAGGGAGAAAACTTAGACTTATAGGATTATATAGAGCCTATACAAGAGAAGAAGCATGGAGAGATATCCGTGAGAGGCTTCAGTTGGAAAATAATTATATTGGCAGAACTGACCACAAGTACAAAATTAGAAGGAATTTTAGCAGATGCGATTGGGGTAATTTTTCATTCGTTGGGAAGGGTGTGAAGGAGTGGAACAGTTTACCAAGGGTAATGTTTGATCCTTTTTCAAAATCTGTACAGATATTCAAGAAGAGAATAAACAACAACAGAGAAAATAAATGAAATGTTAGAGGGCATTCGACCAGTGCAGATTACTGTAAATAAAAAATGTGTGTGAATAAATTAATTTCATCCCCTGGTCTATGGAGTTTGGACAGCCGAAATAGGGGCGTGCCTGTAGAGGTGAAGTACAGTGGGGACTTGAGGGCCCTGGGACTGCTACGGTAGCTGTGAAGGCCCTTCAGGAACTCTGAAAAGTGGTGGCAAAAGGGGCTCTGGTTAAAACGCAGCAGGTTGTTATGCTACTTAGATTCCAAAATGGGTTAAAAAAAAAAAAAAAAAAAAAGTAAATAAATGCAATGTAAATTTTAATCTTATACCAGTTGTGCAGTGTCATTTGAAGTAATTCCACATACTGTATATCAGTTGACTATATTTGTAAGTGGTACAGGAGATATTATAAGTAGAATTTTGTAAACAATATAAATTTATTAAGGATGAGCTGTGTGTTTGATAGAAAAAAATTGTTAGCGTAAATAGTCTAATATTGTATTCTAGGAAAATTTTCTTTTTCTCTTTTTAATTAAAAATTTAGTGCTTGACAATAATGTATTTTAGTGTACCATTTGCCACCGAGGTAGACACCTCATTTGCAAATAAAGAGATTTTGATTTGATTTGATCTTTAGCTGTGATTAAGCAATTATGAGAACTTTTAACCATACTTAATACGTGGTTCACAATTCACTTCTAATGTGTTCCTAATGCACACAGACGAATTCCGGACGGTGTTATAGTATAATGGGATCCAGTGTGTTAGGTGAAGCGGTACCAACCTTATTTCAAATAATACACACACCCTAGTTTTTCCCCGCTAAATTCCGGACACTTAATAATTTATGTAGAATTTATATGGAATTCCCTGTAAATTCAGTATTAAACCATTGGTTATGATTGAGTAATTGAAGAAAGGGCTGCCTGGCAATGCGGTTAAGGTGTGCTCACTTTGCACGGAAGGACGTGGGTTCTATTTCCTGTCAGAAAGTCGAAAAATTTAAGAAACTAGATTACACTTCCAGAGGTTCATATGGCCCTGAGGTTCACTCAGCCTACACTAAAAATGAGTACCAGGTTAATTCCTGGGGGCAAAGGTGGAGGGGCATAGAGGTGACCTCTCAAGTACAGATAAGAAAGGATTTCTACCTATCAATACTGTTTATTGTAAGAATTAGCTTACAGTACTGGTTTTGACCGTAATTGGCCATCATCAGCTGAACATAAATACCTTTACATATGTATCAAACAATAATTGACATTACCCTGTCTAAAGGAGGATGCTGTAATGAAACACCTTATCTGATTGTGTCCAAATTGGGCATGTTGAGTGTGAGTTATGCGTTATGATTTGACTTCCAGGTATGTGGGTATAAAGCTATCTTCTTCAGGACTAGAAATTTGACTGTAAAATCTGTCCTATGCTTAAATCTAAGTTCTATACACAAATACAATAAACACATTCAAATACATTAAAATAATGAGTATAAAACATTTCATAGACTTGATAGTGCAGGGTTGTACATTAAATGTATTGAATAGGTGGAAATCAAAGTTTTATTGTTCTCCTTTTAACAGACTTTCAATATGGAAAAAATGAGGATAATCTCTTGCAATTGTGCATCTGTTTCCATCTAGATGGAATCTTTAAAAAAAGGTATGTTGTGTACATAAGAAATGTTATGTTTGTTTACCTAGTACATACCTTAGTCCAGAGAGCTGTATAAAAAGTCTGGATAATAATATTAAATATTTCAAGGATAAAGTATTTTCATGACCTACTTTGCATGTTTTTCTGTTGGATAGTATTGGTTGTGCAGAAGGTATCATTTAGTTATCTGATCTTATACCGGAACATCGCACACAATAGGCCAGCATGTAAAAGAATTCAAGCATAGTTTCACAGATATCGAAAACGATATGAAAATATTAAACATAAATTCTAAGGGCCCCCTGCTCAACATAACCGAAGATTTCTATACTTCCCTGCACCAATACACCAATCGCAATCACAATATTAATGACATTACGGTGAAAACCAGCATCATCTTTGATAAAGCCATTCCTGCTTTAAAAAATGACTATCTTAAAATAGTAAACAAACAGAACACAGCATGCCTCAAAAGACTGACGAATCACAAGCCTAACCCCACCCCTACCCCTACAATAGCCACTCCCCTTACACCTCCACGCATACCCCTTGCCACAGCTAACACAAGTCCCAGACGTACTCGCAGTAGTATGCAACAAGCTCTTAAACACAATGCCGCACGACCTCGACAACAACAGCAGTAAGTACCCATCTCACCTCCACACACAACTTCAGGCACTCCTTCAAACTCGCACTGTACTTATACTAGTTTATCTTTACAGATAACAGCAGCTCCATAACACGAATACAGACAAGAGGGAGATTGCTACCAACAACTCATTTTAATCGAATTTAAAATTCAAGACTTTACAGTCTGCTTTAAAACTCATTAAAAACAGTTGAACCACAACAGTACTTGACAATCTTATGACATGGATTTTCGCCACGAACACACGTATTTGACATATACTAGTCAAATAGAACCTTTTCAAGGATCATTTTATGCAACCAAATCAACGTAGACACAGAGGTGCAAGAACCACAAGGAAGCCTGAAGAAGGAACTCCACAGCGCATGAACTTTCAAATTTTAACAAGTGTTTTAACATACATGTACCTTATATTTTAGTGTGTTTAAACTTATCAAGTGTTTTATACTATGTTTCGTGTATTTTAATGTGTTTAATGTGTTCAATGTGCTTAATGTATACGCAACAAGTTTTTAGTTTTTTAATATAGCCTTTCACTGCCACATTGGTCATAGATACTATTTCAACCCCATATAGACAAAACATTATGACATACATTTTACCTTTAACCCCATTAGACATCCGGATGCTCTAATCAATAACAACATCTTTGTGGCATACACCAATGTCTAAAGGTTGCAATATTGTAATATATCAGCTAATGATGGCTATAAATAGCCTAAACCGGTAATGATGTGAATCTGTTCATAATAAATAAAGTATTGGTAGGTGGAACATCTTTCTTGTCTATATATGTGCATCCAATCAATACAGAAATGAAACTTATAAATGACCTATCTGTGTCGGTGCAACGTAAAGCAACTAGCAAAAAAAAAAAAAAAAAAAAAAAAAAAAAAAAAAAAAAAAACATAAATAATTATTCTGAGCAGTCATCGGTAACACCACATCTCAAAGGATTGAAGTTTTTTGGTGTTGTCTGTTAGGGTCCAAGTCTTGGCACCATAAAGTAAGACTGAAAATACACAACCCCAAAGTAAATGGAGACTTAGATTGATCTTAAAGTTCCTGTTACAGAGAAGTTTGCCCATTCTCTCGAATGCAGTCCTTGCCTGTTCCATCTGGGATCTACGGTAATCTCGGCAGCATAGTTCCAACTGTGATCGAGTACTCGGCCATGATACTTAAAACCTTATACTTGCTCAAGTGATGTGCCGGCTACAGTCAAGTTAACAGGTTGAAAGCCATATTTGCTTATGACCATTACCTTGGTCTTTTTCCTGTTTAAACGCAGACTTACTGCAGCACTGTGTTCGAACACACAGGTCAGTAATGTCTGCAGATCTACAGCACTTGCTGCAAGCAGAATAGTATCATCTGCATACCGCAGATTATTTATTGTGATCCCTGTAACAACGATGCTCTCCTTTTTTCCTTCTAGTGCTTCAGAAAATACCCTTCCAGTGTAAATATTGAAGATGAGCGGAGATAGAACACAGCCTTGGCTCACTCCTTGCTTTATTTCAATAGCACAGGAGTGTTTGCTGTCAACTTTAAGTGATGTGGTCTGATTCCAATACAGGTTGGCAATAATTCCTATATCTCTACCATCCATGTCGATGTCATGTAGCAATGTTTCATGAATCACATGGTTGAAACCTTCTTCATAATCAATAAAACAAGCATATACATCCACATGCACCAAAACCTGCAACCACAGCAATGCCATTCTGATATCAAATCTATTATGAAAAGGAAACTGGGTGCTACCTATGTATGATTCACATTTGTTGTACCAGGTGAGTTGGCCGTGTGGTTAGGGGTGCACAGCTATGAGCTTGCATCCGGGAGATAGTGGGTTCGAACCCCACTGTCGGCAGTCCTGAAGATGGTTTTCTGTGGTTTCTCATTTTCACAACAGGCAAATGCTGGGGTTGTACCTTAATTAAAGCCATTGCCACTTCCTTCCCACTCCTAGGCTTTTCCCATCCTGTCATTGCCGTAAGACCTACCTTTGTCGGTGTGACATTAGGTAAAATTTATTTAAAAAATATAAAACATTTGCTGTATGTTCTTGCATGTATTACTTTTAGGAAGATTTTGAGAACATGGCTCCTAGGCTTATGATTCTGTAATCTCCATGAGATTTAGCCATTTTTTTCTTTGGAGTAGGGATGAAAGTTGATGTCAACCAGTCAGAAGGGATTGATCCATTGGTGTATACCAGATTGAATAGCTTTATCATGATACCCAGTGATTGGTCTTCTTGAGGAATTTTTAATATTTCTACAGATACGGCATCATGTCCATGTGCTTTTATCTTTTTGCAGTTCCGGAGTGCACATTCTACTTCCGAGTGAGTTATTAATAGTCCTTCATATATATCACAATCAGAAGGACTTGGTCCCCTATTAATATGGAAACGATCAATCACATAGACTTTCCCGCTGTTCAGTTTTTTTCTTTTCATGTTCGATGATGACCTCCCCTTGATTGTTAAATAACAGTTCATATGTCCTCCTGGTATGTAACCCTGCAGCTTAAAAAAAAAAATTTTTTGGGTGTATATTGAAAGTGTCATGGCTGGGCTGAGTGGCTCAGATGGGTGAGGCACTGGCCTTCTGACCTCAACTTGGCAGGTTCAAACCTGGCACAGTCCGGTGGTATTCGAAGGTGCTCAAATACGTCAGCCTCATGTCGGTATATTTACTGGCAAGCAAAAGAACTCCTGCGGGACTAAATTCTGTCATCTTGGCATCTCCAAAAACCATAAAAGTAGGTTGTGGGATGTAAAGCCAATAACATTATTTTGTTATTAAAAGTGTCATGCTTAGATGCACATTCTTCTATGTCCTTACACTAATTACCCAGCAATTCAGTTTTTCCCCTTCTAATCATTTGGCAGATTTTGGTCTGGGGTTCTTTATACTTATACCAGTTCTTGTTGTTTTCCATCCTCTGTTGGTCCATCAAATCAAGGATTTCATCAGTCATCCATGTGCTTTTTCTAACTCATTTGTCTTGTAGAACAGTACATTGATGAAAGAACTTTTGCTTTCAAAGGCAGGGTCGCCTTCAAGATGTACAGTCTGGTGAAACCAACCGAATGGGGTCTGAGGGGTTTATGTATTAGCCGAAAGCAAGACAGGGTACATCTTTTCTTTCGTACCTTACTACGGCAAGCCAACAACAGAGAGTCTAGTACGACAAGAAGTGACTTTCACTAGCAGAGTGGTACTATAATTGTTGCAGTCTCTGCTGGCAAGTGCAAATGGGTCTGGCTTCCACCTGTACACTATTGTTGACTACTGAGTGTATGATTCGAAGCAGTGCATTGATTCACTCAAGTGTCCGAGTGAATCGATTCACAGGAACAGAGAGCTCATGGCGCACGATTCAGTTGACTTGCAGCAGACAGTGCTGAGTAGCTCGCTCACGGATCAGTGAGACAGAGAATCAAGAATCCTTATTTGCCATTTACCATATACAATGAAATAGGCTTCATCAACTGATAATAATTTAGTAGGCCTACTTAATATTAATAAGGCTAAATGAACATACACCTTTTTATTAAAACTTAATACTAACATTATGCATTTCTAAGAATTCAGAGGTATTATAAAATGGATTTTCTATTAACCAATCAATAATCATACATTTTCCTTTTAAAATTACTTAAAGGAGTGGACCGTGCAGAATGTGGTACTTTATTAAATAATCTTAAACAACTGATTTTATGTGAGTGAGGAGTTTTTGGCAGCCTGTGAATTGGAATGTCAATGTCTGCTTTGCCCCAAGTATCATGAAGGTGAATGTTTTCCCTAGTATTGAATTCATTTGACAGCCTGTGAATTGGGATGTCAATGTCTGCTTTGCCCCAAGTATCATGAAGGTGAATGTTTTCCCTAGTATTGAATTCATTTGACAGCCTGTGAATTGGGATGTCAATGTCTGCTTTGCACCAAGTATCATGAGGGTGAATGTTTTTCCTAGTATTGAATTCATTTATGTTGTTTTAACATTTGTCAAAGATATATAAATATACAAATTTATAACTGTCAGTATTTTAAGCTTAATGAAGAGAGGTCGACAATGGTCAACTGCACCAGCCCTTCACGTTGTGCGGGCAACCTTTTTCTGTATTAGAAGAATATTATATATGTAAGAAGAATGCCCCCATAATAACAGTCCATAAGCAATGTGTGACTGGAAAATATGCCATCCTTAGGTAGTCACTGCTAACTAAATCCCTCAATTTCCGTATCAAACAGGCCACTCATGATATTTTTTTTTTACTAACATGATCAATGTGTTTTTCTGGCATCAATATGAAAACCCAAAAGTTTGACTGACTGACTTTCAATATCTCTGGATAAGCCTAGTGTGAGAAATTGAGTTTTATCCTGATTGCATAACAGCCTATAGGATGAAAACCAATGCATTGCAGTAGCAAGAGCTTCCTGCAACATCTGGTGCAAACCTGAGATGCTCTGGTGTTTTGTAATTAACGTTGTATCATGCGCATAGGATATAAGAGCATGAGCTGTGACATTTAGCGATAAATCATTGATTCCTAGAATGAATAAAAATGGACCGAGGACAGAACCCTGTGGCTCACCAGTTGTAACTTTCTTCAAAGTGGAATACATATTTTTAATTGAGACAAACTGATATCTGTTATTTAAGTATGACTTAATTATGTGCATTGAGGGATACTCGACACCATACATCTCAAGCTTTGCAAGTAAAATTTCATGATTAATACAATCAAAAGCTTTACTTAGATCACACACCACCAGAGAGATGGCCTGCTTGTTTCAAAAGTTGTTAATATCTGATTAATAATTTCAAGAACAGCAGTAGCGGTACATTTACCTTGTCGAAACCCAAACTGACTGTCGGATAGGAGATTGTAGGTTTCAAAATAGTTGCTAAGTGGATTGTACAAAAGTGATTGAGATATTTTAGAAATTATTAGAACAATTGAGACTGCACGATAGTTCTGAAGAAATTGTTTTTGCCCACTTTTTAAAACTAGAATAACTTCAGAAATTTTAAGTAAATCAGGAAGAACTCCAAACTCTAAACATTTATTAGAAATAAAAGCTAGAGGTTCAGAAATCAAATGTATTCTTCCTTTGATGATGTAATTAGATAACCAATAACAATCCATACTCTTAGAGTTTGATAATTTTAAGCTAACTTTAATTACTTCATCAGGTTTGATTTCAACCCATTGGAAAGTGTTTTGGCAGCGGGGCTGATTATGGAGAAAGTCACTCGCAGGTGTACCTGTTGCCTTAATTTGATCTCTGATTTCTTTTACAGAGTTTAAAAAATAATTGTTCACTTCTTCAGGATCGAGGAATGTGTCTTGAGTACGAATAGGGATGTTTTATTGTACTATAACATCCCATGCCGCCTTGCATTTGTTGGGTACATTCTCAATATATTTTTCACAAGCTGAAGTTTTGCCATGCATAAGTTTTCTTCTATATAACTTTTTACAATTAAGATAAGCTTTATACACGCCATTCTGCTCGGCTCCTCCTTGACAATAATTTTTTATAAATTTTATACAGCCAGAACATTCTTTCTCTGTACTGAGACAATTCATCAGTATACCAGTTCAACTTCTTTATCTTAAGTTTACCATTACAATTAATTTTTACCAGTGGTGAACACAGTAGCGACTCGCTCTAAAGGGCAGAAGGGCATGTGCCCCTCCAGCAAAGTAACTGTTAATGCATGGTTTTACAAGTATTGGCAACTTGAATGATGATACATTCAGTTTTGATATTAGGTGCTGCATGAAGCTAGTATAAAATATATATAGAAAAATGAATTTCATCACTTGTAATAAAAATGAAGCTAGTATGTCAATGTTTTCATCAGACACGTACTTTGCTTCCTACGGTGGGCTCTTCGCTGGCCGGTCACGTTGGCCCTGTGTCCTTAGCTGTTGGCTCTTTCTTAGGTAATTTTCATTCATGCATGCATAGAACTGACTATTTTTTAACATGCACTGAATGGGAGTTGGGTCATTGCTGAAGCTACGATTCCGAAAATACGTGAAGGCTTATCGCGCCGAGCAGAACATCCATTTCAAATTCGTGTTCCACGTCTGTCATCTGCTGTCTGATAAACGTGCTGTACTGGCTAATGAAATTAGTCAGTATCCTATTTCGTAATATTTAGTGCAGTGGTGTTAAAAGTAAATCTATAATACCAATATAATGCTCCGTTATTGGACATTATAAATTTTCCAGCTAACTCATTCTTGGTTGCCTGCGTTTTGCCCTCATGTGCTAAGTTGGGCTCATCAGTTGGTACTTCACACACCTACCAAGATGCAAGGCTAGTGCATACCGTGGAGGCCACTGCATAGGCTACTTGAAGCCACCAGCAGTGCCAATACACTATGAGAGACTATGTCTCACTTTAATAAAGTAGCCTATGCAGTGGCCTCCACGGTATGCACTAGCCTTGCATCTTGGTAGGTGTGCTAAGTACCAACTGATGAGCCCAACTTGGCACATGAGGGCGAAACGCAGGCAACCAAGAACGAGTTAGCTGGAAAATTTATAATGTCCAATAACGGACCATTATATTGGTATTATAAATTTACTCATTCAGGACAAATATTTCATGTTCCGTATGGGAATCAATATCTACATCAAAAGTAAATCTACCGGGCGAGTTAGCCATGCGGTTAGGAGCACGCAGTTGTGAGCTTGCATCCGAGAGATAGTGGGTTTGAATCCCACTGTTGGCAGCCCTGAAGGTGGTTTTCCATGGTTTCCCATTTTCACACCAGGCAAATGCTGGGGCTGTACCTTAATTAAGGCCACGGCCACCCATCGTCGCCATAAGACCTCTCTATGTCGTGCGACGTGAAGTAATAGCAAAAAAAAAGTAAATTTGGCGTGTGTTGTGTACGGATATATAGAATCCATGTGAAGAGTCACCAAGGTATATCACACAGGTATGATTAACCTGTAGGCTATGTATAATGAATTCTGTGAGTAATAATTTAAGTGGAACTTTTTCTCAACTGTCCCTAATGGAAAAGACAGAGATAAAAACATTCGGTTGACCAACGCCTCATTTACAACTAGAACAAGTCGGACAATATAAAGAATATAGACGTAGATTCCAGCCAGGGGTATACACGGAATACGAGTGTTTGTGTGGATGTGATTCAAGGAATGCGTTTTTCAGTTTTACGTGCATGTTATTCGCAAATGACATGACGTGGGCAAAAACCGGACTACATATCTCAAACACTTAAAAGAATAAATTAAAAAGCTTGAAAGTTCCTCCCAACTTATCATTTCATGCATGGAATTAGCTGTGCTAATCCCCCTCTGCGAACCATGTGACCTTGCCACGGTGGGGAGGCTTGCGTGTCCCAATGATGCAGATAGCCGAGCCGCAGGTGCAACCATATTGGATGGGTATCTGTTGAGAGACCAGACTAATGAATGGTTCATCGAAAGGGGGGTAGCAGCCTTTCGGTAGTTGCAAGGGCGGCAGTCTGGATGATTGACTGATACGGCCTTGTAATAATACTCAGCATGGCTTAGCTGTGTTGATACTGCTACACGGCTGAAAGCAATGGGAAACTACAGGCGTAACTAACTCCCGAGGACATGCAGCTCTCTCTGTATGAATGATGTACTGATGATGGCTTCCTCCCGGGTAAAATATTCCGGAGTTAAACTAGTCCCCCATTCGGATCTCCGGGTGGGGACTACACGAGAGGGGGCGATCATCAGGAAGATGGATACTGACAATCTACGAGTCGGAGCGTGGAATGTTAGAAGTTTGAATCGTTGTGGTAGGTTAGAGAATCTGAAAAGGGAGATGGATAGACTAAAGTTAGATGTAGTTGGTATAAGTGAAGTACGTAGGCAGGAAGAACAAGATTTTTGGTCAGGCGACTACCAAATTATCAACACAAGATCAAACGGGGGAAATGCAGGAGTTGGTTTAATAATGAATAAGAAAATAGGGCAGCGGGTAAGCTACTACGACCAGCATAGTGAAAGAATTATTGTTGTCAAGATAGATACCAAACCAATGCCCAACACAATAGTGCAGGTTTATATGCCCACTAGTTTAGCGGATGATGAAGAAATAGAAAAAATATACGAGGAGATAGAAGATTTAATAAAATATGTAAAACGTGACGAGAATCTAATTGTGATGGGAGACTGGAATGCAGTGATATGCCAAGGAAGAGAAGGTAGTACAGTAGGAGAATTTGGATTGGGACAAAGAAACGAAAGAGGAAGTTGGCTGGTTGAATTCTGCACTGATCATAATTTAGTCCTTGCCAATACGTGGTTCAAACACCACAAACGGCGGCTGTATACGTGGACGAGGCCTGGAGACACTGGAAGGTATCAAATAGACTTCATTATGATTAGGCAGAGATTCAGAAACCAGGTGTTGGATTGCAAAACTTCCCCATGAGCAGACGTGGACTCTGACCACAACTTGTTGGTCATGAAATGCCATCTGAAGTTGAAGAAATTGAAGAAAGGAAAGAATGCAAAAAGATGGGAACTAGACAAGTTGAAAGAAAAGAGTGTGAGGGATTGTTTCAAGGAACATGTTGCACAAGGACTAAATGAAAAGGCTGAGGGGAACACTGTAGAGGAAGAGTGGAGAATCATGAAAAATTAAGTCGGTAGGGCTGCTGAAGAAATGTTAGGAAGGAAGAAAAGATCAACTAAGAATCAGTGGATAACTCAGGAGATACTAGACCTGATTGATGAACGACGAAAATACAAGAATGCTAGAAATGAAGAGGGCAGAAAAGAATACAGGCGATTGAAGAATCAAGTCGATAGAAAGTGCAAGGTAGCTAAGGAAGAATGGCTGAAGGAGAAGTGCAGGGATGTCGAAGGCTGTATGGTCCTGGGAAAGGTAGATGCTGCATACAGGAAAATCAAGGAAACCTTTGGAGAAAGGAAATCTAGGTGCATGAATATTAAGAGCTCAGACGGAAAGCCACTCCTAGGGAAAGAAGACAAAGCAGAAAGATGGCAGGAGCATATCCAACAGTTGTATAAAGGTAAAGATGTAGATAATTTCGTTCTGGAACATGAAGAGGCTGTTGATACTGATGAAATGCGAGACCCAATTTTGAGGTCAGAGTTTGACAGAGCTGTGAGTGACCTCAATAGGAACAAGGCACCTGGAATTGATGACATTCCCTCTGAATTACTGACTGCGTCAGGAGAAACCAGCATGGCAAGGTTATTCCATTTAGTGTGTAAGATGTATGAGACAGGAGAAGTCCCATCCAATTTTCGGCAGAATGTTGTTATACCTATTCCCAAGAAAGCCAGTGCTGACAGGTGCGAAAACTACCACACCATTTGTTTAGTGTCCCATTCCTGCAAAATTTTAACACGTATTATTTACAGAAGAATGGAAAAACAAGTTGAAGCTGAGTTGGGAGAAGATCAATTTGGCTTCAGAAGAAATGTATGAACACGTGAAGCAATCCTGACTTTACGTCTGATCTTAGAGGATCGAATCAAGAAGGACAAGCCCACGTTCATGGCATTCGTAGATCTAGAAAAGGATTCGATAATGTTGATTGGACCAGGCTATTTATGATTCTGAAGATGATAGGGATCAGATACCGAGAACGAAGAATTGTCTACAATCTGTATAAAAATCAGTCTGCAGTGATAAGAATCGAGGGCTTTGAAAAAGAAGCAGCAATCCAGAAAGGAATGAGGCAAGGCTGCAGTTTGTCCCCTCTCCTTTTCATTGTTTATGTAGAACAGGCAGTAAAGGAAATCAAAGAGAAATTTGGAAAGGGAATCGCAGTCCAAGGAGAGGAAATCAAAACCTTGAGATTTGCCGATGATATTGTTATTTTATCTGAGACTGCAGAAGATCTTGAGAAGTTGCTGAATGGTATGGATGTAGTCTTGGGTAAGGAGTACCAGATGAAAATAAGTCAAAAAAAAAAAAAGTAATGGAGTGTAGTCGAATGAAGGCAGGTGATATAGGAAACATTAGATTAGGAAATGAAGTCTTAAAGGAAGTAGATGAATATTGTTACTATGGTAGTAAAATAACTAACGATGGCAGAAGTAAGGAGGACATAAAATGCAGACTAGCACAAGCAAGGAAGAGCTTTCTTAAGAAAAGAAATTTCCTCACTTCAAACATTGACATCGGAATCAGATGTTTTTGAAGACTTTCGTGTGGAGCGTGACATTGTATGGTAGTGAAACATGGACAATAACTAGCTCAGAAAGAAAGAGAATAGAAGCTTTTGAAATGTGGTGTTACAGAAGAATGTTGAAGGTGAAATGGATAGATCGAATCACGAATGAAGAGATACTGAATCGAATTGGTGAGGGGAGATTGATTTGGCGAAATTTGACGAGAAGAAGAGATAGAATGATAGGACACATCTTAAGACACCCAGGACTTGTTCAGTTGGTTTTTGAAGGAAGTGTAGGTGGTAAGAACGGTAGGGGTAGAGCAAGGTATGAATATGACAAGCAGATTAAAGCAGATGTAGGATGCAATCGTTATGTAGAAATGAAAAGTTTAGCACATGATAGGGTGGCATGGAGGGCTGCATCACACCAGTCTATGGACTGATGACTCAAACACAGGGTAAGTTAATATAGTGACTCTACTGGATTCTGCTTATTGCCAATCCATTAACCAACACAATGATCAGGTCAGGAAAATAGGCACAGATTCCGCAGAACTATTCAACGCATAAAATTCTGTGGCGTATTTGAAGGGGCACTCCTTGGCCATGATGAGACAGAAAATTCTCAAAATCCTGGAATTTTCAAAGGTCTCATTTAATTTACGGCTGAAATAGACGTTGCTATGAAAAAACATCTGGCCAAAGTTTCTGTATTTAAAGGTACATCGAGCTTCTCGACTGGATGTTGAATGTGTGTAGGGAAATGAAACAAAGGATGTTACTTGTTTTTAGAGGGTCACGTCCATGAATGGTTTTGGGGGTTTATAAATTCAACCGAAAGGACAGCGGATGGATCGAGTCAATGTCTGTTAGGGCAAATTAATTCCATATTAAGGGACACACCACATAAACTTATTTGTCAGAGTTATGACGGAGCCAGCGTAATGAGTGGAAGGACAGGGGGTGTGCAGGCGAAATTGAAAGTACACTACCCTAATGCACATTTCATTCATTGCTATTGACACTAACTAAATTTGACAGAGCAAAAGGCTTGTTTGTACAATCTCCAAGTCAAATTATTTTTCTGTAACCTGTCCACAATCCCACCTGTTCAACAGGTATTTCTTCTCCCCTCCCTTACAAAACCAACCGCTCAGCTTCAAACAGAACCCTATCAAGCATAACTACCACACCAAGTAAAGTTCATAACCTTCTTCAAACTCTTCGTACCAACAAAGCTACCGGTGCCGACACTATAGGTCCTCTTTTCCTAAAGAATACTGCCAGCACTCTTTGCGTCCCTCTCTCTAAATTATTTAACAGTTGTTTTGCCGTGGGCTATTTTTCTATTACCTGGAAACGGGCAAATATTGTTCCACTTCTCTCAAATCAGGCAACAAATTTAATGTTTCATCTTACCGACCAATTTCTATTCTCCCCACACTATCCTTTATCTTTGAAAAAATTATATACCAGCGTCTCCTCGCATTCACTTTGCCGTATATCTCAACCAAGCACCATGGTTTTCTACCAGGTGGCTCTTACCTAACAAACGTGGCCACTCTCCATATCTTTGCATCACACGCCATTGCAGCTAAATCACAGCTGGATATCTGCTGCGTAGACATTTCGAAAGCTTTCAATTCTGTAGACCATACTCTGTTGCTCCATAAACTCTCCGAACGATTTGATATACATGGCAGTCTTCTGACTCTTCTTGCTGGCTTCCTACATAACCGTTGGCAGAGAGTGGTAATATCAGACACTTCATCCTCATGGTTACCAGTCACCTCTGGTGTCCCACAAGGCAGTACTCTTGGCCCCTTGCTATTTTCTTTGTTTATGGACGATCTGCCGTCCGAACTCAACGAAACAGCGAATACCCTACTCTTTGCTGACGACTGCAAGATATTCAGGGAGATCAGGAATCCAGCAGATGCAGCTCTGCTACAGTCCTCACTTAATGCCCTCTCAAACTGGTGCCGTACTTGGAAACTTATCCCCAATCCACAAAAATTCAGCCACATGACCTTAACACTACATAAATCTCCTCTACCGACATCATATTATCTACTCGACAAGCCCATCACCGTAGTTACGCAACAGCGTGACCTAGATGTAACATTTGATACAAAATTACAATTTAAGACCCACATAGAAACATATACAACCAAGGCTATGAAATTACTAGGCATTCTCTATCGCTTCACAGAAATTTCTGACCCCATTGCTCTTCGTTACTTCTTCCTCACGATCATTCAACCTCTCTTAAACTACTGCTCTCCTATTTGGACAACAGCCTCCCCCTCCAATACTAAGCAGTTAGACAGAGCAGTGTCCTTCTTTACTGCAATTGTAAGGAACAGAAACCCCAAGCTCAGAAATCTGTCTACGCAGCAGGTATTAATGGCAATTAATATGTCACCACTGCACATCAGGCGACAGGTAGCTGACCTGAGTTTCCTTCACGGGATGTTAAATGGGCATTACTGCTCGGAACATCTTGTCTCACTCTTCTCTCTCCACGTTCCTTCCCGCTCCACCAGAACCAAAGACCTTCTCCACATTCCCCACACTCAGCACTCAATACTTCAACGATCTTTCCTAATCCGCCTCCCAACACTCTTTAACAATATTAATAGGAGACAAGAGCTTGATATAGCATCAAATAAAAGTGTATTCAAGAGGTGTGTAAATAGCCTCTTAAAGATTAGTTGATGTGAAGGGATTATACCGCCATCTTGACCCACGACGACTTGGCTATGAACATGGACATGGTTTTCGATTTGGACAGTTATTAGTAGGCTGTGTAACTGATCTTGTTATATTTTGTTATGTTTGTTATATTTTATTATGAAAGTTTACGTTTGTTAAATAGTCTGTTGACAGTGCAAGTGAAATTTGCTTGTGCTTCGTGAATAAATAAATAAATAAATAAATAAATAAATAAATAAATAAATAAAATTCCAACTTTTTTCCAACTCGTATCACAGAAGTTACCTCTTGAATGAAATAATGAAGACTAGATTCCCTCAGACAATCACCACTCACTGGAACTACAACATTCGCACGGTGAATGTAGTTGAGGAGAATAGAGAGAAACTGATCGAGTGCTTTCGTAGAATGGAAAAAAAGGTAAAACGTCTATTAGCGTAATTGAAGCTAGTGGACTGCGCCGTGCTCTTGAGGACACCATATTCATATTCTAGTTGTCTGCTTTTCACAAATTAATGCTGCATGTTGACATACTGTACAATCAGCTACAAAAACGCATAAAAGGCTATTTCTGACTTCCCAAAGTGTGTAACACAACAATGTGAAGAAATAGATACAATTGCATGCAATCTCACGGATACAATAATTCCGATAAAAGACGCAGAATAAGTGACACAAGGACCATTGCAGCGAAAGAAGTCTGTGACGTTGTAATGAACCAGGTGCATGATAGGTTTGCATTTATGGGGTATATTGAAACTGCAATTCATTTGACAAATTCTCTATAAACTTTCCAGAAAATATATTAAATTCTACTGTGTTACAATATCCAATGTTATGGAAAGAAAGGATAAAGACTGAGTTAGAAGTAATTTATAAACGGACAGATTTCAGGCAAGTCAAAGGAGCTCTACCACTCCTCGCTTTCATTTTAGAAAATAATCTCAAATCAATTATCAAAGAAATGCTAAAGCTTTTCAGGGTAATTGTGACAACATCCATGTCCACAGCCAAAGCGGGCCCTATTTTTCGACACTGGCTCATATCAAGACATTTCTACGCAATACAATGACCGAAGAAAGAGTGTCTGCTCTGGCAATGCGAAAATCCTCATTTACGATATGCCTGACTTTGATGATAAAGTCATTTCTAAGTTTGTGGATTTGTGGCATAGAAGAATGGAATTCGTGTTTAAATAAATGAATAACACTGCCATCGTCGAACAAGGTCTTACCGTATTCTTTATTTCTATGGCCAGGGCGAGTAGACTGTACTTCATTCGTCCTGTAGACTCGGTAGTAGGCCTATCAGTCGGTACAGTAATTTGAATGGACTTACGGAGTACGTGGCCATCCAACGGTAGTTCAGTAATGTATATACCGCTGTGAACGTATTTCAGATAAACGCCAGTGACAGTAGGTACATTTAGATAGTTCAAGATACTTAGTGAGAGTAGTTACTGTACATTTAAGCAGTTGAAGATACTTGGGTGAGGCAAGAGTCTGGATCACAGCCTTCTTCGAATGGACACCAACATTTCATTCCACATTTTCTCCTAAAATGAAGATGACAGTAAAGTAGGTGAGTAATGATCAAGTATTTAACATTGTATGATACGTATAGGGCTATGCATTTGTTTATTGTGTGTGTGTTCAGTAAGAACATATTCCCCTGTGGCTGGGGGTGGTAGAATAAAACCCACGGTATCCGCTGCCTGTCGTAAAAGGCAACTACAAGGGACTCCAGGGGCTCTCAACTCGGGAGCGTGAGTTGGCGACAACAGGGTTCTTAGCTGAATCCTGACATTGCTTCCACTTGTGGTAGGCGCCTCACTTTCATCCATCCTCTCCGACCTCCCTTGGTCTTCTCTTTTTTTCTGATCCCGACGGTATTAGAGCACTCGAGGCCTCGGAGTCTTTCATTTTCACGTCCTTCGTGGCTCTTGTGTTCCTTTGACTAATACCTTCATTTTTGAAGTGTCGGATCCCTTCCAGTATTTCCCCTGTGATTGTTATGTATAGGATGGTTGCCTAGTTGTACTTCCTCTTAAAACGATAATCACCACCACCATCACCTAGTAAGAACTAAATTTGTGAAAAAGTAGTGCCCCTCCGACAGTCCCCCTCAGCATCCGCCGCTGGGTGAACATAAATGCTACAATTCAACCAATTTATCAAAATAGTTTCCAAATACAGTTTCAATATCATTTTTTCCCATTTGAAATTCAAATACTAAGCCCCAGTTAATTTGTTTCAGATTTTCAATAAATGTGTTAATATAATCATCACCCTGAATTTTTACCCACATCGGAACAGGTTCATCATTGTAAATTGTGTCAGGCTGATTATAATGATACAAGCAAGGGGTCATTATCTGCAAAACCCCCACCAACAAGTCTAAGCTTATACAAATCTCTAGAAAAATTCACAATAATATTATCCAAGCATGCATTATTACATGTAGAAAGCTTGTTTGTGCAAGTTAAATTTAGAGTTCTTAGTAAATTCAGAAAATTTCTAGAAATCTGCCCATCTGAGTATGCCACCTCTATGTTAAAATCCCCACAAACAGCAACGTTTGCCGTAAACTTTAAATTTTTCCCATTACTAATTCAAAATTCTTAAGAAATACATAAGCATCAGCATTTGGAGATCTATACAAGCTATTAATTATCAAATTCTGATCATCCAGCTTCACACAACTAAATTCTCCCTCTAATTCCACACAATATTGACTTAAATCGATCAGTACAAATTTAAAACAATCTCCAACTAAAATCCCAGCTCCCCTATTTTTCTTTTTACTCCTACAAAATATATCTGCAACAGTATATTCACGGGGCACAAAATATTCTACTTGATTTTCAAAAAGCCAGTGCTGTGATACACAAATCAACTTTCTCGGTTTGGCAAAAGTGTTGTGATTATAACAACTTATTTCTAATGCACTGGATATTCGCCTGCAATAAATTGAGAGATTTTCCCTTCCTATCCGTCTTTTGGATGCCATTTACCTCTCGGCAACTACTTTTTGTATCACTCATTACTGGTGGAGATTTCTGACCTGATGTTTCATGTACTGGTATTTTATGAATAGGAGAATAATGTACCTGAGTTTGACTACTTACTAAACTATCTTTGATAATGGTTTGATTTGGTGACTGATCTGATTCAGTCACAGATGTTAGTTTTGGTTTACATGGCCTATTAAAATTCATAACATTTTCTAGTTGACTGAGCCAGCTTGAAGAACAGCTGGCTCTTTCTACTAGTTTTTCATGTGGGTATTATAACCTAAGGGAGTTGCATTTTTCAAAGTACATATCTTATGATTAATAAAATAGAGAACAATATTAGCAATTTTTCGTTTACCTGTGTTGTTTAGATGAAGGCTATGTTTTATGTAACAGTGTCTCGCGAAACTGCTGCATTCAATTACCTGAATATTACAAAAGTTTTAGAGAATTTTAACAACATCTGCATTAACTTTGCCCACTTCAATGTTCACACACGAGTCTCTACTCAAATCATGTTCACTACAAAGATGTTAGTGTGAGTCAGCTTTCCTAGTGGATATTTATGTCGAGAACGTACATTTTTGGCATCGTCGTGAGCTACGTCGTTCGTACCACCGATGATAAGCACAGCATCGCCACTCCCGAAGTTCCTAGTTGCTGCTTCTATGTTTTCCAGGACATTGTTGATAGAAGCTCCTGGATATACTTCTCTGGTTGCTGCTATATTCTCGTCGTTTATCACTCCCGCAATTCCCCTTCCTTGGCTATCTCCAAACACAGTTACCGTTGCTGATTTAGGCCTAGCTGGGTCTTGATTCTGAAATCTAGGCCTAAGTTTTAACCTTGCAGCAACATTCCCAAATTGTCCACACTGCCAGCATCAAAGGTACTATCCTTACAAGAAGTAAGGGCAGAAAGAAACAACAACACAACAGTACAGGTGGCCACAAACCATGGAAGGAATATAGAATTTAAAAAGTTTTAACACCCAAAGACAACACCAAGATACTTTTAAGAAAATTAGGCAATATTTAATTTAAAAATATTATTAGGGCAATAAAATGCAGAACACCTTCAAGAAATGGAGAAATAAAAATATTAAGCAAACTAACATATTTTTTTCTAACGATTGATCAATTCTAATTAATAAGATTGGGACCCAATTGCTATTAATTCACCGGCTCAACCAATTAACCTAGTTTAGGAAAACTAAAGAAATACATAGCTTACAATCTCAGTGCCTTAGGTTTCATTTAATTTAGTCTTAACACCAGTTTCTGGTATACCATTCGCTTGAAGTTTTTGTGCTAAATAATAGTTTCATATTGTTGTTGTTTGAGTTATCAGTCCATAGACTGGTTTGAAGCAGCTTTCCATGCCAACCTATCCTGTGCTAACCTTTTCATTTCTACGTAACGATTGCATCCTACATCTGCTCTAATCTGCTTGTCATATTTATACCTTGGTCTAAAAGTATCGATTAGGCAGCTTTTTAGATTAATTTGTTGATTATACTCATCGATACGGCCATGAAGTGGACAGCTTGCAAATTTAGCCAAATCGATCTCCTTTCGCCAATTTGATTCAGTATCTCTTCATTCGTGATCTGATCTATCCATCTCACCTTCAGCATTCTTCTGTAACACCACATTTCAAAAGCTTCTATTCTCTTTCTTTCTGAACTAGTTATCATCCATGTTTCACTTCCATATAATGCCATGCTCCACACGAAAGTCTTCAAAAACATCTTTCTAATTCCTATATCAATGTTTGAAGTGAGCAAATTTCTTTTCTTAAGAAAGCTTGTGCTAATCTGCATTTTATCTCCTCCTTACTTCTGCCATCGTTAGTTATTTTACTACCCAAGTAACAATATTAATTTACTTCCTTTAAGACTTCATTTCCTCATTTAACATTTCCTGCATCACCTGCCTTCATTTGACTGCACTCCATTACTTTTGTTTTGGACTTATTTATTTTCATATTGTAGTTTCATATCGTTAAGAAATTCTTTTATACTGAATTTAAAACCTTAGATAGAGCATTATGCGAGGAGCTCTCACAAGAAAATTTAACGCACATTCTTCAGTAGAATGAAGTCAAACAAATAACGCAAAAGGAATTAAAACATAGGATAATAGAATAATATCCAGAAAAACAATAATGAGATTGGATGCTAATAACACAATCTCACTCAAATTATCTTCAGGTAATTAAACAGGCAAGATCATCAACCAGCATAAAACCAATTACCACACCAAAAATTAATAATCAATACCATGGCAACATCAACAAACACGCCCACCATTGAAAGGGTTGAAAACTGCCTCGGTTAATAATTTTTCAGTTACCCGCATACAGCCCTACCAAACAGGGCTAGACAATTTACAATTATTTTAATAATAATATGATTAGGATACCAATTTTGAATTATTAGTTGCCAAACAAGGCATTTACATCAGGGGAACATCGATTTACAATATTTTTATTACATCCAAAAAGAATAATGATAATAGTTCGTGAACTCAAGTTCCCAGAACGTAGAATACATGGTTTTAAAATTCCAAAATATCACACGCACGGCACATATTAAGTGGTGGATAAAACTTCGTCAAAATACAAATGGCTGTATAACTGAGATGCTCCTGAAATTAAATCAGACTAATCAAAACATACAGTCTCAGAGATGTACTAGAAACTCCAAGGCACACGCCATAACTTACGACGATGACGCTCTAAGATAATCACTTAATTTAAAAAAACAAGTAAATGAAGTTGTTTCTGGACAACAAAGACCAAAAAAACTTGAAGGTCCTTGGGGTATTAACCCCGTCATATCATTGAACTCAGCCAGGATTTATTGGATAAGAGGGATTCACAGCAAGGCGTGAATAAAGAGCCCATCCAGCCTCCATGCTCGCAGTAGACAGACTCAACGCTATCCGGGAGACAGTAGGTTCGAATCCCACTGTCGGCAGCCCTGAAGATGGTTCTCCGTGGTTTCCCATTTTCACACCAGGCAAATGCTGGGGCTGTACCTTAATTAAGGCCACGGCCGCTTCCTTCCAACTCCTAGGCCTTTCCTATCCCATCGTCGCTATAAGACCTATCTGTGTCGGTGCGACGTAAAAGCCCCTAGCAAAAAAGACTCGACGCTATTGGACATTATAAATCTTCCAGCTAACTCATTCCTGGTTGCCAGCGTTTCGCCCCAGTGTGCCAGTTGAGCTCATCAGTTGCTAAATACGCATTGGTAAATACCAAGACGCACGGCTAATGCATACCATGGAGGCCACTGCGTAGGCTATTTGGAGCCACCGACAGTGCCAATGCACTCTGAGATACTCTGTCTCATTTTAAAATAAAACCCAGTTTCAGAAATGCTGAAGGAGCTATTTACATTAATTCCGTCATAGCCTCCCACCCAGAAACCACACATACACTCGTACATAATGACACTTATACTGCGGTGGCTAGGAAATAGACTAAATTTTGGTGAAGTAGTTCACAAGAGTAAACGACTCACCGGTATCGAGTTCATTGTCACGTATCACTAGAACATGATCAGTCATGGTCTTTGGAGCACCAAAATACATAAGTATATGTCAATTATTGTTAGGTTCATTTAACCCAAAATTGTTCAGCACTGACATCAAATCATTAAGAAGTTCTTTGTACCACACTAGTGTCCAAACCGAAGTGGTCGATGGTTGATAAATTCCATCACACTCCAAGTTTATTTCCCAAAAATAATTTTGCAAGTTCTTGTGTATTTCCTAACCAAGATTTTACTTTTATTATAACAGAACATGTTTCAAAATGATGAATAGTAGAACCTCCAAACACCTTATTTACACATTATAACATTCTTCATCCTATTATAAATTTGATGGACCAGCATATGAGAAATTATAACATTCTTAGTCCTATCATAAATTTGAGTTATCGAGTTCCCTTTTATTTAAGGCAGTGCCATTATCTATGTTCTCTTTGACATAGGCCATAGCGGCACAAAGCAAAGAACACAAGACTCGCAAAGGAAGGGAGGAAGAAAGAAAGAGGGAAACCAAAGTAATACATGGTATTAGTGATCATGAAGCTGTTTTTGTTGTAGTTAAAAATAAATGCAATAGAAAGGAAGGTCTTAAAAATGGACTTTTAGGCAGTACTCAGGGCTACCAAGGCTATCAGTAAAGCCCAAACCTCAATTGAGAATGATGGAAGTCTAAAACACATTATAATGCAAGCATCTGACACATTGTTCCATTTACAAAACTTGAAAGCAGTGAGAAAAACGTTGTGCGTATTTCTGAGAACAAGGCATCGGAGACTGATATTGCAGCCCAGACTCTCGTCCCTCTCTCCTCAACTCACTTCGCGCGGCTTGCTGCCTTGTGTACGATAGGTGAGGATAGGTGTGCTAGGCTTTGGTCCATCAGATCGCCACTGCTAACTACCAACCATGCATTACTCCTTGTACATACTTCCTCACCTCATCCTTCTGGCTTAATTATATAGATAACAGAGTGCTGGTATTTCACGTCCATTTACTTCCTTGTCAGGCCTGCTGTTATGGCAGTAATAGAGTTTTCTTTTTATAGGTAGATCTGTTAAAATGAAGTTTTAGTGTTCTCTTTTGTTGGTTGGAATCGAACCCGTGATCATGGGACAGACATCACCACTGATCCCCCGAGGAAGCTAATTAACCAGTGAAGGAATGGTACGACCGCTGTAAAATTCAACATTTTTATTTATAATAATAATAATAATAATAATAATAATAATAATAATAATAATAATAATAATAATAATAATGGGGCATCTGCATAGGCTTGGTGGTGACCTAATGAGGATAAAACACACAGTCCCTAAGCCGGGGGAATTAACAGTTGTGAGGAGGTTGATTCTGAAAATTGAACCGGGGCCATCAGACTAGAAGTAAGCATTCTGTTCATTTAGCACAAAGCCGGACTTTCATTTTCTAAACCTTAGGCTACTATCTCCATTGATCAGGGGTTGAGCATTGGCAGTAGTAGCAGAGGCCAGGGCAGTAGCTTGTGAAGCAGCCTTGACAACATAGCAGGCTTCTCCATTGGCTGTTGGCTCCAGCTCAACACTGAAGGCTAGACGTTCACTAAACCAACCGCCGAAAAGGGGGTAACCTAAGTCTAGTGGTAGCACATGTCTTGATCCCAGCATACGCCACTGGCAGTACCATATGGCTGATAAAGCAGGCATGAGCCGGTGGAAAACTGTAAATAAAAATGTAAACAGACTCTGAGATGGGTTTAAAGCAGTTGTTGAGGAATGTGAAAACAGGTTTCTACCTTTAAAGGAATGGTAAAGATCCACTATGTTATAACAGAGAAGTAAAGAGACTAAGAAGAAGGGGCAGATTGGAAAGAAATAGAGTTAGAAAAATGGCAATGGAAGTAAGAAGATATTGAAGGAACTTACTAGCAAATTGAATCTAGCAAAGAAAAATGGCAATGGAAGTAAGAAGATATTGAAGGAACTTACTAGCAAATTGAATCTAGCAAAGAAGGCAGCTAAGGATAATATGATGACAAGCATGATTGGCAGTCATACACATTTTAGTTAAAATTAGAAGGGTATGTACAGGTACTTTAAGGCAGAAACAGGTTCCAACAAGGACATTCCAGGAATCATGAATGAACAAGTGGAGTGTGTATGTGAGGATCTTCAAAAGGCAGAAGTATTCAGTGTGCAGTATGTAAAGATTGTTGGTTACAAGGATATTGTCCAGATAGAGGAGGTGACTAATGCTAAAGAAGTATTAAAATTTACATATGTTTCCCATTTTCACACCAGGCTGTACCTTAATTAAGGCCACGGCCGCTTTGTTCCAACTCCTAGCCTTTACTATCCCATCGTCGCCATAAGACCTATCTGTTTCGGTGCGACTTAAAGCTGCTAGCAAAAATAAACTTTTTTAGCATATGATAACAATGACATTTACAATAAGATACAAAAGTTTAAAATTAGAAAAGCGACTGGAATTGATAAGATTTCTGGGAATGTACCAAAGACAATGGTTTGGGATATATTACCATATCTGAAGTACTTATTTGATTATTGTTTGGTCGGAGGAGCTATACCAAATAAACGGGGAGTTGCTATAGTAGCTCCTGTATATAAAGGAAAGGGTGATAAACATAAAGCTGAAAATTACAGGCCTGTAAGTTTGGCATGCATTGCATGTAAGCTTTGGGAAGGCATTCTTTCTGATTATATTAGACATGTTTATGAAATTAACTGGTTCGATAGAAGGCAGTTCGGTTTTAGGAAAGGTTATTCCACTGAAGCTCAACTTGTAGGATTCCAGCAAGATATAGCAGATATCTTGGATGCAGGTGGTCAAATGGTCTGTATCCCGATTGACCTGTGTAAAGCATTTGATAGGGTGGATCATGCGAGACTACTGGCAAAAATGAGTGGATGGGTTGCTATATTTCTAGAAAATAGCTCTCAGAGAATTAGAGTAGGCAAAGCTTTATCTGACCCTGTAATAATTAAGAGGGGAATTCCTTAAGGCAGGATTATCGGACCTTCATGTTTTCTTATATATAATAAATGATACGAGTGAAGAAGTGGCATCAGAGGTAAGGCTTTTTGCGGATGATGTTATTCTGTATAGAGTAACAAATAAGTTACAAGATCGTGAGCAACTGCAACATGACCTCGATAATGTTGTAGGATGGACAGTACGCAATGGTATGATGATAAATGGGGTTAAAAGTCAGGTTGTGAGTTTTACAAATAAATAAAGTCCTCTCGGTTTTAATTACTGCATTGATGGGGTGAAAGTTCCTTTTGGGGATCATTGTAAGTATTGCGCCTGTTAGAGAAGTCGGAAAGCAAGACGCACCTCAGGACTCGACGTTAATGGCCGAGTAAACATAAGTGGCAGGCTAAAACAGTAGGTTCGCAAATAATAGATATCGATGTCAGATGAAATGATTATATAATTTATTCACAAAATAAAAATGTCTTGCCATCCTGATTAGCTCTGATTGTGAGAAATGATCGCTTCATTAAAATAATTAAGGCTCTTGATGTAACATAAAAGTATTTCAAACAAATGGGATGGTACAAATAACTAACAGTATTGATTAATGATTACAATTTCAGTCGATAAATCTTGAGAAACAAATCTGGAAAAATACATTAAGTCTTAATGGAAAGTTTGAAATAGAAAACATTTAGGAATCACAGAATTGCATTTTCTTGTGATAACATTTTAAGTGAAAACATTTATTACTTGAACATGCAAATTAAATCGAGATGTCGGGTATATCAGTTCTAAATTATTCTCTATTATTTCCTTACGAGAATCAAAATTTAACGTTAAGTGGTCATTTCAAATGAACTGAAATAAATAACACTTCTCACAACAAAAGAGAACCAAATTTATCAACGCTGAAATATGAACAGCAACGTGGATTATAATATCATTGGCTAGCCCATCTGACAGTAATACAAAACTTCTCTAATAATTACAAAATATCACCAACTCTACAAACTAACTACAGAAAATATTCTGTAGAAGAACTATCTACAGTATTTACACAACATTTACGAATGAATTAACACTCCCAATCTCCCGTGCAGTCAACTCCGGGATATAACTGAGAATAAAAAATTTCCACGTGGTTAGGAATTTGTGCGACTAAGATGGGCTTTGTAGGATGCTAAATGGTTTATTTTGTCACCTATTCAATACATATAAATTTTACATTTAAGAATTTATTCTTAATTCCGCTTGAGACATGTTTCGCCCTTCATTGAGGGCATCATCAGTCAAAATTATCTCCTCGAGGTAAAAATCAGGTACCAGATTAGTATTTAACATGCACAAATTAATATACATTACAAAGAGAAAATTAAGTAGAGAAACTCTTGTACAATGGTGATGGTTAAACAATATAAGTTTAAAGAATAAGAAGTCGACACCAACGCTTAAAAATATTGGGTAATTATAGCAGAGTTCAGCAGTGGTGCTCTGAAGAATAATTGATACACTCATAGGAAATTATAAATTTTAAAATTATTTACAATATAACAGTCGGGGGAAGGGTATAGTGCTCGGCGTCAATGTTTTTAACAAAAATTACTGCCAATGGTTGGTAACTATACAGTAACTTTACATTATCCAATTGAACAGTTGAGAATTTACAGTTTATATACATATTTACAAGAGAGCAGCTTGGTGAGCAAGGATATAAAAAAGTAAATTACCAAGTGCGTCCAGTTGCTTTAATCGTTGGAAGTTGATTGTAGCATTGTCATATCAGAAATATGCAGAGTGGTTTAATCTTAGTTAATGATCACAGGGGGCAGGGAAAATATCCCATAGCCAAATGAGGTTCTATAGGCATCTAACAGAAGGTTGTCTGGTTGAAGCACCGGGTTCGGTACAGTGAACTTGTCAGCGTGGACGGAGACTCAATAGGAGTCATTGAGTAAACAGTGCATTTGAATGGCAACAATGATGGCAGTAATTTATAAATAAATCATTTATTGCAGCAAAATAGCCATACATTAGTGAAAGGTGTTATAACAATTTGACACTTGCACCATTGGACGCATAGTCTCTGATTGATCTAGTCCTCTTGTTGCAGAGTTCTAAGTGATATCGTTCACATAACTGTCCACATAATGTACACTTGCATGAGTTTGACGGTTCGTGGTATGTTGTGTTTTCGCAAATGACATGGTGGAATCCATGTACTGCAAGTCTTGTAAACACGTGCCTCGTCTCAAAATTTGCTGCTGTCCATGTACGATCAATCATGGCCCCAGTTCCATAGAATTCCATGGGTACTTCTTCTCTTTTTCTTATTAGTGTTCTTAGTAGGTTCTCCAGTGCCGTTGTGTTAGGTAGGGGGTACATTGTCCTTAAGTCCTCTATGAGGAAAGTTTCCCGCGCGAGAAGGTAGACTAATCTGGATCTTGTTTTTGCCACTCCGATTGCTCTTTTGATGTATGTTGCTTTAACTCTTTCCAGTGTTGCTAAGTTCTTTTCATTCAGGTGTGTCCATATAATTTCAATCCCATACGTAAGTATTGGACCGATTTTCGATTTGAAGAGCGCCATTGCTGTGTCAAGACTTAGTGTTCTGATGAAGCTTATTTCGTTTATCACTCTAATTGCTTGTGTCGCTTTCTCTATTGTGTGTGTAGTGAAACATTTTGCAGACAGCTGGAGTGTTATCCCTAGATATTTGTATTCTTTGGTGATCGATATTATTTTCCCTTCTAAGGTGATTCTTGTCGATTTTGGTATTTGCCCTCCTGATCTGAACACCATCATTTCCGTCTTCTCAGTGTTAATTACGAACTTGTGTTCAATGCACCATTTTCCCACTTCGTCTATAGTGTTCTGCAGTTTCTTTAAGCTTTTTGAGCCAATCACAATATCATCTGCATAGGCGTATGCTGCTACATCTTCATTTTGCGCAATTTCCATAATGTCCTTCGCTGCCAGGATGAACGGCAGAGGGCTTAGTGGGTCCCCTTGGAGTACACCATTTGTTTGAATTATTAGTTCTGAAAGGTCTAGGCTGTCGGAGATTCTTATCTTGTTCCATTCATTTATGGAGTTTATGATTCTTGTCCAGACGCTGTCTCTTCCTAGAGTTTCCTCGATCTTCCTTTGTACTAATGCTCGGTCCAGGAGATCAAAGGCTTTTGTGAAGTCTATAAAGATTGTATAATATTTTTCCTTCTTTTCGATGGCTTCCCATATTGAAATTGAAATAATAACATTAAGTTATATATTAGACCACCTAATCAATACAAAATCGTCTTGGATGATTTACATAAATTTGTTAGCTAATAGTGGGACATGTTTCGCCTTCTCTGAAAACATGTCCCACTATTAGCTAACAAATTTATGTAAATCATCCAAGACGATTTTGTATTGATTAGGTGGTCTAATATATAACTTAATGTTATTATTTCAATCTAATATCATCAATACGGACCAAAAATGATATTTATTACATGTAATGGCTTCCCATATGTTATTTAGCAGTACTCCCACCGCTGCGAGAGTGGATCTTCCTCTCCTAAATCCGAATTGAGATTCTGGGAGGTGCTCTTCTACTGTGTCCCTTATTCTTTCTGTGATTAGTTTTGTGAATACCTTAAAGGATTGTTTTCCAGGGCTATTCCTCTGTATTTATTTGTGTCCTTTGGGTCTCCTTTCCCTTTGAAAATTACCTTTACTATTGATTGTCTCCACTGATCTGGGATTTTGGCTGTTTTTATGCATTTATTGTAAAGTTTCGTCCAAATTGGAGCTAGTAGATGAGCCGTGTCTTTCAGGTATTCATTGTATATCATATCCGGTCCTGCAGCTTTTTTCTTTTTTGTGGATTCAATAATGTTTTGAACCTCAGTTGTAGTAAGTGGAGACCATGCTGCCATCTCATGCGTTGTATGCACTTGGTTGGTTTCCGGTGTTC
This sequence comes from Anabrus simplex, assembly GCF_040414725.1. Taxonomy (NCBI): domain Eukaryota; kingdom Metazoa; phylum Arthropoda; class Insecta; order Orthoptera; family Tettigoniidae; genus Anabrus; species Anabrus simplex. The sequence continues at coordinate 1,237,499,589 of NC_090266.1, read as the reverse complement.
CTTCTCTTCCTTTTTTGCTGAGGGTGTCTTTGAAATGTCTCGTCCATTCCTCCATGCTGATATAGTGGGTCTGTGCCTGCTTTCGAGGGCAGATTGCTATGAATGGGTCTCTCCTGGCTTCCTCAACTATTCTTCTTCCTTCTTCCCTGTATGCCATTTTATTCTCCCGTGTTAATATTTTGTAGCATCTTCTTTTCTCGGTGTATGTCTGGAGGAGTGTATGATTCTCGATGTCCGATTTTAGTCGATGTAGAGCTTGAAGCACCTCTTTCCTTAATAGGAACCCTCTTGATCGAACCATGCTTTTGCTGTTCGCACTTTCCTGGGGCTGGCTGCTTATGTTAAGAGTTTCTCCAGTTCATGCACAGCTTCCTCTACATTTGAGTTGTCGATTAGTGTTTTGATTTGTTCCATCTGTTCTTTGCATTCTTCCACTTTTCTGACATTCAATTTCCTTGAGAGTGGTCTCGTTTCTTGTTTTTTCTTTGCCTTCCATTCACTTTGTATGTCGATGCTCATTGGAATGTGTTTTCTTATTGGTGTGTGGTTCGCGCACCAAAGTGGATTGATATCCCCTTTTATTTTTCCTCTTACGAGGGCGATGTCTATAGTGCTTTTGCCATTGTAGCAAATATATGTAGGGACATTGGTGTCGTTTAGCAGGTTGAAACCTTCTTCTTGCAGTGAATCTATTACTAATTTTGTTTTGTGATTTGGATTTGTAGGTAAATGTATTACTGGGAATGTGTTGCAGATGGGCTTTGCCGGGTATCAAACTACAGCCTGTTACAGATCTAAATCATCCTAGAATCTATATCCTAATTCAACTATTCCTCGGTAAATATTCACAAATACACTTTAAATCAATTATTTCATGAACTCGCACTAGGATAAATTAATTCGTAGAAATTACGTCCGAAATTTTGGAGTACGCTAACCAACTTATCATTATTATTTGAACACTTTATTAAAGCAACTACAATCTCGTCATCTCGAAGAACTATTTTTTTATCTCCATCGACCTTCAAAAAATACATGATAAAATATCATGACGCAAAACATGTCGTAGTTTACTATCTGACGACTATCATCACATTTATCAATTCACCATTTACACTATAGTGCCACTTATAAACTTACAGCTCCAACTATTATCATCCATGACTATATATCACAACATGTGGCCAGAAAAGTCGCATAATATCACACAATAGCAAACAAGAAATAAGTCTTATTATTATTATTATTATTATTATTATTATTATTATTATTATTACGGAGTTACCCGTGGAAGTCAGAGGTGAAGGAAGGTGCGGGCTGGAATGGGTCTAACTACAAGTCCGAAAGATGAATTTTAAAATTTAAATAAAGGTTATATATTCAACTGATAACAATTTTAACAATTAACAATTTCCACTACGTGAAACAAAGAAAATCAGGTACAGTGCAACTTTACAAAGAAAGCACCAGTTAAGGGGTCTTTACAAATTCTGGGCTATGGGCCCACATTCATCAATCCTTGAGCTCTCAGCTCACAACCACAAAATACCAAAGGGCAGAAAACCCCTAATTACATGGAGCGTTTGCTCCCACCACGTAATGTCAAGCCTTCTAGAGGCACCTTTTAAAAATACCAGTAAGAGCTGACCCGCTCTCAATAATTCAAGCCTATCAGAAGGCCATAAACAAACTTTACACTTGACTGCCCTTAAAGCATACTTATAAATAAACAGGGGTAACTAGTACCCAATGTACGAGGCCTGAATAGCAATTTAAAGGTTAATTAAATGGCCCAAACACAAGGATGAATGGAGGCAAGAATTTGCACTCCTACACTAAAGCTTGTTAAAACCTATGTGGCGCTAGGCCAATAATACAGGGGCTAATCCCAATGTATAGAGGTGACTAATCTGCAAAATAAATTTAACACTTTAAGAAGGAAGAGAAAAACGATTACGAAAACGTAGTCACCTCAAATTCCAAAAATGAGGGGGAGCTCAAGAGGGTAAAGCACTCTCTATCCCTGAATTAAAGTTCAAGAAAAATGAAGTTTACCAGGAAGAGGGTTTACATGTTTTGTAGTTTACATATTAAAGGTTTCGAACCTTCCCCGCGAGTTAAACTGCTGAGCTAGCAAGAAATAAAGATGTTAAAAGGCCATTACCTTGTTGAAGAGCTGCTGCTTGAATAAAGAGGTGCTTCCCGCCCCCTGCTACATATTCACACACTGAGTTAGATGTTATACGAGTGGCCCGGAGACAAGAAAATCAGCAGTTTTATACCCTCGTGGAAAATTCGAGACCTTTCAGGAATGAATAGATACACCCACTCAATTTTTATTGGTTGACTAAGAGTTATGATTGGAGGAAAATTAATTACAGAAATTACTGATTGGCTAAATTCAAAACAGGCGGAAGGAAAGGATTAATATTGCCAACCCACAAACCACAGAACAAAATTAAGTAAAGACAAAACTTATGAATACAACATTTTTCCAAGAAGGTTCATTCCTTTACATTAGAGTGCGTTATCATAGTTTTTGGTAGAGACATCTGTTAGAGAATGTCCACCCTTCTTGATCAATGAAAAACAAAAGCAAATCAAAACCACACAGTGACATCTTCTGATAACCAGTAGAGTTAGTTCAGTTGTTAAAGTTCAGGATTTCTCCAGTAGAGAAGTTTCAATTGGCGCAAGATTTGAACTTGCGTCGTAGAGGTGTACCGCCTGGTACAATTATTATTATTATTATTATTATTATTATTATTATTATTATTATTATTATTATTATTATTATTATTATTATTATTGTTATGGAGTATAGTGGATGTGCAGAGGTGAAAGAAGGTGTGGGGGTGAACAGGTCTCAAAATACGAAATTAAAGTTAAGATAAAATTTAACAAGGTTATATTTTCTTTTCAAGATTAAGAAATAACAAATAGAACAGGTACTCAGTAGCCGAAACACAATTCGAAAATGTACAATTACAGTGATTACAGGATTTGGGCTCCAAGAGCCAGACACACAATTCTTGAGCTATAAGCCCAACCTTACGATAAACAGAATTCAACAAAGGGCAGAAGACCCCAATCATGCCTAGGAGCACTTGCTCCTCTTTACACGGTAAAGCCTCCTCGAGGCATACGACAACTCAATTTTCAAGAAAGAGCAACTCACTCTCAAAATTTAAGCCTATCAAAGGCCACACCAAACTCCACATTCAAGTTGTCCTCCAAGGACATGAAAACCGGGGTAAAAATACCCAACCTACTGAGGCCTATTAAGTAAAGAAACAGGTAAATTACATGGCCTCTAAAATACCAACTTGAGAGGAGGCGTTCTTGCACTCCTAATACACTTTATATAAAACCTACTTGGCACTAGGCCGTTACTGCAAGGGCTAATCCCATACTAAAGAGGTGACTTTTAGAAGGAAACAATTTACATTACGTTAAGGAAGAAACGGTTGTGAAAATAAGTTCACCTCAATGCAATATGAGTGGGAGCTCGAGAGGGTTAAGCACTCTCTATCCCAATATGTAGTTTAAAAGATAGAATTGATACTAAGTGTCTTTACATTTTAGGGAAAAGTTACATGATGGAAAGGCTTCGGACCTGCCCCGAGAGTTAAACTGCTGAGCTGACAAGAAAAGAAGTTATTAAACGGCCATTACCTGGTGGCTGAACTGCTGCCCGAAGAAAGAGGCGCTTCCCGCCCCCTGCTACGTACTTTACGCACTGATAGATGTTACTGAAGTGGCCCGGAGACCCGAAAAACCAGCAGTTTATATACCCTCGTGGAAAGTTCGAGGCGTTTCAGGAATGAGAACACCCTCCCACAAAAATTTTATTGGTTAACGACGAAAACCCCTACACTAGATTAGGAAGAAACACCTTATTGGTGGAAAATTAATTACAGAAAATTATGATTGGCCAGTTTCAAAACTGGCAGAAAAAAAGGGTTAATATTGCCAACTTAAATAATAACTGAAAGAAATTTAACAAAGAACAAACTTATGAATTCAAAATTTCTCCAAAAACATAGTTCTTTCACTTCGCACTAGGGTGCACAATTGTAGTTCTTCAGTAGTGCCATCTGGAAGAGAATGTCCACACTTCTTACTACAGGCAAAACAAAAATACATCGAAAATGACACTGTTCAGAACACTTCAAAATTTACAAGTAGTGACATCTTCTGAAAAACTTGAGAATTAGTGCTGTAGTTAAAGTTCAGGCTTCCTCCAGTAGGAGAGTTTCAACTGGCGCAAATTTTAAATTAGCGGCGCGGAGGTGTACCGCCCGGTACAATTAATATTATTATTATGATTATTATTATTATTATTATTATTATTATTATTATTATTATTATTATTATTATTTACATTTTATGGCCTTCACTGGAGCACTCTAGCCAACTTTATACAAAGAATTTTTAAGTTTCCTGTCAGCCCAGTATTTCTTCATTCTCTCTGATCTTATCCTTCTTCCTTCATTGGAAATCACCCTTCCTTTTGTCTGTTTGTTGATTCTGATTTGCAGTCTGGTTTGTTTGTCTGTGAGTTTATTGATTTTGTCGGTTTTGTTTCTTAGGTCTTCCACTGTAATTTGTAGTTCATCCATATCTTCCTTGATTTCTGGAATCCACTTAATGTTGCACTTACTATTCCATAATTTTTCTATTATTCTCCTGATGATCCTGTTCTCTGGTGTCCTGATTAGATGTCCAAAAAATGAAATGCGTTTCTTCCTGATTGTGCTCATTACTGGTTCTATTTCCTTGTAGACTGTTTCATTAGAAGCTACCCTCCAGTGTCCATCTTTTTGGTATGATTTGTTGATGCACGTTCTAATGATTCTTCTCTCTATCTTGAGAATTTTGTCTATTTGTGCAGTGTTAGTTCTTTTGAAGATGGTTTCGCTTGCATGTGTTATTTCTGGTTGAATGACTGTTTTGTAATGTTTTAATTTTGTTGCTATTGAAAGCCCTTTTTGTTGTAGGTATTCTTGGTGACATATTGTGGTCTGGTTAGTTTATTTATTCTGTTATGCCATGCTGGCTTTTCATTGAGGTTATATGTTATGATTTCTCCCAGATATTTAAATTAATCTACAATTTTGATTTCTTGGTTTCCTATGGCAATTTTGTTTGAGTGGTGGGTCAGTAAACATGATTACTGTATTTTCAAAAGATATTCCAAGACCAATTTTCTGTGCTATTTCCTGTAGTGATATAACTTGTTGTATGGTTTCCTGAATATTGTTGGACAAGAGAGCAAGGTCATCGGCAAAACCTAGACAATTTAAACTTATGTTGTCTTTGGGTCTTCCAATTTGGATGTTCTTTGGGTTACTCTTGTACCATTCCCTCATTATATATTCCAAAGCACAGTTGAACAGCAGTGGTGTCAAGCAATCTCCTTGCCTTAAGCCTGTTTTTATGATGAATGGCTCGGAGAATTCCCCTTTGAACTTGACTTTTGATTTAGCGTTGGTTAAGGTGAGTTCAATCAATTTGATTAATTTTGGATGGAGCCCGAAATTTCTTAAAATTTTCAACATTGAAGGTTTATGGATACAGTCGTAAGCTTTTCTAAATTCCACGAAGGTTATTGCAAGAGGTTTATTTTGCTTCTTGTAATATGCTATGGCTAATTTTAAAGTGATGATTTGTTCTGCACAGCTTCTCCAAGGTCTGAAGCCTCCTTGGTATTCACCTAATTTTTCAAATCAAATCAAAAATCAAATCAAATCAAAATCAAAATCTCCTTATTTGCAGATGAGATGTCTACCTTGGTGGCAAATGGTACACTAGAATATATTATTGTCAAGCACTAAATTTTAAATTAACAAGAGACGAAGAAACTTTTCCTAGAATACAATATTATACAATTTACGCTAACAATTTTTTTTCTATTAAGCACACAGCTCATCCTTAATAAATTTATATTGTTTACAAAATTCTACTTATATCTCCTGTCCTACTCACAAATATAGTCAACTGATATACAGTATGTGGAATTACTTCAAATGGTACTGTACAGCTGGTATAAGATTAAAATTTACATTGCATTTATTTACTTTCTCTTTTTTTTTTACCCATTCTGGAACCTAAGTAGCATAACGACCTGCTGCGTCTTAATCAGAGCCCCTTTTACCACCACTTTTCAGAGTTCCTGAAGGGCCTTCACAGCTACCATAGCAGTCCCAGGGCCCTCGATGTCCCCACTGTACTTCACCCCTACAGGCAGGCCCCTACTTTGGCTGCCCAAATTCCTTAGACCAGGGGATGGAATCAATTTATTCACACACATTTTTTATTTACAATAACCTGCACTGGTCGAATGCCCTCTAACATTTCATTTATTTTCTCTGTTGCTGTTTATTCTCTTTTTGAATATCTGTACAGATTTTGGAAAAGGATCAAACACTACCCCTGGTAAACTGTTCCACTCCTTCACACCCTTCCCAATGAATGAAAATTTACCCCAATTGCATCTGCTAAAATTCCTTCTAATTTTATATTTGTGGTCAGTCCTGCCGATATAATTATTTTCCAACTGAAGCCTCTCACCGATATCTCCTCATGCTTCTTCTCTTGTATAGGCTCTATATAATCCTATAAGTCTAGTTTTCTCCCTTCTCTTACTTAAAGTTTCCCACCCAAGTTCCTTTAACATTTCTGATACACTACTCTTGCTTCTGAAATCCCCTGTTACAAATCTTGCTGCTTTCCTCTGCACACTATCTATTTCTTTTATTAGGTATTCTTGGTGAGGATCCCAAGCACTGTTTGCATATTCCAATAATGGACGAACCATACTTAAGTAACTTTTTTCTTTTAATTCTTTGTTGCATCCTTTAAGTAGCCTCATTATGACATGTAACAATCTGTATGCTTTCCCAACAATGTCATCCACATGACCCTTCCAGTGCAAATTACTTTCAAATCTCACACCTAAGTATTTGCACTTGCCATCTTTTGGGATAACTACCCCATCCAAAGTATATTCAAATTCAGTTTTAAAACTCCTGTTTGAAAATGTTGTAACAGTTGATTTGCCTCCATTAACCTTCATGTTATTCTCTTCAACCCATTGTTGGATACTCTCAAGGTCCCTTTGTAATTCTGAACAATCCTCAATGGTATTTCCTCTAGTTGCTCTCTGATCCTCCTGTATAGGATTCTGGAGAAAATCTGGTATGTGCAGTCTAAGAGAGAGATACCTCTGTAATTATCTGGATTGCTTTTATCTCCTTTTTTGTGGAGTGAGTGGATTATGGCTGTGGTCCAAGGTTCGGGGAACTTTTCTGTTATCCAGATTTTTGTTAGGGCCATGTGTAAGGATGTTCGAACTGTATCACTGGCATATTTCTACATTTCTGTGAAAACTTGGTCTTCTCCGCATGCCTTATAAATTTTCAACTCTCTGAGTGCTGTTTCCACCTCTTGGATTGTTGGGGGATTTATGAGTTCAGGCGGGGTTTTGATGGGCGTGTCTATATTAATTGCTAAAAGTTCCTGGGGTTCTTCATAATTCAAAAGTTTAATGAATACCTTTGCCATGATTTCAGCATTTTCCTTGTCATTATGTGTCGTTGTTCCATCCTCACTTTTCAGCATTAATGTGAGAGGGGCAAATTTTTGTACTTGTCTTCCAAACATTTTGTAAAAGTCTCTGGAATTGGTTTTGTGGTAGTTTTCTTCTATTGAGTTGATTAGATCTTTCTGTGATTGTCTCTTGGTTTGCCTGATAATTTGTGTGAACTTTTTCCTGATATTTTTTGAGGTTGGTTGCACTTTCGTCTGTTTTGTGTGTTTGAAATTTTAACCATGCCTGATGTCTTTCTTCATGAATTTTGTCACATTCTGAGTTCCACCAGGCATGTCTTTTACCTGTGTTTAATGGGGCTAAATTTTCAGCTTGTTGCCTGAGAATTGGAACCAGTTCTTCTAAGTTATCTGTCAGTTTTATGTTTTGTGTGACTTCTCTATATTTATCATTCCTAATTAATTGGTGTGGATCAAAGTTCCTCTTTCATTTATTGCGTTTTGGTTTCTTTTTTAGTGGTGTGAACTTAATTTTGATTTTGACTATGTAATGATCTGAACCTATATCTACTCCTCTTAATACTTTAACATTGTAGATTTCTCTGTGGAAGGTTTTGTCCATAAATACGTGATCCAGCTGCCATTCCCCTTTTCTCCTAGTTCTAAGATTGTTGGGCCTCCTTTTGAAGTAGGTGGACTTTGAGATTAGTTTGTGCTCTCTGCAGAGTTCAACAAGTCTTTGACCATTCTTATTTGTATGTTTATGTGGAGCCCATTTCCCAATGATATCTCGGTATTTCTTTTCCCTTCGAAGTTGGGCATTGAAGTCCCCTAACAGGATCTTGACGTTGTTAATATTTATTTGGTTTACCGTTTGGTCAAGGAGATGCCAAAACTTTTCCACTTCTTTCCTAGTCTTTGTTAGAAAATTCTTTTCATTAGTAGGGGCATGGGCATTTATGATGGTATAAATTTTGTTGGGTGCTTTTAAACTCAAAGTTCTAATTCTAGGTGAGATGGCTTGAAAATCGATTATCGAATCTATTATTTTCACATTGATAATAAACCCAGTTCCAAATTGGGGACATTGTTTCATAACCCTCAGTCCAGGGTTCCCGTCGTAAATTCTGTAGCCTTGAGATTCGAATGGTTCTTCTGTAGTATTTTTCATCTGCTGGAGTCCTGCTACTAAAATTTTCTGTTTATCTAATTCATCCGTCAAGTTCTTTAGTTTTCCTGCTTTAAGTAGAGAATTAATATTATAAGTTGCAATGTACATGTAGTTGATCTGATCTTGTTTGATCCCATTCTTATGTGCTGGCATAGGAATGGGCGATTGCCAACTCTCCGACTCGGTGATGCCTTCAAGGTGGCTACCCACCGAATCCGATGTAGCCTTCTCCTGCTTTCTTGGACAGGACGGTGGAATTTTTTCCTAACAGACCTTTCCATGGTTGACTTTCAAAGGTAGTTAACCTTGGGTGGAGCAAGCTCCGATTTACAACTACGGTTGTTAACCGCAGAGGGACAATCCCAGATGTTCAGGGTTTTGGGTTGCCATTTCCTCCTAACCCAATGAGGTATGGTTTTCCCGCCAATACTCGGGTGACTGATTGCAGTGGTTTCCCACCGGGTGATGGGGTCGCCATGTCCCTACGCCAAAAGTCTTACTTTTATTAAATCATTCTTGAAGATTAAATATACCATCCGAAATTGTATATTCTTACATAAGTACTCGTAATTAAACCACGAGGTATGAGTGCGAGTTCCAACTATCACCGAAATATAGAAAAATATACAGGTCAACTTGCTAACATCATAAAATTAATTAAATATGGAAGGATGGTTACGATAACACACAGATAAACTTTCGATGTCAGGAGCAGGTAACACTCACATATTCGAACAAAGATCCACATCTTAACACGTACATTTATGGAGCAATTAAAAAGAAGAAAAATAAGAAATAGAGTAAATGATAGGCTATGAGACCACACACAAAAAAATAAAGAAATAAATAAGTAACTACATAGAACAGATATTTAGTAAAGATGTAATCGACTTAACATAAACTGTTGGCTTCATGTTGAACTCGGGACGTCCTTAATTGATTAGTCTAGGATAGAAATTCCTGCATTTCTCCTCCGTTGGCGATGATCTGCTGTTTAGTACACAGTGATAAACTCCATCCTCTGTTAATGTTGGCTGCTGAGGTCATCTTCAAGTTCATACTCCCAGATTAATTTGCTGAAACTTGTACAGAACAATTAGTAATAATCTTAGGCACACTCCTTTTAATTGAGAAAGAAAAATACGTACTTATTGCTAGTAATTTGAATACATTTGACGCCTGTTGGTCAAGTACATTTGGTTTGAATTATTGAGGCAGGCACAATTTCCTAAATTCTTGATAGACACTTGGGTAGACTTCTTCGCTGTCTGCTGAGACAGTCAGATGCAAAATGATGTTCAGAAACCATGTGTAGCGATGTTCTCGACGAGAAGCAGAATGAGAGCAGAAAAATGATGAGAATGAACACGCGTAATGCCTTTGCTGGCGGGACCTAGTGTTTACAGTGCACTATGTCTTCTGGTATAGGCTAGAGCAATTTTGTTACTTTCATAGATCTGTCTCTGTCTTATCCTTGGCTTTGACAATATGAAAGTGACTGAGGTATGAGCGATGCTAGTAATGCCATTCTTTATGCAGCCAGTCCTTGCTATGAATGGTGTGAAAAAGTTGCTCATACGGTCAGTTGGTGCATGCATTTCAGTGGACATGGCAGACTGATATGTGATAGCAACTTCTGGCCCGGTGAGGAAAGCAACGGGAAACTACCTCACTCCTCATTTCCCTAGTATGCCTTCTTAGTGATGCCTAGGCCATCTATGACAGCTGATGGCAGAGTTGTTGAGGATCCAACCAGCCTTAGGGCTGAAGACTGAACATACAAGTAGTGCACATTTCCTCCACTAGTCGTCAGAAGTACAAGTCAGTTCAGATACTGAATTCTTGTAAGCTCCCACGATCAATTATTACTGAAGCCACATGTACACAATTAAAGATTCAAATATAAATTAAATTCTTAATATTATAATTTAAATATAATATAATTGTCGCTGTACACCCTAGTTTGAAGTTTACTATCTGTAAGTACAGTAGATCATGCTGCCAACATTTACCAGTAATATTTTCTAACCTTTATCAGGTGAAAGACAGCTGTGAGGGTGCATAATCCCTTTATTTCTTCTCTCTTCCTCTTTTTTTTTTTTCTTTTCCGATTTGAACTACTTCGTCGCCCTGCTATGGAATATGACATGTGCCGTGCTGACAAAGAGAGGCCGGGAGTCTCGTCATACCACACTCTATATTTAACCATTCGTACAGAAGCATACGGTCACAGTATCTAGGTGTTAATATAAGGAAAGATCTTCATTGGGGTAATCACATAAATGGGATTGTAAATAAAGGGTACAGATCTCTGCACATGGTTATGATGGTGTTTTGGGGTTGTAGTAAGGATGTAAAGGAGAGGGCATATAAGTCTCTGGTGAGACCCCAACTAGAGTATGGTTCCAGTGAATGGGACCCTCACCAGGATTACTTGATTCAAAAACTGGAAAAAAATCCAAAGAAAAGCAGCTCAATTTGTTCTGGGTGATGTCCGACAAAAGAGCAGCGTTACAAAAATGTTACAAAGTTTGGGCTGGGAAGAATTGGGAGAAAAAGGACGAGCTGCTCAACTAAGTGGTCAGAGCTCTGACTTAGAGTTCATGGCTGATGATGCCTGCAATGACAGGCAAAACATGTACCATATGCTTAAACTTTAATATAATGATTGTATTATAGTTTTACAGACTTTAATAGTATTGCATAGGTGGTTTTCAATAAATTCATTGTTAAACATTCAATATATTGAATTCAATATGGTCATAATAAAAATAGTCACTTGTAAGTGGTATGTTCCGAGCTGTCAGCGGAGAGATGGCGTGGAATGACATTAGTAGACGAAGCAGTTTGAGTGACGTCTTTAAAAGTAGGAAAGATTGCAATATGAAAATAAAGTTGGAATTCAAGAGGACAAATTGGGACAAATATTCATTTATAGGAAGGGGAGTTAGGGATTGGAATAACTTACCAAGGGAGGTGTTCAATAAATTTCCAATTTCTTTGAAATCATTTAAAAAAGGCTAGGAAAACAACAGATAGGGAATCTGTCACCTGGGCGACTGCCCTAAATGCAGATCAGTATTGATTGTCGATGATCTAGAGAAACAATCCACTAGGGAATTATAGTTAAACATACCCTCAGATCAGTTTCCAAGTGACAGTAGCAAACATACTAGATTGACACAGATCTACAGTCCTACATCAACACCTAAAACAGGAAATTACAGTTACCTAACCAGTACCATTCAAATACATGCACAGTTCATCAAACCATTCAGAGATTCAGAATCTTATAGACTTCAACTTACTGGACGTACTGTAAGCCAACATAACTGGTTATTGACTAACCAAGTACTTAATGCAGAACAAACATCCTAGCACTTTTGAAAAACCAAGAAAATCACTTCGAAATACCAATAATGACTATAAGAGACACAGGACTAACAAATCGGATATCCATCAACCTTCAAAATTTTACATACACGCAACCAAAAGTTCCATTCCTTTATAAAAACAATTTCAAACTAGTATGGATTAACACTACACAAATACATAACTTGGCAGAAGAAGAATGAAGGTAGTGAACAATTACAGCAATCGATTACCTACTCAGAGAATAGCAAGGTTTGAGAAAATAATCAAAATCCATGATTAAGTTTAACTAGATATTTGGGCAAGGGTGACCGTGAGAACAACAGTTGGAGGCCTCGTATATTTTCAAGATAGCAGGTTCGCGATTAGTCTGTCATCAACTACAGGTCCATCAAACGACGCCAAGTGACAAATAACACATAGATGGAAAGAAATGAATACTTCTCGTGACCAACTTAACCACCATGGAAATAACAGGACAGAAAAGGTTTAGGGGAGAAACTCAGGAGGGTCAATGATCTGAAGCCAAATAACCAACCAACTTCCTCGAAACACTCAAGATACAGTCCACGATGGACATCCAATCGAATGAAAAGGTAAAGAAATACCTCACGTTTGACGACCAGCAGGAAACCAGAGAGGAAGATCTTACCCATACACTACCGCATGACCACAAGGGCCCTCGACGCAACCCGGACTAAAGATAAGTGACATCCGCCGATCCACTCTGTCTCACACCTGAAGAGAACCTTGGCACAGCAGCAGCAGCGGTTCATTATGTTTTTGTTTCATGTGCGCGATCACCATCTTCCTGAATTAAATTATTTAGGGCAGAAAACCTATTACTGATGTTTATTTCTGGATATTCAGGTGTAGCTTTCTTCTTAACTGGCCAACCGTGAACTACTTGACACCATGTGTTCGAGTTTGTTGCTGCTACCGGTATATCACTCGAAGAATGGTCAGTGTCGAATTCTAGCGATCACAGTCTTTCTTTTAATTCATGAATTTCTACTTTAAGAGCCTCATTGGCCTTTTGTGGAAAGTTTGTAATTTCTAATGCACTTTTGTATTCCTCATTGTTTATTCTTGGTGCTTCATCAACTGTGTCGCCAACTACAACATTCCAAACACACTGCTCACAAATCCAGTCAACACTTTCATTAGTCAACACGCCTCTAGGGCAATTTCTGCACTTATGTCACCATCGATCACATGAATTGCACAACATTCCATTTTTCACTAATCTTGGACATTTTTCGCACTTTTCATCACGTTTTACAATTAATTTACTCGGAGGAGAGAGACAACACACACACGGTTCATTATCGGCACACTGGACATTGGCGGGGAGCCGAACTTCCGCTGCGGGCGAGACATACAGCGCCATGGCACACTGAAAGAATTGTATGCAATCACAGCTCAGTGAGACACAACACACACATGGTTCATATTGGCACAGTGGACATTGCAAGAAATCAGCTTCATTTCCCATATCAAATCCTATTTACAATGAATCAATAACAGTCAATTTCCACCTTTTTGATACTTATATTTGCATTAAGCAAATCAGTCAGTCAGTCAGTCAGTCAATCAAGCAATCAATCAATCAATCAATCAATCAATCAATCAATCAATCAATCATATACAGTACATGTTTCATTTCACTTGGAACATCTTCAGCTGTATTACAATGCTTAGGTGAAATTACAAAGTATTTATCTTCTTAAGAACATCTTAATAAATACCTTGTTATACTTGAAATCTATGTGAATTTAAAAAATTGAAATAAATTAAAATCAATGTGGATGGTTGAATGGGGTGGTGAAATGGAAGGGAAATGGATTTAGCCTATTTTAAAACTATATCTATTCATTGGAACAGATGTTACAAAAAATGTTTTTGTTTCGAGCACTTTTCAGTATGATATATGATATTCTGCTTGTCTATTAATCAAATGTTTTTGAAAAATAATTTCCATTTGCCACTGTTCTATATTTTACAAGGTTGTTCTCTTCATTTGCTCCTTCCAAGGCGAATGGTGTTTGTTTTAATTTTATAAAAATGTCTCTTGAATTCAATGAATTCAGGATCCCTGAAGTTGATTGCTGTCTTATTATTATTATAAAAACTTCCTCAAAATCTGAAATAAAATAAAATGGGGAACTGCTTTTTAAAAGCATATTTAACTCTGCACAAGGAAACCTAGTATATAAGAGTGGTTTCATACCTTGTTGTTGACAAAATCTACTGTGTCCTTGGAGGAGCAACGGCTGATGCGGCCTTCCATCTTGTGAAGTAATGATGTTTGTCTTCCAAAGCTTGCTCCGCCTCCGCCTTTGGGGTAGGACATCCTCGATGGGCCAACATATGAGTGCAACCGGTCATCAGTTCAGCACTATAGAGCAAGATTTGACAATATTACATAAAACAAATAACGGTTGTCTTCTAAATACACTAGAAAATATATACATTTATTTAGATCAACAAAGTAATTAGGATAATAACCTGAATTATATAATTGATAATAGGAATCTTTATACAAAGGGATATTATCACATCTGGAAGCATTAGGCAATAAAAACAATACAGACAATAAAAGAACTTCCGTCCTCCCGTATATCTATTCCCGCTACCCCCTTCTTCTAAAGCCGAAACCGTAACTGTAAGGGACACGCCTCCTCCCCACTCCACAGCCTTGCCTACCCCAAAGGCGGAGCAAGCTTTGGACCACAAACATCATTACTTCACAAGATGGAAGGCCGCATCAGCCGTTGCTCCTCCAAGGACACAGTAGATTTTGTCAACAACAAGGTATGAAACCACTCTTTTATATACTAGGTTTCCTTGTACAGAGTTAAATATGCTTTTAAAAAGCAGTTCCCCATTTTATTTAATTTCAGATTTTGGGGAAGTTTTTATAATAATAGTAAGACAGCAATCAACTTCAGGGATCCTGAATTCATTGAATTCAAGAGACATTTTTATAAAATTAAAACAAACACCATTCGCCTTGGAAGGAGCAAATGAAGAGAACAACCTTGTAAAATATAGAACAGTGGCAAATGGAAATTATTTTTCAAAAATATTTTATTAATAGACAAGCAGAATATCGTATATCATACTGAAAAGTGCTGGAAACAAAAACATTTTTTGTAACATCTGTTCCAATGAATAGATATAGTTTTAAAATAGGCTAAATCCATTTCCCTTCCATTTCACCACCCCATTCAACCATCCACATTGATTTTAATTTATTTCAATGTTTTTAAATTCACATAGATTTCAAGTAAAACAAGGTATTTATTAAGATGTTCTTAAGAAGATAAATACTTTGTAATTTCACCTAAGCGTCGTAATACAGCTGAAGATGTTCCAAGTGAAATGAAACATGTACTGTATATGATTGATTGATTGATTGATTGATTGATTGATTGATTGATTTGCTTAATGCAAATATAAGTATCAAAAAGGTGGAAATTTACTGATATTGGTTCATTGTAAATAGAATTTGATACAGGAAATGAAGCTGATTTCTTGCAATATTAAGGCCAACCAGGCAAATAAACATGCCAACATCTATTTTAACCTAAAGGTGAAAGTAGGTAAGTTAGCAAAGGATATAGTTTTCTTAAAGAATTGTCTCAAGGATAACCTAGTACCTAAATTTTTAAATAAAACCCAAAGGAAACATTTACCCTCCAGCTATCACTATGACACACAAAAAAGAATTTATCAAATTTGGCTGAAAAATGAAATAAAATACCTTTATAGGAAGAAAGCATTTCTTAATGGTAAAATGTATTCAACACATTTCAAACTTCAACACTACTGTTGCCCTTGGAGTGGGATTCGTTCCAAAGATATACCCAAGAAAGAATGGATATCATTCTAAGAAGGAAACAAGAAACCCTTAATAACAAATTATTACAGTTAGAAAATGCCAGGTTGATTGAAGGAAAAGGCAAAACTCAATCTTCAAGTTTGGAAACAGATTTAAATGAATACCCCTCTCCCGTCAAGAACATTTCTAAAGTCAGTCTTACTGAGGAGGAAAAGAAAACTTCAAGTCACGGCTCAAAATTCAATTGCATAGGAACGAACAAGGAAAAAGAACTAAAAATTACCATTGTGGAAGTCGAAATGACTATACAAAAGCTCCCTAATGAGGTCCAAAATGATGTCAGACATGAAGTAAAAAAGAAAATTCTCTAGCTTGTAAAAGGTTTAAAAGTCTCCCAAAGTAGTATTAAACCCACTATGAGTTTATCATGCAAAAAAGGCAACTAGAAGAAATAGTAATTACTAAAACTGGTAAGGGGGGACAACAGTAGTTTTAGATGAGGAGGAACATATCAGGAAAACTGAAAATTTTTTCAACAATAGCTCTTTTTTAGAAATAGATCGAGACCCTACAATACATACTCAGAAAAAGTTAAAAGCAATACTAAAAAGTGCAACCTTCATTTTAAATGAGCAGGATGTCCAGAAACTGATTAATATGAATCCCGGTCTTCCAATTGCAAGGGCCTTACCCAATTTACACAAAGAAGGAATGCCCATAAGACCAGTTATAAACTTCCGTAGCAGTCCTACTTACAAAACATCCCAATACATACATACATACATACATACATACATACATACATACATACATACATACATACATTCTTAACTAATCATTATGTTTTTCACAGTAAGACACCAATAATAGATTCAGTAGATTTCTGTAGAGTACTTAAGAATTTCAAGTTAACACCATATCATATAACATGTTCTTTTGATATCAAAGACATGTATACAAATATTCCAGTAGATGAAACAATACAAATCATTAGGAAGAATTGAAGACAAACAGCATAGCCTACCAGAAATAGAAGACTTCATTAATATACTTAAATTTGTTTCGGAACACAATTATTTCACATTTAACAAGAAGATATACAGACAGGAAGGCCTCCCTATGGGAGCTCCCACTTCTGACATTTTAGTCACCATTTATCTGGATCATCTTGAACAGACCACAATAATAGAACAAATAGAGGGTCTTAATCTATGGATACACTTTGTAGACGATACGTTTATAGTAAGAGATCAAAGAGTGAACAAATGTGATGATATCCTCAATATTTTAAATTCATTAGATTCCAGAGTAAAGTTCACTGTAAAAAAAGAAAAAGAAGGGTCCATAAATTTTTTAGACATAAATATAAGGCAGGTTAAGGAAGAGTTTATTTTTTAAGATACATAGAAAGCCCACTTTTACTCCTATTACGATAAAGAACCACTCATTACATCCAGAATCGCTGTAGTCACATATACAGAGCATTTAATATACCTCTCTCCCACGTAGAACGAGAAAAATAATTTCTCTTTATCTGTAAACAAGCCCAATATATCGGTTTTGGACTTAATATCGTAAATAAAAAAATAAGAAAATTCAAACAGAAGTTCCATACAACACCCTATATAAAGAAGAAAGATATGTATGCCAGGTTCACTTTCAACAATCTCAAAATATATGCAATAACTCATCTTTTCAGAAAACATAAGATTGCGTACTCAACCAGTAACAATACTAATTAAACATTTTTTAACTACAACATCATTAACTCCCTAGGGAAAGACAAACATTTAGATTCAGGGGTTTACAGATTAAAATGTCATAATGCGAAAAATCTTATATTGGGCACACTGGACACAGTTTTACAGTAGGATACTTGGAGCACGTCAATGCCGAGATTCATAAAATAATTTCCTTGATGGGCCAACATATGAGTGCAACTGGTCATCAGTTCAGCACTATAGAGCAAGATTTGACAATATTACATAAAGCAAATAAAGGTGGTCTTCTAAATACACTAGAAAATATATACACTTATTTAGATCAACAAAGTAATTAGGATAATAACCTGAATTATATAATTGATAATAGGAATCTTTATACAAAGGGATATTATCACATCTGGAAGCATTAGGCATTAAAAACAATACAGACAATAAAAGAACTTCCGTCCTCCCATATATCTATTCCCGCTACCCCATTCTTCTAAAGCCGAAACCGTAACTGTAAGGGACACGCCTCCTCCACATTCCACAGCCTTGCCTACCCCAAAGGCGGAGCAAGCTTTGGAACACAAACATCATTACTTCACAAGATGGAAGGCCGCATCAGCCGTTGCTCCTCCAAGGACACAGTAGATTTTGTCGATAACAAGGTATGAAACCACTCTTTTATATACTAGGTCATCCTCTGCGAACCATGTGACCTTGCTGCGGTGGGGAGGCTTGCGTGTCCCAATGATGCAGATAGCCGAGCCGCAGGTGCAACCATATCGGATGGGTATCTGTTGAGAGACCAGACTAGTGAATGGTTCATCGAAAGGGGGGGTAGCAGCCTTTCGGAAGTTGCAAGGGCGGCAGTCTAGATGATTGACTGATACGGCCTTGTAATAATACTCAACATGGCATAGCTGTGTTGATACTGTTACACGGCTGAAAGCAACGGGAAACTACAGCCGTAACTAACTCTCAAGGACATGCAGCTCTCTCTGTATGAATGATGTACTGATGATGGCTTCCTCCCGGGTAAAATATTCCGGAGGTAAAATAGTCCTCAATTCGGATCTCCGGGTGGGGACTACACGAGAGGGGGCGATCAGCAGGAAGATGGATACTGACAATCTGCGAGTCGGAGCGTGGAATGTTAGAAGTTCGAATTGTTGTGGTAGGTTAGAGAATCTGAAAAGGGAGATGGATAGGCTAAAGTTAGATGTAGTTGGTATAAGTGAAGTGCGTTGGCAGGAAGAACAAGATTTTTGGTCAGGCGACTACCGAATTATCAACAGAAAATCAAACAGGGGAAATGCAGGAGTTGGTTTAATAATGAATAAGAAAATAGGGCAGCGGATAAGCTACTACGACCAGCATAGTGAAAGAATTATTGTCGTCAAGATAGACACCAAACCAATGCCCACCACAATAGTGCAAGTCTATATGCCTAATAGTTCAGCGGATGATGAAGAAATCAAAAGAATATATGAGGAGATAGAAGATTTAATACAATATGTAAAAGGTGACGAGAATCTAATTGTGATGGGAGACTGGAATGCAGTGGTAGGCCAAGGAAGAGAAGGTAGTACGGTAGGAGAATTTGGATTGGGACTAAGGAACGAAAGAGGGAGTTGGCTGTTTGAATTCTGCACTGATCATAATTTAGTCCTTGCCAATACTTGGTTCAAACACCACAAACAAAGGCTGTATACGTGGACGAGACATGGAGACACTGGAAGGTATCAAATAGACTTCATTATGATTAGGCAGAGATTCAGAAACCAGGTGATGGATTGCAAAACTTTCCCAGGAGCAGACCTGGACTCTGACCACAACTTGTTGGTCATGAAATGCCATTTGAAGTTGAAGAAACTGAAGAAAGGAAAGAATGCAAAAAGATGGGATCTAGACAAGTTGAAAGAAAAGAGTGTGAGGGATTGTTTCAAGGAACATGTTGCACAAGGACTAAATGAAAAGGCTGAAGGAAACACTACAGAGGAAGGGTGGAGAGTAATGAAAAATGAAGTCGGTAGGGCTGCTGAAGAAATGTTAGGAAGGAAGAAAAGATCAACTAAGAATCAGTGGATAACTCAGGAGATACTAGACCAGATTGATGAACGACAAAAATACAAGAATGCTAGAAATGAAGAGGGCAGAAAAGAATACAGGCGATTGAAGAATCAAGTGGATAGAAAGTGCAAGGTAGCTAAGGAAGAATGGCTGAAGGAGAAGTGCAAGGATGTTGAAGGCTGTATGGTCCTGGGAAAGGTAGATGCTGCATACAGGAAAATCAAGGAAACCTTTGGAGAAAGGAAATCTAGGTGTATGAATATTAAGAGCTCAGAGGGAAAGCCACTTCTAGGGAAAGAAGACAAAGCAGAAAGATGGCAGGTGCATATCCAACAGTTGTATCAAGGTAAAGATGTAGATAATTTGGTTCTAGAACATGAAGAGGCTGTTGATACTGATGAAATGGGAGACCCAATTTTGAGGTCAGAGTTTGACAGAGCTGTGAGTGACCTCAATAGGAACAAGGCACCTGGAATTGATGACGTTCCCTCTGAATTACTGACTGCGTCAGGAGAAACCAGCATGGCAAGGTTATTCCATTTAGTGTGTAAGATGTATGAGACAGGAGAAGTCCCATCCAATTTTCGGCAGAATGTTGTTATACCTATTCCCAAGAAAGCCAGTGCTGACAGGTGCGAAAACTACCGCACCATTAGTTTAGTATCTCATGCCTGCAAAATTTTAACATGTATTATTTACAGAAGAATGGAAAAACAAGTTGAAGCTGAGTTGGGAGAAGATCAATTTGGCTTCAGAAGAAATGTAGGAACACGTGAAGCAATCCTGACTTTACGTCTGCTCTTAGAGGATCGAATCAAGAAGGACAAGCCCACGTTCATGGCATTCGTAGATCTAGAAAAGGATTCGATAATGTTGATTGGACCAAGCTATTTATGATTCTGAAGATGATGGGGATCAGATACTGAGAACGAAGAATTATCTACAATCTGTATAAAAATCAGTCTGCAGTGATTAGAATCGAGGGCTTTGAAAAAGAAGCAGCAATCCAGAAAGGAGTAAGGCAAGGCTGCAGTTTATCCCCTCTCCTTTTCAATGTTTACATAGAACAGGCAATGAAGGAAATCAAAGAGGAATTTGGAAAGGGAATCACAGTCCAAGGAGAGGAAATCAAAACCTTGAGATTTGCCGATGATATTGTTATTTTATCTAAGACTGCAGAAGATCTTGAGAAGTTGCTGAATGGTATGGATGAAGTCTTGGGTAAGAAGTACAAGATGAAAATAAATAAGTCCAAAAGAAAAGTAATGGAGTGCAGTCGAACCAAGGCAGGTGATATAGGAAATATTAGAATGGGAGATGAAGTCTTAAAGGAAGTAGATGAATATTGTTACTTGGGTTGTAAAATAACTAACGATGGCAGAAGTTAAGAGGACATAAAATGCAGACTAGCACAAGCAAGGAAGAGCTTTCTTAAGAAAAGAAATTTGCTCACTTCAAACATTGATATCGGAATTAGAAAGACGTTTTGAAGACTTTCGTGTGGAGCATGGCATTGTATGGAAGTGAAACATGGACGATAACTAGCTCAGAAAGAAAGAGAATAGAAGCTTTTGAAATGTGGTGTTACAGAAGAATGCTGAAGGTGAGATGGATGCATCGAATCACGAATGAAGGGATACTGAATCGAATTAGTGAGTGGAGATCGATTTGGCTAAATTTGACGAGAAGAAGAGATAGAATGATAGGACACATCTTACGACACCCAGGACTTGTTCAGTTGGTTTTTGAAGGAAGTGTAGGTGGTAAGAACGGTAGGGGTAGAGTAAGGTGTGAATATGACAAGCAGATTAGAGCAGATGTAGGATGCAATCGTTATGTAGAAATGAAAAGGTTAGCACAGGATAGGGTGGCATGGAGAGCCTATGGACTGATGACTCAAACAACAGCAATACCACACAGGCATGATATGCCTGACTTAAATCCTGTTACTGAGAGAGCTAACAAACATGTGATAGGATTAGTTAATGCATCTGAAATTGTAAACAGGGAAACAAATAGCAATTAATTTTGAAAGTGAGAGGCATCATTTTACAAGGCATGGTCTTCACATGAACCGGCATGGGAAAAATCGGGTGTGTGACAGGTTCGGAAAGTTGATTGAGAATTTGAATATGCCGCTAAGAATTAGAGAGAATAATAATCAGAAAGGGGGAAAACCAAGATTGCTAGATCGATGGGTGATCAAATTTAGAGATAACCCCACAGGTAACACTTTAGGAAAAAGGTAAAAACATCCAAGGATATAGGTAAATATTTATCAATTAGCAACTCAAGGAAATGCATCATAGAGCCCCAGCCCATAACTAAAACAACAGTAAAGGAACATAGTTTATTATCCAAATAATCATCAAGGGAATTTAAAGAAAATTCAAGTATGGCAGAGGGTCAACAGGATCTTGATCATAGTAAACTACTGGAAAGGGAGGAAGGAGGTCTGAGATTTCTCCTGGTAAACTGTCAAAGTTAGTAAATAAACAATTAAAATTCGGTACATTGATGGAATCATATGAAATTGATGTGGTGATAGGAGTGAAATCCTGGTTGAGAGAAGGGGTGGGTAATAGAGAAGTATTTCCAGAAGGGTATACAGTCTATCGTAGAGACCGAGGAGATAAAAAGGGAGGGGGGGGGGTGTTTATTCTGATGAAGGAAACTTATTGCTCACATGAATGGTTTACCGATGAAAGGGATGCAATATTAGGAATAACATTAGTTTGTGATAACATGGAGCAGGTGGGAATTATAGGAACATACAGGCCTGGAAGAGAGGAAAGAGACATGGAAATATTAGAGAAAATATTAGATTATACTCATAAAAACAATAATAATGATATGGTAATAAGTGGGGGAGATCTAAACTTGCCTGAAGTTGAATGGAATGGAGCTGCAAGTGAAGCCCATGAACAGAAACTGGCAAATAAGTTAATTTGGGAGGGAGGATTTACACAAGTAGTACAAGCACCAACTAGTCTCAATAACTTACTATGTGTATTCTTGGTTAAACCATGGGAAATTGTTGATAATACTGAGGTAACTGAAGGGATAGGTGACCATAAGGCTGTAGTAATGGATATTGTACTGGTGCCAAAAAAACATACAAGATAAGAAATTGTACAGAAAAACTAAAGTTGAAGAATTTGGGACTTAGATTTCCTTTCTCCAAAGGTTTCCTTGATTTTTCTGTATGCAGCATCTACGACGGGAATCTAGGGCAAGCTTCGACATGTTGAATTTAAATTGTTGAAAGTTACATTAAACGAGAAAATACCGAAACACTGTAAGGAATTAAATGAAATCAACATAATAGAAAAAACATAGAAATAGCACTTGCCAAGAAAGACAGGGGTTCCCCGAGGGGAGCCCTCGAGCGCGAGTGCTCACAAGGACGGTCAGATGGACAAGACGTGGGCAATACGCATCACGCACGCGAAGCCAGCAGAAGGCCGGAAATGGCCCAATCACAAATAACCAATAGGACACCAAATTTCTCTAGATTCCCGTTTTTTGCTAATTGGAAAGGTCGTTATTCTGACCAATCCAATTGCATGACCATATATGGCCAGGTACTAAACCGCTGATGCCAGTGGAATTGCATCACCTAATCTTCTACAATCACAAAGAATGGGTACCGTCCACCTAATCAATACCTAATCTTTCCACATGCAGTAACCTACTGTTTCAAAAGTTATGTACCGCACGCATTTTGCCAAAGCACAATATTACAATTTTCTTCCAATTATGTTAAAATATATTTCTTCAGTGTCCAGAATGTCTTTCTTGAATCTTCTTGAAATTAATTTACATGACACACAATCAAACACAGCTACATGAAATTTAAATACAAAAATCACTTTGATATTTCTTGTAATGTAAATAATTCTTGATCTGTTCAAAAAAATAAAATGGTCAACCAATGCATTAAGAAATTCTACAATCAATGATTTTTCTAAAGTTCAAAATCCCAAATTCTATTCTTTAGGTTTCCCTAAATTGAAAAAAAAAATAATATTCAAAACACATTCTAATTAACATTTTCTCATCAAACTTAATTTTCTTCTAATTACATTTTAAAAATTCCTGCAGAGTTTAGAGTCCATATTTCTTCATTTTCTGGAATAAGTAAAATATACAAATTTTTTGAAAGACCAAAATAGAATTCTGCTGTCCTTTCTTGATGACACACAGGGCACACCAACTAGAACAAACTCTACACTGTAACCATTTCTCAGACACTTTTTGTTCAAACCGCACTTATTTCCACTACTTTTACAAAAAAATGAAGGACCAACACACTCCCGTGTTCACGTTTCCACCGCCATTTTGAGCAAGACCAACTACAATATATGAGCAAGATTGACTCCAGTCCAGGATTGGACTGTCATGCTCGTGACCACTCAAAATTGTCGATTTTATATTGGGAAGAACCACTCAGTATTTTCACGGTTCGTATGTCACATCATTGCACAAGACTTCCAATAAATGAATCACGAGATCACTGGTGTACGTGAACAGTGGGTAAGTGAGCCCACTGATGCAATAACTAAAATCAGAAAAACATCGGGTTACTCTTCATGTTGGGCAGCCTTTACATTACAAGTTATAAATCTCATTTTACAACTGTATTGGATTTCAGAGTAATAAATTATTATATTGAAAAAACCACCTTTCCAATACACAAAATCCTTACGTTTAGGATGAAACCATTTAATTACAAATTGGACATGTTTTGCTCAATCTTTGAGCATCATCAGCTATAGATCACATAAATCATTGGTGGGTCAATAAGATTGAGCGAAACATGTCCAATTTGTAATTAAATGGTTTCATCCTAAATGTAAGGATTTTGTGTATTGGAAAGGTGGTTTTTTAAATATAATAATTTATTAGCTTTTACATGTCGATATAAAAAATCTTCTACTGATAGAGACATATTTTCAAAGATGACCGAGTGAGTTGGCCATGCATTTAGGGTCGCGTAGCTGTGAGCTTGCATTCGAGGGATGGTGGGTTCGAATCCTGCCCTCGGCAGCAGTTAAGATGTTTTTCTGAGGTTTCCTATTTTCGCACCAGGCAAATGCTGGTGTTGTACCTTAAGGTCACAGCCGTTTCCTTTCCACTCCAAGCCCATCGTCACCATAAGGCCTGTCTCTGTCAGTGCGAGGTAAAGCAACTTATTTGATTTATATTTAATATGTAGGCTACTTATTGTGAACACAGGTATTTTTACATCTAATTCTGTATATATGACTAGCATGATACCCGTATTTCGCTACAGCTTTAAACTGAAAATTATTATTAAAAGTTTTACATTTTGGCGAGTCCACTGTCAGATAAGCCTGTAAAATACGCCCTCAGTTCGTACGTCAAGTGTTTTTGGAGGAATGATTATTTATTTTCTGATCTAACACTCATTTGAACCCCATATGGAAGAATTTGAATGTTTTAAAACCCATCATATTTAAAATCTGGGATGTAAAAGCGACCACCATGTGAAATTTTGAATTTGTACGTCGATAAGTACGTAATGGAGGAATGAATACTTTTTAGGGGGTGAATGTTTTTAAATATTTGTTAACAATTAGAGTATAGAAGACCAACCTTCATAAAAAAATAAGTTAGTGCCTGAAAGGGTTTCAGAAGTATGATTTTTTTTTTTTGTGGGTCAACCACCATCTAAACTCCTTAGGGGAGAAATATTTTGAATTATACAATATTTTACACCAAGGACATAAAAGGACACCTTTCTCGTAATATTACAACTTTGTATGTACGTCAAATGGTTTTGGAGGGATGAATAATTTCGTTTACAGAGCTAACCTCGGTTAATACTTTGGGGTTGGAACGTTAAATATTATTTCCTATTTCACACCTAGGATTTGGAATTTGAATTTTGTCTTCGTATGTTAAACCGTTTCAAAGGAAGGAATTAATATATTTGTTTTCGGATCTTAACCTCCATTTAACTTTCTGAGATGTTAAATTTGTTTCACACCTTCTGTTATTTAACACCTAGGAAATCATATGAAATTTTAACTTCATAATTCAAATGGTTTCTTATAAATGCATATTTTTGTCATCATTCCCTACCCCCAGACAAAACCCCCTTAGGTGTGTATTGTTTAAAGACTGCTTCTTATTTGTATCCTTATAAAAATAATTCAACTACTTTTACACCCCCCTCAAGTTGATTCCACACCCCCTCCCCCGCCACAAAATACGTGTCTATTTTAAAAGGAGATTCCAAATACCAATTTTCTCATCCTTAACATCCTTAATTTTCAAGATATAAGTATCCTCAAACAAAGAATTCAACTCATTTTTTAATTCATTTATCCTCCCCATTAATTGGATTTTCTGAAAACAAAAGAACACTTGTTTATTTTTTAAAAAGGAGATTCCAAATACAAATATTCATGTCTGTGCTATCTTCAGTAATTGAGATATATCTATCCTCATAAAAAAAAAAATCCATTTTACAGTCTCCACCCCTTAAGTGTTTTTTTTCTGAAACAAAAAAGACGTGTTACTTTATGTTAAAGATATTAAATACATCAGTTTGCATGTCTGTGATATGTGGTAAGCCGATGACCTTCGATGTTAGGCCCCTTAAAACAACAAGCAAGATATGTGGTAAGTTTTTTTTGTAGATATGCTCATTTTAAAATTTCACCCCGTTTAATAACACTTCTCCTTAAGTGGATTTTCAGAAAACAATTTATGCGTGTTCCTTTACTTTTACAGGAGAATCAAAAGCCAATTTTGATGTCTGAATATCTTCAGTATTTGATATACAAGCATCTTCATAAAAATAATTCATCACATTCTTCAGTTCTTTCCACCCACCCCACCTCCTTATGTGGATTTTCCAAAAACATAAAAATACGTGTTTCTTTATTTTTAAAGAAGATTCCAAATAAAAATATTCATGTTTGTAACATAAAAATAATTCATCACATTCTTCAGTTCTTTCCACCCACCCCACCTCCTTATGTGGATTTTCCAAAAACATAAGAATACGTGTTTCTTTATTTTTAAAGAAGATTCCAAATAAAAATATTCATGTTTGTAACATCTTCAGTTTTTTAGATATAAGTATCCTCATAAAAAGAGTTCAACTCACTTTTCAGACCTTTTACAACACTCTCAAGCAAATTTTCTGAATAAAAAAAAACGTGTTACTTTATTTTCAAAAGAGATTAATAATAAGAATTTTATTACAGCCAATGGCCATATAGGAAGTAAATAAAACATCTTTCCACTTATTGTCACCAAGTTTGTTTGCACTTTTGATAATTGTCATGTCCATTATTCATTGGCAGGCTGGGTGATCGTTTGTTGCCTACGCTTGCATTGTAAGGCATGATATTTCTTGCAGTGTTGGTCACCGAGTTTGCACACACAATCCGGGCCTGGTTCATGGTAATTAAAGGTCTGGCATACTTTATGGTGAAACCCATGTATGGCAAACGTCATAATTGTATGCTGTAAGTTGTATCCTGTGCGTGTCCATTCACGGTTGATCATGGCGTCTGTCCCGTAGAAATCCATCCCAATATCTGCTCTTTTTTCTTTCAGTTCTTGCAGGAGGATGTAAGACTTCACCTACTGCTACCATCCACAAGAAGTTATCGGGAGTACATAGACTAGTCGAGATTAAAAATACCAATTTGAACTTCTGTATTATGTTAAGTTCTTGAGATATAATACAGATTGCTCATTCTAAAAACTCACCCCCTTTTAACACTTCTCCTTAAGTGGATTTTCAGAAAACAAATTATGCGTGTTCCTTTACTTTTACAGGAGATTCCAAATACCAGTTTTCACGTGTGTAACATGTTTAAAAAAAAAAAGATATATCGTAGACATACTCATTAAAAAATCACCCCCTTTGTGACTCCTGTTTACCCCCCTCTTAAGAAGATTTTCCTAAAACAAAAAAATACGTGTTTGCTTATTTTTAAAAATTTCAAATACCAATTTTCAAGACTGTAATATCTTCAGTTTTTGAGATAAAAGTATCCTCATAAAAGGTACTCAACCTGTTTTTCACCTTTTTTTCACACCCCTTAAGAAGATTTTCCAAAAACAAAAGGATACGTATTTCTTTATTTTTAAAGGAAATTTTAAATACTGATTTTCACGTGTTTAAACTGTCAAGTTTTTGAGATATATATGCACTCATTTTTAAAATTCACCCCGCTTTTCATCTGCTTGAATGGAATAATATCAATAAGTTAATTTATTGAATTTACCACCTAATCAATACAAAATGTCTTATTTTAGTTGGTTTACTTTGGCATGTTAACTAAAATGGTACATGTTTCGACTTGAATTCAGGCATCATCAGCCATTATCTTAACTCTAAAATAGAAACAGGCACCTGATTTATATATACATGAAATAAAACATTTTATTTAAAAACCTTGGAGAGGCTAGAACTACAATTAACATATGCTAAAGATTATAGTTAAGTAGGTTATAAAGATATTACAATGAGTAAGTAAAATTACAAATGGTGAAAGTGATGGTGATATGACATTAGAAGGCTTCTATTAAAATTAAAACGAACAAAGCAACAGTCTGTCAAAAACGAGTGATAGGATTGCTAAAAATTACGTTGGCCGACCAGCGGTTACAACGAAAATGACAATGATAATCGTATTTAATAAAAATGTACAATAAAATAATGGTGAAATGTGGTCATGTGACCATCAAAATTTGTTTACAAGAGATAAATCGAAAATCAATGGCATATGGTGATGTGGTTCAGTTTGATAAAAATTCGAAGTTGAAGTTGAAGAACGATGTTTAAATAGGGCCTTTTTGGACCATCTCAATTTGTTGCATTGCTGCAATGTTGTTAAGAATTTGTGGTAGATTGACATTCAAGTCGAAATAGAAGTGTTGCAGTTGAATCTGTAAAAGGAAACCAAAAACGTGGTGTTAATTGAGTGAAAAATCTTAATGAAATGTTGAAGTGAAGATTGTGTACACTTACCATTGGACGAAGAAAGGGTAGTTTGTTACGTTATTAACTAAACGTTATTGTCGACTGTCTGCGTCTTACTCCGAGTGTTATAGCTGTATGTTTGAGTTGGAGGTGGAACTGTTTGCGAAGATGTGACTATGGGCTTGTTTGTAGTATTTGGAGGGGAGCTGCTATTGGCGGGAGAGAGAGAGGGAAGTGTACTGCTGCGCATGTTCTAACGGTGAGATGCCGTTGGAGGGAGCGATATTACAGTGGGTGTGGCTAAGGGTTTATTGGTTGCGTTTGAATTAGAGGTACCATATATCACCATCACTTTCACCATTTGTAATTTTACTTACTCATTGTAATATCTTTATAACCAACTTAACTATAATCTTTAGCATATGTTAATTGTAGTTCTAGCCTCTCCAAGGTTTTTAAATAAAATGTTTTATTTCATATATATATAAATCAGGTGCCTGTTTCTATTTTAGAGTTAAGATAATGGCTGATGATGCCTGAATTCAAGTCGAAACATGTACCATTTTAGTTAAAATGCCAAAGTAAACCAACTAAAATAAGACATTTTGTATTGATTAGGTGGTAAATTCAATAAATTAACTTATTGATATTATTCCATTCAAGCATCATCAATACAGATCAAGAATGATATTTATCACATGTAATTTCATCCCCTTAGCGATGGAATATCCAAAAATCCTCCCTTAGTGAGCACCTGCATTGTAATATAAATGTATTCTCAAAATTTCATTTCTTTATGTTCAGTAGTTTTGGCTCGGCGACGATGAATCAGTCAGTCAGTCAGCACATGTTATTTTATATATAAAGATAGAGATGAGACTTTCAGAGTTAGTGTATAAAATTCGAGTTATGTCAGTTCTTCTTTTTCTTCTTCTCAATTATTAATATTAACTCTACAAGTTTCGTACTGTAATATAACGGGCGTGTGCCTATTTTTTCCTGCATTTAATTTTTAACGTATTTGTTTTGTATTGTGTACTTATCATGTTCTTTGAAATCATTTATGAAAAGACTAGGCAAACAATTGATAGGGAATCTCCCACCTGCGTGACAGCTCTAAATGAAGATCGCTGATGATTGTGCACGCATTTATTTTTTATCTAATTGTATGTACTTATTTAATGGAGTTGTCACTGTGTGGGAAAGGCATCAAAATTTGATGCAAAGAGGTGGCTACCAGGATAAATCTGAATCTGAAAACTAGATGACGCATAGGAAAGCAGTTCAGATGGCAGCAGCAAGCCTTGAAAGTTGTTGCAGCTTTCTTATCAGTAGACACTACACAGATGTAATATGAACGGTGAATCTAATGTGCCATGAATCGGATCACTGTATTGATTCAGTAACGTGAACTGAATCAAATGAATCGATTCTGTAAAATGAATCGAATATCCCATCACTACTGTACACAGACAGATTGTACACCAGCTGTTAGCTAGTTGAGGAAAGCTGCGCATTTGTCTGACAGGCACCGTGCAAGCTAACAAAGAGGCTTACTACAGCAGTCAAAAAAGCTGAAGCTCCCAGAGCATGAAGTGAAGAATATCGGAATTCAGAAAAGAATGTGATGTTCTTGGCTGGGAAGGAGTTCCTTCCAAAACCCTTCCACTAACCTTGTGACAAGAAAATCTAGGGCAGGGCGAGTAACTGAATTTGAAAAGCCAGCAGTCATCTCCGACTGTACACAGCATATGGGAGGGGTGGACCATGCTGATCACTATAGCGTCAGTTATGCCTTCATGAGGAAATCATACAAGTGGTGGCTTCTGGAAGCTGCTGTAGTGAACAGTTTTACTCTCTACAAGCATGTGCAAAGAAAAAGGTTGGTGGAGCTCATTGGTGACATTCAGAACATCAACCAGGCAAAATGTGGTCACCCATCATCTGCTGACCAGCAAGAGAGACTAAAAGGATACCATTTCATTGCAAAGAATGAACAGTGATTGTCTAACGACTGCGCTGTGTGCAGTAATAGGAAGGTGAAAGGGTCAGAAGAGATACTGTTTTCTTTTATAAAACTTTTGTTAGGAACCTAGGACTTCACCCAGGGGACCCTTTTGAAAAATATTGCACTCCGAAGTTACATAAATAGATATTTGTATGCCAAATAGTCCTTAAATTTGAGAATTTATAATTTTATTAATTATTGTGTATGCAAGACCAAAAGTTTCTAATCTGTCAAAATAAACTTGGGGCTGGCATAGAACGAGGTGTGTGATTGCTTGTAGCCGAAAGGGTCAACCTTTCAAAAAGGCGTATGATATATAGCCATTTATTTTTTATATAAAATTGAGAAAAGTTGTGTGCAAGGTATTGAAGCAGAAGTTTAATTTCATTGTTTGTATATTATTACATACGTTGCTTAAATGTGCTGAATATTTCTGTTTCAGTATGCTGCCAGATGAATAATGTTCATGGCCCTCCTAGTCCATCTTCTATATGGTGTACAACTACTCTTGGAGATGTGTTTGTGTTTGATCCAGTAGTGTTTGAGGTATTAAGGGCTTTTAGTCAAATTTTCATATGACTCCATGATTTTGATATGTTCCCAGGTGGAGAATGAAAGAAAGCAAAACCAATTTTATTTTCAAAGTATATAAAATCTATTTTTGAGTTATACTTTCATGGCCCAGAATACCCAGCATGATAGTCTTTTGAATTTTTACTGCATAAAAGGAGACAAACTGCTGGAGAAATTTACCCTTCACAAAGATATTGCTCCGCTTTCCAGTAATAAGCCACAACTGGTCTGACAGTGTGGAAAAATTTGAATTAATTTTCATCGTAGCTCTGTTTTATTTAATGAGTGCCCTATTTTTTCACTAGCTGGCTTGCTACATTCCGCTATCTGCGGAGAAGTAGTTCTGTTACCATACTGGGCATGGAAGTCTGATGTATCCTTGGAAATTGGCTTGGCAAATGATGAACAAACACTTGATGCAAGTAGGTGTGTTCACAACTTAATCATACAAGCTTTGTTATTTGTGTGTTTTCCGTATGACTGAATAGTCCAATCATAGGATATAATACTAAAGGCCTGCTCTTGGGATGTTTCTTCTGTCTTCTATCTGCTGCAACGAGTCATTGGTTGGCTTTGAATGATGCTACACCATTATAGCTGGATTTCTTTCATAATCAGTGCTGTGCATGTATTCACACAAATATTCCTTGAAAGGAAACAACTGAGACTCCACCTTACTTAATACATTAAAATCTCTAAACATTTACGTCTTTAAAAGCAAGTACAAAATTCTGTACATGTTTCGGCCATAATTTTGGCCTTCTTCGGCTGTGAAAATTATTAGATTTGTACATATGTTCAATGAAAAACATAGTTCATATGATAATTATGTTGAAAACTGACAAAGACTGAAACATCTCTAAAATGATTGTAACATTAAAAACTTTTGTCATTAATCATATGTATATTAAAGCAACTTATAAAAAAAACACCCAGCCCCTGAGCCAGACAATTTAACCAATTCAGGTTAAAAATCCCTCACCTGGCTGGGAATCAAACCTGGGATCCTTTGGATCAAAGGGGAGCTTGCTAACCATTTAGTCATGGAGCAGGGCAGTGCAGCATAAAGCCATTAGCAAACAAACAAGCAAACAAAAAAGTTCTGGGCACACCTAAAGCACTTATTATATCTCAGTATGGCATACCAACAGCTTGCCGTTTTAAGTCTTTGTATACTGCTGTCCACCCCATGTTTATGGTGTTCTTTGTTCAGAAGATCAACTGTAGCTGATGTTAGGAAGAAGGCACGCAGTGATGCAAAACGCAGCAAAGCAATGCGGGCACAACCCTTCTTGCCTACAGAGAGGATTCCATGGAATGCAGCTTGACATACTGGGTACTTCCGTTTGGAAGTTATATCAAACAACTTACGCCACGATTTTCCCAATCCTTTTCTGTAGAAAACAAAACTCAGAAAATCCTCCAACGTTTGCAGTGAATTTTCAAGGGGCATTTCATCATTGTTAATTTAAAATATTATACGTTAGAAACAATCCAGCATTAAATCATAATTACACCACAGTTAGTTACTCAGTTATTTTCCATGTTATTGTCAAAAATATTACATTTTTTGTTTGCTTAAAAAACTGTAGGAGTAACCATCTCCTTAGAAATGCCTAGTTTGTGCCAAAAAAAACCCAGCGTGTTTTCCATTGTTAATTAACAGTTAAAAACATTAATAATGTAGAGACCGTGGCACAAATTGTATGTTCCTAAATGTTTGGCAAACCTCTATTATCCTACATGAACAGTTCCTATACCACCACTCGTATCCTGCCGTTGGCACGTATCAACTGATACCTCGATTTATTTGTCCAGGCAACATTTCTCTATGCTTCGAGAGACCAATGCCAGTACTTCTTTGCCCATACGAGTCTCTTTACCGTGTGACGTGCATTGAGCAGAGATGCTTCAGTGGGATGGTGGGTACTATATCCCATTGCAAGGAGAATGTTCTGGATGCTATGGTTGCTCAGCTTCGTTGTTGTCCAGCTTTGAATTCACAAGTTATATGCTGCGCTGTGGCCCGTCTATCCACTCGTAACATCCGAGCTAGCCAGCAGTAAGCACTTTAGTTGACCCTATTGGGGATGGCTTTTCCCAAATCCACATTTCACTCTCGACACGGTAACCCGTGAAAAGCCCAGAGTCTGCACGACCTCAGAAATGGAATGGCTTGTACAGCTGACAGCGACAATCTGGTCGTGGTCAAATGCACTGAGATTTTGAGTCTTACGTTATTCACATGGCCACTACAAGGTATACCGTATATTAGCTGGGCCGACTACAGATAAATGGCAGCTATTTCTAATTCAGTTCCTCATCAGTGTATAGCGAGCAGTGTACAGCAGTGTTTGTAATGTCTAGCTTTTTATAAACTTGTGGGAAATTAAAGGTTAAGATATACAGTACCGGTCAAAAGTTTAGGACCACATAAAAAAATGATGAAATTTCATTAAGAAGCTAACATTCTACTACTAGACCTCAGTATTTTTTTCCTGAGCTCTCGCATCTAATATGATATACGTCACCTGATTTCAATGAGTTACGCCAAGCATTGTAGAATTTATCAATTTTTAACTGTTGGAAGGTCACATCAGAAAGTCAGTATTTTTGGAAGTATTATGTACTATATACTCTAATTCTTTTGTAGACTTAGCAATAGGTGGGGGTCATTTTAGTAAAAAATATGCAGCACTATTTCTTTTTTTTTTTTTTCAAACCACCACTAAGATGGTCAATATTTCCTTCTCCTTGTCATAGGTCTCAGTATGAGCTGTTGGCATCACAAATGTCTTCTTGGATGCCATCTGCAGAGTGCAAATGAAACTATCAGGGCAGATAGCTCACCCCGGGACCTTGGGCCATGCATGACAAAGAAAAATCAACGATCTAGGCGCTGCTTTGAAAAAAATAAAACACACGAAATAAATGGTGCCGCACATTTTTGAAATTGTTATACATACATACATTATCATTATAGACTGTTATGCCTTATAAGCGTTCAGTCTGCAAGCCTCTGTCAATTTACTAAATGTCGCCACAATCCTCTATTTGGAACTAGTGCTGTGGCCTCATTTAGTTCTGTACCTCTTATCTTTAAATTGTTAGAAATTGAGTCTAACCATCATCGTCTTGGTCTCCCTCTACTTCTCTTACCCTCCATAACAGTCCATTAGTCTCGTAGGTAACCTATCCTCCTCCATTCGCCTCCCATGACCCCACCACCGAAGCCGATTTATGCGTACAGCTTCTTCAGTCAAGTTCATTCCTAAATTAGCCTTTATCTCCTCATTGCAAGTACCCTCCTGCCATTGTTCCCACCTGTTTGCACCAGCAATCATTCCTGCTACTTTCATGTCTGTTACTTCTAACTTTTGAATAAGATATCCTGAGTCCACCCAGCTTTCGCTCCCGTAAAGTAAAGTTGGTCTGAAAACAGACCGATGTAAAGATAGTTTCGTCTGGGAGATGACTTCCTTCTTACAGAATACTGCTGATCGCAACTGCGAGCTCACTGCATTAGCTTTACTACACTCTGATTCAATCTCACTTACTATATTACCATCCCAGGAGACACACAACTTAAATACTTGAAATTATCTACCTGTTCTAGCTTTGTATCACCAATCTGGCATTCAATTCTGTTGAATTTCTTATCTACTGACATCAATTTAGTCTTCGAGAGGCTAATTTTCATACCATACTCGTTGCACCTGTTTTCATGTTCGAAGATGCAGGCTGCAGGCTTTCAGCACAATCTGCCATTAAGACCAAGTCGTCAGCATAGCCCAGACTGATTACTATATTTCCACCTAACTGAATCCCTCCCTGCCATTTTATATCTTTCAGCAGATGATCCATGTAAACTACAAACAGCAAAGGTGAAAGATTACAGCCTTCTCTAACTCCTGTAATTACCCTGAACAAAGAACTCATTCTACCATCAATTCTCACTGAAGCCCAATTGTCAACATAAATGCCTTTGACTGCTTTTAATAATCTGCCTTTAATTCCACAGTCCCCCAGTATGGCGAACATCTTTTCCCTCGGTACCCTGTGATATGTTTTCTTTAGATTTACGAAACATAAACACAACTGCCTATTCCTCTCGTAGCATTTTTCAATTACCTGGCGCATACTGAAAATCTGATCCTGACAGCCTCTCTGTGGTCTAAAACCATACTGATTTTCATCCAACTTCCTCTGAACGACTGATCGCACCCTCCCTTCCAAGATGCCAGTGAATACTTTGCCTGGTATACTAATCAATGAGATACCTCGATAGTTGTTGCAATCTCCTGTTCCCTTGCTTATAGATAGGTGCAATTACTGCTTTTGTCCAATCTGAAGGTACCTTACCAACACTCCACGCTAATTTTACTACTCTATGAAGCCATTTCATCCCTGCCTTCCCACTATACTTCACCATTTCTATTCCTGCTGCTTTATGACAATGGAGTTTATTTATCATCCTTTCCACTTCCTCAAGTGTTATTTCACCAACATCATTTTCTTCCTCCCCATGAGCTTGGCTGTTCACAACACCACCAGGAAGATTTCCTTTTACATTGAGAAGATGTCTCACCTCTCCAGTGATTCCCTGGGATCTATTATGAGTTCACCTGAATTACTCACAACACTGTTCATTTCCTTTTTCCCTCCGTTCCTATGATTCTATATTGCTGTCCAGAAAGGTTTCCCTGCTGCTTGACCTAGCCTTTCCAGGTTATTACCAAAATCTTTCCATGACTTCTTTTTGGATTCAGCAACTATTTGTTTCACTCTGTTTCTTTCATCTACTTACAAATTCCTGTCTGCCTCGGCCCTTGTTTGGAGCCATTGTTATATTTATACTAAAATGCCCCCCCCCCCCCCCTCCCAATTGCTAAGTCTGAAAAAAATCTTGGTGGTGATACTTGCAACCAATTAGAGTTTATAGTACATTACATTACTGTGACCTTCCAAGAATAAAAAATTCATAACTTGTACAGTACTTGGACTAACTCAGTGCTCAGACAGACATCTAGTAACTCAATTTTCGGTTATAGATGATTTCTTCACGTGATCCAAAACTTTTTACCGGTACTGCATAAATCTCGAACCCAGCAAATTTTCACAGCATTGCCTGTTTTTATGAAATATTTATGCAGGAAATTATTTTGGTTACTGAGAATGTAATGTTTTGTGTTACATTTCCAGGCTAGTCAGTTAGATGGTGAGTTTTACGTGCAAGTAACGGATCTTGGTGGCACAACTGCTCCGTTTGATGTGAATCTCCATAATGGTTTTCCTCCTGGCTGTGTTCTAACAGTTCAAGGCTGTGTACACGATAATGTAGACAGGTTTGTTCAATTTACTGATATATTCTTGGGTTTTGTATGTCTAAATCTTGTTGGATTCTGAAGTGGAATATCATATGCATACGGCACACAAATACTGTGCTTTGAAGTGTATTGCAATTAATTGCAGATTTCCTTTGAGACTTAGCTGAAATCTGAAAAATTTAGGATATCTCACACCGTAACATGTTTTTTTAACCTCTTGAATGTTCCCTTTTATAATACTTTCCTGGATAATTTATCATCTTCTCAAGTAACATGACATCCTCATTTTCTCTCCCTGCCCTTAAGACCTGCTGTTGTTCCTTATACATGGGAGAATTTCGGCAATTGATTATCGGACGAATTGGAACATCTTTTTTATGTATTTTGGGCAAAGCTCTAGTTTCTGGGAGCCTAGGATTCATATTAACAAGTTTTAATTGTTCTTCTTCGGTAAAAAGAGATGTGGATCTCCAAATACATTCACAAATTTTTGAAAAGACATT
Organism: Anabrus simplex; assembly: GCF_040414725.1. Lineage (NCBI taxonomy): Eukaryota > Metazoa > Arthropoda > Insecta > Orthoptera > Tettigoniidae > Anabrus > Anabrus simplex. The sequence goes on along the minus strand of NC_090266.1, from coordinate 1,237,462,490 downwards.
ACACTTTTAATAATAATAAACAGCCATTAACCCAATCGCATCATTTGACGACCCTAGCTCGTCATAGTTACTCGTGGCATATGAATCAAATGACAAGCTCTGCTCGCGGCGATGCACAGCTGTACATCAGTCCATATAGTTCAGTCACTAACCCACAGATGCCACTTGTATGCATTCTGAGCTGAAGTTTACACATGTGGCTTCGGTTTTTTCCCTTTCACCAGGTTCCCGCACACTTCTGGAACAAGAGATAAGAGAATCTTTTTACACATAATTTCGCTCATGTCAGTTGCCATCATGGCGTCAAGCAGATATGCTGGTGTTGATGAAGAAGGAATATGGAAGCTAATAGATAGTGTTTTAGAGAGTGATATTGAAGGCAGTGATGTTTGTGACGACGAAATAGACCCTGAAGTCCTTAGTTAGAGTACTAGCGATGCCTATAATAGTTCTGATGACACGGAAAGTGAAGCAAATAACGACGGTGTGCCGAGTCTTTCGAAACGAGCTCGTACCTCGGCACAGACTAACTTGACTGACTGGAACTGGACAAAAAGTGACAATAAACCTGTTGTACATAAGTTTAGTGAATACAGTGGGGTTAGTGAAAATTTATTGAAAAAGTTTGATACGCAGCCACTATCTGAACTCTCAGTTTTTTGTGAATACATGAACCCTTTGTTTGACAAAATATCTGTCGAGACAAATTCATATGCAGCAAAACAGTTGAGCAATCCTGACAGAAAAAAGTTGAAAGACGATGACAAATGGTTTGAGACTACACCCGACGAAATTAGGGCATATTTTGCGTTAGTTATACTAATGTCACAAGTGCAAAAGTCAAGAATACAGTTATACTGGAGTAAAAACAGGTGTATAAACACTCCTATTTTTCGTGAAACCATGATCAGGGAAAAATTGATTATAATTTCACGATTTTTACATTTTGTTGACGATGAACAAGTCGATAGTAGTGACAAACTAAGAAAGATTAGGCCTATAATACAACATTTCTGCTCCAAATTTTCAGAATTATATTTACCTTCACAAGACATTGCTCTAGATGAAAGTCTAATGAAATTCAGAGGCCGCCTTTCATATGTCCAGTGTAATAGGTCTAAACGTTCTAGGTTTGGAATAAAAATTTACAAAATTTGTGAGTCAAGTTCTGGCTACTGTCTGTCTTTCAAAATTTATGTAGGTGATGATGTAACGGATCCAAGTCTGCCAGCAAGTACAAACATTGTGCTCAACATGTGGGAACCCTTGTTAGGCCGAGGACATACATTATTTTTAGATAACTGGTATTCTTCCCCAGATTTATTCAAAAGGCTACACGACAAGCAGATGAATGTAATTGGAAGTGTTAGACAGAACCGAAAAGACATGCCTCACGATATCAGTAGGACGAAACTGAGACATGGGCTGCCAACAGTATGTTGTGTGTGAAGTGGAAAGATAAAAAGGATTTTGCTTTCTCACCACTAAACACAGGGACAGGCAAACTCAGGCGAAAGAGAGGACAAACCCCGAGGGAAGAAGTGATAAAGCCCAAGTGTGGCCTTGAATACCAGAAGGGGATGGGTGGTGTTGACATTCAGGATCAGGTCACCGCTCTGTTCCCCGTCATGCGACGCACAGTGAAAGGATATAGGAAAATATTCTTTTACCTCCTAGATATGTGTATTTTCAATTCCTTCACTGTGTATCACAAGATCGCTGCTAACAGAAAGACGAGCTACACGGACTTCCGAACTAGCATTGCGCAGCAGCTACTAGAGACTGTTCAGTTGCCGGAGTACTCGGTTCGAGGTCAACCTTCAGCGAGCACCACCCCAACCAGATTACAAGCTAAATCATGGGCCCACTTTCCCATGTGTATTCCCCCTACAGAGAAGAAATCAAAAGTCACAAGAAGGTGTGTTGTGTGCTACAGCCAGGGTAAAAGAAGTGAAAGTTGCAGCAGTACAAAAAGTGTGGCGTAGCTCTTCACTTAGAAGAATGTTTTGAGGTGTACCACACCCAGCAGACGTACTAAAATAGCGGCACTGGTAGTTTATTACTTCTTTATCATGCATGCAAATTTTCTGAAAGGATTATTTACTGGTTGGTTTTGTATGATTTTTTAAATAATAGTGTAATGACGGCAGCCGTAGAGCGATATTTAAATGTGATTTCTTAGTGAACTCCTATGGTATTTAAATGCGAGGCGAATGGGTTAAGAAATTCAATTGATTTGTGTGACATTTTGTTTAAATTTGGCGTGCGTCCAAACCAGACGATGTGCTCGTATGACGTAGTGAATATGTTCCCGAATATTCCGACAGATAAAACTGTTAATATTATTCATGATAATATTTGTAAACACAGCAATCATAGTAAAATGGTAGTAGAAGAAGATTATTAAATTTCGTATTTGACAATAATTACTTCTCATTTAACAATAAAATTTATAAACAGAATGGATTAGCAATGGGTGACACAATATTGGGCATCCTTGTCGACATATTTATGGATTCAATCGAACACAATGAAATTATAGAAAAAATTAAAGGAATTGATTTATGGTTGAGATATGTAGATGATACATTTGCAATCCTAAACAAAGATGTCACTAAGAGTCAAGAAATCTTAAATAAGTTAAGTGAAATTGAACCTAATTTGAAATTCACAAAAGAGGACGAAGTCGATAACTCATTGAATTTTCTAGATGTAACTGTTACGCGTAAGGATAACACTCTTGATTTCCAAATATTTAGAAAACCGATACAATCATCTACAACCATAAACAATTTTTCTTTACACCCGAATTCACATAAACAAGCATCTTTTCACAGGCAAGGCTGCAGTTTGTCCCCTCTCCTTTTCAATGTTTACATAGAACAGGCAGTAAAGGAAATCAAAGAGAAATTTGGAAATGGAATCACAGTCCAAGGAGAGGAAATCAAAACCTTGAGATTTGCGGATGATATTGTTATTTTATCTGAGACTGCAGAAGATCTCGAGAAGTTGCTGAATGGTATGGATGAAGTCTTAGGTAAGGAGTACAAGATGAAAATAAATAAGTCCAAAACAAAAGTAATGGAGTGCAGTCGAACGAAGGCAGGTGATGTAGGAAATATTGGATTAGGAAACAAAGTCTTAAAGGAAGTAGATGAATATTGTTACTTGGGTAGTAAAATAACCAACGATGGCAGAAGTAAGGAGGACATAAAATGCAGACTAGCACAAGCAAGGAAGAGCTTTCTTAAGAAAAGAAATTTGCTCACTTCAAACATTGATATCGGAATTAGAAAGATGTTTTTGAAGACTTTTGTGTGGAGCGTGGCATTGTATGGAAGTGAAACATGGACAATAACTAGCTCAGAAAGAAAGAGAATAGAAGCTTTTGAAATGTGGTGTTACAGAAGAATGCTGAAGGTGAGATGGATAGATCGAATCACGAATGAAGAGATACTGAATCGAATTGGTGAGAGGAGATCGATTTGGCTAAATTTGACGAGAAGAAGAGATAGAATGATAGGACACATCTTAAGACACCGAGGACTTGTTCAGTTGGTTTTTGAAGGAAGTGTAGGTGGCAAGAACGGTAGGGGTAGACCAAGGTATGAATATGACAAACAGATTAGAGCAGATGTAGGATGCAATAGTTACGTAGAAATGAAAAGGTTAGCACAGGATAGGGTGGCATGGAGAGCTGCATCAAACCAGTCTATGGACTGATGACTCCAACAACAACAATGTATCTCTCAAGAATTTGAGGAAACAATTGAATTATATTATGTACCTTGCTAAACAGAATGGTTTCAAAATAGAAATGATCAATAAATTGATCAATAAAATTAAGAACAAGTTATCCACGAATCTGATACCAGAAAAAACCAAAACACTGAGTATGCTACATTCACTTTTAATAATCCAGCTATACACCAGATTACTAACGTGTTCAAGAAACATAATTTTAATATAGCTTTTAGAACTACTAATACTAACCAATCCATATTCTTTAATCAAAAAAGTTAATCATGACAGAAATCGTTATTTGGGATCAGGAGTATACAGACTCAAATGTACACAGTGTAATTTTTCATATGTTGGGCAGGCTGGGAGAAGCTTTATGACAAGATACATGAAACATGTTAACACGGAAAAACATAGGAAGTACTCAGCGATGAGTTTGCATATGAGGGAGACTTGTCACCGATTTGAATCCATAGAGAAAGACCTAGCGATAATTAGAAACATGGGAAAAGGGAGAATGTTGAACGAACTAGGAAGTTTATATATCTACTTACGTAGGTGCTTTGAAAAGTTCTCAGAATGTACTAGAATTAAGTATCTTATCTCGGTGGAACTGCTTTTATTTTTCAACATAGTCTCCCTGTAGACTAATGTATTCGGTCCAGCGATGTTCCAATGCCTTGATCCCATCTCGAAAATGAGATTCCTCCAGGCCTGCAAAATACCTCTCCAATTCGGCTGTCAGTTCTTCCCTTGTAGAAAATCTCCGTCCACCGAAGAAAATTTTCAGCTTGGGGAATAGATGAAAGTCTGATGGTGCCAAATCAGGTGAATAAGGTGGATGTGGCAACAATTCGTACCTCAGTTCATGAAGTTTTGCATTGGCAATAACACTTGTGTGCGGCGGAGCGTTGTCCTGATGAAAGATGACCTTTTTCCTTGCCAAACCAGGCCTTGTTTCGCGTATCTTTTCCTGTAGTTGGTCTAGGAGGTTTGAATAGTATTGCCCGTTAATTGTTTGCCCAGTAGGAAGATAATCTATCAGCAGAATGCCTTTTGCATCCCAGAAAACTGAGGCCATGACCTTTCCGGCCGAACGCACTGCCTTTGCTTTCTTTGGTGGTGGTGAATCAGCATGTTTCCACTGCTTTGACTGCTGTTTTGTCTCTGGGGTATAGTAGTAGACCCAAGTTTCATCTGCAGTCACAAACCGGCGCAAAAAATCTTGTTGGTTGCACTGAAAACGGGCCAGACTTTGTTCGGACATTTCTAATCTGGTGCGTTTATTGTCCAATGTCAAGAGCCGCTGCACCCATCTTGTGGACAATTTTTTCATACCCAATTCTTCAGGTAAAATATAATATACCCGTTCAGAAGACATCCCTACAGCTTCAGCAATCTCCCGCACTTTCAGTCAACGATCCGCCATGACCATTTTATGCACTTTTGCGATAAATTCTGGGGTCGTAATACTTTTTGGCCGTCCACTATGCGGATCATCATTCAAGCTCTCCCGACCAAATTTAAACTCGCTGGACCACTTGGCAACAGTTGAAAATGAAGGAGCAGAGTCCCCCAGTGTGTTGTGAAAGTTGGCATGAATTTCCTTTCCTTTCATACCTTTCTTTACAAAGTATTTAATCACTGCTCGAATCTCAGTTTTTTCCATTGTCACAAATCACTACGTGGGAACAACAACAAAGAGTCATCACTACCACACTCCTGCAGCTAGAGCACTGATGCGCCATGTTTTCACTCATAAAGGATGTGTGATTATTGCGCGGGAACCTCGTTGCTCTACCACCGACATCTAGCGGTGATTCCGATAACTTTTCAAACCATCCTTGTAGATCAGACGTATAATAAGGAACAGAATCTTAATGAAATTACGGACAGTAAAAGCATGTTACATGAATTAACTCTGAAATTATTAAAGACACTTAGTTTTTTTCTTTTTTCTTTCTGCTAGTTGCTTGACGTCACACCTACGCAGATAGGTCTTATTATAAGTTAAAAACTTCATTTTCCCGTATTGAACTGAGATTCACAATTGAAATATCAAAGAAGGTTCAACCTTTTCAATACAAAACGTGTTGTATAAGAAGTTCACAACATAATATTTATTGAATAATTAGGACCGGTTTCGACGCTCACTGCGTCATCATCAGCTACAAAGATCAACAAATAGGCAAAGTACATGTCATGAATGATTTACATTAATAACTCTTGTATGGCTGAATACAAATGGTAAACTGCTTTGTCATAAAAGCTAGGAGAAACTTGAGTAAAATATGATAATGTGATGTGACACATAAAACATAGTGGTTTGATGGGTAAAAATTATGCATAAAATTGAACTGATGCTATGAACATGAGAGTCTGAATATGGTGATAAAACTATGTGGTAAAAATAAAATGGTAAAATTGTCCACTCTTCTGTTGTTCACTTCAGGCACATAAGTCCAGGTCCGATGTTATATAGTCAAACCAATAAAAAGATTTTTGTCGAGGCCGGGACACCTGATGTTGGGCGATTGAATAAGGTTTGACTATATAACATCGGACCTGGACTTATGTGCCTGAAGTGAACAACAGAAGAGTGGACAATTTTACCATTTTATTTTTACCACATAGTTTTATCACCATATTCAGACTCTCATGTTCATAGCATCAGTTCAATTTTATGCATAATTTTTTACCCATCAAACCACTATGTTTTATGTGTCACATCACATTATCATATTTTACTCAAGTTTCTCCTAGCTTTTATGACAAAGCAGTTTACCATTTGTATTCAGCCATACAAGAGTTATTAATGTAAATCATTCATGACATGTACTTTGCCTATTTGTTGATCTTTGTAGCTGATGATGACGCAGTGAGCGTCGAAACCGGTCCTAATTATTCAATAAATATTATGTTGTGAACTTCTTATACAACACGTTTTGTATTGAAAAGGTTGAACCTTCTTTGATATTTCAATTGTGATAGGTCTTATGGCGACGATGGGACAGGAAGGACTAGGAGTGGGAAGGAAGCGGCCATGGCCTTAATTAAGGTACAGCTCCAGCATTTCCCTGGTGTGAAAATAGGAAACCACGGAAAACCATTTTCAGAGCTGCCGACAGTGGGGTTCGAACCTACTATCTCCCGAATACTGGATACTGGCCGCACTTAAGCAACTGCAGCTATCAAGCTTTGTACAAATAAATTTAGGATACCTGATATATTTAATTCTTCATACTCTAATACTCCACCCATACTTACAGATATTAGGCCTACTTCCAGCAAAACAGATGACTCTGCCCCTTTGTCAGCCTCATCACAGTTAACTCCACCCATCCTCTCCTCCCTTCCACACTCCCCTATTCCTTCCCCTCTGAGCTCACTAGTGCCTCTGCAGCACAGTTATGATACGAGACTCAGAGCTAACAGAAGGGCAGCTACCAACACAACAGTAGATAACAAATAACTTTCAACTAACACGTAAGTCCTCATTTGTTCCAAACTACGTAATCAGAATTCTCTCCTTGCGTTCAACTTCTTAATTCATCCTTTCCTTCTCTTACGGAGAACATTTTCCAGTATCTACTGAAATTTCCTGACAAGGTCTCAGACAATAATATTGCCTACCGGTGCTAAGGGCCACTTCTACAGTAATTCAACTGATACTTCTGTTTCACCTTATGCTCGCAAATTCATCAGTGGCCTTGAACATGTATTTATGACATTCATGTTTGTGCTTGTGTTCACGCCCTTATGTTGTTGGCATTATGTTATTACCACTTTGGTATTTCCCCTACAATTTTAAACGAACTATTTTAATTAGAATTTTAATGGAAGAAGTTTTAGTCTCCGACAAGATTATAGTTTAATCATTGACAGTGTTTCCATTAACATGTTTGTATTGTACCTTTCCAAGGCTTCAGTACATAAACAAGCTACCGTGGTTCACAAATATGACGTTAGAATGGAGCACCATCGGTGAGCCTCGAACTCAGCCCTGTCGTCGAAGCCTCACCCTCCCCTACTAGAATGATTCGCTAGCTAAGCCGGTGTCGCATTTCGGGTCAGCAGACAGTCCGATGGGGCGGTAATTTCTTTAATAATACTCTCTATAGTAGGGGAATATTAATTATGAGAGGAACACTATTTCATTACTAATGAGAAGAGAAACTATATCTTGTATAACAGTTTTTAATATACTAGTGAAACACACCTTATTTACAGAGATATGCCATACAACACTGTACATGTGATATTGAAGGTTATCTTGACGTTAATGTTCGGTAGGCTCTTTCTACACTTCATCATACGTTCAATTATTCAAACTTAAGAGGCGTTCCCTCTTGATCTATTTACACTTAGACTTAGAGAGGCGTTTTCTCTCTGATTACTTCACTTTACACCTACACTGATCACTTTACACACAAATCTATTCAGTATGGACATATCCTGCTGTAATCCTGTTTATTTGCCGAGAATTAATATATTCAAACTTTATCAGGTTGTGATATAGGCCTACGAACACATATGAACTGAAATCAGAATATGTTTACTACGTACACTCCAAATCCTTTTGAAGGTCGCATCACCTCACTTCCCTAAGTTCGTCATTGTTTGATAAGTAATATAATAAACACGCTCATTTCATCAGGATTCTTATCAATATGCATAACAGGACATTATTTATACCACGTTGCTATCTGTGAACAACTCATAGAGGGACTTCAATACCAGACATCATAAACAGAGTATCATAACACTACCTGCAATAAATGGACAAGAATATATACATTTCACACACTCACTCGAATCACAGATGATACAAGCCACCCGCTGTTGGTAACAGTGAACATAAACTTTCACTGTCTCCTGGAACGAACCCAGGATCTTCTGAGACAGGGTATATCTAACCTGGAATTCCCTGCACGCTGTAAATAATTAAGGAAAGAAATTGAAGGGACCCTTCTTTTAATGCATGTTGGAATCTGTGCGACGTTGGCAATATTTAAATAGATGCACGTAATCATTGTATCCAAAGGAAAGAAACTCGCCACTTGTAGTTGTTTCCTTTCACTGAAGGAGACACCTCTATTCCCTTTAAAGGGAGTCATAAATCTCAGCGGTTCCCTGCCCGTGACACACTTCCAAGGAGCGGCCTGCCAGAACTTCCCAGACAGTTATTTCACGGCAAATAATCTATTCACTTTTTTCAATACTGGCCACAATGGCATCACAACAAATCCCGGCTTTATTTGGCCGTAATCGACACATTCATATTGCGATATCTATATCACGTATCTTAATGACAGATTCCAAGGGAACTTCACATTTTCATTTCACACTATATATTATGGCTACAGCCTGTTCAACCATCTCGTTTCTCCTCTCGGTACATTGACTACGATGCAGATTTAATGATGACCTCCTGCCACAAGGGTTCAAATTTCTTCACGCACTCGCGAACTAAATAATTTAACAATATATACCCCCAATCTCACGTTTCCATCCGTTGTTTTCAGCAGCATTGCTTACTAATAAGGAGGACTCCCTAATAGCTTGTGAAGTAAAAAAAAAAATCAATTACTGAGATATCTTTGAAGACTCCTATCGGCTATAGAAAGTTGATAACTGGAGTCGTTTACAGAGAATATTTAAACCCTTTTTACTTGACAATACTTCACACTTAATTAATCCGAGGTCCTTAAAATTACGTCATGCATTATCAAACCCTTATTAAAAAAAAAATGGAAGTAAAATATGGTCGTTCCCAAACCATGAAGAAAATGTTCTATAAAAGACCCAAAATAAAAATGAAATTCTTTATATTATCCCTCTGAAATGGCATACTAGCAGTCTACTTTACATCTATGTGAAAAATCTACATATTTGCAATGGGACACGACCTTTAAAGATTAAATACTTGGAAATGTACTCAACCTTCTGGATACCGCGTTCACAGCCTTACAGGTGGGCACATCTATGAATTACTCGAAATCCATAATGTAGTCAGCGATATGAAGTTCTCTGGTGACTAACTGGCAAGTCACGACCATCTTGGCTTGACCTCGTTCGACATTCCAGATGATCTCCGCTACTCAGGCAAAATTCCGGCATTCAGCTGGACGTCCCGTTCTCTCTGCTACACAGGCAAATTCTGGCATGCGGCTGGATATCCCGTCACTCCGACGCTCCTGTAGACTCCTTATGTAAATGAGGGGAAATTATCTCATGCGAGTGCGTTACTTTGTTACACACCACAATTTAAATACATGGTTGGATCTGCTCAATAGCACGAGCATTCCAATCCAATGCCGGTAATGTCTCTGCCACCCGACACTGTTCCCTTCTCATATACCTATTCTTTTAGAAGCAGCATACAGCTATTCTAGGCCCTGAGTAAAGAATGTCACTGGTTAGGCCACTACTGGGTTAAAATTTCTCGTCTCACACGACCGCACATCATGCATATTCTATTTCACCTAGTCATGCATAAGTCAGGCTCTCAACTGCATCACGGATTACTTTAACGTGGCACTGTCCTTAATTAGGTCGACAATGAGCCGCTCACTCACTTTCTTTACATTTCTCATTTATATCGAGCACACACACACTCCATACACTTTGCTAAATACATGCCTATTTATGTTAATTTAGCCGCATTACTTTAGGCATATATGAGGCTCGACGCACGACCTCTTCGACACACGGACAGCGGTCATTACGGTTTCGTACTGTTCCCACTATATTAATTAGCGGCACCCTGTGCTCGCAAACAGCTTACTTAGATTGTGGTTATTTCTGCAGATATTCACAGGCTTCAATAAATTACTGCGTTACACTGTTCACAAAAAAAAAAAAAGTGATTTCTTAATAAGGGACTCACACACAAATCATGATGAACTACTACCGAACTAGCATTGCACTGAAAATGAACTGGGTAGTGTCTGCCTCTCAGCTCTTGACTATATAGGCGAGATACGCGATAGACTCGGCTGCTTAGAGTGGGGGAAAAATGCAACCCCATCTGAGGTATCGGTCCGGTAATATGCAACGTAGAGTGACGAACAGGGTATCAAAATGTAGCTCTTGTATTCCCATTTCCACTGAGTGACTGTTTTTGAAATAGCTTCGTAGATTCTCAAGCAATCTTAAAAGCGTCCTTTTGTCTCTGTCGGTGAATGATGACGCACACAGGGGATTCCTTGTGTTCGCTGGCACGGTTAGGGTCCAACATCTGTTAGTCATTAAGACGCACCCTTGTTTACAGCGTAGTTACGTCCTTTCCATTAAGTAGAACACTTCTCGGTCTCATAATTATGCGAAAAATTCCCTGATTAAAATGAATGTTTGCACTTAATTATCCATTTAGTATCTTGCGATTTATAAAAATTAACAGAAAAAAAACCAGCTGAATTCGATGAGTTGGCAGTGGTGAAAGAATGAGGAAAATAGGGTATAATGTTTGTTCTCACGTTGGATATACTCTCTGGGCTCAGCTAGTGACCTAGATTCTCTGTCACGTGATAATGCGTCTCTTTTCATCTCGCTCGGGGTTGGAGTGAGAAAACTTCGAGTACAAGCGCTCTTGTACCGCCTTGCTGCTAATTACCAGCAACTAGAGCTGGGTCGTGCGACTCTGGATACTGCAAATCGAGTCCCGGAGCGGGAAGAAAAATTCCAACTTGGGCAGTTTTTATCGTAGAATGATGCGGAAAACGACATATTTCATCTCCTGGATATCATGACATACCGTAGGTGACGTTGTGATCGGTCACAGTATAATGTATCATTTTTCACATTTTTATGTCCCGAATTTTACTAACTAGCTAAACTTTTACTTCCATATTTAATATTACCCTTGAAGATTGCTTTTAGGCTGAAGATGCCCTAAGTTGAGGGCGAAACATGTTCCATTTAACTGATAGTCTGTTTATGTAACCACTATAAGTGAAAATAAAAGTATTGAATAGGTGGATTAAAAACACTTATATTGTTTTTGAAAGGCCAATAGAGTACGCGAAGTGTAGAACCGTTCCCCTTCAACAGCTAAGCAGACGGGCAGGAGCGGGGAGGAGGGAAACGTGTGGCGAGGAACCAGAAGGAGGGGTGAGGGGAGGAGGTGCAGAAGTGTGGCACGAGGCAGGCTTAGCATTTGCTAGCAGGTATTCATCTCTGTTTGCGCGGAACTTGAAATGTCGCACCTACTGGTTGCCAGCAATTGTCCGGCTACTCACCCTGTCTATAGGGGTACTTGGCAACTTCAACACCAGTTTTAGTCTGTCCTGACTAAAGATGCACTTGATGGCAAAAAACACAGATTTTCCATCTGTAACACATTCGTTGCTGTTGTGGAAGGTTTTTACTCTTATGTTCAACCTGAGTTCCATTGCAAATGAGAAGATTGAGAAAAAGAATCCAGAGAAGAAGAAACTGTAAATTTATTTCTTAAAGGAAGCATCTCTTTATTTTACTTAATATTATTCTAACACCTGCTTGTTAATGGGTATAGTTAAATTTTCTTATTACAAATACAATTTTTCAACAATTAAAAATTATTTTTTCCCCTTTCATAAACTTTCAGCATTTTTTTTTTTCTGGTACTTGATAAGATTTATTAATTTTCCAAAAATGATTACAAACTTGTCAGTGTTCACATTTTCATTAGTTCTAGTGACTAATTTAGCCATATTCATAAGAATTAAAAGACATTAATTATCTGTTCTGTTTGAACCGCACTATGGGCAGCTGTGAAGAAGTGTTCTGTGGTTCCCTCATTTTCGCACCAGGCAAATGCTGGGCTTCTACCTTAAGGCCATGGTCACTTCCTTCCCACTCTTAGTCCTTTCCTCTCCTGTCGTCACCATAAGACCTATCTGTGTCGGTGTGACGTAAAGCAAATTATTAAGAAATTCTGTACTTTATAAAGATACTCTCTATAGCACTTTTTTTTGCTTATATATAATAATAATAATAATAATAATAATAATAATAATAATAATAATATAAAATTTTAAAAATATGAAATTAAAACCAAATTTACACCATGTTCGCATTGCAAAAACTTTAACTTACAGGTCTAACAAACAACTACGGAAGGATGTGGAAACGTGGAAGGAACCCTACTAGGCCATGAGATCATATATCGTGGTGGGGAAAGGGAAGCACGCAGTAAGCACCCATGAAACAATATCATTATTAACAAAAGAAGAGAATACAAATGAAATAAAACAAAACAAATGACATAGTCAATGACAATTAAGCACATTTAAAACAAAGGATATTTAATTAAATTTATAAAACACAAACAGTAATCTTTTGACTATATGGATTAAACTTGAACATAGAAGTTTACACTGCATGATCGGAAGCAGTATCAAAAGGAAACAAACCTTAACATCGTTATTCAAGAAATGGAAGTTAAATTAAATATAGTTACAAATACTGAACGAGTAAAGAGACTGGCTTCCAACAACAGAATGCTATAACTGCCCATCAAGGCACAGTCCTTCAAAAACCCAAAGTTGGTAAATGTGGAAGTCTAGAGGAAACTCCGATATGCAAAACGAAATTTACATTATCACAGAAGTTACTTTAAATAAGAAAAGGCCGAAATGCAAGAATGAATTTAAATTAAGTGAAAAACAATAATATAGCGCTTACCGTGAGAGACCCGGGACCCTCAGATGGGGTAGACTCCGAGCATGTGCGCTCGCTAAGTCGGTCAGATGGAAAAGACCCAGAACACACGCATCGCACACACGAAGCCAATGGAGGCCAGAAATGGACCGATCACAAAGTAATCACTAGGGACACAGAATTTCCCTGGATCTCCCTATTCACCAGTGGAAAAGGTCGTTATTCTGACCAATCACAATTCACCAGATTTCCGCAGGGGAAGTTTGAGAACTTTTTGCTGTGCAATACTATTTCATCATTAAAAAAACGACACATGCCAGACAAGTTATGTATCAAAATGAACATGCCTTTATACAATTTGCTTTCAATCCTGAAACACAATATTACCAAATTCCTGCAAATCAAATGTCTCTTTCTCTTCACATTTCCAAATTTAGATAAAGAGCACACACACACACATATATATATCAACGATTAATATTTCAATGACCTTAAAGTCTTTTCTTGAGGCTTCCAAAATTAAATTAAAAAATATACTACAATAATTTTTAGAGCACAAAATACATTTCTCCATCCTCTTGATAATTTTTCATACACAGGTCACACTTTCCTGCATAAATTTTCACAGAACTGTAATCTTGGCTTTCAGAACTTCAGGTAAAACATCAGATATTGTGGTGGAAGGAATTCAAAATAGAACAATGAATAGAAACACTCAGGAGGGTAATTTCAAGCTGATGTTGCTCGTCACATTGTTCTATCAATATTTAGACAGTGGTTGCTCTCTGAAATGTCTTTTGTGACGATGATGATGGTGGTTGTTGTTTAAAGGGACTTAACATCTACATCATCAGCCCCAATGTCTTTTGTACTCAATAGGACCTTCAGATGCTAATTCGTAGTAGAAGGTTGCAGATGCCCGTAGCGTTTCTCTTCTACTCACTGAGGACTTATTTGCAAAGCTTCTTGAATTTGCTCACTTAAAACTATGACAAATTTGTTGACTACTTTGATAAATGCCTTATTAAGGGCTTTTTCAAAATTTGACATGTTACACTTAGTAAATTGTTACCTCCTAACTTAATGCAGTGAATGTTTTCTGTGAGACACCTTAATGGCTGTCTGTACTTGGCCAGCACTTGTCTTCATCACTGGCTACCTAAGGGATATTATAGAATTTCCTTTGATTGTCAATAATGAAAATGCACAGCCTGTTTCCAGTCATTTGACCGGGTCAGGAATGGAGTGAATGAAACCCCCACCTAGCAGTGAGGATAGGAAATGTGCCGGCTGCCGAAGCCTGTCGCACTCCTCTGGGGCAATGAGAAATGACTGACAGATGAAATGAAATGTTGATGGAGAGTGTTGCAGGAATGAAAGATGACAGGGAAAACCGGAGTACCCAGAGAAAAACCTGTCCCGCCTCTGCTTTGTCCAGCACAAATCTCACATGGAGTGACCGGGATTTGAGCCACGGAATTCAGCGGTGAGAGACCGGCGTGCTGCTGCCTGAGCCACGGAGGCCTTATGATTGTCAATAATATTTTAATGAATGTGTAATAGTCTTGTTATTCTTTGTCAGTCCTCTTTCAGAGTTCAATTCTAATATCTGTCTGTGTTCTCTCCTAAGCAGGGAGGAGTAGACTAATAGATGAGACTAATGGGTTCTACAACCCCTTCTCTATGAGTTAACCCTCCTAATCTTTCTAAGCTATAGACAAATTGAAATGTATAGAAATAGCAATATTGCAATAGCATAGTTTTGAGATAGTTCCTTGTAATTTTATAGCTGTAGGATTTTTTTCTGTATCCTTAAAAATTTAAATATCTTTCTTATTGTAAATTACCTTTGCTGTACTCCTCTCTTTGGGTTATAAATATTGGGAGGCTTCATAGCGAGTTATCCAAAAACATTTTACAGCCTACAAAGTTGTGGAAATTGACTGACATTAAGTACTGGGAAAATAACCAGATTTTATGTATTTCATTGCTGCTCCCAGATGTTAGAATAGTGACATTTTTTTGGTAGTAGTTGATAAATGAATTATAAAAAATAATTTACAAGAGACTTAGCTTTCACAGCCATGTTGTACTTGAAATAGGTGTTAATCATTTTAGGTTGTGTCGCAGCACATGCTGGAGAGATGTCAGGACTGAACAAATATTATCATCTGTGCAGTGGTGGGAACTGCATATTTGTCATGACCATAGTGCCAGACATGTAACTCAGATCCCTACCAACAGAACAAGAATGACCCAGTTTACCATAGTTCAATCGGGAGAGCATCGGACATGAAATTCAAAGGTTGTGCATTTGGTTCCCACCAGTGTCTGATTTCCCATTTTTGTTCTCTCCTCAACATTTCTTCCGCATCTATGATGTGCACTCCACGTGACCTTATTGTCATCATTATTATTCCCCCTTATTCAGCCGTCATGTATGGTACCTCTCTACCTTACTCTCTCCACTCACTATTCACCTTCTCCCATAGCCCTGTACCATTCCGGGTTCCTTCTTCTTGTTCTGGTTTTCATCAAGCCTATCCATCTTGCTTTGGAATCCCTCTTGTTCTCGTTCCCTCGAACTTGGCCTCCATCATCTCTTTCCATTCCCATCTTAGTCTATTCTTCTCAGCTTTTCTACTCCATTTTCCTTCCTGAAATATTTATTTCTCACTCTGTCTTTTCTTGTCTTCACTATTACACCGCTTAGGAATTTTGTTTCAATTTTACTCTCCCCTCTTCTTGTCATGGCCCTAGTTTCTGCTGCTTGTGTCAATATGGGTATATAGTACATCTTGCACATCACTTCTTTACACATCCTTTTTAACTAGATTTTGTACATTCTTGTCGAATGATTTGCACCCTTTTCTAATTTCTATATCCAGCTGAAAGTATGACACCGTTAAATCCACATGCAATAATTTTATTCTCTGTATAAGCTGATCATGTACTGTACCTGTGTGCATTGTAGGCATGTCAGCACATTGTTGAGTCTGTTAGCATTCTGATGCTTAGCTTAGCGATTGTGTATCGCTAAAGAGCTGTTTCTTGACTAGATGAACAGTTCTTTTGTTTTACAGACAAAATTTGTTTTCGGTTTGCGTACTCGTCGCATTATGGCAACCATAGAGCGTAAAAATGCTGTGCTGCCTTCAGAAATGAAATTAAGTGCTTGAAAGATTAGACAAAAAAGTCCCTACAAAAATTGCAGATGAATTTGATGTAGGCATTACTGTGATTAAAGACTGGAGGAAGAATAATCAAGAACTAGAAACTTGTATAATGATGGTTTTTAAGGAAGACGGGACTTAAAGTTATAAAACATTGAAAAAGTCTAAATCTGTCATGCTTTAAGGGTGGGGCTTTCACAGGAAAGAAGAAAAAAGGAACTTCATTATCTGGTGCCATTATCCAAGAAAAGACTCTTATTTTGAATTTATAAAATTGGAAGGAGAAAATGATAATTTTGCTGTGCGCAAATGCTGGTTGCATCGCTGGAAAATAAAACACTCCTGGGACTCGAAGCTTCTAGTGCTGTTGTTTTACAATTTGAAAAATTTAAGGAATATTGTATAAGACCTGATCAAGTATTCTAACTTTGATGAATTGGGCCGGAACTATGAGATGGACCACCGGGCGAGTTGGCCCTGCAGTTAGGGGTGCGCAGCTGTGAACTTGCATCTGGGAGATAGTGGGTTTGAGCCCCAGTGTCGGCAGCCCTGAAGATGGGTTTCCGTGGTTTCCCATTTTCACACCAGGCAAATGCTGGGGCTATACCTTAATTAAGGCGACGGCTGCTTCCTTCCCGTTCCTAGGCCTTTCATATCCCATCGTTGTCATAAGACCTATCTGTGTCATTGCGACATAAAGCCAATTCTAAAGAAAAAAAGATGAGATGGACCATCACAAAATTGGCCTGGATGGACAGCGGCCTTTTTAAATCAGGAATTTCTTTAGCAATTTGTGCTTGCAGTTGAACACTGAAGGCAAAATAACTCCCTGGATGTGCCCTTTTGATGTTTGATAACCGTACCATTGAATCCATTTGAACAGGAACTACAGTAAATTGGGGGCAGGAATGAAATCTCCCACTCATCAATTCCCTCATGGATCAAGGGGTAATTGAATGGCTAAGAAGAAAATATTGCTGGAAATATGTTTCATCCAATTTAGAGAAGACAGAAGAAAGCAGCAACCTGTTTGAAGCAATGGCATCTTTTAATGTATATAATAGCTGAGGTTGGAGAGGAAAGGAGAGAATCAACACCTGTAAACTTTGGCCAACAATGCCAGTTTCAATTTATCAAAAGGACAATCAAAATGAAAATTAAGATAAAGATATGCAGGCAATTGTCCAAGGTTTGTAAATCTTGAAAACTGATGTTCAAACCAGTGACTTTCTGATACTGATGTTGACTGCACAGTGGAAGAAAAACTAGATGATAGTCAAATCTGCCAGGCTGATTGGCTCAGACTGTTGAGGTGCTGGCCTTTTGACCACAACTTGGCAGGTTTGATCCTGGCTTAGTCCGGTGGTATTTGAAGGTTAAGAGAAATGAATTTAATTTTATGGGTCCGTATTGAACTTTGATTAAACCAAATAAGTGAGTTAATTCCACCTTTTCAATACAGATTAAATAGTGTTTATTAAATAAATTTAATGGGACTGGTTTCGACCTAATTAAAGGTCATCTTCAGCCATATCGCGTATAGAACAAAGTATTTGAAACACAGTGGTTTTAAAGATGACCTTAAAACATATAAGTTTGGCACTATTGCTCCCACCCCCCCCTTTTAGGAGTTGGATCACATAATATTTGCACATATCAATAATGTAATAATGTGATAATCAAAATAACAAACCTGAAGGAACATACGCCAGCCGATGATGCACCATGAAAACATTTCAAATTTCAACAACATACACACCGCCAGAAACAAAGATATGCAGAATTACCAACATGACAACTAGAGAAAGAATATAGGAAGCAGGCCGGGAAACCCTACAGAGAGTGCCGGGCTGAGTGGCTCAGACGGTTAAGGCGCTGGCCTTCTGACTCCAACTTGGCAGGTTCGATCCTGGCTCAGTCCGGTGGTATTTGAAGGTGCTCAAATACGACAGCCCCGTGTCGGTAGATTTACTGGCATGTAAAAGAACTCCTGCGGGACTAAATTCCGGCACCTCGGCGTCTCCGAAGACCGTAAAAGCAGTTAGTGGGACGTAAAGCAAATAGCATTATTATTAAACCCTACAGAGGATGTGATCTTATGTGACATTGTAGGGAAAAAGACAAGAGAGTGTTTACCCTTCATTCAAGTTTACTAATAATTAAGAAAATTTAACAAATTAATATTAGAGCAATTAAAAGGATAACATTAACCAGAAAACAAGATTAAAAGAAACACTAGATTTCTGTCCATGGTTCTTCCGAAAATCAAAATTCTGATGAAACATTTTAACTACTTGTAAGGAAGGTGAGCATAGCTTAACAATGAAATTCATAAGGGAAATTTAACAGGGAATACAAACTTACAAGGCAAATAGAAAAAGAGTTCACAAATTATTACCAGTAGTTTACAAAGGAAATAACAACAGAATTTGAAATTTAACGCAGAGGCCTTTAGAGTTGCTGTCCTCTCCTAATACACACCATTGAGAGATGCATCACTCCACAGGCTTACCCTAAATTGATGCAGCACTATGGGAGGCAACCCGAATGGAAAAATTAAAATTTACATTACACAAAAGGTTAATAAAAAGGAATTGCCTCCAAAGCAAAGGATATGCCTACCTGACGGACTAAGGCATTACAAAACCACAATGGTGAAAACCAGGGTCTAAGGTAAACTCCAAAACAAATGAATTTACATACACACACAAAAAAAAAAAAAAAAAAAAAAAAAAAAATTGGCGTATGGCTTTTAGTGCCAGGAGTGTCCGAAGACATGTTCGGCTCGCCAGGTGCAGGTCTTTTGATTTGACATCTTAGGCGACCTGTGCGTCGTGATGAGGATGAAATGATGAAGACGACACATACACCCAGCCCCCGTGCCAGCTAAATTAACCAATTAAGGTTGAAATTCCCGACCCTGCCGGGAATCGAACCCGGGACCCCTGTGACCAAAGGCCAGCACGCTAACCATTTAGCCATGGAGTCAGACAATTTACATACTAATTTAACATTCGAGAAAAGAAAACATGCTTACCGTGAGGTGACCGGAGCCGCTGAGCGGACCACCAAGAAGGTGCGTCCGACCATGAGGACATAGGAAAACCAAAGACGCGGACCAGAGCCCTGCTAAAACAGAGTAGCCAAAGGCCGGAAAATAAGAAATACTCAAACAGTCAATCAGGGAAGCTACCTACGATTCGACCCGAAATTTTCACCTATCAATGGCTGTTATTCCAACCAATGAAAATACCTTACCTAATATGGTGATGTGGGAAACACTTTCTAGAGGTTTCGATTGCGAAACTCAGCGATTTCGTGATCGAAGCCTCCATGTGGCAAATACAGGGTGATACAAAAGATGGGTTACAACAAGCATACTACTGGAGATCTCCAGTACCCAAAATACAATTTCTTCCAACACTCATAATGATTAAATAAATATCAACTGTCTCTCCTGTGAGTCCTGAGAATTCTTTAAATTCACAAAAATACACAACAATAAAACACATATTTCATCAACTTCGTTGCAGATGTCTTAATTCTTGTGATTGTACCAAAAATTTACATAAATACAGAACCAAACAAAACACAAATATTTAATTGAATTCTTCAAAAATGTCTGGGAGTTCCTTAGTTTTTTCAATGGCTATTTCAAGACAAATTTTTAACATAATGAAAAGAATTAAATGATTCCGTCCAGGTTATGAACTTCTCACCACCGGCGACAACTATGAAAAATTGTTTTTAGAATTTCATGAAAACACTTTTGTAGTAAGAAATTAGTTCACTTAGCTGTGGGAATATATGCGAAGAAGTCTTTTATATTCTTTGCAGTATTCAAGAGCCACTACAATAATATATTTGTTTCAACTCACATTTTAACTAAGGCAGTACTTTACATATATGCTCAATTCTACATCTCTTCAAGATTATGAATGATTTTAAGCGTATCTATGCTTCGCAGTAATATGAAGAATATCCTCTCCTTACTACAACAACATTGTGAATTTCGATTTGTATCTACACTCTTGTTTGAAGACACATGATATGGCTGAAGGTGACCTTTAAATAGGTCGAAACTAGTCCTATTAAATGTTCATTTAATAAACACTATTTAATTTGTATTGAAAAGGTGGAATTAACACGCTTATTATTTTTAATTTGGTAACTGAAGGTACTCTAATACGTCAGCCGTATGTTGATAGATTTACTGGCACGTTAAATAACTCTGCGGCACTAAATTCCGGCCCCTCAGTGTCTCCGAAACCGTGAAAGTATTATAATCTGTTAGTTTCATGTCTGTATTGATGTTTACTGTAGTATACAGTGCACAACTTGCTCCTGAACCACATACACCGATAAGCTATGTGAAGAGGGAGCATTCGCTCTGATTAAATGCCACACAGTGAGCCATAAAATGGAAGAAGATAATACGTCATGATACTTTAATGCAATTAAGTAGCATAAAAACTGAGGAGTGCACGTCTCAAGATCGACAACCCACACTGATGAACATACCATAACATTACATAGACTCACTTGTGTATTTATAAAACATTTTATCAACATAGATCAGAAGTTTTAATGTGGATCACAAGAACGCCATGGAACAATTCCAAGTTTAAGAACGTTGTACGTGACAAATTAAGTGTTACTTATGAGCAGAATAGTGGAATTTTAAGTCACAAATGCAGGTCATGTGAACTTCGACGATTGTTTTAAACACTACAACTGCATTATTCATATCATATGACATTCTTTACTAGATCCAGCATGTTTTATATTTATGTTAATATTAGATAATATGGTATGATATATTAATGCAATTAAGTAGCATAAGTGCACGTCTCAAGACCAGCAATCCATACTGATGAAAATATTAGAACATTTGTATAAACTCACCTGTATATTTACATAATGTTTTATCAACTCAGATCAAAAAGATTTAATGTGGACTGCAAGAACATGATGAACATTTCCAAGGTTAAGAATATTGTATTTTAACTAATTATATGTTATTTATGAGTAGAATATTGAAGTTTTAAGTTTCTAATGCAGGTCATGTCAATGTCGACGATTGTTTCAAAACCATGAGAAAAACACTACATTAATACTACAACACCATTATTCATATCATATGACATTCTTTATTAGATTTAGTGATGTTTTATAATTATATGTTACGTTAACATTAGATTATATGACCAGCTGAGGATGACCTCGAAGGAGGTTGAAACCGTTCCTGTATATTAATAAGACAAAAATAAAGTATTGATTAGGTGGAAAGCTCCCATGAAAGTAGTTAGTGGGACGTAA
Organism: Anabrus simplex; assembly: GCF_040414725.1. NCBI lineage: Eukaryota > Metazoa > Arthropoda > Insecta > Orthoptera > Tettigoniidae > Anabrus > Anabrus simplex. The sequence continues at coordinate 1,237,440,615 of NC_090266.1, read as the reverse complement.
AAAGAATAACATTTAAAAATATATATTTACAATCGAATCATCTCAGCTGTTACTCAGAGTGCAGAGAGTACTAAAAAGGAAGATGATAAAAACCACGGATTTTACATTTGAGTGTTCCATGCAGACTCCAAGCTGAAGTACATTGAACAAAATTCATGTTCCATGCCTATGGACATTCTGTGGGTGAGGAAATGGAGAGATATAGGAGCAAAATCTTGAATATCATCTGCCAGACAAACGACCATTACTGACTTTTTTGTGTAAGGTATGCCTGTTTATTATTGTGTTGTATGTACAGTAAATACTATTGCTCCTCCAGTAATCTGACCTTTCTTGCATTCCAAGGGGGAAAGATTAACGAGGTTCTACTATGCATTACAATATTTCCTTTCCTTTAAAATATCCTTTTGTTAGTACTTCTCTCCAATGAAAAATTCCAATTTGTATAATATCTTCCTCTCTACTTACTTCTAGATTTGCTATAAACTTGCAGAGTCCATGTACAGCGATACGGCAGAAGAGCGAATCAGATACCCGTGATGTATCATTGCATTTTAATCCACGGTTCAAGGAAAGTGCTGTAATTCGAAATTCGTTATTAGCTGGTGCATGGGGTGAAGAGGAAGTGGAGGGAGAAATGCCTTTTAAGCCAGGTGTCGAATTCATCGTGATGATTATATGTGAAGATGAAGGATATAAGGTATGTATCCAGATAATAGACTAGTGGTGATAGATGTTTAAGGAACAATAAAAGTCAAAGCAAGCAATGATATCATGATCCTAGCCACGGGACCTCCAGCTTTTCATGGAATTGGAACTACACAGGGACGTGACTTTTCTTTTTAAAAAATCCCACATGCATTGGCCAAAATTTGAACCACGTCTGCCTTGGTTAAAAGCTATTACACCTCTGGACTGACTATTGTCAGGTTTATCTTTAACTGTAACAGTACATTATACATTACTTAAAGCAATTAGGGGGACAATATTTGGAACATACATATATTTATACAAGTTGTGCTTACGTGATATGTGTTACTTTTATCCAACGGTAATGTCATTGTACACATGGAACTTAAACATTATGTCCTAAACCAAAGTGAAATCGCCATCCATTAATGTCACATTTTCACATTTTAAATAAACATTCAGTAGCTGGTATGGCCTCCTGGTGATGGCTGCCATTTGCACTCTTGTATTGTATTGTTGCAGCATTAACTGGGTATGTACCTCGCAGGATTAAATCCTTGTCCGATCAGCACAAGGTCTGTTCGGCACCACAATAGAACCAGTGCGAAACTTGTCCAGTATCCAGACTGCTGCAGCTGTGTACAGCTCTTTATGGTGGTGGTACACTTGCACACATTCATCACTGCATTACGTTACAGGGTGATTCATCTATGAACTGCTTATTGTGCCAATTCCGATATACCTCCGCAAACCTCGGTCAATGTTTCTTGTGATGAGGCGCTAATTGCACGCCTTCATTGAGACCTTCATGACCTTAAGCCTGCTACTCTGCCACTGCCCTGAGATTTAAAAAACATGATTAAACGAGGAATAAAAGTACGCAGTTGAGCACAAATCTACCCTGCTAGTGTACAGTCCTGTTTCCAGGCCCTACCTACTAGAGTTTTAGCCACGAAGCCACTGCATGAGGTTGTTTGTTTTTTGTTGAGAAGGAAGCCAGTTAAATGTAACTTAAAAGCTTTCAAGTCTGTCGACACACAAGTTAAATATAAATCTTACACTGTAACATACAAACAAGATCAGGCCGTTCGAGTGGGCAGCAATCATTTTTCAGTCATGAGTGCGCAGAACAAAGACTTTGATCACGATTATACAACAAAAGATCAAGATCTGAAGATTCTGCAACATGAAAAAACGGCCCCTTACTTAATATTCTAGAGAATATTCTTATCGACAATGACCAATATATGAACCCCTCCAATAACTTAAATGTTAACAGAAAAAGGAACGTATTACTTGAGACCTTCACTTCGCTTATTTGTAAACTCTCTCTTAATAAGCATAAGCCCCGCCCCCAACATACAAAAACAAAACTTACTCCTCTCATTTCCCCAACACACTCTGCCCCTCTCCTCAACACCGCTCTCCCCGCTAGTCACATCAATGTTACCTCACCAGTCAGAAGCAAGTAAATTGAGGACCACACTTTTAAACGAACAATATCAAGCCGTTCGAGTGCGCAACACGATAAAGAATAAGTTACACTCTCATATTTATCTAGTTACAGACCTCTTATACATTACCCAGTAGAGTATTCAATCTTCATTTTTTTCCATTACAGATTATATGAAAAAACGACGAGGTTTAACTAATTGACTGTTCTGCTCACAATTCTACTGGTAACATCCAGCAACATGTAGCCCCAATGAAATTAAACTTATTTACATGAATAATCCCCACCGCCAAATAATACCTGCACCTTTCTTCTTCTTCTTCTTCCTTTATTCATAGGGTCTTTTTAATTTTAGCATCGACCTCAAAGACCTTTTGCTACCATGTGTTTTCCTTCATCCGCACCTAGTTATACCTGCTCCCTTCATAAAGTTGCAGGTCCTCCTTATTGGATCTTCTCGGATGTTTCTTCTCTCTTCACCAGGTAGTCCCAGTGTGAAGATTCTGATTCTTCCCAGCGCCTCATATTCAAAGAGTATATGTCCAGCTGATTCTTTCGCATCGTTGCATTTCTTACATACATTGTCTCTTATTACTCCAATTCTCTGTGGGGTCTGTTTAAGATGACAGTGTCCAGTCAGCAATCCTACTACCCATCTTATATTTTCTCTGCTGAGTTCCAGCAGTTCTTTAGTATGCTTCTTGTTTGGGCTCTATTAGTTCTTTCGCAAACCTGCATCCTGGAGCATACTGGTTCTGGGCCCACAGAAGGTGTTTCTGACCCTTTTCTTGCCATTTTATCTGCATTACCATTACCTTCTATGTCTGCATGCCCAGTTATCCATATTATTTTAACAACATTGAGAGCTTCAGGAGAAGTGTATGACAATACCAAACAAATTTGGATGTAATCCGGACAGCTTCAAGTGCCTTAATGGCTGCTTGGCTGTCTGTAAATATGAAAATGTTCTTATCTCTGTAGTTTCATTTTCACGTTTTCCTCAAGGCATGTAATGATGGCTATCACTTCAGCTTGGAAAACTGTACTGTGTCTGCCTAGACTCGTTTGGATTGATCTCTCAGGTCTTTCCCTGTTCATCCCTCCTCCTGTTCCCATCTTAGTCCTGGAGCCATCTGTTCACCAAAAAATATCTTCCCTACCAGTTTTCCATCTGTTAATGTCTTCCTTTTTTTGTTATCTGGGTCTCAGATGGTTTCTCAAAGATATACTTTGGAATTACATGATCAGCAGGCATGTGTAAAACATCCCCTGTTATTGAGCCTTCTAGCATCCATTATATGAGCTCATTCTAGCCTGTCCCTCTATAAAGTTACTTAATGGAGGGAGATCTAGTGGGTTATTGAAGGTTCTGTCGGCGTAGTTTTCATTGCCCCAGTTATGGCTATACATGCCATTCTCTGAAGGCTATTTAGTTTGCTACTGACATTTCCTTGACTTACTTTCACCCACCAAATGATTGCTGCATAGGTCATCAGTGGTCTAATGATCATTGTGTATATCCACATTACCATAGCTGGCTTTAGACCCCATGTTGTCCCGACTGCCCTCTTGCATGCATACAATAGGTTCTTAGCTTGGGTTATGTTTCTTTCTATGTGAGGATTCCAGGTTAACTTTTTGTCTAATATTACACCTAAGTGTAACACTTTTTCTTCCATATGTAGATTTCTTGCCCAAAGAGCTTCAGTGTTCTTGTCCCCTCTAATTTCTTCCTTCTTGTGAAAGGGACCAGTGTCATCTTGCTCGGGTTGACTGAGAGTTGTTCTTCCAGGCACCAGTTCTCCACAAGGTTAAATGACATTTGCATGAGGTCCTGGATGACACTCATCCCCGTACCTCTTTCCAGAATAACTAGATCATCTACGTATCCTTGTTTTCAGTGAGCATGACTATGATTTTGTTCACCACTAAGTTCCAGAGAAGAGGATAAAGGACTCCTCCTTGTGCACAACCTCGGGTGGCTCTAACCGTTAGGATCTCTTCAAACAGAGTTGCCTTTATTTTTCTCTGTCTAACATGGATCTAATCCATTTTACAAAGTCTTGCTCACTCTACTCTCTTCAACAACTTTGATCACTGAGTTGTATTACTGAATAAGTAAAATAAAATAAAATAAAATAAAATAATACTTTATTAACGGTAATACCATTTTACATAACAGTAGAGAAGAATAAAAAAAAAAACACACTAAAAAGAAAGTTCAATGGAGTAGAAGTAGACAAATATGTACAGATATATACACAGGTTATATTACAAGTAAGCACAGGAAAGTAATAGTCAATTCTGGAGATTATGTAAGTGATTTCCAAATTCTGACAATGAGCAGTTAAATATATCAATATCCACTTTGTTTAGAGATCTTGACATTTGTTCAATTGGCCCATTGAATGCGTAGTTAGTTCTATGCCAATTTGTAGACAATGTATTCTTGAACCTTGTGCGTCTGTCTGGTACATGTACGTTAATTTTTGCAAGGAGTTGTGGACAATTCACCAAGGAATGAAGCAATTTAAAAATGAAGAATGTATCCAATAATTCACGGCGTTGTGACAGGCTATGCTGATTTAAGGACTGTTGTAGGGATGTATAATCAACATTATCATATGAGAATCCTGCTCTAAATGAATATAAACAAAGAAATTTATATTGTACTGAATCTAATCTATGGATAGAGGTCTGATGAGAAGGGTTCCAAACAGGTGTATAGTATTCTAGTATAGGGCGTACCATAGACACATACAGCAATCGATAGGTAGCTAAATTTGAAAATTCTCTAGAATATCTAGTAATGCAACTCAATCTTTGAAATGCTTTCTTACAAATATTTTAAATATGTTCATTAAATGATAGGTTATAACTGAATAAAACACCAAGGTCATTAACTTGTGAAACAGGAGTTAGAATGCTGTTATTACTAAATTTGTACTGAAATGATATTTTCTTCTTGTTTTTGAAAATCAGTATTATTTTACATTTCTCATGATTAAGTTTCAACCCATTTTGAATACAGTACTTTTCCAGATGATGTAAATCTTCTTGAAGTGTTAAACAATCAAGTGGACAATTAATTTGCTTAAAATTTTTTGCATCGTCGGCAAACAAAAGCAATTCAGAATTCTTAAGTATATTTTTAATGTCATTTATGTAGAGAGTAAAAAGTAAGGGTGGAGGGTGAGACCCTTGAGGGATTCCACTGGTAACAATAATAGGCGCAGAAAAATGATTCTTTATTTTAACTATCTGCAGGCGATTTTTAAGATACGATTCAAACCATGAGAGGAGAGGCCCATTAGTTCCGTAGCCTGTTAGTTTTTGCAGCAAGATATCTAGGTCGACAGTGTCAAAAGCTTTTAAGAAGTCTGTATAAATTCAGTCCACTTGGGAGTGGTTCTCTATTGCATCCAAGAGGAACTGATAGAATAAAAGAAGATTGCTGCAGGTTGACTGTCCTGAAAAGAATCCATGTTGCTCATCAGTGATGATGTTTCTGAAGAGAGGTGTGATTTTGTCAAGAATTATTGAGTCAAAAATTTTGGAAATATGAAAAGAAATTATAACTGGTTTAAATTGTTTTATGTCAGTTTTATCACTATTTTTGAAAACAGGACTAAGAAATCCTTTCTTCCATTCCACTGGAAAAATGCCTTGGTTTAATGATAAGTTGAACGGATAAAAGAGTGCTTCACATAAAATAAATGAGCAGTACTTGAGCAGGTAAGTTGAAACACCATCAGGTCCTACAGTTCTCTTTAATTCCAGAGATATCAGTTTTGTTGTAAATTTCTGCCTTACTAATGTTTATAACTGATAGATTGACAGAGAAAGGATAATCATATGACATACTACTACTATTCTGATCAGAAGAATAAACAGATGAAAAGTGGTTAGCAAAAGGATTGACAATATTTTCTCCAGTATCGGCTGTAACTTCATTAAGATGCATTGTTGAAGGAATATTATTACATGACCTTTTAGAACTTAGATATTGCCAGACTTTCTGTGGATTGGAAGTAATACTTCGTTCACAGTTGGAGACATACATTGTATAGCAAGATTTAGATTCAGACTTGCATTCATTTCTTAATTTCGAGAAATTGTGATAATCACTATTGAGACCTGATATTTTGTATCGCTTGTGTGCTTTCTTCTTTCAGTAATCAGGGACTTCAATTTATGATTAAACCACTTTGGGAATTTGGGAGTCTTAAAATTCCCTATAGGGATGTAAAGTTCCATGCCATAATGTAGTACTGAATAGAAGGTTTCTACTGCTTTATCAATTGATACATTTTGAAACATCACCTTCCAACTGAACTGTGACAGATAATAATTTAGTCCATTATAGTCACCATTTAAAAAGTCAAAATAAAAACTATCAGCAGGCAAGGAACTGTATAGCTCATTTACAGGTAAAGAAATCTCTAATGCTGGGTGGTGTTATCGAGGGGGACAATGATTTCATTACTAGATTTTACTTCAGTGGAACTGGGGTTACTGAAAAACCAACTCAAGAAAGTGATTCAGAAAATTTGAGATAGCATTAAACTGATTTAAACAGAGATAAGAAAAAGTGTCTATAACTAAACTGGACTGCATTGTGTGGTTACCTACTGATGTTTCTTCATTTACTATCCAATTAAGATGTGGTAGATTGTAGTCATCGACAATGAGCAATAAATGGTTGTCAAGATTTGACATAATATTTTCAACAGCACTGCAATGTTCAAAATATTTTTGGACAGGAGAGTTGGGTGGAATGTGTACAGCACCAATGATTAATTTTGTGGTGTTAAAAGTCAAGGACACAAACAACTGTTCAACTGTGTTAATGCACGGTGCCAGAGTAGATTTAAACCTCTTGCTAATACAGATCATTACCCCCCCCCCATGGGATGCCTCTATACTCGTTAAAGAAGACCTATCTCATCTGAAAATTGAATACGTTTCGAGTCCGAGTTCCACATCACCAATTTCATCATTTAAGTTTGTTTCGGTTAATACCATGAAGTCATAGTCAGTCAAACATGAAGAAATTTTAAGTTCAGTTAGTTTACTTCGAAGTCCATTTACATTTTGATACTATCCTCTAAAGTGTTCAACTAACCTTTTTAGTGATGTCTTTGGTGCTTTCTTAGTATAGTGCATCTGTTCTCTGTGAAATGATTCTCTATCTACATTGTGTATTGTGTTTGTGATATAAGTTATACTTTCTAAATCATTTTCTGTATCACTTAAGTTTTTGCCATTAGGATTAGCATCCCCCCCTCATTTTCTTAATTAGTTTCCCGAGAGCATTCTACTAGATATTCTATTGAGAAGTTTACCAAACTTAGAGGTTTCTTTTCTGTTAAGGTGTAGCCCATCTTTTGTAAAATCACTACCTCTAAGCCAACTATGACCATCAACAAAAAGGACATCTCCATTACGGCATAACCAGTCAAGAGTGGAGTTTACAGCATCTATATTGCGATAATCAACATCATGCCGATATAAAATGCCACTGAGACAAAGCTTTGGCGCTGGAAACCTCCTTTTTATCGCAGTAATAAGCCTATCAGTTTCGGCCATTATGTCACTAGGTGTTGAGAAATTATGAAGGTCATTTGTGCCAGTATGAACTATCAGGGCTTCAGGATTTTCTTAAATACTGTCACTGTTTACATGTTCAGCAAGTTGACCCACTCGTATGCCTGGATAGGAGTACGTAATTCCCTCTTCAACGTCGGGTCCAACATTTCTTATCATAGAGTCCCCCACTATTACTGTACGGGCTTGTTTATGTACCGGTCGCCGACGGGATTTTTTTGTCTTTTCGACACTGCAGGTGAGTCATGTTCCATGTTTGCCTCATGATCATTAGATTCCAACACTTGAAAACTGTTTTGTGTCACTAAATTACTGTTTACAGAATCATTAATTGCAACACGTTTCCGGTTTGGCCTAACATTCTTCGACTTAACCTCTTTAAAATCATTTTCGTATTGTCTCGGCATTTCAACATTATTTTGTTTAAAGTTCTTCAATTCCAGCAGAGCATTTTCTAGATCCGTCGATAACATTTTAATTATTTCATCTTTGGATGGGAGTTCAAGTTCCAGATCTCTTATTCTAAACCTCAAATGCAAGGAGTCCAAAGTGAGGTTATCGGAAACGAGATTGTCTACCGAATCCGACACTTCGCTACCAAACGTATTCTTAAATACGCACTCATAAGAAGCATTAAGACTATTAAGACTAGCATTACTTCCATGAATATATCCATTGCACTTCATACACATATTATTACCGAACATATCACCACCCGGAGAAAAAACTAAATCACTGTTTACTGCCATGTTTGCAACAACTGAAGGCCCCTTCTATGTCTAAAAATGCTGCCAGAGCTATTTCTTTGTATTCTAGGCTTTCCTCTAGTTTGCAAACCAAATGATGGAGTGCTGTCTCTGTAGATCTGCTAGGTCTGTATGCAAACTGATTTTCATGTAAGGTTGAGTTCAGTTTCACCATTTTCCAGACGTATTAATCTAGTATCTTCTCCATTGCTTTAGGCATGAAGGAGTTTAAACACAATGGTCTATAGGCTTTGGCTTGGGCATGGTTTGCCCTTCCAGGCTTTGGTATAAATACCACTTTAGCCTTAGACCATGATTTCGGCATGTACCCCAGAGCTAGACTTGCTCTAGAAAGGTCTGCCAGGGCCTTGATGATTATCTCCCGTCCTTCCTGCAGGAATATTGGGAGTATCTCATCTGGCCCCAGAGTCTTTATGGGCTGAAACGTGTTAATTGCCCACCTCACTTGGTTAGGCTTAATCTATATATATAAAATAAGAGTTTTGTCTGTACATTGCTCAGAATTTGAAAAGAATGGTATTTCTGTATCGGTCATGTCCACAGTAACAAGAAAATGCATTTTTTACTTTTCCGTAATTTCTGTCTGTCTGTCTGTCTGTATGTATGTATGGATGTATGTATGTATGTATGTATGTATGTATGTATGTATGTACACGCATCACGAGAAAACGGCTGAAGAGAATTTTATGAAAATCGGAATGTAAAGTCGGGTGATTAACCGCTACAATCTAGGCTATAAATTATTTTAATCACGCTGAGTGTAATGGTAGTTTAGGGGAAGGCCTGAAATTTAATTCTCAAATATTTATGTTATTAGTGGTCATGTCTTAATGAAAATCGCTAGACAAAGATGGAAAATAAGTCGCTACAATATAGGCTATACATGCTGAGAAAAATGGTAGTTTAGGGAAGGCCTAAAATTTAATTGTCAAATATTTATTTTATTAGTGGTCGTATCTTCACGAAAATTGGTATGCAAAGTCGGTGAATAGGTCGCTATAATCTAGGCTGTCAATAATGTTATTTGCACTGAGTGAAATGGTAGTTTAGGGGAGGGCATGAAATGTAATCTATATATAAAATAAGTGTTTTGCCTGTACATTGCTCAGAATTTGAAAAGAATGGTATTTCTGTATCTGTCATGTCCACAATAACAAAGAAATGCATTTTTTACTTTTCCGTAATTTCTGTCTGTCTGTCTGTCTGTCTGTCTGTCTGTACACACATCAATAGAAAACGGCTGAAGAGAATTTAATGAAAATCGGTATGTAATGTCGGGTGATGAACCACTAGAATCTCGGCTATAAATGATTTTATTCACGCTGACTGAAATGGTAGTTTAGGGGAAGACCTGAAATGTAATTCTCAAATAAGTTATTTATGTTATTAGTGGTCGTATCGATAAATCTATATTTATAAAATAAGAGTTTTGTCTGTACATTACTCAGAATTTGAAAAGAATGGTATTTCTGTGTCGGTTATGTCCACAGTGACTACGAAATGCATTTTTTACTTTTCCGTAATTTCTGTCTGTCTGTATGTATGTATGTATGTATGTATGTATGTATGTATGTACACACATCACGATAAAACGGCTGAAGAGAATTTAATGAAAATCGGTATGTAATGACGGGTGATGAACCACTGCAATCTAGGCTACAAATTATTTTATTCTCCCTGAGTGGAATGGTAGTTTAGGGGAAGGTCTGAAATGTAATTCTCAAATAAGTTATTTATGTTATTAGTGGTCATATCGATAAATACTACATAACTAACCTAACTTCAGTTATGTCGTAAGTTAGTAGTGGTTATGTAAGAAGTTATTAAATTTCCGATCACTTATGTCTTATACATTGTTACCGTACCGCATATAATCGGAGATATTCATGAATTTGGATTTTTGTTACTAAGTCCATATCAGCGCCGAGTCACGAGAAAATGGGTAAACAGAATTTAGTGAAAATCGGTATGTAAAGTCTGAGAATAAGGAAATACAGTCTATGATATAAATAATTTTGTAAGACACCCTAATATCACAGATTCGAAAGAAAACTAATGTGAAGGCCTGCAATATAGAAAGCTCATAAACTTTATCAACAATAACACTACATTGACCACTGTTTGTTGTGATGTGCTTTTTGTCTTCTCTTTCCTCTCATCCCCGATAGATAGGATTACTGCAGCGTACAGAGGTTTTTTAAATTTGCTTGACGTCGCACCGACACAGGTAGGTCTTATGGCAACGATGGGATAGGAAATGAATAGTGGTGTGAAGGAAGTGGCCTTGGCTTTAAGGTACAGCCTGGTGTGACTGGTGTGAAAATGGGAAACCACGGAATATCATTTTTTTCTTTTTGCTTAACGTTGCACCAACACAGATATGTCTTATGCGACGATGGGATAGGAAAGGTCTAGGAAGTGGAAGGAAGCGGCCGTGGCTGTAATTAAGGTACAGTCCCGGCATTTGCCTGGTGTGAAAATGGGAAACCATGGAGAACCATCGTCAGGGCTGCTGACAGTGGGGCTCGAACCCACCATCTCCCGAATACCATCTTCAGGGTTGCCAACAGTGGGGTTCGAATCCACTATATCCCGGATGCAAGCTCACAGCTGCGCGCCCCTAACCACATGGGCAACTCGCCTGGTCGTACCGACTGCAACAGCCTGCCTGTATATTGGCGGGAAGTAGCTGGGGTGTAAGATAACTTTCTTCTTTAGCATGCCATTCCTCTGGTTCATACATTTTCTGATATTACTGGTACGTAATACACTGGTTCATCATAGTATTCGAGCTATACAATCCCTACTCTGAGCCACTGATTGGAATGAGTAGTGTGCATATTTAACAGAATAATGACAGAGGAGTGTTCACGGCAGTCTGCGATTTGGTTATTCCAGCTCTGGAACTTTGGACTCTTAGATCGGCACCGTAGTACTGTTCGTTGAAAGTGAGAAAGTGTGCGGTTTTTCATTTGTTCGAGTATTTTATATCATAACATTGCTTTCAATCGCTACATTCCTACTGACGTTTTCGTAATGACCTATGTTGAAATCAGTTAGGAAAACCACCAAGTCAGTCTTTCTGAGAATTCCGTAGCGAAGCACGGGTACATCAGCTAGTTAATGTAATATAGATAAGAAAAGGTTCCACCTTATCAATACCAATTTTATTTATATAAGATTAACTTACAGGACTGGTTTCGACTTTTTTGAACAGTCATCATCAGTTGTACATTGGTACATTTACATAAGTCAAATATTGGTTGAATTGCCTTTCCAAATGGAGAAGTTGTGGGGAAGCACTATGTCAAGCATTCAAATGGGGCATGTTTGAGAGTAAAAATTGGTTATATGGTACATTTTAGATGGTTGAAAGTGAGTTTGTTTTTAGGCCTAAAATTTGTGTAAATTAGCTAATTTTTAAAAAGTACAGGTATATTAAACATTCTAAAATGCATGAAGGAGTTTAAACATGTACAGCTGATGATGACTGTTCAAAAAGTCAAAACCGGTACTGTAAGTTAATCTTATATAAATAAAATTGGTATTGATAAGGTGGAACCTTTTCTTATCTATATTACATGTTAACTATCAATATGGAAAATGAAACTAATTAATCAAGATAGGCTTAATTAATCGGTTGGCACAGTTTCAATTTGCTCTTCCACCGGGCTGAGTGGCTCAGACGGTTAAGGCGCTGGCCTTCTAACCCCAACTTGGCAGGTTCGATCCTGGCTCAGTCCGGTGGTATTTGAAGGTGCGACAGCCCCGTGTCGGTATATTTACTGGCACGTAAAAGAACTCTTGCGGGACTAAATTCCGGCACCTCAGCGTCTCCGAAGACCTTAAAAAGTAGTTAGTGGGACGTAAAGCAAATAACATTATTATTATTAATTTGCTCTTCCTGATCTGGCCTCTGTTTCAACCATATCTTCCCCTTCTACTTCCTCAGCCTCAGAAAAATGACAAGCTAGCAACACCTTCAGCATCTCCTTTCCTGCCTGAGTGTTCCCACTTGATTTATATGTACCTTTTTAAGAACCTTCTGGGGCCTTGCTGCTTCAGTGTTTGATTCCACTTTCTCGCAAAACAGTCTCCAAGAGTTTCGTTTTGCTCTCCATATCTCTAGGTTATACTCGTGAGTTTCCTGTGGTATATGTCCCACATGCCATCTCTTGATGATTTTTTATACAGTGTTCTAACCTTTTTCTTCATTTTGGTTGTTATTCCATCACCTAATATTTTTGGCAGTTTTCTTTTCTCTAAGGGGACAGTTGTCATGGTATGAGGCTAAAATGGCCTCTTCTAATTGTTCCATTGCCTCATCCAACTTCCTCTGTCCCCTTAAATTTGTTTGGATCTTTTGTACAGCCTGCCCTAGAACTTCAATCAATCAATACTGATCTGCATTTAGGGCAGTCGCCCAGGTGGCAGATTCCCTATCTGTTGCTTTCCTAGCCTTTTCCTAAATGATTTCAAAGAAATTGGAAATTTATTGACCATCTCCCTTGGTAAGTTATTCCAATCCCTAACTCCCCTTCCTATAAATGAATATTTGCCCCAGTTTGTCCTCTTGAATTCCAACTTTATCTTCATATTGTGATCTTTCCTACTTTTATAGACGCCATTCAAACCTATTCGTCTACTAATGTCATTCCACGCCATCTCTCCGCTGACAGCTCGGAACATACCACTTAGTCGAGCAGCTCTTCTTCTTTCTCTCAATTCTTCCCAACCCAAACATTGCAACATTTTTGTAACGCTACTCTTTTGCCGGAAATCACCCAGAACAAATCGAGCTGCTTTTCTTTGGATTTTTTCCAGTTCTTGAATCAGGTAATCCTGGTGAGGGTCCCATACACTGGAACCATACTCTAGTTGGGGTCTTACCAGAGACTTATATGCACTCTCCTTTACATCCTTACTACAACCCCTAAACACCCTCATAACCATGTGCAGAGATCGGTACCCTTTATTTACAGTCCCATTTATGTGATTACCCCAGTGAAGATCTTTCCTTATATTAACACCTAGATACTTACAATGATCCCCAAAAGGAACTTTCACCCCATCAATGCAGTAATTAAAACTGAGAGGACTTTTCCTATTTGTGAAACTCACAACCTGACTTTTAGCCCCGTTTATCAACATACCATTGCCTGCTGTCCATCTCACAATATTTTCGAGGTCACGTTGCAGTTGCTCACAATCTTCTAACTTATTTATCACTCTATAGAGAATAACATCATCCGCAAAAAGCCTTACCTCTGATTCCACTCCTTTACTCATATCATTTATATATATAAGAAAACATAAAGGTCCGATAACACTGCCCTGAGGAACTCCCCTCTCAACTATTACAGGGTCAGACAAAGCTTCACCTACTCTAACTCTCTGAGATCTATTTTCTAGAAATATAGCAACCCATTCAGTCACTCTTATGTCTAGTCCAGTTGCACTCATTTTTGCCAGTAGTCTCCCATGATCCACCCTATCAAATGCTTTAGACATGTCAATCGCGATACAGTCCATTTGACCTCCAGAATCCAAGATATCTGCTATATCTTGCTGGAATCCTACAAGTTGAGCTTCAGTGGAATAACCTTTCCTAAAACCGAATTGCCTTCTATCAAACCAGTTATTAATTTCACAAACATGTCTAATATAATCAGAAAGAATGCCTTCCCAAAGCTTACATACAATGCATGTCAAACTTACTGGCCTGTAATTTTGACATGCATTGTATGTAAGCTTTGGGAAGGCATTCTTTCTGATTATATTACACATGTTTGTTCTGTATCCATCCCAGTTTGTTCTTTTAGGATCTCCGTACAATTCGATATCACATTGCCTTGCATCTATCACAAATTGGATATGCTGGTGGTCTGCCAAGCATGGCTCCTCCAGCACCTTCCAATCCTTAATGAAGTTAATTATATGCGTGGTGCTTATGTGATATCTATTACCTGTCGACGATTCTTATTTATGAATGTCGGTTTATTTCGTTAGGTTTAGTATTATCAAAGCTGATCTAATAATAAACTCTAGTAAAATCTCACCCCTTGCATTGCAGTTGGTACTGCCCCATGCAGTGTGATGTGCATTTGCATCTGCTCCGAGTACTAGGTGGTCACCTTTCCTCTTTGCTTTGCAAATCAATTCTTCAACGTCTTCCAATGGAGGCGGATCCGTTGAGTTGTATGGAAGGTACGCAGAGCCTATTGTTATTTCTCTGGGACTTTCCCATTTTCCAAGTTTTATCTTGGCCACCACTAAATTTCTTGAACAATGTTCCTGTAACAGAAGACATTTTAATCTTCTGCTCACAAGTAAACATGTTCTGGGCATATTTGATGTAGTATCGTACATTAGCTTACCTCCAGATTCCACCAGTCCTGCTACTCTGCCCTTAACTACCCATGGCTCTTGTATAAGAGTCACGTCAATAGCTTCGTACTTGAAATTCCTGACAAAATTGGCAACAGCTGCTTTTTACGTTGAAGGTTGACCTGAAGAACTTTCAGCACCAGTCTTGCCAATGCTACGTTTTGTTTTTTCCCTTAATTACTTGAAATTTGATCTGCCCACGTCCAAGCTTGGCCTTAAGGCCTCTCTTCTTGAGCTCTTCAAAATCTTTCAATAAAGGCCAAACCAATTGTCCTTCCTGTGTCATTGGTAGTTGTTGCATTCAGCACTCTCCACTCTTTTGTCGGAAGTTTGGGGTCATGCTGATGTATTCTGACAAGAACATCTTCAACCTTCATCTTGTCAAATGGAGGTGGAAACTTGATGATGACCTTTGTAATGTTCAGCACCTTCTTGGCTTCTGCCACCTCTAAATTCTCCCCTTTCCAAGGATTCCAATTGGCTACTGTCTGTTCCAGCCAACTTTTGGTTTCTGAATTTGCACAGATCAGTACCATTGCTCCACTTTCCAGCCTTGGAGACTCGAAGAAGCCTGGAAGACATCCGTCCGACAGTGGTTTCATCTGCACTATGAGAACAGATGAGAGCTCTTTCACGTCCTCCTCCTACAGTTTCCCATCTGGAAAGGTTTTAGGTATTATGGCTACCTTGATTGAAGTAAATCTTTCTGAAAAGGACATGACCATTTCTTCTTTCTGTTTCTTGGCAGGTAGTTTTAGAGGCGAGCTTGATGGCGTACTATCCTCCAACCTTAGCCTTTTGGGCATCGTCGGAGGGATAGCCTCTCATCGATCCCCCTTCCTTGGCTGCTTCTCCATCCAAGTTCCAGCCACTATTTTGGCTTCTTTCCTTGCTCTCTTCCTTTTCTTATAGTATGCGCTGTTGCGAGGTGGTCTGTCGATATGTAATCTGTTGATTTTTGATGCAGGAATCTTCAGTTCTGTCTCTATGGACGTCCCTGGTTTGCTTGTGGTAGCAGTCTGTACTACTGGAGCTTCTGTTGCCATTTCTTGATTTGTTTTGGCAACAGCCTGTCCTATTTGGACTTGCTCCTGGATCTGCTCTGCTTCCCTTGATGTTCTTTTTGAGCATTCATGTTTCTACAGTGTTGAGTGCCGTTCTCACCATCCACGATGAGGCATACAGCCGGACATTGTCTTCCCGCAACTCGGGCTCTCCGTAGCAGAATCCCCGCCCCTCGGTCGTCCATCCGGCGGTCCGCCCCTGGCCCGAACCTACCCAGGTTTGTTCCCCCTTCGGTAGGCCTACTAACATAGTTTCCACTTGGCATTCCCATGTCTGAGTTCACAGCCATGACTTTCCCCCTAGGTTGGGTTCGCCCCTTTTCCAACCCACGGCTTGTCCAGGCTACGTAGAGCAAAGTGATGTTTTGGTTCCAGCACCCTGCAGTGAGCCTTCACCTCATTTACCAGCACCACTTCACTGAACCACCGTATCACCCATGTTGAGGAACCATGGATGCCTCTCTAACATGTGTGGGCGAGGCCTCCACTTCCAAGCCTTGGCTTGGGCTAGTAACAAATCCCCGCACCCTAATTTTAGGAAGGATCAGTTTGAAGAAAATGAAATGAACTAAAATGCCTTTCATCGAAAGAGTAACATAGGCATAAACAAACATTTCACATCACTCCGTGAGATCCACATGGTCGTTACGCAAATATGAACAGGTAAATTTATGTATATAGCTGCTTTGCTTGAGCATATTTGAGATGATAAAAATACATTGTCTCTGCTATAAAATATATTTGCCATGAAAATTTACAAGTAGGCCTACTTACGTGACATTAATCTGAACTTGCAGTAGGCTCGATTCCCTGTCTCTTGCATCACTAGAATCCTCTGCTAAATTACTTGCACTCCATGTCTAAAACACTTCTCACACGTGGTCTCTTTTTACTCGGATAGTAACATGACCGGCCTCGCGTAGGTATCACCACCTTGACGAAGGTGTTTGGAGGCTTGCGTGTCCAATGATCCTTAGAGCTATGCTGGTGGGATGATGATCCAGACTAAGAGTGATACCCTGGTCCTCCAGGTTGGGGGCTGGGCATAGGGTTAACTCCCCTACCTTGTAAAAAGACTAATGTTACGGATACCTTAAGACATACTACAGGAAAAGCGGATAACTTGGTGATGACCCAGCATGAAAAAGATTTAGGAGAAGGAAAAATGATATCATAGTAGCAACGTGGAATGTGATGTTGCCAGCCTGGTTGCCAGCCATTAAAGATTTACACAGGTAGTTCCCTTTCCTGTCCCTTCACTATTGTTATTTTGTTTTGGTGTTTTCCAAATTCGTACGTTCCTCATTGCCAGATGTTTCATTCCAGACTTGTGTCAGTGTCCTGTCTTCATATGTGTGTACGCCTGTTACGTTATGCGACCCTCTCAGAATGATTCTGATCAGTCCATCAGCCTCCGCTTCGAACGCTAGTGATGTACCGCGTCTGAGGAGCAATCTGTTGACAAATGAACGTACCATTTCCACTTCTATTGGGTAACGTCTAAATTAAAATCTCGTTCATTGTTTTAGAAGCCTTTCTCGAGGACAGTCAAGATTTTCTTCCGATGACGCAGGACACAGTTCTCTGCGAAACGTAAAGAATTTCACCTTATTTTCTTGACACGGCATAAGGCCAAAAGCCTATATCATGTCTACGTGGAATATGATGTTGAGGATGACCTTAGAAAGATGGGAGGAAAGCCGAGGACCGGAATGAATGGAGGCAGGTGATTACGGAGGCCAAGGACCTACATGGATTGTAATGCCGATCAGTAAGTAAGTCGCATGACCGGTCGTAGATAATTCTTTTCGTGCAATGTAACCACGTGAAACAGACACACAGGAACTTGGATGTTAGTTTTGCGATACCTCGTTAATTCAAAGTCGTTGGGATGCATAAATAGGTCTTCAAATTACGTGATTTTTGTTATGATTGTAAATTATGTTCATTTGTTTTGGTAGCGTATGTTATGATTGTAAATTATGTTCATTTGTTTTGGTAGAGTATGTTGTGATTGTAAAATATGTTCATTTGTTTTGGTAAATATGTTTATTTGTTTGTCTTTGAAATATTGACTGTGGGAAAAGAAGAAGAAGAAAATCGTTTAATACTGTAAAATTTCTTATTTTATTTTCTGTATGTGAAGTTATTTAGGGTTATTTAATTACTCTGCTGCTTCTCCAAATTTGTTTGGTTAGTGTGAATTTTTTTTTTTTTTTGAAAAAAATTTATTATGTAGGTAACTGTATTATGAGCATCTAAATGTAAGGTAAAAACTTTTGTGGCAGGGTGTAGCCTCACGTGTATGTGCCGGTAAAATGATTCTAGCGATTTTCTGTTGCATCAGAAAGGAAAATTCCTGGAAGCTGTGTGGTCATCAAATTTCTCTGGGCCCTCATTGGCCAAAATGAAATCCCTTCCTCTTGGCGAATGTAAGAAATACGGGTGCGCTAATTGGTTATTTCTCGATTTTACCCCTTGTTCCCTCTGTCTTTTTGGTTGGACTGGCGAAGGGAGAAGTTGTCTCCTCCACCTGATGGGTCTTCCGGCCCTTTGAGGTAAGCACTATTCAGTTCATGTTTCAGGTTTTTAACTTTCAAATGTAGTTTATTAATTTAAATTTTCTTTACTGAACATTCTTTTTGACCTGCTCATTCAGTTTTTCAGACAATCAAAATCAAATATTAAAGGCCCGATTTTTCATTCTATTTACAGTACTTTGCTTAAACAATCTTCCATAGTCCCATATCTCTCAGTCCCACCTTAATAACCTCTTCTCACCCACCCCCCCTTTCCTTTCGTTTCCCTTTTCTCTTCACCTCCTTCTCAAGATTTCCTTTGAACCTCACATACCCCCAATTCTATCTTCAGCTTATTACAACATGAAGTAATTCCCATAAGACATATTTTATTTAAGTATTTTCTTCCACCTGACTTAATTCTTTTTTTTCTTCTTTCTTTCTTTGCTGTCATTTATTCAGAGTCAAATACATGGTCCGCATTGAACTGCAAATTTCTATCCACCTTTATTTAACTCCATATATGTTAATCCTCCTCATGTAACATCCACTGTCCTTCAAGATCTGAAAACAGAAGAGCTTTCTTCTAGCAAACATTTTGAGAGGACAATGTTACTACAATGAACAGCAGCATCGCTTGGAAGCCGATTTCCATGACCAGCAACTTAAGGGTTACTTTTTACTTTTATACAGCGCACTGGACATTTTTATGGATGTCTGTTTTTTAATATAGTGCTTGTAGCACGGTTCCGTACTTAAAGCTGAACGTTTGTTAGTACTCGACCAACAGCCTGAGCACGAGGAAAAGCCAGCCGTTCCTATGGTATGTCCATACCTTTCACAACAACATTGTAAGTTTATATGTATTAATTTCATACTTTTATACTTGTTTTTTTATTTTTCTTATTTTTACAGTTGATGTCAGTAGGGCTGCATTTTAAACTCATTTTTACCAATTTTGATGACACACTTATGTGAAATCAAATTTAAATTTTAACACTGATGATGGACATTAGTGTCTAAAAACCGGTTATGTTTTAATAAAGTGTGTGCTGATATGACTGTATATAATTAATAATAATAATAATAAAATACTCTTGTTCAGGATAAGCTCTTTATTTGGAAGTGTTTTAGAAAAGGTTGCTTCCTAAGCGGGTTCTGGCTTAAGATTTTAATTATTTTTCAACTTTTCCTTCCTTCTTTATGTCTTAATATGTAGGTATGGTTTGAGCGTGCCTTCCTTCTTTTAAACATATAATAATAATAATAATAATAATAATAATAATAATAATAATAATAATAATAATAATAAATAGGGAAAATAGAAAAATATCAAGAAAGGCGGCTTCACATCTAAGCTTATCAAAGGTACTCAAAATCAAACATATGCGAGGTAAACATATAACCTACAGGCCTAGCAAACGACAGCTACGGAAAGGATGTGGAAGGTGAAAGGAGCCCTATTGAGGTTCGTTGGAAGGTTCGCAACAATCACCCTCAGACTAATAATTATTAACAAAGTGAAAGATATAATTTCAAATGAAACAAAACAGAGTAGCTGATACTTAACACACTAAAACAAAAAAACCGCTAATCTAATAAAGCTCTTCGGACATGAAACAAACTTCGACATAGAAGTTCACATTTAACTTAAGTTCACAGAATTAAAGGAGGCATCCTTGAAAGGATCAAAAATTAATTAATGTGATGTACAATGCGCTCTCCAAGAAAGAGTGTTACATTTATTTCTAACTACAAAATATTGAGCCAAAAAAAAAAAAAAAAGGTTTGCCTCCAAAAAAAAACATGTCGTGGACTAGCTTAACAGCTAAGTCGTACTGATGCTCGATTTTGGTAAATGTGGAAATCTAGAAGAAACTCCGGCACACAAAATAAAATTCTACATAATCACGAAAGTTACGTTAAGTGAGAAAGGTCCGAAACACAAGAATGAATTTAAATTAATTAAAATGCAATAATGGTTCATGTTTGTGGGTTACTGTAGTCACGTCCTAGTTCGTGAACCATGTGGCCTAGTAAGTGGTCCTGACAGTCGAGATACCAGTTGCTATGGAATGGGAGTGGGCATCTCGGACATATTCTGAGTCATGGCCCTCCCTGTGCTCAGGCGGCTAGGACTATACAATTCACCGGTGGTCCATAACCCGTTACAGGAGAGATCCTCACTTGGACTATGTGCAAGTAGGGCAGCATCCTGCCTCATGAATTTACCGAGGTCAGAACACTTTAAGCAAGCCTCGGACCTATGGGAGTAACGGAGTCCCACTCCCACTTGACAGGCGAGGGTCTCCTTGGAAAGAACTTGGCGAACGAAATGGAATTCGATGGGGAGCTATCAATATTAATGGGGCTTATGGAAGAAAGAAGGTAGAACTGGCTGAGTCAGCAAAGAGGATGCATCTGGATGTGCTAGGAGTAAGTGATATTCGGGTAAGCTGAGGTAATGAGGAAGAGATAGGAGATTATAAAGTGTACTTGACGGGTGTTAGAAAGGGAAGGGCAGAGTCTGGGGTAGGGCTCTTTATCAGGAATACCATTGCACGCAGCATAGTTTCTGTTAGGCACGTAAATGAGCGAATGATGTGGGTAGATTTGTCAGCGGGAGGAATTAGGACAAGAATTGTGTCCGTGTATTCACGATGTGAGGGTGCAGATGATGATGAAGTTGACAAGTTTTATGAAGCATTGAGTGACATCGTGGTCAGGGTCAACAGCAAGGATAGAATAGTGCTAATGGGCAATTTCAATGCGAGAGTTGGGAATAGAACTGAAGGATACGGAAGGGTGATTGGTAAACGTGGGGAAGATATGGAAGCTAATGGGAATGGGAAGAGTTTGCTGGACTTCTGTGCTATTATGGGTTTAGCATTTACGAATACATTCTTCAAGCATAAGACTATTCACCGCTACACATGGGAGGCTAGGGGTACCAGATCCATAATAGACTATATCTTAACAGACTTTGAATTCAGGAAATCTGTTAGGAATGTACGAGTTTTTCGCGGATTTTTCGATGATACAGATCTGTAGATACTGATCTGTAGTGAACTAAGTATCTCTAGGCCTAGGGTAGAGAAAGTGAAATCTGTCTGCAAACGAATAGACAGAAGTACATGGACATGATTAGTGAGAAGTTTCGAACAGTAGACAGTAAGCTGTTTCAGGTTATAGAAAGTAAATGGGCGGCATACAGGAATGCTGTAGTAGAAACAGCAAGGGAATGCCTAGGAACAACTGTGTGTAAAGATGGGATAAGGCGAACATCTTGGTGGAATGATGAAGTGAGAGCAGCCTGTAAACGTAAAAAAAGAAGGCTTATCGGAAATGGCTCCAAACAAGGGCCGAGGCAGACAGGGATTTGTACGTAGATGAAAGAAACAGAGTGAAACAAATAGTTGTTGAATCCAAAAAGAAGTCATGGGAAGATTTTGGTAATAACCTGGAAAGGCTAGGTCAAGCAGCAGGGAAACCTTTCTGGACAGTAATAAAGAATCTTAGGAAGGGAGGGAAAAAGGAAATGAACGGTGTTTTGAGTAATTCAGGTGAACTCATAATAGATTCCAGGGAATCACTGGAGAGGTGGAGGGAATATTTTGAACATCTTCTCAATGTAAAAGGAAATCATCCTGGTGGTGTTGCAAACAGCCAAGCTCATGGGGAGGAGGAAAATGATGTTGGTGAAATTATGCTTGAGGAAGTGGAAAGGATAGTAAATAAACTCCATTGTCATAAGGCAGCAGGAATAGATGAAATTAGACCTGAAATGGTGAAGTATAGTGAGAAGGCAGGGATGAAATGGCTTCATAGACTAGTAAAATTAGCGTGGAGTGTTGGTAAGGTACCTTCAGATTGGACAAAAGCAGTAATTGCACCTATCTATAACCAAAGGAACAGGAAGGATTGCAACAACTATCGAGGTATCTCATTGATTAGTATACCAGGCAAAGTATTCACTGGCATCTTGGAAGGGAGGGTGCGATCAGTCGTTGAGAGGAAGTTGGATGAAAACCAGTGTGGTTTCAGACCACAGAGAGGCTGTCAGGATCAGATTTTCAGTATGCGCCAGGTGATTGAAAAATGCTACGAGAGGAATAGGCAGCTGTGTTTATGTTTCGTAGATCTAAAGAAAACATATCACAGGGTACCGAGGGAAAAGATGTTCGCCATACTGGGGGACTATGGAATTAAAGGTAGATTATTAAAATCAATCAAAGGCATTTATGTTGACAATTGGGCTTCAGTGAGAATTGACGGTAAAATGAGTTCTTGGTTCAGGGTACTTACAGTGGTTAGACAAGGCTGTAATCTTTCACCTTTGCTGTTCGTAGTTTACATGGATCATCTGCTGAAAGGTACAAAATGGCAGGGAGGAATTCAGTTCGGTGGAAATGTAGTAAGCAGTTTGGCCTATGCTGACGACTTGGTCTTAATGGTAGACTGTCCCGAAAGCCTGCAGTCTAATATCTTGGAACTTGAAAATAGGTGCAATGAGTATGGTATGAAAATTAGCCTCTCGAAGACTAAATTGATGTCAGTAGGTAAGGAATTCAACAGAATTGAATGTCAGATTGGTGATACAAAGCTAGAACAGGTGATATTTTCAAGTATTTAGGTTGTGTGTTCTCGCGGGATGGTAATATAGTAAGTGAGATTGAATCAAGATGTAGTAAAGCTAATGCAGTGAGCTCGCAGTTGCGATTAGCAGTATTCTGTAAGAAGGAAGTCAGCTCCCAGATGAAACTATCATTACATCGGTCTGTTTTCAGACCAACTTTGCTTTACGGGAGCGAAAGATGGGTGGACGCAGGATATCTTATAAGTTAGAAGTAACAGACATGAAAGTAGCAAGAATGATTGTTGGTACAAACAGGTGGGAACAATGGCAGGAGGGTACTCGGAATGATGAGATAAAGGCTAATTTAGGAATGAACTCAATGGATGAAGCTGTACGCATAAACCGGCTTCGGTGGTGGGGTCATGTGAGGCGAATGGAGGAGGATAGGTTACCTAGGAGAATAATGGACTCTGTTATGGAGGGCAAGAGAAGTAGACTTAGACCAAGACGACGATGGTTAGACTCGGTTTCTAACGATTTATAGATAAGAGGTATAGAACTAAATGAGGCCACAACACTAGTTGCAAATCAAGGATTGTGGCGACGTTTAGTAAATTCTCAGAGGCTTGCAGACTGAACGCTGGAAGGCATAACAGGCTATAATGATGATGTATGTATGTAAAATGCAGTAACTTAGCACTTAGCGTGAGAGACCGGGGACCCAAGGCGGGATGGGCACCAGATGCGTCCACCTGCTGCAGTGATCCGAATTCAGAGATGCGGGCAGTAAGTATCACTCACACAAAGAGCCCAAAACAGGAAATCGTGCGATTACAAGTAGCCAATGAAAACATGGAATTTCCCTAGTTTTACATATTCACCATTAGGAAAGGTCGTTATTCCGACCAATCCCAACTCATCTGATTTCCGCAGGGGAAGTTTGAGAGAGTTCGATTGCAAAACATGTAGCAATCTCGTTTTTAAAATTACACGTGCCAGTACAGGCTGGCACAAAAGTTTACTACTGCACACATTTCATCATATTACGAAGTACACAATGTTACAAATCCCTGTAAATCAACAGATCGAAACCCCTTCATAATTAAACCTTTTTAATGATTACCAGTTCATAATGTCCCTTTCCTCCTCTGCGAACCATGTGACCTTGCCGCGGTGGGGAGGCTTGCGTGTCCCAATGATGCAGATAGCCGAGCCGCATATGCAACCATATCGGATGGGTATCTGTTGAGAGACCAGACTAACGAATGGTTCATCGAAAGGGGGGTAGCAGCCTTTCGGTAGTTGCAAGGGCGGCAGTCTAGATGATTGACTGATACGGCCTTGTAATAATACTCGACATGGCATAGCTGTGTTGATACTGCTACACGGCTGAAAGCAACGGGAAACTACAGCCGTAACTACCTCCCGAGGACATGCAGCTCTCTCTGTATGAATGATGTACTGATGATGGTTTCCTCTGGGGTAAAATATTTCGGAGGTAAACTAGTCCCCCATTCGGATCTCCGGGTGGGGACTACACGAGAGGGGGCGATCTTCAGGAAGATGGATACTGACATTCTGCGAGTCGGAGCGTGGAATGTTAGAAGTTTGAATCATTGTGGTAGGTTAGAGATTCTGAAAAGGGAGATGGATAGGCTAAAGTTAGATGTAGTTGGTATAAGTGAAGTACGTTGGCAGGAAGAACAGGATTTTTGGTCAGGCGACTACAGAATTATCAACACGAAATCAAACAGGGGAAATGCAGGAGTTGGTTTAATAATGAATAAGAAAATAGGGCAGCAGATAAGCTACTACGACCAGCATAGTGAAAGAATTATTGTCGTCAAGATAGACACCAAACCAATGCCCGCCACAATAGTGCAGGTCTATATGCCTACTAGTTCAGCGGATGATGAAGAAATTGAAAGAATGTATGAGGAGATAGAAGATTTAATACAATATGTAAAAGGTGACGAGAATCTAATTGTGATGGGAGACTGGAATGTAGTGGTAGGCCAAGGACGAGAAGGTAGTACAGTAGGAGAATTTGGATTGGGACAAAGGAACGAAAGAGGAAGTCGGCTGGTTGAATTCTGCACTGATCATAATTTTGTCCTTGCCAATACTTGGTTCAAACACCACAAACAAAGGCTGTATACGTGGACGAGACATGGAGACACTGGAAGGTATCAAATAGACTTCATTATGATTAGGCAGAGATTCAGAAACCAGGTGATGGATTGCAAAACTTTCCCAGGAGCAGACCTGGACTCTGACCACAACTTGTTGGTCATGAAATGCCATTTGAAGTTGAAGAAACTGAAGAAAGGAAAGAATGCAAAAAGATGGGATCTAGACAAGTTGAAAGAAAAGAGTGTGAGGGATTGTTTCAAGGAACATGTTGCACAAGGACTAAATGAAAAGGCTGAACGAAACACTACAGAGGAAGGGTGGAGAGTAATGAAAAATGAAGTCGGTAGGGCTGCTGAAGAAATGTTAGGAAGGAAGAAAAGATCAACTAAGAATCAGTGGATAACTCAGGAGATACTAGACCTGATTGATGAACGACGAAAATACAAGAATGCTAGAAATGAAGAGGGCAGAAAAGAATACAGGTGATTAAAGAATCAAGTGGATAGAAAGTGCAAAGTAGCTAAGGAAGAATGGCTGAAGGAGAAGTGCAAGGATGTTGAAGGCTGTATGGTCGTGGGAAAGGTAGATGCTGCATACAGGAAAATCAAGGAAACCTTTGGAGAAAGGAAATCTAGGTGCATGAATATTAAGAGCTCAGACGGAAAGCCACTCCTAGGGAAAGAAGACAAAGCAGAAAGATGGCAGGAGCATATCCAACAGTTGTATCAAGGTAAAGATGTAGATAATTTGGTTCTGGAACATGAAGAGGCTGTTGATGCTGATGAGGTCAGAGTTTGACAGAGCTGTGAGTGACCTAAATAGGAACAAGACACCTGGATTTGATGATATCCCCTCTGAATTACTGACTGCCTTAGGAGAAATCAGCATTGTAAGGTTATTTCATTTAGTGTGCAGGATGTATGAGACAGGAGAAGTCCCATCCAATTTTCGGCAAAATGTTGTTATACCTATTCCCAAGAAAGCCGGTGCTGACAGGT
The DNA here is from genome assembly GCF_040414725.1 of Anabrus simplex. Taxonomy (NCBI): domain Eukaryota; kingdom Metazoa; phylum Arthropoda; class Insecta; order Orthoptera; family Tettigoniidae; genus Anabrus; species Anabrus simplex. The sequence continues at coordinate 1,237,414,421 of NC_090266.1, read as the reverse complement.
GTGAAAACTACCGCACCATTAGTTTAGTATCTCATGCCTGCAAAATTTTAACACATATTATTTACAGATGAATGGAAAAACAAGTTGAAGCTGAGTTGGGAGAAGATCAATTAGGCTTCAGAAGAAATGTAGGAACACGTGAAACAATCCTGACTTTACGTCTGATCTTAGAGGATCGAATCAAGAAGGACAAGCGCACGTACACGGCATTCGTAGATCTAGAAAAGGCATTCGATAATGTTGATTGGACCAAGCTATTTATGATTCTGAAGATGATAGGGATCAGATACCGAGAACGAAGAATTATCTACAACCTGTATAAAAATCAGTCTGCAGTGATAAGAATCGAAGGCTTTGAAAAAGAAGCAGCAATCCAGAAAGGAGTGAGGCAAGGCTGCAGTTTGTCCCCTCTCTTTTTCAATGTTTACATAGAACAGGCAGTAAAGTAAATCAAAGAGAAATTTGAAAAGGGAATCACAGTCCAAGGAGAGGAAATCAAAACCTTGAGATTTGCCGATGATATTGTTATTTTATCTGAGACTGCAGAAGATCTCGAAGTTGCTGAATGGTATGGACGAAGTCTTGTGTAAGAAGTACAAGATGAAAATAAATAAGTCCAAAACAAAAGTAATGGAGTGCAGTCAAACGAAGGCAGGTGATGTAGGAAATATTAGATTAGGAAATGAAGTCTTAAAGGAAGTAGATGAATATTGTTACTTGGGTAGTAAAAGAAGTAACAATGGCAGAAGTAAGGAGGACATAAAATGCAGACTAGCACAAGCAAGGAAGAGCTTTCTTAAGAAAAGAAATTTGCTCACTTCAAACATTGATACCGGAATCAGAAAGATGTTTTTGAAGACTTTCGTGTGGAGCACGGCATTGTATGGAAGTGAAACATGGACAATAACTAGCTCAGAAAGAAAGAGAATAGAAGCTTTTGAAATGTGGTGTTACAGAAGAATGTTGAAGGTGAAATGGATAGATCGAATCACGAATGAAGAGATACTGAATCGAATTGGTGAGAGGAGATCGATTTGGCTAAATTTGACAAGAAGAAGAGATAGAATGATAGGACACATCTTAAGACACCCAAGACTTGTTCAGTTGGTTTTTGAAGGAAGTGTAGGTGGTAAGAACGGTAGGGGTAGAGCAAGGTATGAATATGACAAGCAGATTAGAGCAGATGTAGGATGCGGTAGTTATGTAGAAATGAAAAGGTTAGCGCGGGATAGGGTGGCATGGAGCGCTGCATCAAACCAGTCTATGGACTGATGACTCAAACACAACACAATGTCCCTTTCTCCACATTTCCTAATTTCGATAGATATAGAAAATATACGTTTTAACTTGAGGCTTCCGTAAATTGCATAAAAAGAACATATTACAATAATATTCAAAACAAATTCAAGTTAACATTTTCTCATTCACATAAAATTTTCTTTGCATAAACTCTTCAGTCTTTAAATGTTACTTTTATTTACTCAAAATGATGACAAGACCAAAATTAAATAACATTACATGACAAGGATTTCTGATTTATATATACTGCTGTTCAACAATGGTCACACATTATAACGTTTATTATTTACACAGCATTAAAAGTGTAAACAATAATAATAATAACAATAATAATAATAATAACAATAATAATAATAATAATAATAATAATAATAATAAAAGTTATAAAGGAAAATAATGATTGTCGGATCAGATAAAAAAAAATCAAACACACACGACAAGTACAGGGAAACATAAAAATATAACTACCAGGTTAGCAAACATGACAACTAAAGGAACGGAGATGGGAAGCGGTTGGGACCCTACCTGGGCCGTGAGAAGGTATTGTGCCCGAGAAAACAAAATTAGCGGTGATTCTATTTACTGAAATGATAACAGTGAGAAAATAACATTAAACGGGACCATCAATGGCACAAGTTAAGGTTGACACAGCAAATTTAGAGTACACAATTCACGGCGGTGAGTTAAAAATAACATTCAGAAATAATTAAAAATATTTTAACCAAATACATTTAAAAGAAGGAAGGCACGGTCACAAACCACACCTACATGTTAAGTTATAAAGAAGGAAGGAAAAGGTGAAAATAATTAAAATCTTAACCCATAGCCGACTAAGGAAGCAACCTTTTCTAAAACACTTCCAAATAAGAAGCTTATCCTGAACGAGAGTATGCTAAGATGAAATGGCACTACTAGAGGCAAACCCGAGGGATACTTAAAATTTACAGATTTTACACAATTAAACATAAGAAAAGGGAAATGAAACTTTTACCTAATGACTACACCGTTAATAAAGCCAAGCATAAAAGGGGAATTCCTCTAAAACAAAATGACTGTGACTAGCCGCAAAGACTAAGTGAAATTAAAACTGGTGAATGGAAGAAGTCCCAGGTAAATTTAAATTTAAATTAATAAACTACATTTGAAAGTTAGAAAACCCGAAACATGAACTGAAAAGTGCTTACCTGGGAGGGCTGGAAGACCCATCAGGTGGAGGAGACAACTTCTGTCTTCGCCAGTCCAACCAAAAAGACATAGGGAACAAGCTTGGCTCTAGCCAAGTGGCCGACACCCGGAAGGGGTGAAATTGAGAAATAACCAATTAGCGCACCCGCATTTTTTACATTCGCCAATAGGAGGGTTTTTTATTTTGGCCAATGAGGGCCCAGAGAAAACTGATGACCACAAAGCTTCCAGAAATTTTCCTTTCTGATGCAACAGGAAATCACTAGAATCATCTTACCAGCACATATACAGTGGCGGTCAAAATAATAGAGTCACCTCTATTGACGGGATTAAGAACTAGGATATATATTAGCTCACAAAATCTCCACCAGTGCCGTGTTGTCAGTCCGTTTTAGACAACATCAGGGAAGACGTCGCTGCTATCTGTAGTCGTGCGAAAGAAAGCGTTTGAGCTAAACGTGCGAAAAGAGGCATAAAGGTAAGAATCTTATGGGTCAAAATAATAGAGCCAATTTACAGAAGTCCCGTTCAAATTGATTTTTTGCAGTTGTTTTGGGGGCTAGCGATATTATTTGTCAACAAACCTCCACTCAATATTATTTTGTATGTAAATTAACGTTTGGTTTTGTTTACATTCTTCTAGATGGGCAGAGCAAAGCATACAAGTGATGATGAGCATATAGTAATATTCCGGATGTTCAAAAGTGGGATGTCCATGAATCAAATATCCAAAGATTTACACGTTTCGCGAAAACAAGTCCAGAACGCCATTACACTGGCAAAACAAACAAAGCCACCGGTGGAGAACAGGGGGCAACATCGTGTAACTACTCCTCGCGTAGACAGACTCATCACTAGGGAAGTAAAGAAAAACCTATTTTTGTCAACACCACGACTGGAAGCCATTTTGTTTAGCGAGAAAAATGATGTTCAACCATCAAACTCAACGATTCAAAGACGACTGAGATCCACAAAATTGAATTGGCGCATTGCGAGACAGAAGCCACATGTTTCAAAAGCTAATGTTCAGAAAAGGTTGGCCTTCGCCCGGAGAAATGAACAAAAACCTAATATTTGGTGGAAGAACATCCTTTGGTCCGATGAATCCAAGTATAATAGGTTTGCCTCAGATGGAAAAGTCTATGTGCGCCGCCCACCAAACCAGGAATTTAATCCCAAGTACACTTTAAAAACTGTGAAATACGGTGGCGGAAGTGTTACGGTATGGGGATGTTTTTCATGGTACGGCGTTGGTCCAATACACCGTATCAACGGCATAATGAACGCACAAATGTACAAAGACATCTTGGAAAATGTGATGCTGCCTTATTCTGAAGAGGAAATGCTGCTGAAATGGAAATTTCAGCACGATAACGATCCAAACCATACTGTAAGGATCATAAGGCAGTTTTTTCAAGATCACCATATCGAAGTATTAGAGTGGCCACCTCAATTCCCTGACGCATCACCCATTGAGATCTTATGGGAGATCGTAGACAAGAGAATTGACCACTCAAAAGCTACATCTTTAGATAAATTTTGGGAAGAAATCCAGAGAGCCTGGTATATTATCAGCAGCGACCAATGCAGGCATTTAGTCGACTCTATGGGTAAGAGGTGCAGGGAAATCCTCAAAAATAAGTGTTATCCCACGAAGTACTAATGCACTCCTATGCAAAAATGACTGTTCCTGTAAATTTCATAAGACTGAGATCAAGTACAAAATATTTGTGTCAATTGGCTCTATTTTTTTGACCCTGTGGTCTGGTATTCTTTTGAATATTATTGATTAGTTTGAGTTGTGTTATCTATATAACTGACTGTGGTACAATGTGACTCTGTTGTAATGGTTCCTGTACAACGTAAAATTTTGTTTCCATCATAGTACAAACATGTCTAGTAATAAATTTGCACTTTCTTCCAAACCTTTGCCAGGTGGCTCTATTATTTTGACCACCACTGTATGTGCGGCTACACCCCGCCACAAAAGTTTTTACCTTACATTCAGATGCTCATAATACAGTTACCTACATAATAAATTTTTTTCACACTAACCAAACAAATTTGGAGAAGTAGCAGAGTAATTAAATAACCCTAAATAACTACACATACAGAAAATAAAATAAGAAATTTTACAGTATTAAACAATTTTCTTCTTCTTTTCCCACAGTCAGTATTTCAAAGTCCAACAAATAAACATATTTACCAAAACAAATGAACATATTTTACACCACAACATACTCTACTAAAACAAACGACTATATTTTACAGTCATAACATACTTTACCAAAACAATCACGACAATTTTGAATTAACCGCTAACTGGTGATTCAGAAATGCCAACCCTTGCCGCGTCACAAAACATTCTAAGACCCATTACTGCATACAGTTAAACTTGATTCACAGCTTAAACCTTTCAAACACCATGGAAAGACCTATCTCCAAAATGTATCCAACTAGGTGCATTTATTCATTCATTCCTTGATCTATTTATTTAGCTTCCATAGACCGTACAAGTACATATTTTGAAATATGTCAACAGTATAGGAGTTATCGAGTGGTTTCCTAATACTAACAATAATATCTGCACAATAATGAAACTTTTGAAAAATAAGAAAAAGAAAAACCAGGAACACCAAATACCTCAATGTTAGGACAGCACATCTTAATTTTTTTAAATACGAGGGCATTTTTTTTTTCCAACATCCGGAGGGTCATAAATGAAAGACAAGTGTACGTATCCAAATGAATTTATTACCAAATATTAGGTACAAATGTGGTTACTTTTCAAAATAATCACCATGAAGGTTGAGGCATTTGTCTTACCTGTGGACAAGCTTTTCGATCCCCTCTGCACAGTATGTTGCCACCAGCGAGTTCAGATAGGCCCGAACGTTGGTTTGAAGATCTTCATCCTCCTGGAACCTCTGCCCTCCCAGCCACTTTTCCAGTCCCGGGAAGAGGTGGAAGTCACTCGGCGCTAAATCGGTACTGTGTGGTGGGTGGTCAAAAAGTCCCACCGAAATTCCTCCTGCAGAAGTTGTTGGGTGACACGAGCACTGTGAGGACGTGCGTTGTCTTGAATGAAGAGGATTCCAGACGTCAGCATGCCTCGTCGTTTGTTCTGTATGTCCCTCCGCAGTCGTCGTAAAGTCTGGCAATAAACAGCTGCCCTGATCGTAGATTCCCCCTTCCATAAACTCAACAAGCAACACACCTTTTAGGTCCCAAAAGACTGTAGCCATCATCTTCCTGTCGTTGAAGGTTTGTTTAAACTTCTTTGGTTTGTTTGGTGAGTGCGTATGCATCTATTGGCGTGATTGTTGTTTTGTTTCAGTGGTGACGTACGAAACCCAAGTCTCATTGCCAGTCACAATCTTCTTCAACAAATCGCCACCTTCAGCCTCATAACGGGTAAGAAATGTCAACGCTGCTGCCATCCGGCGACTTTTGTGGTCATCAGACAACATCTTCAGAAACCATTGGGTGCACAATTTCCTGTAGCGCAGGTGTTCTGTTAGGATCTTGTAAACAGATGAGGAAATTTCTCACACAACTCGCTTACGGTAAACCTTCGGTTCTTGCGAACCTCTTGGTCAATTCTGTGAACAATGTCATCTGTAGTGACAGACTTGAATCCTTGCCCCCCTTCATCGTGAACATCGGTCTTTGAACTTCCTGCACTATTCACGCACAACACCATCACTCATAACGTTTGAACCGTATACTCGACTCATTCATCGATGAATGTCAGGTGCACTATTCCCTTCTGCTTGAAGGAAAAGGAAACGTATCACACTACGCACCTCACATTTGGCGGGAGCGTCAATAGTAGCGGCCATGTGTCCGTGCCAATACCTCGGCTCGCACTGGTGTGAGGAAGTTGACTGTGACCACGGGTAGAGGGGAGGACTTGCGCAGTCACCTTGCATGCATGAACAGTTCCCACAGCTTGTGTGGTTCTTTACCTGCGTGATCGGAGAAAAAAAAAAAAAAAAAACAAAAAAAAAACACCTTCGTAATAAATAATATTAATAACCAATATTTACAAGACAAAATAAAAATCTATTGGTGTGGTAATACTATGTACTGAATCAGTGTGACATTAACATATTTTTAAGGCTATATACCAAACATTTACAAGTTAATAAGTAATAGCATCGTTATCAGCACTTCATCCTGTTTTCTTCTGTACTATAGCAGCAGCTAATCAGCAGGAGATTTTTTAAAGCTGTGATAAATGAACTTATGGGACTAATATCTTTAATCTTATTTGGAAGGTTATTATACAATCTGATTCCAACAGAGTTTACATGGCTCAAGGCAATGGTTTTACTCTTGTGCTCGATAAAAATATTATTTGTTGTTCACGTCTGGTAATTGTGATTGTCAAAATTCTTTCTGAAGTATCAATATTTTTTTTTGCACGTGTAGAATGCATTTCATGATTTATATGCTTGGTACTGGGAGTATCCTTAGTCTCTAAAATAATGGTCTGCAATGATCTAACCTATTATGTCTCGATATAATTCTGATAGCTCGTTTCTGTATTCGAAAAATATCAAGATTTGATTTGGGTGCCCCAGAGACCAATCGTATAAGTGATGAATGAATGGAAATATCCAAAATATGCTCTTCCAACCTATTCTTCACTACAACTATTAGACAAAATCCTTAAGGGAAAACAAACAGAACTCGGAGACTTCCCTATTTTTTTAAATATGACAATCCCATCTTAATTTTTCATCTATATGGACACCTGAAAATTTTGTGGGCAACGGATTTTCTATTGCATTTGCATTTAATATAAGGTTGTGTTTTTTTGCAGTTTTGTCATGGTAGTTAGATGCCTTTGAATTCCATATATTGGGTCTTTTTTAAGTTCAGTGTTAATTTGTTTTTCCTGAACCATGATTCTAACCTAGACAGGACTGTATTTGCTGCACTTTCTATAGACATAGGGTCAGGCTTATTAATAATTACGTTTGTATCACCAGCACACAACTGCTGTTTCTACTTGATTATTGTGAGGAAGATAATTCACGTAGATCAAGAAAAGAACAGGCCTCAAAATACTACCCTGTGGAATATCTGTCTATATAAATTATAAACAGGAGAGGTTTCCACCTATTCAATACATAGTTGTATTTACAATGTTATTTACATTACATGGGACTAGTTTCAACCCTATACGGGGTTATCATCAGCCATATTTAAACATACACAATATATGACTAAGTCCTAAAATGTGTTTCTAATCAGGGAGAACCTTATGAATATATAATTTACAATAAGATATGTGGTTGAATTAGGCAAGGTGCTATGGCACTCAAAGTGTTGCAAATGAAAGTGAAATATTGCGAATGACATAGGTGTCAATATATAACACAAGTACAGTTAACACGCTAAAAAGTCCAGGTGTAAAAGTACAAATGAGATGTTCTGTGTTGTAGGCCAATTTAATTTTGGACACATGGTGCATCAGATGGAATTCAGTAGGCCCTGGTTTTACAGAACGGTTGTGGACCGAGTGCTATGGTACTAATAATGAACACAATATAACACGACACATATAATAAAAGTATACAAGTATGTACAATGTTTGAGTAACAAATGTGTAGATGATACTCTCTAGAAGAATATATGAAGAGTTGATTTATACACTGTATCAGCTTGATACTTGGTGTATTAAGTAACCAAGCTATGTTGAAAGGGCTGCAAGGTTGATAGTTGGAATTGTGCACACTGAATATGAAGTTTTAAAATTCTTCTTGAGAAGAAAGTAGACATCGCACGTGGTGATATTAATGGGTGGAATTCTCAGTTCATAGTGGAAACCAAATTGGAACTATTAAAAATGAAAAAAGCCAGTAAAATGCAAAGTATGTGGAAAGAAGAATAGATTACAACAAAGCCTAATACAACCACACACCTTATTGTAAATTATATATTCATAAGGTTCTTACTGATTAGAAACATGTTTTAGGATTTTGTCATATGTTGTGCATGTTTAAATATGGCTGATGATGACCCCGTGTAGGGTTGAAACTACGAGGGTGGTTTTTTTTTCAGCCTCCGGAGGGTCATAAATGAAAGACAAGTGTACGTATCCAAATGAATTTATTACCAAATATTAGGTACAAATGTGGTTACTTTTCAAAATAATCATCATGAAGGTTGAGGCATTTGTCTTACCTGTGGACAAGCTTTTCGATCCCCTCTGCACAGTATGTTGCCACCAGCGAGTTCAGATAGGCCCGAACGTTGGTTTGAAGATCTTCATCCTCCTGGAACCTCTGCCCTCCCAGCCACTTTTCCAGTCCCGGGAAGAGGTGGAAGTCACTCGGCGCTAAATCGGTACTGTGTGGTGGGTGGTCAAAAAGTCCCACCGAAATTCCTCCTGCAGAAGTTGTTGGGTGACACGAGCACTGTGAGGACGTGCGTTGTCTTGAATGAAGAGGATTCCAGACGTCAGCATGCCTCGTCGTTTGTTCTGTATGTCCCTCCGCAGTCGTCGTAAAGTCTGGCAATAAACAGCTGCCCTGATCGTAGATTCCCCCTTCCATAAACTCAACAAGCAACACACCTTTTAGGTCCCAAAAGACTGTAGCCATCATCTTCCTGTCGTTGAAGGTTTGTTTAAACTTCTTTGGTTTGTTTGGTGAGTGCGTATGCATCTATTGGCGTGATTGTTGTTTTGTTTCAGTGGTGACGTACGAAACCCAAGTCTCATTGCCAGTCACAATCTTCTTCAACAAATCACCACCTTCAGCCTCATAACGGGTAAGAAATGTCAACGCTGCTGCCATCCGGCGACTTTTGTGGTCATCAGACAACATCTTCAGAAACCATTGGGTGCACAATTTCCTGTAGCGCAGGTGTTCTGTTAGGATCTTGTAAACAGATGAGGAAATTTCTCACACAACTCGCTTACGGTAAACCTTCGGTTCTTGCGAACCTCTTGGTCAATTCTGTGAACAATGTCATCTGTAGTGACAGACTTGCATCCTTGCCCCCCTTCATCGTGAACATCGGTCTTTGAACTTCCTGCACTATTCACGCACAACACCATCACTCATAACGTTTGAACCGTATACTCGACTCATTCGTCGATGAATGTCAGGTGCACTATTCCCTTCTGCTTGAAGGAAAAGGAAACGTTACACACTACGCTCCTCACATTTGGTGGGAGAGTTAATAGTAGTGGCCATGTGTCCGTGCCAATACCTCGGCTCGCACTGGTGTGAGGAAGTTGACTGTGAGCACGGGTAGAGGGGAGGACTTGCGCAGTCACCTTCCATGCGCAAAGAGTTCCCACAACTGCGCGTTCGGAGGTTGAAAAAACAACCGCCTTCGTAGTCCCATGTAATGTAAATAACATTGTAAATACAACTATGTATTGAATAGTTGGAATCCTCTCCTGTTTATAATTGATATGTTATCTCAGTTCAATACGGACCAACAACATGAATTTCATAACCCTTGATACTTAAGTCTATGTTTTTTACGTGAGAGTGGTGTCTCATTATGCCGTTTACTGTTACAATGTGCAATTTCAACAAACTGGGATTGTTTATCCAGGTATGATCTAAACCAGTCGTTAACAATTCCTCTAACTCCAGTCTGATATAATTTGTGCAACAAAATTTCATGATCAATAGTATCAAATGCCTTTGAAAAGTCAAGAAATAGTCCTATCACAGTTTCTTCATTATCAAGAGCATTTACGACTATGTTGTTGTTTGAGTCATCAGTCCATGGACTGGTTTGATGCAGCGCTTCATGCCACCCTATCCTGTGCTAGCCTTTTCATTTCTACATAACTACCGCATCCTACATCTGCTCTAATCTGCTTGTCATATTCATACCTTGGTGTACCCCTACCGTTCATACCACCTACACTTCCTTCAAAAACCAACTGAACAAGTCCTGGGTGTCTTAAGATGTGTCCTATCATTCTATCTCTTCTCCTCGTCAAATTTAGCCAAATCGATCTCCTCTCGCCAATTCGATTCAGTATCTCTTCATTTGTGATTCGATGTATCCATCTCACCTTCAGCATTCTTCTGTAACACCACATTTCAAAAGCTTCTATTCTCTTTCTTTCTGAGCTAGTTACCGTCCATGTTTCATTTCCATACAATGCCGTGCTCCACACGAAAGTCTTAAAAAATATCTTTCTAATTCCTATATCACTGTTTGAAGTGAGCAAATTTCTTTTCCTAAGAAAGCTCTTCCTTGCTTGTGCTAATCTGCATTTTATGTCCTCCTTACTTCTGCCATCGTTAGTTACTTTACTACCCAAGTAACAATATTCATTTACTTCCTTTAAGGCTTCATTTCCTAATTTAATATTTCCTGCACCGAGCTCCATAGCTGCAGTCGCTTAATTGCAGCCAGTATCCAGTACTCGGGAGAGAGTGGGTTCGAACCCCACTGTCGACAGCCCTGAAGATGGTTTCCTATTTTCACACCAGGCAAATGCTGGGGCTGTACCGTAATTAAGGTCACGGCCACAACCTTCCCACTCCTAGTCATTTCCTATCCCATCGTCACCATAAAATCTATCTGTGTCTTTGCGACGTAAAGCAACTTGTAAAAAAAAAAAAATATTTTTCCTGCATCACCTGCCTTTGTTCAGCTGCACTCCATTACTTCATCTTGTACTCCTTACCCAAGACTTCATCCATACCTTTCAGCAGCTTCTCGAGATCTTCTGCAGTCTCAGATAAAATAACAATATCATTGGCAAATCTCAAGGGTTTGATTTCCTCTCCTTGGATTGTGATTCCTTTTCCAAATTCCTCTTTGATTTCCTTTATTGTCTGTTCTATGTAAACATTGAAAGGCAGGGGGGACAAACTGCAGCCTTGCTTCACTCCTTTCTGGATTGCTGCTTCTTTTTCAATGCCCTCTGCCCCACCAGCAAGGTAACCCGGTACCAACCTAGCTGGTAGGCAGTAAAATTACACCACACAGGACCAAAGGTCCAGTGCCAGAGAACAAACAGGAAGCGTCTCAAGCACTACTCACCCAGAACACATATAAAGAACATAGAAAGAAGTAAACTTACCTCCAGGTGGTAGAAAACAACAAACGGGTGGATCAAGTTACCAAATGACAGTGTGCCAAATCATTGTAGAGCAGAAAACAAGACAAAGCTTTCTTTTAAAAATAAATATAATTCATGAAATTCAAAGAGAAATTAACAGTTTAAATAACAGGACATCCTCGCAGTTGGTTTTACCAAAACAAATAGGTACCAGAACAAAATAAAATTAGCTTGACATAGAAACAGAAAAGGAGGTCTTTAAAATTAAATTTAATTAGATTGAATAATGTAACCTGACCTCACTAAAACCACAGGAAAACTCCAATTAAATTCAAAGAAACACCAAAGATAAATTAAGGGAAATATTATTTAAAAACCGCCGGTCGGTAAGAAAATAATTAAAGTAAATGAAATGGTACCTTCAAGTTAAACAGAAAAGCTTAAAGAAACGATATTAAATCAGAAACCACCGGTTGGCAAGAAATGATTTAAAAGAAAGAAAGTTACAATCGCATCTTCAGTTTACCTTGGGAACAAACTTACAGTCCTTTTTCTTAACAGAGGGAAAAATTCATGATTTAGAAAAAAAAGACACTTGGTAAGAAATACAAAATACCAACTTTCATTACTTGAGAGATGGATACTCTCTTTTCGATTCACATCAGTTATAGGGTAACCAAAATACAGTGGGAGGTCCAGCACAGGATATCAAGTGCTACTAGTTACTTTTTCAAAGGGAAAGGAAAACCACCACAACAAATCCCGAAAGGAAAGGTAACGAGCGTAAATGAAGGCCAAAAGAAACGATCACACTCAACACGGTTTCATAAAATTACAGAACAAACATACGACAGGGCTGTCTCCCAATATAAAAATCATCACCACCATCACTTCTTTAAAAAAAAAACAATCATCATCATCCCTAAGGCAACCATAATTAATTGTTAAACCAGGGAGGAACCAATCCCGTAAGTGGGCCAACAATGGTAGGAAAAATGTAGGAAAGTAAGCAACAAACCATCCCAAAGTACACGTAAAAAGCAAAAGGAAAATAAAAGATATTAAATTAAAAGCATAAGAAAGAATATTAAATCAACCGGCATTGCACAAATAATCCTTACTGGAACTCCCATGTATTACCTCACCATTAAAACAAATTTCAGAACAGCAGTAACAACATTACCGAATAATAATAATAATAATAATAATAATAATAATAATAATAATAATAATAATAATAATAATAATAATAATAATAATAATTTACATTTCTTACTTTCGTTTGCAATTTCCCCTAGTAACATTTAAATTCCATATCGTGAAAGATTACACACAAGGTGCATCAATAAAACCAAATTAATACATTTTCAACCCGATAGTTTGTTTTGAAAGGGTACCATAAATTTAGGCCTACCTAACAATGGTCCACACAAATTTTACGGCACGCATCACTCATTTTGGTGATTAAAAGGTTTCTTCGAAGAAATCACAGAAGCAGTTCACCGCCGATGAAAATAGTAAAATGAATAAGAAGGTAGACTTACAGTTTGGTCACTCCAGCAGTAGAAAGATATAACACGGCCGAGCCATGTGTATCCTTTCCCGACGAAGATCACATTTTCAGGTCAATTTAAAAAAAACTAACACAACAAGGATGTAAGAAACATTTACTGAGGGTGTGGAGCACAACCCTACACCTTTCAAAACTACTATCCAAAGTCCACGGCGCTACTCCAATACATTTCTTGGAGACTAATACACCGACGTCTTCTTTCCATATTGGGAAGACAGCGAATGCCAGCTTCGCTTCCCTCTCTCACTGGAGACAGTCTATTTCAAAATGGCCGACATGACGCGCTGATTGGCCGGAGCAAGGCCAAGGAGAAAGGTGACAAATAGTTCCCACTGTAGCCGTAAGATAGCGGTAACAATCAGAGCTTACATGCCCTCGCAGAATTAAACATCAAAAGTGTGAGAACACCGTTTAAGCTGTAGAAAAATAAGGATACAGATTTCTATGCCGTAAGAGGCTATCCCAAAACGTAGATGGAGAGGAGACTAATACGAAACCTCTGTTTCACCTCGATTCTTATCACTGCAGACTGATTTTTGTACAGATTGTAGATAATTCTTTGTTCTCGGTATCTGATCCCCATCATCTTCAGAATCATAAATAGCTTGGTCCAACCAACATTATCGAATCCTTTTCTAGATCTACGAATGCCATGTACACGGGCTTGTCCTTCTTGATTCGATCCTCTAAGATCAGACGTATAGTCAGGATTGCTTCACGTGTTCCTACATTTCTTCTGAAGCCAAATTGATCTTCTCCCAACTCAGTTTCAAGTTGTTTTTCCATTCTTCTGTAAATAATACGTGTTAAAATTTTGCAGGCATGAGATACTAAACTAATTGTGCAGTAGTTTTCACACCTGTCAGCACCAGCTTTCTTGGGAATAGGTATAACAACATTCTGCTGAAAATCAGATGAGACTTCTCCTGTCTCATACATCTTACACACTAAATGGATTAACCTTGCCATGCTGATTTCTCCTAAGGCAGTCAGTAATTCAGAGGGAATATCATCAATTCCAGGTGCCTTGTTCCTATTTAGGTCGCTCACAGCTCTGTCAAACTCTGACCTCAAAATTGGGACTCCCATTTCTTTTGCATCAACAGCCTCTTCTTGTTCCAGGACCAAATTATCTATATCTTCAACTTGATACAACTGTTGGATATATTCCTGTCATCTTTTTGCCTTGTCTTCTTTCCCTAGAAGTGGCTTTCCATCTGAGCTCTTAATATTCATACACCTAGATTTTCCTTTCTCCAAAGGTTTCCTTGATTTTCCTGTAGGCAGCATCTACCTTTCCTAGGACCATACAACCTTCGACATCCTTGCACTTCTCCTTCAGCCAGTCTTCCTTAGCTACCTTGCACTTTCTATCCAATTCATTCTTTAATCGCCTGTATTCTTTTCTGCCCTCTTCATTTCTAGCATTCTTGTATTTTCGTCGTTCATCAATCAAGTTTAGTATCTCCTGAGTTATCCACTGATTCTTAGCTGATCTTTTCTTCCTTCCTAACATTTCTTCAGCAGCCCTGCTGACTTCATTTTTCATGACTCTCCACTCTTCCTCTATAGTGTTTCCTTCAGTCTTTTCATTTAGTCCTTGTGCAACATGTTCCTTGAAACAATTCCTCACACTCTTTCCTTTCAACTTGTCTACATCCCATCTTTTTGCATTCTTTCCTTTCTTCAATTCCTTCAGCTTCAGATGGCGTTTCATGACCAACAAATTGTGGTCAGAGTCCACGTCTGCTCCTGGGAAAGTTTTGTAATCCAAGACCTGGTTTCTGAATATCTTTCTAATCATAATGAAGTCTATTTGGTGTCTATCTAGATGACAATAATTCTTTCACTGTGTTGGTTGTAGTAGCTTACCTGCTGCCCTATTTTCTTATTCATTATTAAACCAACTCCTGCATTTCCCCTGTTTGATTTGTGTTGATAATTCGGTAGTTGCCTGACCAAAATTCCTGTTCTTCGTGCCATCGTACTTCACTTATACCAACTACATCTAACTTTGGTCTATCCATCTCCCTTTTCAGATTCTCTAATCTACCACAACGATTCAAACTTCTAACATTCCACGCTCCGACTCGCAGAATGTCAGTATCCATCTTCCTGATGATCGTCCCCTCTCGTGTAGTCCCCACCCGGAGATCCGAATGGGGTACTAGTTTACCTCCGGAATATTTTACCCGGGAGGAAGACATCATCAGTACATCATTCATACAGAGAGAGCTGCATGTCTTTGGGAGTTAGTTACAGCTGTAGTTTCCCGTTGCTTTCAGCCGTGTAGCGATATCAACACAGCGAAGCCATGTTAAGTATTATTACAAGGTCATATCAGTCAATCATCCAGACTGCCGCCCTTGCAACTTCCGAAAGGCTGCTACCCCCCATACGACCAACTGTGTAAAATGTGATAAAGCAGACAAAGTACTTCTGTCAGCTCTGAACCTGTGTTGTGCATTATTTAACAAGTTGTATTTGATTAAAAATTTAGTAAGCCGATCCGTCATAGCACATTTAAATATTTTTGAAATAACAGTTAGTATTGATATTGGTCTGTAATTACGTAAATCGTTTAAGTTTCCACTTTTAAAGACTGGGATAACTTTAGCTATTTTTAGGAGATTAGGAAACTGACCACTAGAAAATGATTCATTGATGAGATAAGTTAAAGGCTGTACCAGATAAGGAGCCCATTTTTTAAACAAGTTCTGTGGAGGTTTTATTCTTCAAAGACTGTATGATTTTAAGAACTTCCAGTTCTGTTACTGGGGTTAATTGCATAGAGTTTTGCACAAAGTTTGGGAGTTCTGGTAATACATCTGATTTATTTGCATTTTCAAGTTTGTATGGTAGGGATAGAAAGAAATCATTTATGTAATTAGCCAAATGATGAGGGTCATTCATTTGTATTCCCTTATTTCTTATGGCAGCAACTTTATTTCCAACTGCCTGTCTTGTTGGTTTCTCCCTTGATTACATGCCATATGGTTCGTGATTTATTGCACGACTCTTTAACTTTCTTGTTATTGTGCATTATCTTAGCTGCCCTAAGAACTCTTCAATAGACTGATTTGTAGTTTTTAACATACTTACAAAAAACCCGGTCACAACTCTTCTGTGCTAATCTACTTAGTAATTTTCATTTTTGACTTGAAATCTGTATACCTTTCGTGATCCATGGCTTTTTTGAAGATTCATTAATTACTGCAAGTTTTTTTGGAAAATGTAATTCAGATTGCGTTAAAAGAATGCTTAAAAAGGTTCTATACTTTTGGTCGATGCTATGACCAAATGTTATTGGAGCCACATGCAGCTGCAGAGAAAAAATGAATTAATTGTGCTTGCTTCATTTTGGTTGAATGCTTGGTAGCATTCTCAATTTCTAGTTTAGAAGTTGAGCATGATGATCTGATAATCCAAAATTTATATTGGGCGCTTGCATTTTAGAACAATGGAAATTAATACAAATGTTGTCTGTCATCATAGCTGAGGTGGCAGTTACCCAGGTGGGTGTAAAAATTAAGTGTTTTAGATTACAGCTTTGAAGAACATGCAGTAGTTGTGATGTTGACGGAAGGTTTTCTTCAGCAAAATCTATGTTAAAATCACCACAAAGTATTACTTCTGTGCTGCTATTCCTACTGAACATGTTATGAAGGAGTGATCTAATTTTCCTAAGAAAATCTCCACATCAGCATCCGGTGAACAGTACACGGTTAACAGAATTATCCTTTTACCATAGGGAAGCTTAAATTCCACTGAAGTTAGTTCAAATTCTAATTCAGAATTATGCACTTCAAGATCCTTCCTTTCTTTACATTCAATTCCTGACTTAGCAAAAATACAAACTCCCCCATGCTCTTTATTAACCCGACTGTAATTACTTCCCAGATAAACATAACATCCTGTATTGAATTTAAAATTACTTGTAATTCTAAAATTTTATTTTTAAGACATTGAATGTTCTGATGAAATATCTCGAATTGCCTACTCCCGCCCTCCAAGTCATTACCGTTATTTAATTCTGGACGCACTTTCTAGATTGAAATGTTATTGGGCCCAGAATCTAACACACGTTTCCTGGACTAGGACAGTCTGTTCCTGACCTTTACTTGTAATGATGTTGCTTATTAACTTGCTTACACATTGCTTCCCCAGTCTATTCAAGTGCATGCCATACCTTGTATGACAAGTTTGGTTTAATTTACTAATGTCTAACAGTGCAACATGTTTTAAATGACTACATATTTGCCTGAATTTCTCATTTGTGTCCTTGACAGCTTTATTCATAAGTGACCAGTCAGTTAAATTATGTCTATGGGGCACGTTCCAGCTTACCTAGAGTCCTTTTCAGAATACTTGCAGCCTGATGGCCTCCATTTCTCACTATGTTATCGGTTCAACTGACAATAAATATGACATGTAATTAATTAATTAATCTTTTAATATGAGGACATCATTTTGATCACTTTTAAACTCAGCGCCGTGATCTAGTCTTTGTACATTAACAGCTGATGATGTTCGCTATGCCGAACGAAACATGTCCCATTATTTAAGACACTTCATGATTATTTCATAATTCACTGAGTGTATTGTATTTTATTGAATAGGTGGTTGTAAATAAAAGGATTTTATAATTTTAATAAATGTGAAGTCATTTGACAAGAGTTTATCAGCATTCCTCAAGAGGGGCTTCAGTACTTCTGAAAAGGGGGCACCTGGTTGAATAACACCTGTCACTTCACTGTCGGCTCGCAGTTCTGCTAGAGTTGCTGAAAGGCCTCAACCATGACCATCACCAAACACTTTCACTTTCTTCTCCTTCCTTACTTTTTTGATCACATTATTGGCGTGAATTTGACGTTTTTTTCGTTGGAGAACTCGCATCTTGGGAGAAAGAAGTGCTTTCTTGCTCTTCCCGAACTTAGTGTAAAACGCTGAATCTGTTCGTTACTGCAGGATGATTTCCAGATGAATTAGGCCTAGTTAGCAACACTTTCCTTTGCCGCAATGTAACCTCACTCCAGGACATACCAACACCAACACCATCACTTTTTTTTTTTTTTTTTTTTTTTTTTTTTTTTTTTTTTTTTTTTTTTTTTTTTTTTTTTTTTCCACCTCTTCAATCAGATTTGTCTTTTCAGATTGAATTTTTTTAAATTACAAGGTTTGCTTCTACCAAATCCTTATGTAGCACTTCTATTATTTCGTGTAGTGATTCAACAGTTTCATGGACAGATGACGGCGTCATTTTAGGTCTACACACACACTCGTGTTTGTAGATATTAGGCATAGATATCAAGGATAATTTAATAAAAAACCACCTATTCAATACTTTCACATTTAATGTGGTTATTATCTACATGATTTTATGTAGACTTATTTAGGTCAGGTACATGTCTCACCCATTATTTTGGGCATCTTCAGTCTGTAAACAACCTTTAGGTCAAGGTTTGGGATCTTTTGAACCAATATAAACATACTAATATATACACTACATACAATATATACATTATATACAATATATACAAACATTAATGAACTTTTAAGATGGGTAATATAAGTTAATAGAGTTAAGTTTTTTGGTCCTAATCTATCTAAAATGAAAAATGTCCAAAACTAAAATGGATCTTCTTTTTGGTAAAGAGGATTACATATCGGGGTTTTATGTGACCGCTATATCATATTATGTTCTCGATGTACCGTGTCTGTTGACAGGATGTGTCGTCAACAATAAGTGGAGATTTGAACTGATTGTTGCTTGTAGGTTGGTCAAGATTGAAAATATAAATTTAAATTAAATGTGTTTTTACTTGGCAGTTCTATTCTGGTTAACTTAAAATGTTCAAAATAAAATGAAATGGATCTTCTTTTTTATCATAAGTCTTGAGAAAGGGTGATATTAAAACTGGGGCTTATTTGACCCACGATTTTCATTTTCATGTTCTTGACATAATTAATATTTAAATGTGTTGTCATGCACAAGTGGAGTAGGTAGACTGGTCAAGAACGTTGTGAATGAAACTGTTAGCGTCTTGACTTTGGGTCTCATGTAACGTCAAGGAATTGACAAGAGTACAATATTAAGCTGTTTCATAGTTTTAGGCTGCTGCTTAATTGAGAATGAACATCCTAGACACTTGATACAGCCTTGTATGAATATCATTCCTATTGATGTGTTGCTTGATAAGACAGGCGCTGCCGGAACATACAGGTCCATCTAGTATGAACTGAACAAATAATCTTAAGATCCCTCCCAAAGACCAAGCAACACGTCAACAGGAATGATATTCATACAAGACTGTATCAAGTGTCTAGGATGTTCATTCTCAATTAAGCAGCAGCCTAAAACTAAGAAACAGTTTAATATTGTACTCTTGACAATTCCTTGACGTTACATGAGACCTGAAGTCAAGACGCTTACATTTTAATTCACAACAACGTTCTTGATCAGTCTATTTATAACAATCGGTTTTAAATCTCCACTAGTGTTTGACAACACATTTCAATATTAGTTACGTTAAGAATATGAAAATGAAATATGTGCGTCAAATAAGCCCCAGTATCAATATCCTCCTTTCTCAAGAATTATGATAGAGAAAGAAGATCCATTTTTGTTTTGGACATATTTTCAAATTAGAATAGGACTGACAAGTTTTAATGTGTTAAAACACCATTAACTTATGTTACCCACAGTTATGTTTAGTTCAGATTTTTTAAATTATTATCCTGGCATGTTAGTCTTAAGAGATTTTTAATGTTTGTATATATGGTTTATATTGGTTAAAAAGGTCCCAAACCTTGACCTAAAGGTTGTCTACAGGCTGAAGATGCTCAAAATAATGGGTGAAACATGTACCTGGCCTAATAAGTCTACATAAAATTCATGTAGATTCGAAACCACATTAAACGTGGAAAGTATTGAATGGGTGGTTTTTATTAAATTATCCTTGAAATTCGATGCCTAACGTCATCTTCAATATGGAACAATAATGAGAGTTGTTACTTGTCATCTGTTGTATTGTCGACAAGTACCAGTATTCTGTCTTCATGTTTGTGTTGTTTCTCAGTTAAGTTTTCTTGTGTAGGTTGATCTTTAAGTTATGGAGAAAGATGGGAGTTATAAAACTGGTTTTAAACTCAGTGATAAAATATGCTGAAGAACATGGTAACAAAGCTGCCAGTCGAGAATTCAGTTTGACGGAGTTTAATGTTCTGGCGTAAACAGAAATCTGCGTTAGAAACCACCAACCGAACACGTAAGGCATTCAGTGGGCCGAAAACTGGTAAGTTTCCTCAGCTGGAAGACAAGTTGCTTCATTACGTTACAAAGTTGCTAAATGATGGCTTTAGTATCTCGCAAGAAATGCTACATCCAAAGCTTGCGAACTAGCGATTAAAGGAGGAATCAGCTGTTTAGATCTGAAAGTGAGCCGGGGTTGGATTAGTAGCTTCATGACACAAAAGGGATTGTTATTGCGAAGGCAAGCATCTCTCTGTCAGCCAAGCTATTTCAGCGACAAAATCATAGATTTTCATCACCGTGTGATAGGAGTGCCAAAGAAAAACTATAACCTTTTATCTCACATTGGCAATGCAGATCAAAACCCGATAAACTTTGACATTTCACTTAGTTTACAAAAGGAGTACATTTATTGTTCCACCTATTCAATACAATCAGTACCACGTTATGTGGTTAATTAGACATAGAAAATCTGAATATTATGGGGACATGTTTCGCCCTTCTTATTGGGCATCATCAGCCATATTAATTTAATCTTAAACAAACATTGTTTAAAGGACATTGACATTTATAATTTGTAAAAATTGAACTGTGATTCCTTATGATATTAACTTTACAGAATAGTGGTTATAAAATATGATGTTGGGACATACAACATAAACTTTGACATGCCATGCAACACCACCATCAACAAGAAGGGAGAATCTTGTACGTAAACTGAGTGTGAAAAACAGTGCTGCACTGTCATGCTAGCAATAACCACAGATGGAAGAAAATTGCTGCTGTACGTTATTTTCAAAAGAAAAACAGTGCCTAAAGCAAAGTTTCCTGAAGGCATTCATGTACTGGCTCAAGGGAAAGGATAGATGGGTACAGCTCATGTCCAGGACTGGATCCGTACGGTGTGGGGTGCACAGCCAGCGGCACTGCTTTGATGCCCAGCAATGCTAGTGTGGGACAGTTTCCGTGGACACTTGGTGGAAGACACAAAGAAACGTCTTCAGAAAGTGAAAACTGATCTCGTAATTCCTGGTGTACTCGCACATTGTCTAAAGCCCTTAGATGTTTCCGTCAACAAGCCCTTCAAGGAGAATGTACATAAATTGTACGCCGAATGGTTGGCAGGAGGGAAGCATGAGCTGACGCCAACAGGCAAAGTAAAGAGGCCGTCAGTTGAACTCGTGTTTGATTGGGTTATGTGGGCATGGGTTATGGTGTCGACAGAGTTTCTTGAAGACTGGCATTGCAAATGCGTTGGACAGAAGTCAGGATGATGCAGTATGGGATGGTGACCAGACTGATGCACGCGAGAATAGCTAGAAGATTGAAGGCAGTGACAATGAATAGGGTAAGTTCGCCAGTTGTCTTGTTTTAATAGCCTAATGCAAATTTTACATTTTTTCTTGAATACAATCCTTCCCGCACAAATCACGCACCGAAATTTTCATACTTATTTTTGGTCAAAAAAGATTGAGTTATATGCGAGCAAGTACGGTTTTCTAAGACCCATTAATACATGCAGCCACCTTGATTCCTAGGTTAAAGCTTTCAAATGCTTTCCTAAATGTGTACAACTGGGTGCATTTACATTATTCAAATAATGCACTTAGATAAATCACTGGGAAACATAACCTCATGCAATGAAAGAGAAAAACACAATTCAAAGAAGAGGACAAATTATGCTGGTTCCCCTGTGCAGGTGCTTTATTTTTTGGATTACTGTACTGTTTGCATTTTTAGATGCCTTGTATTTGCACGGAAAGTGCCTGACGCCCTTCAAACATTGTGGCTTATCGAACTTTCCTATGATGAGGGGAGGAAGTTTTTGCTTCCATCTGCATTGCAACACAGTACAGTGACCCCATCTCCATCTGTTTGGACTCAGCATTTTAAAAAAAAATGCAGTTTCATCAGTATTGACAATACTGTTTGGTGCATATGAATTGATTATAATTATGAGCCCTGCATTTTCGCCAACTGCCAGCATCGCCAGCGTTCACGGATTCTGCTTCTCCACACACTGCCTGCTGCGTGGTAGTGTGAAGTTTCTTAAAACTGTGGATACAAAAGAATTATAATTTCACTCAAACTTAGCAACTGTGAAACACACTGTAGACACACCATTATGAGTGGAAGTGTGGAAACCTACCACTGCATGTTCTGGAAGACGCGTTCTATGGTAGCGCGAAGGAATTTTCAATTTAAATTTTTCTCTAAAATACTATGTTATTAAAAATGTAAAGGCAGTTATGAATTAAAAGTCTAAATTGTTTTCCATTTAAATATGAAATATGGTGGCAGTTTTCTTCCATCTGCGGTTACACAAGCGTAACTGTAGACCCAACATTGAAAACTAGATAAGCCAGGAGTGTGTTGCCAACCTTCATGCAAAAAAATATATAAGATAGAGTTTGAGGGATGTTCCACCATTCAACACATTGTAAAATATATTAAATTATAAGAAGACCGGTTTCGACTCCCTTGGAGTCCTCATCAGTTCCTGTTGAAAATTAAATCGAGGGGAATCTGATAACAATCATCATATTAAACTTAAAAAGTTCCTAGTTCCAAGTGCTGCTTGCCATGTATGCGTTGCATTTCAAAGTAATGTCTTGCAACACATAGATGTTTTTCCAGGCAATCACCTTTAAATTGTTTTATTATGATGATTGTAATCAGATTCCCCTCGATTTAATATTCAACAGGAACTGATGATGACTCCAAGGGAGTTGAAACTGGTCTTCTTATAATTTAATATATTTTACAATGTGTTGAAAGGTGGAACATTCCTCAAACTCTATCTTATTAGTTAAATGTCAACACGGAAATGAAGATCATAACCTACGAAAAAAATGCATATTTTTAAAATATGCAGCGATTATTTGCATAAATACGGTAATATATCACAGCTCAAATAATCAATGGGCCGAACTTACACATATAAAATATTGAGGATGAATATTTATGCGTTCACTAAGCAGTAAATTGTTATTTTTAGAACTTAGGGACAAGAGGACTTACAGTCTCACAACAATTATTTGTGTTTTATCTATTATGTCAACTAAAATAACATCAAAATGGACTCTTTTAGATAATAGATTATGAAGAATGGGCTTTATCAGTGACATTTTAATCATAGCATACTATTAACATATGTTTGTGTAATTTTATATTCACCATAGATGATAACTCAATAGAGTTGAAAGATGTTTGGATAACAACTTCATCCAATTAGATGGGAAACTGCATTGAATTGGAAGATTGTGATAAATTATCTTGTGGTAAGACTTACGATGTGTCTCGTTCATATTGTGTGCTACACTTTAGCAATATTTTGTGCCATATTTAGAAACCCATTTCTGCTGAAGTTTGCTAAGGGTCGCCTTTCGAATGCACACACGCCATTGTTAATGTTCTCCTCTACACCTTTGGATACCTTTACTCCATTTGACTGTTTACTTATGCATTAATGATGCATCTTGTTTAATGTACTTTTATCTCAGTATTTTAGAATGCATTTTCCCACCTAGCATTGCATGTAACCTGTGTTCTCCCCATTTTTCATCAGTACAAGAATGAATATTTTCTGTGCGGTATTCTTTTGCTGAAAACAGATGGAGCAGTTTTTGCAGAGTTGATATAACTGTCGACACAGCTCATCATTCCACTTAATCATACGGAACAAAACACATCACACATAGCGCAGCAGTTGACTTGAACATAAGTTTCTGATGACAAACGGGCACACACTCACTGAGTTGACAAGTCATTCTATACTATCAAGTGCGATCGTTCAAACGTGACAAGGAATTTGTTCAAATGCAGTGGTTCTTCACAGTGCACAGGAAGGTAGGCAGAGGATGGTGTTGAGTATGCATCTGTGTTTCTGAATTTATGCTGCTTTTTCCTAAAGAGAATAAATATACCATTTTTGCTGTTGTTAGAGGAAAACCATGGAATATAGACTGCGATAAAGTCGTACAGGCAGTAGAAAGAAAACTGTCTATCCGGGACATGGAGACAAATGACTACATGCACAGGTTGAAGAGAAGGTAGACCTGGGAAGAAATTGTGAATCTATTTCTGCTAGCCACAGCTAGTTGGGAAGAAAAGAAAGACACAGGTATGTTGCTTATAAATTTATGTCGCTGAATACGTATACGTACAATGTTGAGGCGTGGCAGTTGACTCAGCAACTTACACTGTCGGATATTGATGCAGGTCTCTCCACATGAACAGTTGGCTAATTTGCCGACTCAACATTAACTGCTCCATCTGATTTCAGCCTTACAATCAGTTTTTGCGTTCAATTTGTGTCCATCTTGTTCAGTTCTATGGAACGGAGCTTTCCACACCATTTCTTACATTACATTGTATGAAACAACTAACCTCACTCACCTGCTGTCAGTTGACCAGCAGTTGGAGTCCATTCAGCTACGAGACTCGTTGTATGCACTGCGTCAACCTGGGGTTCTGCATCAGAGTTCCAAAATTCCAATGCAGGTCAGCCTACTTGCTAGAGGTTTCACTGACAGATGAAGACGTTGGGTTTCAAAATCAATTCAAATCACAATCTCTTTATTTGCAAATGAGGTGTCTACCTCGGTGGCAAATGGTACACTAAAATATATTATTGTCAAGCACTAAATTTTAAATTAACAAGAGACGAAGAAAATTTTCCTAGAATACAATATCATACAATTTACGCTAATAATTTTTTCTACTGCCTGCTGTCATTTCTTGATGGATACAGTACTTTTGCATCCATCTCTTGGCACAGGCCAGAGTAAAGTGTAGCTTCCACCGAAGTTCCAGTCAACATCCATGGCTGTGACAATATGGAAGTTGCTGGGGTATGGGTAGTGCTGAGTAATGACATTCAGAGCATGACTAGTGCATCTGAGTGTTATGAAAGGTGCTGTTCATAGGGTCAGTCGTGCTGCAATAGTACTTTCCAACCCAGTGAGGAATGTCATCCACATGACCCTTCCAGTGCAAATTACTTTCAAATCTCACACCTAAGTATTTGCACTGGTCATCTTTTGGGATAACTACCTCATCCAAAGTATATTCAAATTCAGTTTTAAAGCTCCTGTTTGTAAACGTTGTAACAGTTGATTTGCCTCCATTAACCTTCATATTATTTTATTCAACCCATTGTTGGATACTCTCAAGGTCCCTTTGTAATTCTGAACAATTCTCAATGTTATTTATTTCCATATAAACAATTATGTCATCTGCATACAATCTTATTTTTGATGTTATATTGTTCCCTAAATCATTTGCATATATTAAGAAAAGTAACGGACCGATTATACTACCCAGTGCAATTCCCTTCCAAACTTTCTCTTCCTGTGATATATTATTTCCTACTTTGACTTTCTGAACCCTTGAATTTAGAAATGTTCTTATCTAACGTATAACCCTTACGTCCAATCCTATTCCCTCCAATTTCTTTAATAATATTCCATGTTCCACTCTATCAAAGGCTTTGGAAAGATCTATGGCTATGCAATGTAACTGGCTTCCTGAATCCAACTGATCTGATATGTCCTGCTGAAATCCCACCAGTTGTGCCTCACAAGAAGATTTCTTTCTAAATCCATGCTGGCTCCTCATGAACCAATTTTTATCATTCCATCACATATCCCTCTGATGTACTTTGCTATTAAACTCTCCAGTATTTTACAAACTATACTGGTCAAGCTGATTGGTCTGTAGTTCTCTGGTTTCATTTTATCACCCTTTCCTTTATAAATTGGTATTATTATAAATTCCTTCCATTCGTTTGGTATTACGCAATTGTTTATGATATAGTCAAAGAGAAATTTTAAATAAGGCACTATGTACCACCCCATTGTCTTTAATACCTCCCTAGTAATTTGATCACTTCCTGCTGCTTTTCCTTGCTGAAACAGTTGGATTTCTCTGAAAATATCTTCATTTGTGAATGAGAAGCTTCTTGTTTCCCTATGTGTCTCTCCCTCTCTATCTTCTGTTATGGTTTCCAACTCCTGACAATCATATACTGAATCTCTGAATTCCCTACTATAGTAATCGCCACGTAACAAAATACCCCAGAAAGTAAATATCGCCGCCCGATGCTCTTCTTTTCTCTTTTTTGTAATGGCTGATCACTGCTGCCAACCTGCCTGGTTACATATTAAAATCACCAGACATAACCATAACAAACTAACCTCAATGTAAACACCGATAATAAATGTTTCCCTACCCTAGTAAATGATAAAAGTTAAGATGAAATAAATCAAGATATTCATAATTAAGTCGGTTTCCACGCTCAATGAGAAATTAAGGAAATAAACACCCTTTCTCACTCAAATTAATGTTACATATATCTGTCTTTATTTTGATATACAGTAGGCGTACTATAACCATATTCTTGAAAAGAGGGGCATGTTAAACGATGCAATTTATTTAATAAGTCTTTGCAGTGTGATTTTCGAAAGTTCCAGACATCCAGTGACTTCCCTTTCTTTTGCGCGAACATTTCCTTCTCTCTTCAATACCGGTAACCAGTAAGGAGTGAGATTGGGCATATTTTCAGCCTGCAGGCTGGTTATATCTTCACGGTTTTCAGGAAACATGTAGGAATACTGATGTGCCAAGCTACGTGAACGGAAATTAGGTCAGCTTTCAAGCTCACTGCAGAATTGAATATTAGTTCTACTATCTACTTCTATCGTTTTCACATACACCGAGGTGCCAGTATTTCGTCCCGCAAGAGTTCTTTATGTACCAGTAGATCTAGACATGAGGCTGGCGTATTTGAGCACTTTCAAATACCGCCGAACTCGAATCCGCCAACCTGAGCTAGTCATACATTCTCTCCTTCACTCGCTTAAATTATAAACATTTCCTGCCTTTATTCTGATGTATGCATTACTATGACTGCATTCTTAAAGGAAGGGGGGAGGTAATATAGATTGTATAATCCGTTGCGATTTCTGCAAGTTCAAGGACTTACCACATAAGACATATGTCCTTCCTTTTAATAATAATGCTAACAGCTTTACATCCCACTAAGAACTTTTACGGTTTTCGGCATTTGGCATTTAAAACATATTTTCAGCTTACAAGTTGGTGTATCTCAAGCTTTCAACATTACAGAAACCAATGTACAGGAGCACTATGAGTCAAACAACATTACCAGATTTTTACATATATATTGGCTTAAATCACATGAAGACAGGTTGTGAGGCAAGAATTGGATAGGAAAGAGGGCTAGGATTTAAAATGTAAATAAGCGTACAGACACAGCACTAGCCTGAAATGAAAATGACGGGGAAAAAAAAAAAAACTTCAGACTTGCCGACTGTGGGGTTCGAATCCATGCTCACAGCAATGTGATCAAACTGCACAGCCAGTTCACTCAGTTTCCTATGACGCGTAATAGGCCTACCACATGGGCGACCCACTTACTTGTATATGGATCTTCAATTCTTCATTTATACCTGTATGCAAAAACATTATGCACCTTAGTAAGAGGTACTTCCCTAGTTGGTTCTCTGATTGGTGCACGTATAACAAATATGTTTGGGAAGAAATACTTTTATTTTATATTTATTTATATCATAAAGGAGTCATGTTGTCATAGCAAAACGAATATGCAACGAAGAAATGAATCCGAAGAGATAAGCATTATTTACTGCATTAAATATTAGTTTATTTACATGTTAAGCGATATGTAGTAGTAATAATAATAACAACAACAAACGTGTGCAATAAGGAAAAAGGAAATAAATACAAGTAAATATAAATATAATTTACAACATGTAGAGCCATTCCATGGTCACTGAATTACAAAGCAGGGGGGTATGAATAAACAAACATAATAAACACGAATACTAATATTTAAAAAGCAAACAGCAAAGTCATCTCCGTACAAACCATGAAAGCCATTGGAAGGGTGGAAGGTGAAGGCTTCCAGTATCCATAACGCTGGCACTTGGTGGGGTGGAGTGGTTAGCTCTACGCATGACCGCCTTTGCCCCCAATAGTTAACCTGGTACTCATTTATCATACGCAAAACATTCCTTCCAAATTACGTTAAACCCCTGTCACTCATTATTATTATTATTATTATTATTAATAATAATAATAATAATAATAATAATAATAATAATAATAATAATAATAAAGTATTAATAAATTGCAAATGGGAAATATCCCGGTGGCAACGGTCACTTACAGTAATGTGATAATAAAGTTAACATAATTACCCAACTACATCAAACAAACAAACAACAAGAGTACAAGAAGCAGATATATGGAAGGAAAATATAACAAGAATTACTGGTAGTTTAATATTCTAAATCGAGCAACATCATATACAAATTCACACACAACTTAAGCATTTACAGTGCTTAACAATATGGCTTACAATATTATAGGTTGACCTTACTACTAGCTTAACATTATAAGTGATAATAAAGTGAAGTTAAACCGTAATTACCCTACAACAACAACATTACAACAAGCAAGAAATACTACTAATTTAACCTTCTAAATCCAGTGTCATTATATACATATTCACACACAACTTAAGTATTTCCAGTACTTAACACTACAAGTGATAATAAAGTTAAAACATACTACCCAACAACTACAACTCGAGTACAAAAAGGAATTCCATGGAAAAAAATATTACAAGAAATACTACTAGTCATCTAAATCCAGCATCATGTACAGTTTCATACACAATTTAATTATTTCCAATACTTGCCACTATGGCTTACAAAACTATAGATTGAGCTTACTACTAGCTTAATGTTACAAGTGATAATAAAATAAAGTTAAAAACATTGTTAATTAACCAAGAACAACAACAATTACAAAAACATGAGTACAGCAAGCACTTCCCTGGAAAGAGAATACCACAAGAAAAAGCCTCCCAGTTTCACAATCGAAACCAAGCAGAAAATCACAAATTCAGTGCCCGTAATTTACAACTTTTACTTTTCATTTTACATAAATGGTCTTCTTAAATGACTTGATACCAGAAGGGAATCTATCAAAGACTGCCGCAGGTAATTTATTCCAATCCCTTATGGTCCTGTTGACGAAGGAAAACTTGCCCACATCCGTATGCTGGTTTCTGGCCCTAATTTTATGCTTATGATAATTTCTCGATAAGTATGAGGGAGGTTCTAACCTATTCCTAATACAACTCCAAGCAACCATTCCCGTATAGCTCTTATAAAGACCACACAGGCGAGCTCTAGTTCTTCTAGATTCAAGATTTTCCCAATTAATGGTATTCCTCCTATTCCCAGTTACGAAACGCATCGCTCTTCTTTGAACTTTCTCTAGGGAATTTATTAAACCCATCCTGTACACATCCCAACATACAGATCCATGTTCGAGAATGGGTCTTACAAAGTATTTATAAGGTATATTTAAACCTACTAGGGTGGTGAACACATAAATAAGAATTCCAATGAAAGTATTTTCCTTCTGGACCTTCATGCCAGACAGATGTTTTTTTTTTTAAACAAATTTTTTTCACTATAATATGATTTATCTATAGAGCAAAACCGCTATGCAGTGTGCGTCTCATAGCAATCAAGATGTAATTGGTAATGTACTATGTATCTGTAGAGCCTATATATGACTTTTTACAATTACCTCTAAAGTGAATTTCAGCTGTGTGACAACGCTAAAAAGACTATGGACTTTGAGATTGGC
This sequence comes from Anabrus simplex, assembly GCF_040414725.1. NCBI lineage: Eukaryota > Metazoa > Arthropoda > Insecta > Orthoptera > Tettigoniidae > Anabrus > Anabrus simplex. The sequence goes on along the minus strand of NC_090266.1, from coordinate 1,237,384,355 downwards.
ATTCCTGAAGAGGGTTTTATTCTTCCTATATAAAGGAGACCATGTAGCTAATCCACCTTCATTTCAGCCACATAAATATTCAGCAAAAATTGCAAAATCACATTAGAGGACAAATACAATTTTTTAAGTAGAAATAGTCTGGAACATAGATTAGTGAGGTTGGACATCCTGCCAGTCATCATTCAGGAGTCGCTGTTGAACATACTGTACTTATCAAAACTAGTAAGTTTCTATTTACACATTAATAGTGAAATGTTGATGAAGACGACATACACCCAGCCCCCGTGCCAGAGAAATTAACCAACGGTGGTTCAAATTCCCCACCCTCTCGGGAATCAAACCCACACCCTGTGACCAAAGGCCAGCACGCTAACCATTTAGCCATGGGGCCAGACAATAATAGTGAAAAAGCATGTTCACTGCAGCTATTGTTGACTGGATATTTCTTCCCTTTAAAGAACAGTGAGTACCACGAATTAATATCCTGTTTTGTTGATTCCTGTAAACTTTGTATGTACGGTTTTGGTTCGCCAGTTCCTAGCGTATCTACTGAATGAAAACTTTGTAGACCAATGGATTCAGTTTTATGTTTATTGCCTTCAGTCGTCACGACATTGCTTTCAATGACAACAGTTGCTCAATTACAAATCCTGTCGAACCTAACCTAACCCTGCGACAATCAGTGGTTTTCGATGGATCACTACCTAACCGGTCATTATAATTTGTTTTCGGTGGATCACAACCAAACCTGTCCCTATCAGTGGTTTTCGGAAGAATACAGTGGTTTTGTCACAAGCCAATACAGACTCTTGATTGGGTATCGTGGAAATTAAACTCAATTTCAGTTTCATGTACATTACAGTTTCTCTAAGATATATTGATAGTAATTCAGTCATGTACGACGACGATGTATTTCATGGTAAAGACAGCTGCCTCTGTGGATCAGTGGTAGAGTGACAGCCTCCGAATCCCAAGATAGCGGGTTCAAACCCGGCAGAGGTAGTCGGATTTTTGAAGGGTAGAAAAAAGTCCATTCGACACTTCATGTCGTACGATGTCGGCGTGTAAAAGATCTCTGGTGACACATTTGGTGTTTACCCGACAAAATTAATTAAATCTCAGCCACAGACGCCCAAGAGAGTTTCGGTTTACTCGGTCTGCCATCTAGTGGGCCTAGAGTATAACGGAACGTCAAAATTGACGAGCAGACAACCAGATGGCGTCAACTTGAAATGTCTGCACACGGTAGCTGAGGCCATACGATTATTATTATTATTATTATTATTATTATTATTATTATTATTATTATTATCATTATTATTATTATTATTATGGTAAAGACGAATTACTTTGCAATGCTATCTATCTTAATGGCAATGTACTATGTACCTGTACTTGTGTAGGCTACTGAGTGCATGATTTGAAGCAGTGTATCGATTCATTCAATTGTCCGAGTGAATCGATTCACAGGAACGGCAAGCTCACGGCACACAAATCATGCACAATCACGGCTCAGTGAGCCATGCGACACACACGGCTCCTTATCGGCACACTGGACACTGGCGGGGAGCCGAGCTTTCGCTGCAGCGAGACACAGTGAATCATGGCACACTGAAAGAATCGTACACAGTCACGGATCAGTGAGACACAACACACACACGGTTCATTATCGGTACACTGGACTTCGGCGGGGAGCCGAACTTCTTCTGAAGCAATACATAGAGAGTAATGGTACACTGAAAAAATCGTATGCTATAATGGACTCTCGAGCTCAACTCATTTGAAAATAATACCTACTCGCATTCACTGTCCTCTTCTTACAGGGAGTTTTAAACAATACATGGATTTATTTGCAGTGTTAAAAAGATAGAACACAATTCCAAAGTACCTAGGTTGTAAGTAGGTAGGCAATTAGGTTATTCTAATTACTGTATTAGTTTAATCAATCAGTATCTTTATAACTAGTTGATGTTCGACAATTACTTAAACTCAGCTTTCTAGCCTCCATGCCTGGCTGAGTGGCTCAGACGGTCGAGGCGCTGGCCTTCTGAACCCAACTTGGCAGGGCCGAGCTCAGTGTGGTGGTATTTGAAGGTGCTCAGCCTCGTGTCAGTAGATTTACTGACACATAAAAGAGCTCCTGCAGGACTAAATTCCAGCACCTCGACGTCTCAAAAAAACCCTAAAAGTTGATAGTGGGACATAAAGCCAATAACATTATTATTTAGCCTACCCTATGACTATGAGTCATGCTCATGACCACTTGAAATTGTCTGTTTTATATTTGGAAAAACCACTCGGTATTCTCTTAGTTTGTATGTCGCATCATTGCACAATACTTCAATAATCGAATTACGAGGTTACCGGTGTACGCGGACAGTGAGTATGTAAGTAGACTGATGCAATAGCTTAAATAAACAGCCAACTAACTCGGTCATCTTTGAAAATGTCTTTTTCTATCAGCAGAGGCTTTTTTAAAATCATCATATTTTGTATAGGCTACAGGAGATGTACAGTAGCCCACTGGTTTTCTGATTATTTTTATTTTTTTTGCTAGTTGCTTAACGTCGCACCGACACAGATAGGTCGTATGGCGACGATGGGACAGGAAATAGCTAGGAGTGGGAAGGAAGCGGCCGTGGCCTTAATTAAGGTACAGCCTCAGCATTTGCCTGGTGTGAAAATGGGAAACCACGGAAAACCATTTTCACACCAGGCAAATGCTGGGGCTGTACCTTAATTAAGGCCACGGCCGCTTCCTTCCCACTCCTAGCTATTTCCTGTCCCATCGTCGCCATAAGACCTATCTGTGTCGGTGCGACGTTAAGCAACTAGCAAAAAAAAAAAAAAAAAAAAAAAAAAAGAAGAAAAAAAAGATGTTTAATCAGAAAACCAGTGGGCTACTGTACATCTCCTGTAGCCTATACAAAATATGACGATTTTAAAAAAGCCTCTGCTGATAGAAAAAGACATTTTCAAAGATGACCGAGTTAGTTGGCCGTGCGTTTAGGGTCGCGTAGCTATGAGCTTGCATTCGGGGAATGGTGGGTTCAAATCCTACCGTCGGCAGCCGTTAAAATGGTTTTCGGTAGTTTCCCATTTTCACACCAGACACATGCGTGTGCTGTACCTTAATTAAGACCACGGCCGCTTCCTTCCCACTTCTAGCCCTTTCCTATCTCTTTTATCCTCTTTGTCACCATAAGACCTACCTGTGTTGGTGCGACGTAAAGCAAATTGATTTATATTTAATATGTGGGCTACTTATTGTGGACACAGGTATTTTTATATGTAATTCTCTCTCTATATATACAGTATGTATGTGAGTTGTGACTTTCAGAGAACTGTGGAAAACCATTAGATAGTGTATAAAATTTGAGTTATGTCAGTATTTTAACAGGCGTACAATGTTTACATCGTGTATTGGTGACAGAGTGCTGTCTCCCTCTCTCTCTCTCTCCCTCCCCCCCTCGCCCGTTCCTCCTCACATTGCGCCACAGCAGTTCTAGATAATTTCACTCCGATTGGACACTGATCCCCACCTGCACATCTATACCGCCCTGTAACTTGTAGATACACAATTCCCACAATTTTGAAATGTAACTTCGTTATATCTGAAAGGACGGGGCAATCAGAAATGTATTATTTCCGAGCAAAGTTATAACATTCTTAATTTCATGGAATGGCTCTTACAATGGTACAGCTAACTCCTCTTCATCTTCTTCATCTTCCTCCTCTGATTCACTGCTTCCATGATGAATGACTAGTTCCTCCACTTCAGGAAGACCTCTCACCTCATTATTGTATAACTCGACAATCTTCTTCTCAGTGTGTTTCACTTCATTTCTCCACATCTCTGCTGTCACCTATAAGATATATTGAAGTATCACAACCTGACAAGTATATTATAAACTCCACTTGCCTATATCCAGTAAATAACATTTTCACTTGGCCTACCTGATCAAGAGATTCTTTCCACACAGCTGTAGCTCTGTCCAATCCGTGACCAGGTCTTGAAGCCACTGTTTTGTTATAATACTGTTTTGCCACAGACCATACAAATTCGATGGCATTGAAAAATGAGTGGTATGGAGGAAGTCGTAAGACAGTATGGCCGTCACTGTGCAGCATCTCGTCAACAATGTACCTGATTTTAAAGAAACAGAGAAATATTGTTATGCATACATCAAGTCAAATACACGAGTGTAAACAACATTATCTAAACTTATGTTTACGTGCTTCTGTACCTCTTTAAGTGACTTCGATTCATATTACACAACCTTTGCAGCTCATCTTTTGTAGCATTTTCTGGTGGAGAAACTCCATTCTGCCTTAACCATGACTGTAAATTAAAGGAAAAATAAAAATTAATTTCTGTAACATCATTAAACATCATTCAGTAGAAGGAAATATTCAATGCAGTATAATTATCACTAATTGATCCTTCCTCCATTTCGTTGTTGGTTGATGCTCAACAAGCTTACAGTGATATGGTGCATTATCCATTACAATAACACAGGGTCCTATATTTCTTAATCCTATGATTAATTGCATTTTCACCCACATCTGAAATTTCTCGCTGTTCATAGCACCATGGTAATCCTGATTTCTTTTCAAGTTTGTAGCAAATATCAAATCAGCACCTGTAAGAATTTTAAGTTTTAGTATGAAGTTATTTCTTCTAAAAATAGTATTCTCTAAAAATACGAGATCACCCCTCTTCAAGGATAGGCCTATTAATTGATAAAAAATGTGATTTCTGTTGAACGATACAAAAAGCTGTCTGATTTTAAGTGAATCCAACTACTATGTAGCAAAGTCACCTGATGATGAAGTCAATGAATTACTACTTACACTACTTTATCGTAACATCTCTCATGAATGTATCTCCATTAGTAGGCCTATTAGAAGTCCACGATCACTTGCATTAAAGATATAAGTATAAACACCCATTTCAATACCTTAGACCAAATGTAATTGCTGCGAACGCTGAACCTATATCAGGCAGTAAGAAATAAGAAGCTTGGAAGGTGTTTAACAGTCAGGTATCAAGCACTGATTCAGGTTGAGATTGTCGAATGCAGAATAAACATAATAAATAGGCCTACAATACAAGTAATTTACTGATACAAATATCCAGTAATATTATATGAAAATACACTGAGTAAGTTTTGATTGAAGTACCTCTCTAAGGTTAATCATTGGCCTAAAGTGAATACCTGCAAGTCTTTAATAACCAAGAGATCCCTTAACAGTGGAGAAGTCAAAATCAAAAACCACATACAGAGCTCAATGAGCGGTAAGTTATAATGCCACTTCCGTTCTAGTGCTAGTCAATTTCAATCAATCAGTCACCATTGATCTGCACTTAGGACAGTCGCCCAGGTGGAAGATGTAGTTTCAGGGATAGGCCTAGTATTTTCTTCAATAATTGCAAAGAATTTGGAAATTTATTGAACATCTCCCTTGGTAAATTACTCCAATCCCTAACTCCCTTCTTAAAAGAAACAAATATTTGCCCCACTTTTCATCAACTTTATCACTGTACTGTGATCTTACCTACTTTTAAAATACCACTGAAACGTATTCGTCTACCAATGTCATTCCACACCACCTATCCACCGACAGCTCGGAACATACCACTTAGTCCAGCAACTCATCTCCTTTCACCCAAGTCTTCCCAGCCCAAACCCGACAAAATTTTTGTAACGCTACTCTTTTGTCAGAAATCACCTACAACAAATCGTGCTTCTGTCTTTTGAACTTTTCCAGTTCTCAAATCAAGTAATCCTAGTGAGGGTCTCATACACAGGAACTGTACTTAAGTTGGGGTCTTATCAGAGACTTATGTGCCCCCCCCCCTACATCCGTACTACAAACCCTAAATACCCTCATAACTATGTAAAGAGAGATCACCTCACTATAATAAAATGAAGTAAAATAAAGTAAGAACATACCAGGTACAAAGCCATCTTTCGTTCCAGCATGAACAATAACCAGTCTTCCTCCCTCACACAGGTCGACGAATTACTCCTTGAACATCATGTCCAGATTTGTGTGGTTTATTCCAGGAGTATGTGGGTGACCCTGAAAGAGAAATGCACAATTGAAACCAAAGACACTTGATGAAGATAAATTATTCCAAGATTTTTTTATATAAAATGTAATATATAACATATATATTCACCATTCATAAAAATCCAAGTCTCATCTAAGAAAACAACAGGTTTTGGTTTCTCACTGTCCTTATTACGCATGTATTCCCTCAGAAAACAGGATCTCTTAAAACAAATGTCTTCATTTTCTCTAACATACGCATAGGGATCACCTTTACTCCACACAAACCCCATGGCCTTCAAAATTCTTCTTAATGATGTTTCGGAGCCCTTGTACAAATAAGTGTCATAATTTGCTTTCATGTGGTCGAAAACCTTTCTTACAGTTACGACTTCTCCTGTGGGAAGAAAAAAGAGAGTTACAAGGGACTCAAAAGAGCTGTATGACAATACATGCACAAAACATTTCTGGGAGCTTATCTGACCTGCGTGCCAATTTCTATAAATAATGTTGCAATAGATTCCTTATGAAGTCACCTTACCTTTATGTAATTTATCATAAATAAACCTTGCTATCGCTTCCTTAGAAAAACTGTCTATGCCGGTCACTGGATGTTCACGCTTCCGGCGTTTACCTGGTGTAGAAAACTCAACTCCCTTCTTGAAATTTCCTATTACTTTTCGGATTAAACCGAAACTACACTGTAAGAATACACACACAGAAATATATTACATACACGTCAACAGGAATACACAAAGGTTAAGTCTACAAACCGTATCGAAGTCGACACAAGACATGGCCTAGGCCTAGGCCTACATGATCAGGTTAGGTTAGGTTCAGAATGAAATACTGCTCCATTTCAACTGATTGTCATTATGCCAGAAACTTATCATAGAAAGAAGATAAAAACGAACACTTACCCCAGTTAATAATACAACTCTTGCCATTAGCTTCGTATCACTACGACTGATACCTTCTTCGTCGTCTTCGTGTTTCAATTGCTCGTAGCAATGTACAAGTATTTCTTGACCTGATGCTTGTAAAGGACGTAACCTTGGTTTCCTTTTCGGAGGAGTTCTTGCAGATTTTTCTTCCTTCTTAGACATCCCAATCCAATTCTGTTCGTATAAGTATGGGACGAAATAGGAACGTAATTAATAAAATGATGTGCTCATCATTTCACACAAACTATGTTATTAAATGCATTATCCGAACATGCCACAATTCTACTTACCTGGTATTAGCCAGATAGATTTACAATCCCACAGAAAAAGAAAATATACTTTAAATATTCTCGCAAATGTATCGCTAGTGACTTTAAAGGCAATGCGGTGGCAACACGCAATTCACGCTAGAACAGATACTGAACGTTGCCAACGTGCAAGATTAACGGTAACGGTAAGACGACGTATCAGCAAGTAGGGTCCCTAAACTGTATGGTTACCGACACTGAAAAAGACCCAACAGCAAGAAAAGACACTATAAATCAATACCTTAATATTACAGGGGAGAAAGGGGTAAGGTTGCACCCTTAGGGTACGTCCTTACACGGGGACGACTATAAATAGATTTGCTTTCTCAGTATGTGTTGAATAGTGTTCACCCCCTTCTCCCACCATTGTAGGAATTTGGATTCCTTTTCCTTTTTGATTCCTGATATATGAATACAGCTTTTTCCATTTCCCTTTGTGGTCATTACCCTCTTGAAGTATGCCGTTCATATAATTCTCTTTTGCTTCCTTTTTCACTCTATTCAGTTCCCTCATTAGCTGTTTTCTAGTTTCTCTATTCTCCCTACCCTCTTTGATTTTCCTATTTACTATTCTACATTTTCTTTTTAATTTTCTTATTTCCCTTGTATAATAAACAGGGTCTGAGGTCATTTTACCCTTCTTAACAGGTACAAATCTCTTCTCTCCTTCCCAAATGATTCCTTTAAATTTAGCCCAAAGTGTATCCACATTAGTCCCTTCACTTATCCAACAACTGAATTGTGATTTAAGGTAAGTCCCAAATTCATCAACTTTAGTTTTTCTGTAAAATTTCTTGTCTTGTGTGACCCTCTTATTAAGCATTTTTGGTACGAGTCCTACATCCATTATTACAGCCTTATGGTCACCTATTCCTTCAATTACCTCAGTTTTATCAACAATTTCCCAAGGTTTAACCAAGAATACATCTAGCAAGTTATTGAGACGAGTCGGTTCTTGTACTACTTGTGTAAATCCTCCCTCCCAAATTAACTTATTTGCCAGTTACTGTTCATGGGCTTCACTTGCAGCTCCATTCCATTCAACTTCAGGCAAGTTTAGATCTCCCCCAATTATTACCCTATCATTATTGTTTTTATGAGTATAATCTATTTTCTCAAATATTTCCATGTCTCTTTCCTCTCTTCCAGGCCTATATGTTCCTATAATTCCCACCTCCTTCATATTATCACAAACTAATTTTATCCCTAATATTTCATGCCTTTCATCTGTAGACCATTCATGTGAACAATTAAGCTTTCTTCACCAGAATAAACACCCCCTCTCCCATTTTATCTCCTCAGTCTCTACGATAGACTGTATACCCTTCTGGAAATACTTCTGTATTACCCACCCCTTCTCTCAACCATGATTCCACTCCTATCACCACATCAGTCTCATAAGATTCCATCAGTGTAGCGAATTTTGGTTGTTTATTTACTACACTCTGACAGTTTACCAAGAGCAATCTCAGACCCCCTTCCTCGCTGTAACTTGACTGTTGTAATTGGGTAACATTTGACTCATGAGTTGAGAACTTCCCTGGAACCCCGATCCTTGTACATAGATCTTGATTTAAGGATCTGAGTTTTCTGGCAAGTTTCCCTGTATATGCCAATTTAGTGGTATGGGTTTTCTTAAGTGCATATTAGTTTGCAAATCTCTGTTGATAATTGTAGCAATTTGTCTACAGAGAGTTGCTTTTCCATTACCATTCAGATGTAACCCATGCCTAGTGACCTAACTCATTGCCTCTTGGTGTTAATCTCTAATAGAGAGGGTGCACTAGATCAATTCAGTTCAAGCTCAAGAAAAAAGCTCCATTGTCCTAACAGTGTCTTTATCATACTTCCATCAAGACCTGGTCTAAAATGGTCTGGACTTCTCATCTTTGTCTCTACAGATCTTTTGGTTTTTTAAATATTTATTTATTCCTGCATGCATTGCCTTTAAGGGTTGTGTTAACATAGTATTACTGTACTTTATTACATTACCACTTATCCTGATCATATTGGTGTAACTATCATAACCTATTTATTCTGTCAGTATATTTATCTTGTTACTTTACTGCATTAATTGTATTGAGGAACTATGATTTCAGATCATGGTGAATGAAAAACTGTTCACTTACTACACTCACCGTCAGAAGCCTCATAATGTAACTCATGTCCATATCTATGGTGGTGTGTCTGTGGCGAAGGTCATCTACAAGTCAAAAATGGTGAGTTCAAATTCTTATATACCAGGTGTATACGCAAGTCTTTTCTGGTTTCACCAGGAAACAGTACGCAGCATATGAATTTGGCACATATGTCAGTTTGTTTGCCTAACATTAACCTACCAACACACACAAGTTGAGTCCGCCAAACACTAGGGTCTGTGTTGTATCATTCATTGATCGTGATGACATTTGTGTCTGAACAAGAGCATTGCTTTGGAAGGTCACCATTTGCTGGTAGAAACATATGGTGAACACACTTCATTTATTGGAACATGGGAGATATGGTTTCGACAATTTAAGCATGATGATTTCAATGTGAAGCATAAAATGAATTTCATTGCAAAGCTTGTATTGTCGTTAGTATACTTTTTTAAAGGTACAGTCAAAGGTTTCACCTTTACAATATTAGAAATTTTTTGTTTAATTAGCAATTAACAAATGTCAGGACATGTTTCGTCCTTCCTGGTGCAGATCATCAGCCGAAATACTTGTAGGATAAGTAAAATAGACAGACAAATACACATTGAAATACGATTGGGGTTACTGAATACGTCAAGTTAAAATGCATGATAAAATTTGGAGAATGCTCTTAAAATTCTGGAGTACAATTGTTTTTTATACTTCGCATGGCTTTACTTCTAAATTGACATTTCGCAAAACAAATGAGCATCGCCTTACCTCTGTTGCCAGTGCACCACAGCAGCGAGAACAGCTGATGCAATACGACAGCGGTAAACAGCCCTCGTAAAATGTAATCCCATACTCAGAAAGGCTAATGAATCTGGATTGAAAACAAATTCAGAAAACAACACTTTCTAGCAACATCCGAGGATATATAAAGTGTAAAAATTATGAGGAAATAACACATCACTCACTGCTAATGGCTAGCACAGGGAGGAGGGAACGCTCCACTGATCTCTCGGAGTCACTTGTCTTACTGAGACGTGCTAAATACGCACAAAGTATACTAACCAATACACGGACGTAAATAAAACTACAGCTATATTCTTATACACTGAACTATTAAACCTGTGTTGTACTAACTTATGCTATGCTAAACTGTAAATTACACTATACTGTACCGTACCTGCCAATCCTTCCGTTTTACCCAGAAACTTTCCATTTTTCAACTCTTCCTCCGGTTTGCCGATTTATTTTTAATTCTTCCTATTTTTGACTAATATAACATTCAGTACGGTAAATACTCTTCCCTTAGTTTAAATTCTTATGCGCTTGTGTAATTTATGCAACCTCATTTTCAAGTGTGTTTATTTGATTGCCGCCTCTGTGGTGTAGTGGTTAGTGTGATTAGCTGCCACCCCCGGAGGTCCGGATTTGATTCCTGGCTCTGCCACAAAATTTGGAAAGTGGTATGAGGGCTGGAACGGGGTTCACTCAGCCTTGGAAGGTCAACTGAGTAGAGATGGTTTCAATTCCCACCTCAGCCATCCTGAAAGTGGCTTTCCGTGATTTCCCACTTCTCCTCCAGGCAAATGCCGGGATGGTATGTAACTTAAGGCCACGGCCAGTTCCTTCTCTCTTCCTTGTCTATCCCTTCCAGTCTTCCCATCCCCCCGCAAGGCCCCTGTTCAGCATAGCAGGCGAGGTACTGGTTATCCTCCCCAGTTTTATCCTCTGACCCAGAGTCTGAAGCTCCAGGATACTGCCCCTGAGGCGGTAGAGGTTGGATCCCTCGGTGAGTCTGAGGGAAAAACCAACCCTGGAGGGTAAGCAGATTAAGAAAGAAAGTTCATTTGATTATTTGGCAAGTGTACCGTGTTTTCTGCTCGCCACAGCAGTGTGTGCGCTTTACAGCTGGGAATTCGGGACGGCGATCGTCCTATAAGCAAGAGAGGCAAGTAGTAAGGCGCAATTCCCTGCCACTTCTGAGAAATTAATTAATGAAAAATTGCCGTACGCAATGTGCAAGCTATGTTTGCGAAAAAGACAATGAGCTCATGGCGTAGCGGCAAGCGCTCCGCTTCGTAAGCATTGGCCAGATGTAAGGCTTTTTAGGCGTTTGCTCTATTAACCAGCGTTTCGTCTTAGGTCTGACACTAGACTGATCAGAGTGGGATGTGTCAGACCCTACCCACTGATGCTGGGGTGTATTCAGGTGAACTTATCAGAAGCCCATTATAAGAGGCACAGTCTGATAACTGCATATGGGAGATAAATCTCCACAATGGAATTATTGCCTTCCTAGCAATTCCGAATGGAATTGATCTCAATTTGTGATAGATGTGAAATAACTTAATTGAAAAAAATCGTCCATCGGCGGGTTTCGATCAAGCGATCCCAAGCTTACGAAGCAGAGCCCTTGCCGCTGTGCCACAAGCTCATTGTCTTGTTGGAAACATGGTTTTCACATAAGCGCACTGCAATTGTTTCTTTCTTTTCTTACTTTCTTAATCTGTTTACCCTCCAGGGTTGGTTATTCCCTCGGAATCAGCGAGGGATCCCACCTCTACCGCCTCAAGGACAGTGTCCTGGAGCTTAAAACTTTGGGTCGGGGACACAACTGTGGAGGAGGACCAGTACCTCGCCCAGGCTGCCTCACCTGCTATGCTGAACAGGGACCTTGTAGGGGAATGTGAAGATTTGAATGGATAGACGAGGAGGGAAGGAAGCGGGAGTGGACGTAAGTTAGGTACCGTCCAGCCATTTGCCTGGAAGATAGGTGGAAAACCACGGAAAACCACTTAGAGTTTGGCTGAGGTGGGAATCGAACCCCCTCTACTCAGTTGACCTCTCGAGGCTGAGTGGACGCCGTTCCAGCCCTCATACCACTTTTCAAATTTTGTGGCAGAGCCGGGAATCGGACCCGGCCTCCGGGGGTGGCAGCTAATCGCTCTAACTACTACACTACAGAGGCAAACACTGCAATTTTTCATTAATTAATTTCTCGGAAACGGCTGAGAATCGCGGCTTACTACTTGCACCCGTTATACTCCTGGTCATGCCCTTCACGTGTACCAAAGGTGGATCGAATCGGTCACCCATTCGCCATAGCCTCGCTTTGTTAGTTTGTTGTTGTGTGGTTCGCGTGCTGTTAACATCATTTCTGTGCGTATTTTCGTTGGAGTTGTAGGCCACGTGTTTTTTTTTTGCGGTTCTATGCTTTTCCTCCTGTCGAAGTCGTGTGTTAATAATGTATAAGACATATTGATCTGTTTTGTGTGGTAGTTTCGTGTATTTCACCGGGCGAGTTGGCCGCGCGCGTAGAGGCGCGTGGCTGTGAGCTTGCATCCGGGAGATAATAGGTTCGACCCACTATCGGCAGCCCTGAAGATGGTTTTCCGTGGTTTCCCATTTTCACACCAGGCAAATGCTGGGTCTGTACCTTAATTAAGGCCACGGCCGCTTCCTTCCAACTCCTAGGCCTTTCCTATACCATCGTCGCCATAAGACCTATCTGTGTCGGTGCGACGTAAAGCCCCTAGCAAAAAATTTTTTTTTTTGTGTATTTCAGTATATTTGTGTTCATTTTTTGTTCATAATTTTGATGACTTGATTGTTTTTCAGAGAGTTGTGTTAATGACAGATTCCTGTATTTTCTCGTTACATTATGGGCACAAAATATAACAAACATTATCTCCAAGTGTTCAGACATACCTACAAAATTGAATTTCCATTCATTTTACAGTCTGATAAAGGACACTATTTTGCATTTTGTTCCGTGTTTGTGACATTTTCTTGTTATGTTTTCTTATTTGAAGATTTAAATTTAATGGTCAATCCGCATTGTAACTATGGATATGTATGCTTTTTATCTTGTTTTTTTTACCGAGACCGTGGCGCAATATAATGATGAAATACCGTCATTAAATAATCTTCCTATTTTTGATTTCTGAAAGTTGGCAGGTATGATGTACTATACGAGAAAGATAAAGACTAATATGAAAAAGACAAATTACTAAAGAAAAATGCAAAAGATCGCGAACTGTATCGAATACCATGCACACTGAGCAAGATACGTTAATCACGTCGTGAATGTAAATTTAGAATCGGCAACTTGGTTTCGGGATAGCACTCTGCCGATGTAAGTCGATATGAATGACAGCTTGGGATTGGTTGGACGTCTATGTTTCAGTGTGTAACCATCAGACAGAGCCAGAATCGGTTGAAACATAAATTTAGAAGTAAAGCCGCGTGGAGTATAGTTCTGTTGAAATGGAGATAAAATTGTTTAACATACCTAATAGTTCCAATAGAGTACGATGATCGAGCTCTTCTTGTTGGCGTGATGTGTTGTTGATAATTCTTGGTTAGTTTATGAGGCAGGCAGAATGTTTGATTGTAACCTCTCTTGGGCAGACAAGGACAAATATTCAACCATGACACAAGATGTTAATAATGTACGAAACATGTACCACTTTTAACCAATAAGTTGCCTTAAGCAACTAATGTATCGACAAGGTGGAAAATAAAAAAATACTTAGTTGTGAATCAGCAGGCTTGTTAAAATCTTCGACAAGTTTCACACCAGAGGTAAAGGTCCATTTAGAAATGTCAATGTGTACAATAGTCATATGATTAGTAACTTGTGGTAGAACAGAACATGTTATTTTAGTTTGGTAGCTACCCTGTATGGAGCTTAATTCCACTTAATTTCAATTGAACAGTTTCGGTGACTCTTGATGTTACATTCTTAATACCTTTTACTAGTATTTAATTCCTTGGCTGACGATGAGTTAAACCTAACCTTCTAAGTAGGCCTTCTATGACGAAACTAGATTGTGAAGAAACCAACATGATTGTTGTCTTTGGCTTTCACCTTAACTGTTCCTAACAGTACACACAGTATGATATGAACCCCTTGTATTATTGTTCACTTGGATTCAAACTGCGATGTGCCACTTGCCCCACTGGATCTGCATTGTTTAATCGTGTGATCATTACCAAGACGTCCGACTCGTTGGCTGAATGGTCAACATACTGGCCTTCGGTTCAGAGGGTCCCGGGTTTGATACCCGGCCGGGTCGGTGATTTTAATCTTCATTGGTTAATTCCAATGGCCCGGGGGCTGGGTGTTTGTGCTGTTTCCAACATCCCTGCAACTCACACACCACACATAACACTATCCTCCACCACAATAACACGCAGTTACCTACACATGGCAGATGCCGCCCACCCTCGTCGGAGGGTCTGCCTTACAAGGGCTGCACTCGGCTAGAAGTAGCCACACGAAATTATTATTACCAAGACAATTTATACATAAGATATGGTCTTAAACATTTCATACTTGGCAACAGTCTGTGAATCTTTAAATTCTCGACACTGGTGGACAGCGTGGGAATTATTACATATAGCACATCAATTTTTGACACTAAACTGGCTCTTAGTAAGACTTACCCTGTTGTTGTTATATTTCGGGTCGTTTGCTCTGATCTTTCCTTGTAAGCTTTCTAAAGCAAGTCCTTCCTTATTATATTTTGCTGTCCAGCCTTGCACTAAAACATACACTGCTCAAAAATATTAGAGGGACTACTTTTTAAACACCTGCGTTACTTTTTCAGGAATGGTTTGGTTGGAGTGCAACAGGCATTTTTTATAGAAAATAAAGCCTGTACTTAACTGAAATGTACATATCCTGTTCACTTATCACACATGGTAGTGCTGCGACCAGAAATTCAACACAATGTCTTTAAAAAAAAAGTGGAAAGTCCTTCAATTAATTCACATAGAGCACAAAAAGAAACATTTCTCTTTCAATACCTGGAAGGCCCTCGATGTGCCTCACATCTTCAAGGCATGCTCCTGACAAGTCTGCGAACAGTTTCTTGTGGAATTTTGTCCCACTCCTCAATAAGCACCTCTGCAAGTTGTCTGAGGTGCTACAGGAAAGGGCTCAAAGTTGTCTGTCCAGCATGTCCCATAAATGCTCATTGGGATTGAGGTCAGGATCAGAGCAGGCCAGTCTAATGTTCAAATCGCAAAGTCCTGTAGAGTTTCCATGGTAGCTGCTGCTGAATGCGCTCTTGCATTGTCGTGTTGCAGGATAAACTGGGGACCCATTACAACTGCAATGGGCATAACATGATCCAGTACAATCTTGTTGATGTATGAGGGGGGGATCAAATATAAACAGGATTTTATTTTTTTATGCAAATTCATTTATTGAAAAACACAAGGCAATTACAGTTCATTTTTCCACATAGGTTCCTGCTTTGGAAATCATTTTTCCCAGTGCATGGGTAGCTTTTTGATGCCCTCTCATCATAAAAAGAAAAGCCAGTTACGCCCGAAGTCCTCTACATTCCCGTCATCTTCAAATCGTTGCTCTCCTAGAGCTTCTTTAAGCGGTCTAAACAAATAGAAATTGCAGGGTGATAAGTCTAGGCTCTAAGGAGGATGATCAAGTCCAGTGCATTTCCTGTAGCTTGGAGACAGAGCCGTAGTATGGGGCTACGCATTGTCGTGGAGTAGGATGACCTGTTGAATAAGTTGGTCTCGTTTCCGGCAGCGATATGCAACCCTCGTCTTGTTCAAAAGCTCACAGTAGTAAGCAGCATTGATTGTGCGTCGCTGATGCAAAAAATCAATCAGCAAAATGCCTTGCCATTCGAAAAAACGGTTGCAAGAACTTTGCCAGCTGACAGTCGAGTCTTAGCTTTCACTGGTGCTGCCTCTCCTTTCCTCCGCCAATCCTTACTGGCTTCATTGGATTTGGGAGTGTAGTGGTGGACCCATGTTTCGTCGCAGGTGATAATCCGAATGAAAAATGCATCACCTTCTTCTGCAAACCTTACTGTAAGCCTCTGACAGACCTCCGAACGTCTCAACTTTAGATTTTTGGTCAAAAGGCGAGGGACCCATCTGCAACACACTTTCCGGAACTATAGGTCATTGGTGATGATTGTTTGACGGCTCCCATAACCGATTCCAACTTGTTCTGCAATTTCTGATACTCTTGCCCATCCATCATCGTCAATAATGCCTTTATCAAAATCTATAAGTTTCATGTCACTATTGATTTTGATATTCACAAATATGAAGTTTTGAAGCTTCCACCTAATCAATACTTTATTTGTGTATTGTTATTTTACAGTACCGGTTTCGACCTTGTGAAGGTCATCTTCATCTGACTAACATAACATGTAATTAAAACATCAGTGATACAATAAGAATGTCACATAGTGCACCTGTCCAGGGTTCCAGTGCATGACACTTTATATTAATTGGCTTATGAAGTGGCTGAAAACATTTGACTAGACCCTCAGACATTCCCTGGAATCGATGACCATCACCCCTACTTGAGTCTTTCCTCGGCTTGCTCAAGAGCTTGGGTACGTGGTATGTCCGGAAAAGGGCTCAAACTATTTAATTCTAAGTAGGGGGAAAGAGTCTTGGACATCACAGGAATACGAATATATCAAATAAGAAGGGAGATAATATCTTTTTGCAAAAACATTTTTTTTTATTATCTAAGGAAACACTTGTATAGGACGCCACACAAAGATACGCCGGGATATTTACATATGCCATAACATAAATTCCTAAATTAGGTTTAAGTTTTGAATGTCTGTTTCCGTCCTTTCCAGATTAGCATTTAACACTTCATAACCTTCAAACATTATTGAAAATATATCGAAAGGGCGTCCCCTTCCAGAACCATTTAACACACGAAGACCTTATCAGCTAACACATTAAAACATTTTATACATATTTCACCAAGACATATCTCCCTTATGACATGAATCATTTCATTCAATTTTACCCTTCAATTTATATATCATGTTAGCTGAGGTTCACTACGAAGTTTCTCGAGTGCACTTAAACCACATGACAGCTATGTCACATTCTCTACGTTAATAACCTCCTCTAATTTATCATACGGAGTATTGACTCCTCACAACACCTGCTCATAGGGATTACCTATACACTAATATGACACACGACCTTTCGAATTCAATGGTGTCCTTAAAATAACAGGCATACCAATCGACAACCAATAGATTACACCATAAAACATAGAACACACTCACTGGAAGAAATAACACAACACCATGCCTTGCTTCTCCATGCCCCCCTCCCCCCAAAAAAAAGGAAGGATCTTGGCACGGTCCATCTCAGTTGCACAGATGGACAACAGTCTCCGCCGGAATCTGGGGTCTCGAACCCCAGACTCCCACATGTGAGGTGTGAAAACCTGAAAGCCCTATAATGGTTTTTATTTTTAATTAAAAAAAATAACAAAGGTGGGAGGGTTTCATTCATTTGTCAAACCTGAGATATGTACGACGAAGTCAAAAAGGAAGGATCTTGGCACGGTCCATCTCAGTTGCACAGATGGACAACAGTCTCCGCCAGAATCTGGGGTCTCGAACCCCGGACTCCCACATGTGAGGTGTAAAAACCTGAAAGCCCTATAATGGTTTTTATTTTTAATCAAAAAAAAAATAACAAAGGTGGGAGGGTTTCATTCATTTGTCAAACCTGAGATATGTACGACGAAGTCAATTTCTTGATTTATGCATGTCTTCGTTCTACTACGGAAAGAAAGAATGAACTGAATGCATCCCCTTACAGAGTGGCCAGCAAACTTCGTTCGCGCCCCACTGGGTCATAAAACTGTCAGACGGGTCGGCCCGCCGTTCCCTTCTTTTTCTTTTCCCTTCCCTGCAAAGCAAAGCTTCACTTTACTTGCTACTTTAAATTAACGCTATCAGCATAACATCACACATATGGCCTCAATCATCTTATTCACAAGACGGCATTATCCATCGTCCCAAATATACATTCAACAGGGGAACTTACATATTAAATCACCACTGGATATTCAAATTTACCGGCCTACCAATCAAATATTGTCTTCTCAATCCTCATATCCCGAAGACATGCATATTTAAAGAGAGGACTCTAACCTTCAGGATAAAGAAATTTCTTTATAATCGCGATCTATGTCATTGTGTTACACCCCACACTTGGCTCTTTGTTGTCTTGGAGTACGCAGCCTTAAATCTATACAGGAGGAATTTCTACCATTTTTGGTGACGTGCCATCCAGAATAACTAATCGGGAATTCTTGTGATGAATCATAGCATTTAAACTTAGCCTTGGATGATCAGATCATATTACGAAACTTTATTCCCTTTCATTTACATCACGTCACCTGTAAATTATACTAGGGTCTTATTTACTACCATGCACTATATCCCCTAATTAATGAAATGAGTGGTTCAAGCCACGAAGAAAATCTCACAGAAAAATCTTACAAAACTATAATCCCCTGAAACTTGTGTTATACTCAAATAATATTCAAAGTATTTACATGCAAGCCATTTATCTATATGAATGTGACTGTCATGCCAAAGAAGTTCAAATGTACTCAACACTCAGGTATCTGTAATCAGCTTTCCTCCGGGGGCACAACCATCAGCTTAGGCTATCATCGGGGCGTCTTCATTTGCGAAAGCTTCCAGAGTCGTACTATGTCAGTTTGCCTGCATGCTGGTTGAATCCTCGGCTGGTGTCAGAAGGTCCAGAGTATCCCTGATGCGGTGGAGTGACTACAGTGGACCGCTAACCAGCTCTCTTCAAACCTGAAGTTCTCGGAGGTCAAATATGCAAATGAGGAAGAGCGAATTTGTTATAAATGCACTAATTGTGTCATGCACTATAACTTTGATATGACTAAGGATACTCATAAATTTAAGCACCTTAGCCCCATATCGGAGTTTGTCCTGCAGCCAATATCGATGCCCTCATTTGCATACACTAGTTCTCCACAATTTGTTCGATCTCGGAGTAGCACACACAGACCGGCCGCACTCACAGGATATGAATATTAGGTCTTTATATATTTTTTTATCGGTCATCAATTGACCCGCTCCACTTCACTAATCATCAGTACAATGTACAACACACTGCATTAGAGAGAATACGGAGAACGCTGCCCGGTCTACAAAATGATGTCTTGATAAACCGCTCACTGTTAGCGTTGGTTCAGGTAGTACTGTAACACTGTGATCGAACTATCTCTTTATTGGATTACTTCCTTCATTTAACATCGTTTATATATATCACGTATAATGCGACACAGTCCACTATATTCACTTAGATCAGTTTCATAACTGTGCACATAATAATTTACTTCAACCGATCACCTCTTTTTACCATCCCGCGCATCTCTGACACATAATCACAGTAAAATTCCTTTCACATCCAGATCCTAGCAAACTGCATTAAGGAATTAATAAATATTTAGCACGCAGCGCACCATCACTCACTGAGTGATGTCATTTACCAATACATAACACTGTTCTATAAGGAATCTTCACACTGTAAAATACTGAATATTAAACTGACTGTTCACTAACGAATAGGTCTGCTGATTAGACGGAATGCACTGGATGTACTGGAATACACTGGCTTCTTGCCTCTTGCCTGTATAGTGGAAAGCCTTATTTTCTGGAGGGGGAGCGTGTCCACGCCCCCTTGTCAAACATCGCTCCACTGGCAGGTATATTTACACTTTGAATTTAATATCAAATTAAAGCCTGTACATCCCACTTTCCACTGATCAATTTTCGTTTCGAATCCTTCACGGGTTTGCCTGTAATTATCAAAGTGTCAGTATCAATTCCCAGTAAGTGGAGCCTGACTCCGGGGATTTTTTAGTTTTCCTGGTTCTGTCAGAGCCGGGCATCTGGTTTTACTCGCTTCAAGATATTCACTACCTGCGCACTTCCCATTATTCTTATTATGTAGAATAGTTCTCTGCATGATAAATCCGCATAAAATCTCGTCATTCATCGAAGCTATAACTTGAAATTATCTATCAAGTATTTCCGAGTTATTAATGTTAATACCCTCGAAACAGTTGACAGCTACACATTGGTGCCACTAGATATTTAGGGGAATACATGGGGTGATATCGTCTCGTATGTTCAGACGACTTCTTTGAGGCTGCTTCGTGACCTCACTTCTCAGTCATGTGACATCTTGCTTGCTCCAGCTCTCCCGCTCAGAGAAAGAACGAACTCCACTTATGGGCGCTTGTACTCCCTGTTTTCTCAATTGCGCGCAATGAGAGGAGGGGCGCGCGACTCTACGGGGAGCGGCTCGAGTCCCGGAACCGTCAAGAATATCCTCGTTTGGCGGCTATTTAACGTAGAACTGCGCGGAAAATGGCATATTCTCTATACAGGATGTCTCTATATACCTATGACGAAGTCATGAACGGTCACATCAGTATAGGTAAAAACATTGTCAATTTGCAATATTCTTCGTCCTAGCTTAAGCAATCGTCTACGTTAAATGACATGAGAATTAAACCTTAATATTACTATTATGTACTTGAATGATATGTGTTTAAAATACAATCTTCTTAAATTATGGACGTTCACTGTTCCGCATTAAAACTTACAGCTAAATTGAATACAACATTTTTGAGGCATAAATGAATTCATGCGGCATATTGTACTTATATGACTATGTTATATCATGTGATCAGCCGTATTGTCTACTGACGGTATAATGGTGTAAATTTCTTGAAGTAATGTTAACACTTATGTTGAAGTCAAGGTTGTTGTCTGGTATTTGATGATGTGGAGCTTCATCAGTCTACATTTGAATGCTTACAGTCCAGTTAAAAAATTTATAATTTTAACAGAAAGCATACTTAGTAGAAATTTGTGTAGAATTATTACGACATGCTTCCCTTGGTCTTTCTATTTTTGTAAAAATGTCATTACGTGTTGCTTGATTTTGACATATCATATGTTATATGACTAGTGTGAAAGCTCCTTCTTCACTTTGCATTGTTGGATATGTTTAGTATCTGTAAAAATAGAAAGAAAAGTGTAAGAAATTTGCGCCTGCCAAGTTGGAATGTTTATTCATTGTGGAATAGGTGTACGTGTACTTACTGCTGTTGTTGACTGTTAGTATGTGCTACTCGGGAGCACGTCGTGCACTGTTTCGTGTGTGTCTGAAGTTGCAGCTTATGGTTGTGCAGGGGAAGGTTGGAGGGGTAGGAGGAGTGGAGCGGGGCGTGTCTTCTGTCGGTAGACAACACAGCTGATCACATGATATAACATAGTCATATAAGTACAATATGCCACATGAATTCATTTCTGCCTCAAAAATGTTGTATTCAGTTTACCTATAAGTTTTAAGGCGCAACAGTGAACGTCCATAATTTAAGAAGATTGTATTTTAAACACATATCATTCAAGTACGTAATAGTAATGTTAAGGTTTAATTCTCATATTATTTAACGTAGACGATTGCTTAAGCTAGGACGAAGAATATTGCAAATTGACAATGTTTTTACTTATACTATGTGACATTCTTATTGTATCACTGATGTTTTAATTACATGTTTTGTTAGTGAGTTGAAGATGACCTTCACAAGGTTGAAACCGGTACTGAAAAATAACGATACATAAATAAAATATTGATTAGGTGGAAGCTTCAAAACTTCATATTTGTGAATAATGTCTTTAACCGCACAAATGTTTTCACCTGTAATGCTGGTCTGAGGACTGTGATTGTGTTGCTGATTTTCCACATGTTCTCGTCCTTCCTGGAACATTTTATGCCAGGCAAACACACGTGTCCTTGACGATGTTTGATCACCGAACTGTGCAATCAATCTCTGGCAAATTTCTGCCGCTGTAACACCTTCACGATCAAGAAACTTTATAATTCTGCGTTGTGCAGTGGAGGGGTGCACCTGTTGCACCAACATGGTGAGTGTTACAACACGCTCTCGCTACTCCTAACGGTCCTGCCTAAACTTGGCAGACCACGAACCTGCTACGCAGGTGTAGCAGGGGGAGAGGTGATACTCCCATGTGGCGCGTCCCAGGTGGCGGATAGGGGGATCCTAACCGGCTTGCCGGCGGACTTGAGGGAAATAAAATACCTCTCGCGGATCAAACACACTACCCCCTGCACGTGGGGGACACACATGTAGAATACACCCGCGGTATCCCCTGCCTGTCGTAAGAGGCGACTACAAGGGGCGACCAAGGAATGATTAAATTAGAACCATGAAACTACTCTTGATTTGTACGGTCCCTTGGTCAGTAATACTCTAATTAACTACCTTCTTTTTGAGTCTGATCCACTGTTTTTTTGTTTGTTTGTTTTTGTAGGGTTCATGTCCATCCATTCATTCTTCATGACTTTTTTTAAATTTCGGTCAGTGGATGAATTTGAATTTTATTTCATTTTGTACCATTAGGGGCCGATGACCTCGATGTTAGGCCCCTTTAAACAACAAGCATCATCATCATCATCATCATAAACTTGGCAGAAGCGCGGGGCCAGTCCTACCAACTGTTGATGTTCCAGAACAAAAATCCTGTTCATATTTGATTGACCTTCGTACCTCTGAGCATTAAGTCGGCCTCTGATTGTCTGAAGGTATGAGTTTCATGGAATAATTTCCAAATCCTCCCAACAACAGAGGAAGTCACATTAAGCTCTATAGACACTTCATGCAGTAATCTCAACTGCCCGAACATGTTTTGCCTCATTTCAAAGAGTATAGAGACGTACACTCACTAGGGTTGGGCACTATGTCCCTGTTTCGGTACAAGGTGCCGGTGCACAGTTATGTTCCGTTGTTCCAGAACACCGAGTGTCAATTGTTCCGAAACATTCTCAAGCGAGCCGGAGACACTGACTCGCTGTCCCTTCAGAAGCGCCACTATGCACTGCCCTTCGCCTACTAGCTGAACTGTGCAGCGGGCGCACGGGACGCGGGACTGTACCATCACAGTGTAAAGAGAACTTCGAGAGGCAACATTACAGGCTCGCGGGAACTGGGAGTGTGCCTGTACGGAACGTGCTGTGTGGTGTGTGCCTGTGTGTAGTTATGGCCATGGTCCAGCATAAAGCTGCAGGGAACGTGAACGAACAGTCGGAACACTGAAATTCGCACCCAATAATCACGTTAAAGGCTGCTGTTAGGTTAAGATTTTTCCGGTCAATATAAAATACACATAACACGGTTACAATGGCAGTGTAGGTGTTTAAAAGTAACCAATTCAAGAATATTTTCACCAGTTGAATGTATTGGCCTGTATTCTGAGTAATTAGTGAGTAATTAATATCTCGAAAATTTCCCTCAACACTTTCTCGGGGATTGACGTTAAACATTAATTTGGACTTTAAGGAAACTTCTAAGCCCAAGAAAAATATGGGTCGTCGCTTTGGAATTAAAAATATAACTGGATGAATACATTGTTGTACTTTCTTGCTGTTAGGCCGGGCGCACATTGAGAAGCAGTTGACCGCAGAGCAGGGAAGAGCAGAGCAGAACAGCACGAAGCTTACGAAATTGCGAAGTGGACGTGAGCGCACATTGCCACGCAGGGTCTCGTCGGTTTTCAGAAATAACATGTTTTCTTTAGACTCTGTGATACTGGGGCATCCAGTATAAAGAGGCTCTTTTTTCTTTTTCTTCAAGCATTCGCGATTTTTGTCATTTTGTTAGTCATCTGCACAATTTCCCTTGTGCTGATGGCAACGCGGTTATTCAGCTTAAGACAATCGCAATAAAAACAAACACCTTCGCCAGTTTACAAGACTGAACAATATTTCTATGTTACTGATGTTCGGCGTTCATATGGACTAAGCAAAGAATTTAATTCATGATTATTTTTTATATTTTTTACGTCGCACCGACACAGATAGGTCTTATGGCAACGATGGAATAGGAAAGGGCTAGGAATGGGAAGGAAGCGACCGAGGCCTTAATTAAGGTACAGCCCCCCCCAGCATTAGCCTGGTGTGAAAATGGGAAACCACGGAAAACCATCTTCAGGGCTGCCGACAGTGGGGTTCGAACCCACTATCTCCCGAATGCAAACTCATAGCAAGGCGATCCTAACCGCACGACCAACTTGCATGGTAAATTCATTAATAGGATCACAGTGGGGGAGAGGGAAAAATATGTATTTACAAATGTACTGCTAGATTTTCATCTAGTTGTCACAAGACACAAGATACTAAAATCAATCAACATTGACAATCTGTTGTGAACGCGTTTGCATTTATATTTGACAAGACATGATAAATGATTTTCCGTATTTATCTCTTCACATAAATGTGATGATGGATGACGGCGACGGAGTCGGCGATGATGCTCTCCATAATCAGCATTAGATCTTTGTCTTAAATTCTATATGTTGCGAGAACTTGGGTCATGGATTGTTTCATAGATATATGAGGATTACATTCTTTTGTTTGCTGTTTGTTTAACATCGCACGTAACATATCGAAGGTTTTCGGCGACGGAAGAAGGGTGGAAGATTGGGAAGGTAGCGGGCGTGGCCTTAATTAAGGTACAGCCCCAGCATTTGCCTAGTGTGAAAATAGGAAACCACGGAAAACCATCTTCAGGGCTGCCGACAGTGGGGTTCGAACCCACTATCTCCCGAATGCAAACTCACAGATGCGCGACCCTAACCGCACGGCCACTTGCTTGGTGGATTACATTTTAGGCCTTTCTCTAAACTACCTTGTCACGCAGCGTGAATAAAATGATTTATAGCCTAGACTGTAGTGCCTTATTCCCCGAATTTACATACCAATTTTCATTAAATTCTGTTCAGCCATTTACTCACGAACATACATACATACATACATACATACATACATACATACATACATACATACATACATACATACATACATACATACATACATACGTACATATATACGTACATACTGCATTGCAGTCCACATGATTCACATAGTATGTACGAGTACAAAACATGGTGATACTGAATGGCTGTGGTAATTTTCTCCTCCATTTCTTAACTAACTGCGTGACACGTGCGCAGGAAACTGTGTTTCGAAGACATCGCGTGGTAGGCGGAAGTACGTGCAGAACCGGCCTGCCCTGTCTGTCAACTTGCGATGGTGCAATGATTTGTGTGGATTACAAAAATCTACTCTGCGCTGCACTGCTTTAGCTGCTTCGCCTGCGTCCCAATGTGCGCCCCGCCCCGCCTTATGCTCTCTGCACTTCGAATTCCTTCCCTCTCAACTTCCATTTACTTTCTTCAATATCTCGAAAATTTCCCTCAACACTTTCTCGGGGATTGATGTTAAAAATTAATTTGGTCTTTAAGGAAACTTTTAAGTCCAAGAAAAATACGGGTCATCGCTTTAGAATTAAAGATATAACTGGATGAAAAATGTTGACACTCCAACGCAGGGCGGCACACAGCCGGTATCGACAGGCAGACACAGCCAAAGCCAACTAATCTATCTAGTGCGGCCTTGGCACAGCACGTTCGGTTCAGGCACATCCAGCTGAAGCGGAGCATGTCCTGTTGCCTCTCGAAGTTCTCTCTAGGACGCAGTTACAGTCCTGTGTCCCGTGTCTCGGCACTCTGTACCGAAACACTCCGCCTCAAGTTCCTAATGTTGCGGAACAAGTGAATGTTCCGGTCTGCCCAACCCCAACCCTAACACTCACGAGGTGACAGAATGAGACGTTGACTACTGCCACAAAGCCATGTGGGGGATTCCTCTCATTCTTAAAACATGCCAGAAGAATAAGAGCAACACTATCTATCTTAATCATGGACTACTTACCTGGCACACACGATTAAATTCTTGTACTTCTAAATTTTTTTGAGCAGTGTATATGATAGTAGCATCCCAGCTATCTGTATCCTGCTTCATAGATTTTTGTACCTTTAAATTACTTTTTGTAACATATACTAATTGTCTTATGCTCTCATTTAACATGGAGGTAGTTTCATTATATTGTCAATGTGTGTCATTCTTGTATCTCTACCGGGCGAGTTGGTCGTGCGTATAGAGGCGCGCGGCTGTGAGCTTGCATCCGGGAGATAGTAGGTTCGAATCCCACTATCGGCAGCCCTGAAGATGGTTTTCCGTGGTTTCCCATTTTCACACCAGGCAAATGCTGGGGCTGTACCTTAATTAAGGCCACGGCCGCTTCCTTCCAACTCCTAGGACTTTCCTATCCCATCATCGCCATAAGACCTATCTGTGTCGGTGCGACGTAAAGCCCCTAGCAATAATAATAATCTTGTATCTCTGAACCAACAATTCCCAAGCTATATCAAAGCCTTCTTCACTTAATTGAATGTGTTGAATAACTCTCTTGTCTCCCATAATAGCACCTTATAAATAATGGAGCTTTTGAATATCAGGAATATTTATATCATTACCAATAAGAGACATAAATGTTTTTTTAAATGTGACCCATTTTTGAAACTGGCCAGTAAAATTAGGAATAGAAAGTTGTGGTAGCTTAACATTTATTGATGGATCCGAACTACTGTGCTGGTTACATTAGGCTTTCTTCATTGAAGAGTAAAACAAGGTAATGGCGTTGCAATACCCATCTGCCATTTGACCTCATTCAGTTTCATCAGTAAGATCTTGAACTGTTTCCAATTCATCTTGAATTTCATAATATTTCACCCGTTGCACTTCTAGCAAACTTAATCTAACTGCTAATTGAGCAGGTAGGGGGTTATCGCAACTAGAAATGAAATTTTCTACTGTGGAAAATGCAGATTTTGTAGCTGTCCAAAGTCGAACCTTCAGCAGTGTTGAATTTCAAATGAATGGGTTTAATTGGGGACTGATCATTTTAGGATATATTTTAGTAAGGAAACGGCCTGTTTTACCTTACTGAAGTTTGTTTTGTACTGGAATTGTTGCTGCTCTTGCCTTCCCTATTCAGTATTATGACACATAGGTTAGTCACACGAGTATAATTTCCTGCATCCTTGTTCATACATCACAGTCACTAATGTATAATTACTTAACACCGTGTTATTCACTGCCCAAACTTCAGCGCACCGTGGAACATTCGCACTTCATCAAGATTTATTTCCAGCCACATTACATTGAACGTGATTACATATGGTTAACATTTCGACGTCATATTTTTTATGATTATTTCATGAAAACTTGTATGTTTAGTGCCACTGTCATGATGTATTACCATCTTTACATTATGATTCATTGCTCTGGTGAACTGTTTTCATTATATTTGAGTCAGACATGTAACCACCTGCCTGACAGCCATTTTTAGGATTATGTTTCACCGAAGATGATGCACTACAGGGAAGGAGGAGGATACTGTATTTTACTGAATTTCAGTGTGTTTCCATTATTTCATTCAACAAGCCTCTTTTATGGGCAGAAATGCTCAGAAAAAAAAAAAAAAAAAAAAAACATACAAATTTAGCTCTAATAGAAAAACTTGAAAAGGGTGCATCCTTCGTTATTATTTGTGGAGTGCACATATTCACATTACAATGTCTCCAACATTAGAGCGAACTGTTAACATTTGTGCTAAAATGTAATGTGTGGAAAAAGAAAACAAACTGTAGCGAAGCTTACAGAACAAACACAAGATAATGCTGGTTTATACTGTACATCTACATAGAGCTGTCATGAGAGTGGGGTGAGCAGGCCAATATGTTATGTATCATTTAGAAAAGAACTTTTTAAAAATTTAAATCAAGAGGGCATCCTTACCTTATTATTTTTAAAGAACCAAGTGTGATCTTAACCATAAAATTCATTTGACAGATTTAATTGAATATCAAGTAACATTAACAATACGACACATTTACATGCTTTTACCAGTACTGATGTCATTTAATTATGCTTTATGTGTATGGTTTAAAATTGATAATGCATTCTTGTTATTATATTTCATTTTTGTTTAATTATTTTATTTATTGTTATATCGATCCAGCCAGCTATGGGCTATGGCTACACAAGCTACCTACCCTTTTTCTTCCAGTGGCTTATTCTTATTTCTTTACATTGTAGTCGAAGATTCTTCAGTCTCAGTCTGATGCTCTTCCACCGAGATGTTGCGCGATTTAGCAAGACGTGTCTGGATTCTCCCTTAAATCCATAACTTTCTTCCTGAAGATGGCTCTGTCTTGAAATTGTTTGGGGTTTATGCCTCCTTCCTTTAGATATTCATGCACTTCTTTAAGCCAATGGGGATGGGTATTCTATACAGCCATCTACTGTATATGGGTTTCTCTTTAGGTGTCTTCTTTCTGATAGTGGTGGTATGCTCCCATGCAATACCCTATTGGATCTCATATGTAATGTAAAAGCCTGATACTTTGGCCAGTGTGTCTGCAGTGTCGAGGCATTCTGGTTTGACTCTGGACCTAGGCACAGTTTAAAGAACATTTCCATCCTAGCGATTCTTTTTCATAGCCCTGTAAAGTAAGGATCTGACTCAGTCCTCTGGATACTTCCATACACAGTTTCAATCTTGTAGATAGGAGCCATTTTAGTTGAGTCTATGTACATTGACTTTTCAGATGAGATCCTCAGGCTTGTCTTAGTGGTTGCATCTAGTAGTTCTTATATTTGTTCACTGCTGTTGGAATGTTGTCTGCAATGATTACTAAATCATCAGTAAATGCCAGGCAGTTAAATGTAATACCAGTATTTTTGCAGCCTACTCTTACTCCACTTTGGATATCATTTGTTGCCTACTCCATTCTCTGAAGACTTTCACCAGAACGCAGTTGAGCATGAATGAGAGGCCAAACCCCTTTGTTAGTCCTGTTTTACGTTTGAATGTTTTTACGATAGCTCGCCTAAGAACTTGTGAATATGTGTCTGTGAGGATCTGCCTGATCGAAACTAGGGATTTATCATCAACTCCAAACTTCCTGACAAGTTTTAGAAGTTTCACATTCCACTGAATCATGGGCCGTCTTGAAATCCACAAAGGTCATAATCACCCTTTTCTGCCTCATTGTCGTAACTTGATCAATGATTTCAGGATGAAAATTTTATTTATTATGCAATATGTTATTTTTTCATGTAAAAAAAATTGTCACTTTATAAATTAAAAAACCTTCAAGCTGATTCAATAAATAGACCTCTGCAAACACAGTCCAGTGAGCGGAAATCGGTAACACGTACAAGTGCAGATTTTCTGTGTATTGCTTGAAAGTGTTTCCTATTATAAGTACAATGCCCCTGTTACAACAAGTTAATATAGCCTAAAATACTCTTTTTGTTAATGTATGTATGTCCAAACCTTGTCCCGTTTCTCTACGGGGTCGGGTGGGAATTGAGTGAATTTTTATGACCAGATGCCTTTCCTGACGTCAACCTCACCAGGCGAGTTAATGAGATGAAATGAAAGATGTGATATGATAGTAGGAAGGGGAGGGTGAAACCCGGTGGCAGCACATAGCCTACTCCTGTCAAATAGCACCAAGGTGTCTGCTCAAAATTTTACGTTCCCATCCGACGGAATCACCATCAACAGCGTGACAAGCCCTCGCTTCGTATAAGCACTGCGGAGAGGTTTCAAATTGAATCCAGGCTTTTGGCACACAGTCTAGTGATTAGGAATTGCATACCACCACCTCTTGTACCATGTCAACCCATGTTCTATTGATGAAATTTTTTCAACCAACGGAACTCGAAAGGGCTTACCACGGTGTCTGACCGTACAGACTTCATGCCTTCATGATCATGGCCACCAGGCTGGCTAACTTTTTCTTAATATCTGGAATATAAAAACCATTTCACATTGGGAAGGTATGAACCAACTGAAAAATAAATAGTTGTTTTGTGTTGAATTATTTTAGCAAACGACCTTCTTGAACATTGCCCCGGATGCTTACGGCAAAAGCGACTGGTCTGCGACTTCATTCGAGAGGACTGAAATTCAAGTTGCCTCACGGAGACAGTTCAGCTTGGCTTTTAGTTTTCAGAGACACCAGAACATAGTGAAAAGAACATTTTCTAGCCAATGTCCTATAAGTGTACTATAATAAACAAGTTTTGTTACTGTAAACAGAGTTTTAATTATCTTTCTGCTATTATTTTAGGTTATTCTGGTTAACGTGGTCAGTCCAGATTAACGTGGGTCTGCTGTATTTGAATTTGCCTGGATAAGCATATTCTTTATTTCTTGCTGGAGTTCATGCAATATTTTATCCTGCTTGAGATTGATAGGAAAAGTAAGGGTTAGGGTCACCTAGCTGTGAGCTTGTATTCAGGAGGTTGTGGGTTCGAATCCCACAGGCAAGAGACCTGAAGATGGTTTTCCATGGTTTCTGATTTTCACACCAGACAAATGTTGGGGCCAAAGCTGCTAGCCTTTGATGTGTTTGTGCAACATTAAACTGCATATGACTACCAACTGACTTACTTCTGCAACCATTCCTAAATCTATTTCTTTCTTACCTGCAGCTCTCTCTTAATCTCCTTATTTCTCTGTTACCGAGCTCGATAGCTGCAGACGCTTAAGTGTGGCCAGCATCCAGCATCCAGTATTCAGGAGATGGTGGATTCGAACCCCATTGTCGGCAGCCCTGGAGATGTTTTTTTGTGGTTTCCCCTATTCACACCTTAATTATCCCTTTCCTGTCCCATCGTTGCCATAAGACCTATCTATGTCGGTGCGATGTAAAACAACTTGTATGTATTTCTCTGTTGTAATATACTGGGTTTTTACCATACCTTACCAACTTTAAAGTTACATACCTGTTTTCATACTCCTTAACAGTTGCTTTAAACCCATCTTGTACATTGTTTACATTTTTATTTACTGTTTTCTACTGATCATAATTCCTTTTTAAAAATTCCCCGATGCCTCTTAGCAATCTTTCTTTTAAACTACGACAAAAGTGACTTGATTATCTCTTCTGCCATTTACCACCTCAGTTTCTCTGTTGAGCTCATCCGTTTTATCAGCACCCTGTCTAGAATATTTTTCCCTCTAGGTGGTAAGGAATGGTAAGGACCCAATATATTATACCAGGTGAATAAAGAGATTAGGAATGAGGTGCAGTTTATAAAGAAATAGAGCTAGAAATGGTTGTAGAAGTAAGGAGAGGTTGAAGAAACTTGCTAGGAAATTGAATATAGTAAAAATGTCAGCTGGTAATCATATGCATTTTGGGGATTTATTTATTTTATGATTTTTAGTGATTTAACATCGTACTTACACATCCAGTTGGTGAGAGGAGAATGATTTGGCCACATCTAGTAGAGTTCACCAAGGCATGGAGAGCTGCTAACAACAGATGGCCACGTAGTAGTTTAGCATTGTTAGCTAATGAAAAGTGATTTTTTTGTCTTGTATTCTTTCATATTTAAGGGAAAGACCTTGGCCTGTAAATCCTCTCAGAGTGTCAGGCTGGATGTGAATACTAATTATTTGTGTGTTTTCCAGGTGATCGTGCCTCCAGTAGAAATGTTTTGGCGCCAGATGGGAGGTCATCTGCGGAAAGTTGAGACGTGCTCCGCTGGAATCACTTGGGGCATAGGCTATGATAACACTGGCTGGGTGTATACTGGAGGCTGGGGAGGATCCTTTCTCAGAGGTAATAATTTACACGTTCTTAGTTTTTGTAGCTTCAGATTCTTTAAGAAAGATCTTCTGGTATGTGTATTATGTGCTTATTGCCACCATTTGTAAGGTAGCAGGAGACATTTTCCTTCAAGCTGTTCAGAATGTGTGAATCTGCTAACTCGCTTCAATTTCACAATGACAACAGGCTCAAATTTTCTGTAGTCCCTGCCATTATATGATCTGCATGACTCAGTTTCTGTAATTTCCTCTTTCAGGCTTTTTGGTGCCTTCTTTTTGTTCATTTCTGGGGAGATCATCCTCCTGCATCCACTTATGGCTGGAGTGTATTGCTTATACAGGAGTGTCTCTTTCTTTTAAGGTTATTTCCTCCTCTGTTTGATGAAGACTCTTTAAGTGTCCATGACAGCATAGTATTAACAGCAGATAATTATAAAATACAGTAAAATATAATAGTTGAGAATTATAAATAGGCGAAAGGAAAAAGTCATGTAAATAAAGATAGGAATTCGTTGCAGCTCGTTGGCTGAATGGTTAGCATAGCAGCTTCGGTTCAGAGGATCCTTGCTTTGATATCTGGCTGGATGAGGGGTTTTAGCTGTGACTGGTTGGTTGCTCCAAAGTTGCATTTCAAGAAGGGAACCATAATTTGATTTATTGATTGAGAATAGAGTTAATCAAAATTGACACTTTTGAGGTTTCTCAGTCTTAAAAAGATTATCATCTCCCCTAGTGCACTGTCACTGTATTGTACTACAAAGGAGGCTCAGCAGCATGCTAGCCAGCATTTTGGAGAGGTCTGGCATTTCAGTTGGGGAGCCCACTGGCACACTGAGGCAAAACGTTGGTTTTTAAGATTGAGGAACCTAATCCCTGTCTGTTTTATTTCCCCAGCCTCTGAGACTTTGTATTTGTCTCAATACACACAATGTACCACAGCACACTACCAACCACTACAGAAACATGGAATAGTGAATACATTGCTCTGGCCGAAAATGCCTGGTCGATTTCACATGTGGGACACAGTTCGCATCCATGACCCTTCCAGGGAGCAGTAAAGGTGATGTAAGGTCAAGCATAGTAACAGGTCAGTGTGGAAAGAGGAGGAACATCCTCATAGACATCCATTTGGTAATTGTAATAACCTGGTTGGTGTGTGCAATCTTTACTTTATGGATTACCATACTGAAGAATATTTGTGGGTACACCACTGGAATGTGTCATTTGAAATGTAAATAATTCCTTTTTTTTTTTTTTTTTTAACTGAAAAATAACAATAGAAGTCTGCTATAAAGAGTATGGCATATAGCGAGAACTCCATTGTAATGACAGTTTTTTCTGTCCCTTGAAAATTCTGATGTTAAACAGTGTACTATCCTTTGGTAATTGCAAGAACACAATCATTGATGCATCCGTTATTACGAGCTATTAAGCGTGCGTTATTTTTCCATTAACGATATTTGAGGACTAAAATTGCTAAAGGTACTATGTGACAAAAGTGATATTTTTCAGGGAGAAGAAAAAACTGCACATCTTTGTGAGAAATGAATATTTATTTGTAATTAAACACAGATTAACTCTTTACATGATTCTAAAAATGTTGACAAAGGTTTTCTGATTTATCTTCAAAAATAAATTAGTTATGTGGCTTTTTGAGCAGAAAGATCTAAGTACAAAAGGTTTTGACGTAGCTAATAGATCTAAGTGCCATGAGACAACATTGACTTTATTGACCTAACAGCTGTTGGAAAAAGTCCTTCATGTTTTCATCCATGTAATTAATAATGGTGGAAAGATCTTTTTCCTTGTTTGGTGCCAATGGAAAAGTAGCTGTAAGTTTTTCCAATTCCACAGCTGCAGTGTCATTCATTGTCTTGCCTTTTTTCATTACATGAACATTCTCCCAATCACGCAGATTGGAAAAGTCTGTTTTGCAGGACACAATACCAGGCTGTTGTTTGCTTATTTTGATCAAAGAAACCTGAGTGATGCCAAGTTTTTTTGTATCAGTGCACTCAGAAGATCTTTTCTCAAAGTAATTCATTTTCAATACTTGGAAAGGTTTTGTAGGCCTAGCTTGGTTGATCACATTTCCAAGATCTTCCGTTACTTGCACTTTGGCTGTCTTGCTGCGTCCTCTACAAGAGCAAAATCACGATTGGCGACTGAAAAACTGTGCCCAGACAATCAAAATTTATATTCTGCTGTCTTGAAAAATACCTTGTTCTACTATGTACATGTACAAAAATATTAACATTCGATTTGTTATTTGGCCTGACCAATTGTCACTCCATACAACAAGATTCGTTTTGCTGTTTGGAAGTAAACCAGAGTTTAGAGCCTGCAAAATACAAGAGGCCATCTCATTCCCTCCTCTACCTCTGTGCCCCTTGTGCCACAAGCACATTATGCCATCGTTCATATCTGTGTTCTGATTGGCTACTCCAAGGCCAGAGTTCCCTTTAAAAGGGGCTAGGCAGCATTTCGTGAGAGGTCTTACGTCTCTGAGCCGTCTTGGTCTTGGCCTCACAAGCCTGCCGAAGTTTTTGACGTCGTGAACGTCTCCTCGGTACCAGCATGGGCAGCCTTGGGGTAAGCGCTGTTGCTTTCTGTCTGGTTTTAAGTTCCATTTAGTTTTCGTTGGTGTATCACAGGAGTTTGCCCTAATCATCACTCTGTTGATCAGATGTGAAAAGCAAGTTTTGATATCACTCTAAAATGTGATAGTATTGTGTACTTCCTCTTACGTTCAATATTGTATTTGTGGAATTTGTTTTGTACTGAGATGTATTTGCTTAACTCTTTGAACTTAAGGTAAAGCTCTTGTCTAGGAACGTCTAAAACTATATTTGTCAGAGAACGTGTATGTCATATGTAGTGTGTGTCTAGATTTGGTGTACTGGTGAATTTGTTTCGGAAGTTAATTTGTATTGCCGATTTTGTAAATAATGTTTCGAAAACAAGAGATCACTGTTGGCTTTTCGGATAACTGCAACCTTCACACCTCCACGGCCCTTGGTAAGGTTTCCCAATTTCCTTTCCACTTTCCTGGTTTACCACCATCAAGTTACCTCTACTGATATTTACCAGTGTTGTTATCGGAGGAGTTCCGTGTAGTTCGTCAGATGTTTTATTGTGTGTGTAGTGTTTTAGGTACCGTGTAATTGCCCTTACTTTCCTCCCTTTAACTGTGTTTGGTGTAGCCGCTGAAGTGCTGGTTACAATATCGGTAATGGGGATGTTGAAGTTATAGCAAGAGAGTAACAAATAATACTTGTTACTATGTGTCAATTTAGGCAAAGGGAGAACTTTTTCTAAATCTACAACAACAGTGCAATGTTGGCTGCAAGGTAATATGCTGGATATTGTACCATTTTTCAATGCAGACAAGGCACACTCAGCTTGTGTATGGTGTAACTCGAGAGCCTTCTTGGCTTTTGATAATTGTATGGGATCATTAGCTTTTGATTGTACGTTTAAATAATCATACCTTTTGCAGGTATCACTCCTTGGTCTTATAAACGATAGCTTAGGAAATTCTTTTCAGAATACTTTGCAGTAGAACCACTATCAGGGCAGCAAACATGCGGCTTAAGTTTAAGTCCCAACGAAGGTATTCCTTTTTAGATTTTAAACAACTGTAATGAGAGACATTTCTGGGGGAATGAGTTACTGCGATTTTTCACTTGCATTCTGTCCTGTTCATTAAATTTAAATGTTTTAGGACCACCATGGTTGTCTGTGATTTTTTCTTCATAACAATTGTTCAATTTTTTTAAAGGATAAATTATGAAAGTATTTAAAACTGTAGCTTTGCATACACTTTTGAGGTCTCCCGCCCGTTCTGGGAGTGTGTAGCTGCCGGTTGACTGTCTTTTACTTTCTGCGTCTTCATCATAGGTCCTATGGCGTCGTCTTTGAATAGGAAGAACATCTATAAGTCCCATCAGGTAATTGCCTTGTTGGTTCATGTTACCGCTACTACAGTGGCTACACAAAACAAAGCTCTAAACACAATAAAGGGAGGAAGGTAAGAGCAACTACACAATATCAGAAACCACTACACACTCAGCGAAACATTAGCTGAAACTACGCGGATCTCCGCGACAACAACATACGTAAATATCACTAGGGCCAATTAGTGGACAATAAACCAGGAAGGTGGAAGGAGCTAGGACTTACCGAGGGCATGGACATGGCTTAGATTGCAGACTCCGAAATGATCAACTGTGACCCTTAAATTTAAAAATATTATTTACAAAAGGATTTTACAAATACATTCTGAACAAAATCCGCCAACTTGCAACTTACGAACTATATTCTCCGTGATACACATAACTTAATAATAATTAATAATTAATGTTATTTGTTTTACGTCGTACTAGCTACTTTCTAAGGTCTTCGGAGACGCCGAGGTGCCAGAATTTGGTCCCGCAGGAGTTCTTTTATGTGCCAGTAAATCTACGAACACGGGGCTGTCGTATTTGAGCACCTTCAAATACCACCGGACTGAGCGAGGATCGAACCTGCCAAGTTGGGGTTAGAAGGCCAGCGCCTTAACCGTCTGAGCCACTCAGCCCGGCTCACACACATAACTTAGAGGTTCTTTGATAATACCTTCGTACAAGTTCAAAATTTCATACCAACTATACATCTAGTTACAAATCCAGTTGTACAATGCAATTTACAGTGAAGTAAACGTACTCTTCAGAACTCTAGCATACATCAAGTGACATTGAACTACCAGAGGCAAACCTCAAGGTAAATATATTAAACTACATCTACATATTTAGTCAAACAAGAAAAGGGAATGCCTCGAAAACAAACAGGCAAGCACAGCTGAAAAGCTAAGGCGTCATAAATAATTAATTTGGCGAATCTAGGTTAGGCTAGGGCAGACTCTTATACGAAATAACAACCGAACATTACGGAAATTTTAGCCAGAACGGAATTCAAGAGTGCTTACCTGAAGGTGGCCCATCCCATTAGCGAGGCGTCGCACACGACGTAAAACTTCAGACAGACTAAGGCAGACCAGGGCAAGACAAGACAAGACGACGAAATGCTGCCTCGCACTCTATATAAAGGTAAACCCTGGCCTTGGAGTAGCCAATCAGAATGCATGAGGCCGCCTATCCCCACCTAGGTTCGCCAATCACAATTCCTACTACAACTTTAAATAAGTCCTCGAATACGCACGTTCGCGAATCTTCCATTTCCAGAATAGTTAGAAAATGCCTTCTAGAACACATAACCAACAAAAGGCATTGCACCCTGTTCAAAAATTCATGTAACAAGTTTCTAGATACTTCTAGTAAATATAGAACCAAACTCTACTATTTACAAATACCATATGTTACCAATATTACACTGTACAGGTTAGGTCGTTACAAAAAAGACATTATCACCACATTTTACAAATAAAGTCTTCAATAAACACTTTCCACTTTCACTACATTGTTCACCCGTGACATCTTCCTCCCCTCGAAAGTTGAGCCACGCTCGACCATTAACATAGTTTCGCTGAGGAGAAAGCGATAAAACGTTCTCACACAGTACAGATAGTAAAGATACATTACTCTAACATACACGATTTCTTGAAGTTGACTTTCTAAGTAATCAAAACAAACTGTCATTACATCAAGGTCCTTTTAGTAGCCAAGATTTTACGATTCACCAATAATTTTCAAAAATAATAAAGGTGTTCATAGATCCACCTATTCAATAAATATCACAAAAATGTACATGGATAGTCACATTACACTTCAAAATGTCTTCTGACCCTTTCACAGGTGTTTAGAAAATTTGTGCTCTGTCCACCAAAGGATGTACACTCTGCCAAATGTTAGTCATCCAGAAACTTCTCACTTTGTTGCTAAACAGCGTTCAAAGCCTTCTTAGGCGAGTTATGGTCTAAGTGTTTTGCACCACTTTTCTACACCAGTCACTGCACAGCTAGGTCACAGGTTCTCGCTGATGATGCGGCTGCCGACACGGCCGTTTGCCGCCAGGCTCCATTCAATTTCAGTTCAACCCAGGTAGCTATGTAAATTGCAGTCCATTGGTATCTTGCACCAAATCGGCAGATGGGTGAGACACCATCCAGTGAGACTGCCACCATTAGGATGTTTGCCACAGGATTGTGGTGCCAGATGGAACTCCCAAGGCACAGAGTGCGCCCCCCAACTTGGCACTTCAGGTTTCCGTCAGAGAAGCTGGTCACTGCAGCCACTGTAACATAAACAAACCGCAGCAGACAGGGGAATACTTGAGGTAAAAGTATGCTGCTGGGCTCAAAGATCTTGCGTAGAGTCACCCAAAGGTTGGCTTAATGAGTAAGCAGTAGGGACTCTCCTTCGCACACCAGGGATATTAGGGCACTAGCCCCGGGGTAAGCACTGCTATCTATAATTCATTTGACAAGATTATGGTGGGGGTGAAAGGAAACTATAGGAGTTTACCCTAACCTGAAAGTAAGGGGAATAAATTCCAAGGAGTGACCCTAACTAAAACCTACCTAACTTATAATACCGGTACTAAATCCATTACACTAGAGGATACCTAAAGTATTTACCTACACAATTACTTACAACTAACTTACAACAAAACTTATTATTACCTTATTACTAAAACCTTATAAATACCTTACAATAAACTTATCTTATAGCTAAACTCTTACAAATAGCTTACAACTAGATCTACATGGTCACCAACAATGGCATTTACCCTTCCCTACCAGACTTAAGGTACCTTGATCTGGGAGAGGTGGACTCTGCTGATCCTTTTCCTTTCGGGATCGCTCACCAATAATGTCACCGGGGTAAAGGAACTTTAAGATGGTGCAGGGACCTCGAAATCTGGGGGCCAACTTACTGATAACATGGTCCACAGCACTACTGACGGGGTGTGTTTTAATAAACACCTGGTCACCCACAGAGAGTTCGTGCGGTCTCCGCCCGTGGTTGTAATTACGCTGGACCTTAGCGTAATAAACCTTAAAGTTCTTTCGTGCACGGTGCCAATTAGCTCGGATCTTTTCTGGGCTGGCATCATCGGGCAGAAAATCATTAATTGACCACAGATTAGATGGAGGAGAATTCGGAGTAAAAGCCAACATTAAAGAAGCAGGGGTTTGCTTGTGGCTTTCATGGACAGCAGTGTTAAATGCAAACGACAACCAATTTAGTGAAGAATCCCACTTGGGGTGGTCTGAGGAGTGATAAGCGATGAGGGCAGATCGCAGGCTACGATTCACTCTCTCAGCATAATTCGGCTTCGGATAATACGGGTAGTGGTTACATGAGCAATGGATAGATCAAAACGGAAATTCCAGAACTGTGCTGAAGTAAAGGCTCTTGCGTTATCACTTACCAAAAATTGAGAGTCTCCAAACGAGGCGAATATCTGCTTCAAGCATGAGATGGTGGTATTGGCGTTAGCCATCCGAGTGGGGAACAGCCACGTAAAACGTGGAAAGGCATCAACACACACAAGTATGAAACGATGACCATTCAGAGATCTCGGGAAGGGCCCGATATAGTCTCTGAACCGTCTTTCCATTGGGCGAGAAGCTTGCTCGGAAGGCAAGAGACCTAGACGAGTATTCGGGGTGGGTTTGCTGATGTTACAAATCTTACAGGACTTGACAAGGGTACAGATCTCACTATCCATGGATTTCCAAATGAAGTGGTTACGAATCTTCTCTCTTGTTTTGAAAACACCCAGATGACTGCTCACTGGGGCTTCATGAAAATATTTGAAGGGAGCCGGGACTACAATTTTGGGGTCTCTGCGACCGCGAGCAGGACAACAAAGGACACCATCCTTAAGAATGTAGGGCTTAACGTGCTCACCGGATTTAATCCTGTCGATAATAGCTTTTAACTCAGCATCGTCCTCTTGATGTTTGGTTATATCCTTGAAAAGGAAGGGAGAGTCAGTGAGAACTACATTGACAAAAGCCGATACTTCTTCGGGAGATGGGTCTGCCAGCTCTGACTGAGGGTCAGAGCTGCCTGGATAGAACATCCTGCTGAGGCCATCAGCCCAACATTTTCGGTGCCACGAATGTGGCGGGCTTCAAATTGGAAGGCTGAGATGAGCACTGCTCAACATGCTAGACAACCGGTCCTTCGCAGCTTGGCTAGTACCCAACTGAACGCCTGATTATCAGTTTCCAGATCGAAAGGAAGATATTCCAGGTACATTCTGAAGCGTTCTAATGAGAAGACAACAGCCAAGGCTTCCAACTCATAAATGGAATAATTTCGGCAGCGGGATTCAGGGTACGTGAAGCATAAGAAATAGGACAACGCCCTTCTTGAAATTCCTGAAGAAGAACGCCAGATATGCCTGAGGAAGAGGCGTCAGTCTGAAGGATGAAGCGTTTAGAAAAGTCTGGCATAGGCAGTACAGGTGCGTTACATGAGGCAGATTTCAAGTCCATGAAGGCTTTGCGTTGGGCATCACCAAACACAAATTTGGCATCCTTTCTTCTCAAGGCATTTAATGGGGCTGCATGTTCAGCAAAATTGGGAATGAAATTGTGAAAAAAATTAACCATGCCAATGAATCTGGCTACAGCCTTGACGTCCTTTGAAGGGGGGAACATTCTGGATGGCAGCAGTACGAGACTGATCGATTGAGACATCCCTCCCCGACACAATATGTCCTAAGAAGGACATCTGGGGTTGTGCGAAGGAAACCTTGGATGCCTTGAGGGTTAGACCATCTTTACGCAGTCTTTCAAGTACTTCGTTGAGATGGAGTAGGTGTTTTTCGAAGGTTTCACTAAAAATTACAAGATCATCAAGGTAATTATAAACGAACTTGAACTTAACCCGTAGAGTGGGGCTTGCGGCTCCAGCTGCACTTCAAACTCTGCGCTAGGGTGGGCAATGCGGCTCCAGACGCGCGACTGTTTTTATTTTCTTCTTATCTTGAATATTAGGCGCGAGCCTTGAAACTTTCCTCACATGCTTTGGAAGGTGCTGCCATCTCTATGATTGTTTTAAACTACGTAGTAAGAACGGTATTGCGACAGGGAATCCCCTTTCTGTTTCGTTCGTATTTGTTCAGTGCAAAAATCGCTTAAGCGCCGCATCACATTCAGCCCGTGCCTTCGTCAGTAGGCCGTATGACTGGCCCTGCGCTGTACTAAGTTCGCGATAAATAGAAGCTTCAGTAATAGTAGCTTCAGTGTGTTCCTTTTGCGTTTTTGAAATGTGTTAGAGTTTTATTTTGTTTTATATCGTATTACAGTATGTTTAAAAGGGCGAGGGATATTCCAAGTGATTGTACTATTCGTGATATTCTTGAAAACAGCGAAGATGAAAGTTGTAGTGACTTCAGCTCGGAAAGTGACGATGAATCTCCGTTATTAGTAAATATTCCGGGAAGTAGTTTTTCTAGTAGTGTTCCAAGACCGGTTCAGTCGGTGCGGAGTTCGAGTTCCAGTGAAAGCAGTGAAACTGAATCTGCGAATGACGGTAGTCCTGCTGCTGTACATGGTGAATGGGATGTGCGGGGTTGTAAGCGAGCAAGATTTCTAATAAATTATAATGCTGGAATCCAGGGTGAACTTTTAGACAAGAAGCAGCCCGAAGAAATTTATGAATTTTTTATAGATGACAGACTTTGTGATCTTATTGCACAGCAAACAAATCTCTATGCTCAGCAAACAATTACCTCGAATTCGTTGATGGCAAAAGTGAAAAGAAGAAGTCGTGAGAGAGACTGGGTACCCACTAACAAAACTGAAATAAAACTTTTTTTAGGAATCTTATTACTGCAGGGTATTGTTCAGAAGCCGAAATTAGTCCATTACTTTTCTCATAATAAACTGTTAGCTACTCCTGTATTTTATGAAATTATGTCTGAGAAATGATTTTTCCTTTTACTTAAATTTTTGCATTTTGCGGACAAAGAAACATATAATAGACAGGTATAATGTGAAGCCAGTTCTAGACGACCTATTATCAAAATTCAGAACCGCATATACTCCAGACGATTGCCTATCTATCGATGAGAGCCTGTTATTTTGGAAAGGTAGACTGGGATGGAAGGTATACATACCAAAGAAACGGTCGCGCTTTGGTATGGAATCTTATGTTATGTGAAGCTAAATCTGGGTATGTGTGGAACCTCCTATGGTATATTGGGAAGGAAACTGATCTGGTAAACTAAGTTTGTGGAATAGATATTTCGGAGTACACTTAGCCTTCCAAAGTTGTATTTACACTGGCCGAAGGTCTGCTGAATAAAGGTTATCTAATAGCTGTGGATAATTACTACAGTAGTCCGGAGCTATTTGACCTGCTCAATGACCTTCAGACAGATGCTGTAGGCACCGTAAGACCGAACAGAAAAAATCTCCCAAAAGATGTTATGGGGAAGAAACTAAAAAAGGGGGAAGTTGCGTTTGCTTATCGTAACAAACTCATTGTTCTCAAGTGGAGAGACAAGAGGGATGTGTTTATGCTAAGTAGCATACATGATGCCGAAATGCGCACTGTGTAAAACAGGAAAGGGGACACAGTAGAAAAGCCTGTCATGTTTATAGATTACAATGACTCAATGGGTGGGGTCGATTTATCTGATCAGTGTATGGTCCCGTACAGTACAGCCCGAAAGCGAATCAAGAAATTCTACCAAAAGATTTTCAGGCACTTGTTGGACATAATAATGT
This sequence comes from Anabrus simplex, assembly GCF_040414725.1. Classification (NCBI taxonomy): domain Eukaryota; kingdom Metazoa; phylum Arthropoda; class Insecta; order Orthoptera; family Tettigoniidae; genus Anabrus; species Anabrus simplex. The sequence continues at coordinate 1,237,341,816 of NC_090266.1, read as the reverse complement.
TCAATTCCTTCGTTATTTATCAAGATGGCCGTAACTGGGAACGGGCGTGTTTTTGTACCTCCGACATATTACTTTCTTTTCTTAGTCTTTCTTGTGTATAGAAGTGTGTCGTATTGTGCTTTCATATCTACAACCATCCCTGAAGCAAGTGAAGTGTCGTGTGATTCAGTACTGCAATGGTGCTTCGCTGAACGGCATTATATTTTCTCTGCTTTGTCCGTCTCTGATCTCTCTGTGCTTCGCCATGCCCCTGTCTCTTCCAGCGAAAGGACGAAAGGTTGCCATGCTTCCTCACGTGCTGTGTTCGCTATCTTACTACTTCTTTCTGGTGACGTTCATTTAAATCCAGGACCGCTTAATGTTTATTATCAGAATACCCAGAGTCTGAAAAACAAATTAACTGACTGTGTACTCAGTGAACCTGAATTTAACGAGTTTGATATCTTATGTTTCACTGAAACTTGGTTACCTGATTTTGTCTCGGACAGTGAACTTCCATTCTCGTCTAACTTTTCAGTGTTCCGTAAAAACAGAGGTACCGGTAAGCGTGGGGGTGGTATAATGATTGCAGTAAGTAATAAACTTAAAGCCCGTCACAGGCCCGACTGAATGTGAGATAACCTGGGTTGAAATTACGATCCCCAGAAGTAAAAACTTGTTAGTTGGCTGCTTCTACCGCCCACCCTCCGGTGATATCACAGCATTAGAAAATTGCTTTAATTCAACGGTTTTGGCTCTAAAGAAATCCAACGATATTGTGCTAATCGGTGATTTCAATTCGCACATATCCTGGCAATCTACAACCACTGGAACAGTAACCGACCCTGTGGACTCATTTATTTTGTCTAATTTCATAAATGGTCTTCATCTACATCAGTTCTGCTTAAAACCCACTAGAAATCTGGCAACATTGGACCTCCTCTTCTCTACAGTAACTAGTGTTAGTGTATCTGTTGGCAGAAACATTCTTAGCGCTGACCATGACTCAATCGAGGCTACCCTCAGCCTACCTGCTTGTCAACATAATGACTTCCCACCCGCTGCGAGGCGAACATTTCCGCTCTGGAGTAAAGTGGACTGGCTAGTCGTCAACCAGGACTTGTCATCCCTCCCTTGGTGCTGGTTATCAGCTGAGCGTGACGTCAATAGTGCGGTTTACCTGTTTGAGGATTTAATATTTACCACCATTAAACAGCATGTACCTTTCTCCAAACCCAGAACGCACAAATATCCCCCCTGGCTGAGTGCCGAAAGTAAATTGCTACTAAAGAACAAAACCCGTGCGTGGTCACTCTGGAAGTCTATCCCCAATTCACACACGTATAATACTTTTAAACACCTCAGGAAAATCTCAAAATCGCATCTTAAAAATGACTACAACCGGCACATCACTTCTATAGCTGGAAACCTTAAAAACAACCCTAAAAAGTTCTGGACCCTAATTTCGTCACGCAGAAAGTCACCCCGATACCACTGAATCTTAAACTACATAGTGATGATGTCCCAACTGAATTAAGGTCTCAAAAATTCAATGAGTACTTTCACTCTACCTTTAGCCCTCCTGCACCTATCACAGAACTACCACAGATCAATAGTGTTTGCAGTTACTCACTGTCACAAATATCAACGACCCCTAACGAAGTACAAAATATTCTCAATAGTCTCCCAACAAACCGCTCCACCGGGCCCAATGATATTAGCCCTATATTCCTCAAAAATACTTCTGCATCTCTCTGTGCACCGTTATCTACAATTTTAAACCTGTGTATGGCTACTGGTACATTCCCCGACAGCTGGAAACAAGCTGATATCACACCTATTTTCAAATCTGGCAACAGATATGATATCTCATCATACCGCCCAATATCTATCGTTCCAATACTATCCTCTGTCCTCGAAAGAATAATCCACTGCCGACTCCTCTTTTTCACACAGCCGTACATATCTGAAGAACAACACGGATTCACTCCCGGAAAATCATGCCTCACTAACCTCACTGTTCTCAATCACCACATCATTTCAGCAATGGAAAATAAATCTCAGTTAGATGCAATCTATAGATCTGGCCAAGGCATTCGACTCAGTGGATCATGCACTTCTTCTTTATAAGCTCGCTACCAGATTTAATATCCATGGCCCCGTCTTGTCATTGATCACAAGTTTCCTCTCCGGCAGAAAACAAAGAGTGGTACTCCCTGAATCTGCCTCATAATGGTTATCTGTGTTATCAGGAGTATCTCAGGGCAGTATTCTGGGACCCCTACTCTTTGTTCTGTATATCGATGACATAATTTTTTGCACCCGAAATAGTCAGTGTTCCCTCCTCTTGTACGCCGACGACCTGAAAATCCTAAGAGAAGTGTCTACGCCTGATGACTGTGACGAATTACAGACTATTCTGAATTCGTGTGGTGACTGGTTTAAGAAATGGAATCTTTCTCCCAATTTTAAGAAGTGCAATACAATCTCCTTTTCATTGCTAAAGCAAGGAATGAACACTGCATATACCATCTACGGAAATACATTGCAATCGGCTTCTCAGGTAAGAGACCTAGGCGTTATAATAGACTGTAAACTAACCTTCTCTGCTCACATTCACTCCATAAAATCCCGTGCTATGCGTACTCTAGGCATTCTTTACAGGTTTACTGAAATTAATGATGTTAACGCCTTAAAATTATACTTTGTCTTGTATGTTCTCCCCATTATTGACTTTTGTTCCCCTATTTGGTCCTCATCTGCTATCACAAACATATCTCAACTAAATAGTATTTTTAACTTTTTCACTTTCATTGTAAAGACTCGTAATCCTGTTTTTAAGAACAAAACTAAATCTGACATTATGAACTACCTGGGTATACTTGACCTGAGAAGCCGTTTACAGTTCTCTGATCTATGTTACCTGCACAAAATAATCAATGGTTACACCAAATGTAATTCTCTTCCAGCGTACTTCCCTATACACATTCCTCCCCGCCCTACACGCAATCGGCGCACCCATCATGTGTCCCATCCGCGCCTAACCTTACAGCAATGCTCTATCTTCCACCGTCTCCCTACTCTTGGTAATTCACTACCCGATATCGACATATTCACACCTTTCGCATCCTTCAAACAAAAAATTAAAAGATTCCTTTGAAGTCCTCTCCAGGTTTTCACTTTCTTCCGTCCCTCCAACCCTTGACCTTTCTTCTTCCTAATTTTTGAAACCGACACGTGCCAGTTACCGTTGTCATTGTTGTTACATTGTTACTGTTAAAATTGTTAATTATTGTTGCTACTTAATATTGTTGTTTATACCTTTGTTATCTTTTATACTTATTTAAACTTATTATTATTATTATTATTATTATTATTATTATTATTATTATTATTATTATTATTATTATTATTATTATTATTATTATTATTAGTGTAAAATGGCCCTCCATAGGCTGTATCTAATAATTAAATAAATAAATAAATAAATAAAAAAAAACATGGAGGAAAATTCACTCACTTACAATTTCGTATGCACGTTATCCAGAAGCTTTTTGACAAGTATGATAAATCAACCCCTGCTGAAGCTCAGCCAGTCAGATCAGTAGTGTCACTGTCAAATGACCCTTCGGATCGATTCTCGGGAAGGCACTTCCCGGATTTCAATGCCCCCTCAAAGACGAAACCCATTGCAAGCAAGAGATGTGTTGTTTGCAATGTAAATAATAAAAGAAAGGAGACACAGCACTGCTGCAAAATCTGCGATGTAGCACTGTGCCCGGCTCCTTGTTTCGGAGTGTACCACACCGCTAAAGTGTGAACTGAGAGGCATCCACTGCATGTGTATTGCGAATAGTGTTCCTAATTGTGTAAATTTGTGTGTGTGCATGCGTGTAGACAGTGACGGCGACTGGGGGATAAAGAAATTAGAAACAAAATGGTAGGACCTACATTTGAACTATGAATTTAATTTCTTTTTTATACGGCTAAAATGCAATAAAAATGTTATTTTTCCCCAAAATGTGGAAGAGCACTACCCCTAACCGCTAACCTCCCCCCCCCCCCCCTGTCACCGCCACTGCGTGTGTGGATATATAGTGAACATTTCTGAGTTAAATTAGTGACTTGGCAGTTTCATATCCAGAACAAGAGAAGAAAGTAGATATTCGGTGAGTACATTTTTCTCTGATCATTTTTATATTCTTCAATAGTGTAATAATAGTACAGTATAACAATATATTATAGTGCTTGTGGGACTACAATGACAGTTTGATTCATACATGTTTACTGCTTATGTACAAGTTTCGGAAAGTAATTATTACAATGCCCATAAGAGAAAAAACGGGAAATATGAGACTTATGCATTTGTTGCACTAAAAAATGTTGTGCTTAAAAATCATTCTTTATCGTGAATATGTGGTGCAGTATCGAAATTAATGTGTCTTATTGTCACAATATACAAGTATAATTAGATAGATACATGTCGGGTTGAATAAATCTAAGTTTAAAAAAAAAAAATAATGATGAAAACACCTCCCCACCGTAGTGTGTAAAGAGGAAGAGCTCGCTCCCCACTTAATGGGTTATTGTCCGATAAGACATAATCTAGTAACCGTGTAAGGACAGCCAATCCTGTCGCCAAGCCAATAGGGACACGCTCAAATTCATATAGGTTCCAATCGGTCGCAAATGCTGTGCGATGCTTGGATTCTTTGGCAAGAGGTATCTGGTAATAGGCCTAATTTAAATCGAAGGTTGTGAAAATTTTTGCATTAGCGAACCAAGAAAAACAAGAGTGCAAATCAGGAAGGGGGACAGATTGGAGGACTACCTTATGGTTCAACATCCATTAGTCAACTACAGGGAGATAACCACCTTGCAGTTTAAGGACCACAAACATGGGAGAAGAATAGGCTGACTTGGACGGGCGTATCACTCCGTCAGCGAGCATTTGATCAATGATAGCCTTCAGGGCTTTCATTTTTGGAGGTGACAACCGGTACGGAGGAGAGCGAACAGGTATGTTATCCGTAACCTCAATTTTATACTCTAATACATTGGTGACACCTAACCTGTCAGTGAAGACATCAGGGAACTTATCGCAGAGTTTCCCAAGTTGATTGGCCTGTTCTTCGGGTAAGTGATTAAAATCAAAAGCCTTGGGTTCATCAGAATCTTCATTAACAGCGTTAACGTGACAAGGCAGAATAGGGGAGCGATCACACAGCTCAAAGTTTCTTGCACAAAATTTAAAATGGAATCTGTTGAACTGGAGGTCCAAAATCATGCCTGTTTCAACAATAAAATTGGCACCCAATATGAATCGGCAGGATAAATCCTTTGCTACTAGTACTGTCATTTTCCAGGTGAAATCACGGACTCTAATCTTGACCACTAGTGATCCTACAATGTTCAATGGATTAGAATTAGCAGTATGGCAGGTTAAGGACACGGGTTCTAATGTAGGTAACTTGCAAACAGTTTTCATAGAATCGTACCAGGTCTCACTCATCAAGCTGACACTACTGCCAGAGTCTAGTAATGCACAGACAGGTTCATTATTTACCTCTATACATAAATATGGTAGTTTACAAGAAGGTATGACAGAAATCCTACAAGATTGCAAGAAATGAACACCGGAGTCAGACTGGGAGCAATCATTAGCCTCAGAATTAAGTAAACCATCCAAGATACAGCCATGATTGACAAGACAAGAAGCCATGTTTTGGGGTTTACCATCAGAACTGGTGGTTAGTCATCTAGCACTACTATGGCCTGGGGTTCCAGAGCCAGAAGTGTTACGTGGCCACTGCCTAAAGAAGTGCCTAGTTGATCCACAGTTACGGCAAGAAGAATGGGTGGAAGAGCCTCTACCCTTGGGAGGTTTCGCATTGCCTGATGTCCCAGCCTTGGGACAATCCCGTTTGAGATGAGCCGTGGAGCCACAATTGAAGCACGAACAAGGATTACGCGAGTTGGAAGCAGGTGACGGGGTGGTTGTAGAATCGTGAGGAGAGGGCATGCTTATAGGAGGTGGGGCTAATGCAAGGCGTAAGTGGTCGGCATAGCGAATGCCTTCAGCAGACACTGTAACGGCTTCCAACTGGGCAAAAGTTTCTGGTCGAGGTGAAAGAGCCAGATACGATCTATAGTTTGGGGCGAGACCTTCAATTATGTTGGCAACCATCTGGCCTCTGAATAGTGGAGCCGGAAAATCTTAGCTTGGAGCTTAATGTCTTGAACATATTCAGATAATGACTCGAGATGCTGTACTCTGAAATAGTGCTTCTGCACTAATGCAGACAAGGCACGAGCAGGAATGAAATATTCAAGCACATGGGCATGAAATTGATCTACAGACCATCTTTCCAAAATGGCCCTGACAGTATGCTCAGAAAGAGCCCCAGAGACATGCGGGTATAGAATTTGAAATATGTTGTCGTTACTGAGATTATACACTATTGCCTGATCCTTGAACTGAGTTAGGAACCGGAGGAAGGAAATAACCTCATCTACAGAGTTAGCTGAAAATTTAGAGACTCCCTTAAACACAGTGGTCAACGGGTGAGGCCGATTAGAGAAAATCTGGGGACAAACAGGTGTAGGGTGTGTCTGGGAAGGTTTAGAATAGTCCAGAGGGTTTACTGAGGCCTTGTACCTTTGATTCGGGTGTCCTTGTGAAAAGGACGGAGTACAGGATAGGTTAGGACTAATGTTAGCCTGCAACGTTACGGGCGCAGACAACCTCATTTGAGAAAGGTTCTCACTAATCTGAGAGACCATTTGGGCATTAACTGGTTGTGTAGAGGTTATGCAACTTGATACCGGTGGTGCTAAGACAGGGGGGTGGTTTTGCACCCTTGCATCAGAAACGGGCTGATTAACAATAAAGGGCAAACACTGAGCCGCAACAGAATTAGTAGGTAGCACAGGAAAACTTGTATGGGTACCAACATGAAAAGGAGATAGATCATTAGAATGACTTTCAGGAGTCCTAGTTCCAGACACTGAAACAGAAGATCCCAGGGCAGCATTAGTCACCTCAGACACTTGAATAACACCAGCACTAGGTGTCAGATTGCACACTTGAGCAGCAACAGATGCATCACCAGAGTTAACACTGTCACTCATTTCAGATGGGATAGACACTTGAATTTCAGAAACTGTGTTATCCAACTTACTGCCTTCAAGCAAACCACTGATTCTGTCGACAATTCTGGAAAACTGTTCTAGTAAGGCTTGACATTTCTGCCGCTCAACTTCCGGCAATTCGAGAGACAACAAATCCTTAATTCTGTCGAGATAATGTAGTAACTGCCCCTTAACCCGCGCTAATTGGCCATGCAAGGGCTTAGAAGCACCAAAGGACACAAGAATGGTGTTAAATTCAGGTAACCTATTTTTAATCACGGCCAAAGACTCACGCAACTCATCTGTAGTTAACTCAGGTGTGGTAATAGGTAAGTTAAGAGACTGTTTCAATAGGCTAATGTCATCTCTGACATTGCCTGTTGAATTAATTTTTCGGATACAAAGTTCATAAACGAGTTCTGCTTTTCCCAAATGGAAAGGATTAGGAACAGCGCAAGCCATCCTGACGGGTAGAAACAAGATTTCAAGCGATACACGAATCACAACTTTTACAGAGTTTTAGGTTAGGTATGATCACGGTTCACTTTTCTTCGTCCGCAACCTAGCGCTTGCCTCTGCTACCAAATGTTACAGCTACTACAGTGGTTACACAAAACAAAGCTCTAAACACAATAAAGGGGGGAAGGTAAGAGCAACTACTCAATATCAGAAACCACTACACACTCAGCGAAACATTAGCTGAAACTACGCGGATCTCCGCGACAACAACATACGTAAATATCAGTTGGGCCAACTAGTAGACAATAAACCAGGAAGGTGGACGGAGCTAGGACTTACAGAGGGCATGGACATGGCTTAGATTGCAGACTCCGAAATGATCAACTGTGACCCTTAAATTTAAAAATATTATTTACAAAAGGATTTTACAAATACATTCAATAAATTTCCAATTTCTTTGAAATCATTTCGGAAAAGGCTAGGAAAGCAACAGATAGGGAATCTGCCACCTGGGCGACTGCCCTAAATGCAGATCAGTATTGATTGATGATTCTGAACAAAATCCGCCAACTTGCAACGTACGAACTATATGCTCTGTGGTACACATAACTTAGAGGTTCTTTGATAATACCTTCATACAAGTTCAAAATTTCAAACCAACTGTACATCTAGTTACAAATCCAGTTGTACAATGCAATTTACAGTGAAGTAAACATACTCTCCAAAACTCTAGCATACATCAAGTGACATTGAACTACCAGAGGCAAACCTCAAGGTAAATATATTAAACTACATCTACATATTTAGTCAAACAAGAAAAGGGAATGCCTTGAAAACAAACAGGCAAGCACAGCTGAAAGGCTAAGGCGTCATAAATAATTAATTTGGCGAATCTAGGTTAGGCTAGGGCAGACTCTTGTACGAAATAACAACCGAACATTACGGAAATTTTAGCCGGAACAGAATTCAAGTGTGCTTACCCGAAGGTGGGCCATCCCGTTAGCTACTTTGGCACATATATTTTAATGTGTGTGTGTGTATATATATATAAATGTAAGACTTGCCAATCAGAATAGTATGCTCTGTATATATTTTAAATTGTACTAATAGTTTTATATATTAATCCAACATACCTTGCAATAATTTTCTCAATCTCTGATGATGGCACGCGAGATGCCGAAACCGGTACCATAATGTACACCATAATGTTTATAATAAATAATATAAATATGTGATGTCCTAATTGAATCACTATGTCAGTGTATTGAATAGGTGGAAACCTTTTATCTTCAATAAGCATTGTAAATCTCGATTCAATACGGACCATAATGAAATTCTTAATATTAAACGATACGGATCTATCATAACGAATCTTGTTTCATTTAACCCTTCACTGTATCGCTCAACACAGAATAAATTTCTATTCGGAATGGAATTCTAAATACAAGCACAAACAGGCTTACTGGGTTATTCAGTAATATCAATGAAAACCCGAGAGCAAAGTTTAACTTTCCTGAGTCTAAAGGCTTTTCTTCCTGAAGGTGTAATGTACCCTATATAGTTCAGGATTTCAAGACCATTTCCTGTTCGTACAACTTTCCCCGACCTGCCTCCTTTGGCGAGGCTCTAGTTTGTGTTGGAACAAACATCCCTTTCACAAAGGATAGCAAAGAACTTTTCCAGGGCTAGGAAAAATGTGATCATACTGAACCCTTGGACTTACCATTCCATCGTTGGTTGGCCACAGCTGCTACAGCAGAGCAATATTGAACTCTTAAATCTTGGGTCGTTGCGGGAAGAAATTCGGTCACGATCTTAACCAAACGATGGGGTTCAGAAGAGAGCCTAACTACTTGAAATGAGGAGCAAATATGTGCTTACTAACTTTTATTAAATTCGAAATGGCACGACAACATTATTATTATATATAAATCCTTGAAATAAAAAAATTATAAATCATTTATTATTGAATGTTTCAAATGCAGTCACATTGCATAGCGCTGATATATTTCTCACAATATTGAAAAGTTGCTTCGGGGAAAGTAATAAATTAGTGGACAGCTAAACTGAAAAAGCGAAAACCTGAAAACCGGGCACCTATTACTCCAAACGAGAACTGAGAATTAATCCACACGATCCGTGGAAAATCTGACTTTCAACAAGTAGAACGCCTGATTTCCTCTCAATTAAGGTTATCCACCAGTCGAATACCCTTGCGGATACGGAACACCCGCCGAATGGACCCTTAATCGAACCAAATTGACTATCAGTTGCTTTGGATAGGTTGCAAAATATTATGGGAAAGCATGGTGTTCACTACGAGTTAACAGCAGCATTCACAATTGAAATAAAATTCCACTATGTATTTTTCATTCATGACACCCTTAAGTGATAAAATAATCACGATGCTAAACGTGCATCACCCAAACAGCTGTTCAGAAGGAACCAACAACACCACGATCCGCGAGGATCTTACGTTACGTTGTTCTGAAGGAACAAAACTGCGAAATGCAGGAAACACTTATTCATCGCACATTTAGAAGAAATGCCAAACACTGAAGTTAATTAAAAAGTGGTAAATCACTTGAAAAATATTAATATCAAACCGATTTTCAGGTTAGAAATGGTTTCGTTAATAAAATTACCAGTCCACATTGAAAAATACAACAAACTTAAGGAATTCTTTCCTTCTTAAACAATGACTACCATTACAGATCCATCTACTTATTGTTTGTCCCAACACACTACCTACAAAGGTATCACTTGATCGAATTCAACTACGTATAAAATGCCAGAACGACAAAATTGAAAATAAAATATATATTACTGGCTGACGGATCGAATCCGTATTCGTAACTCAAATTTCTCACCAATAAATTGAGTGTCAATATGCACACTATCAAAGCGAAACGGATGTCAGAACGACAAAACAATTAAGTCCGTAAAATAAAATATCGGAAGTTATTTTAACTCAACACGCATGGAGAATTACAGTAAAATATTCAATCACCGTAAGGTCGATATCCAATGTTGGGCAACTCTCATTTGCCGATAACGGTCCCATATCTTAGGGAGCACCTTCCAGCTGTTGGGAGCTGCGCACAAGATTGGCCTCATTATTACCGATCTAACCCTATTCATAATTCGTAGATTACTGCAGATGCTACCTTCGCCCAGGTCACTTCGCAAAACATCTAATCTGAGACTTGAGTATGTACGGCTGACATCCCAGACCTATCGTCGGGCTTACTTAAAGTCTGTATACCCTAACACTAATCTCTATGTACGCATACCCTCCTAATTCTATCGTTGAGCGTGAACTAGGACGTCTCATCATCAGTATACTCCTAGTATAACATGTGACGTCCTAAATCTATTGTCGGGCGGAAACTGGGTCGTATTATGCTTCCCCTAGCATATCAGCCGAACCAGCAATTTCAAACAAACCCTGACATTTCAGTTGTAAACCTGGTCAGACTAATAATACAACACGGAACAACGTCTCTTACTATTAAACGAACTCAAGTCAGAAAATGCAGTAAGTCTCTATCTCGTTACAAAACGTGAACTCGAAAATAAATATTGTGTGGTGAGAAATCCCCCAACTCAAACACGATCTCAGCATGCACAGTGAAGTTTTAGGGAAGAAATAATAATTCCCAACACACGTCTACCATTTAGTGGATGTTGTCCAAAAATAATAATCATCACCACCGCATTGGAAACCCTCAAATCGCCTACCGTCATTTCCAAATATTTATATCCATGACTATCCAGTGAAATGAAATTCAATATATTTACATGGTCAAACAACACCGTGTATTCTAAATGCTCTTTTATCCTTGAGGTCACATTATCCTAATATTCATACTGACTTTACGTAACTGGTCGCTTGACTTACTACCAAGATTTTTAATCTTTACTAGAATCATTTTTCACTTGGGATCTTACTAGAAATCTACTGTGCATCACACAGTAGTCGTCTCAATTTTCGGATTGTTAGCGGAATACACTACAGCCTGCCGCATAAAATTTCACATTTAATATACAGCCTGTCTCACAAATCCTTCCTCGGCAAACATAGCCTGTCTCAAAACTCATTCTCCTCGCCTTATCCTGGCGGTATTACTTAAAATCCTGGCTCCCTTTCACCTTCAATATTTCTACCAATCTCATCTCCACATATATAAATTCTTCACTCTCAATCCATTTTTCTTATATTTCAAGACCCTTTTTCAAATTTCAGTCCTCTTGTGAAAAACAATAACCATTATAAAATACACCTCTTTATTTTACTGTTACTACAACTTTCGGACCTCGAGAATACAAGAACACACCACGATTTTCCGTATCATCGACATACACGATGTCACAAAATTTTACTTCCCATGAATAAAACATAACTCTATCGAATTTCACCGGAATTTTCTAAATGCCTGCGATCCTTGTAAAACATACTTGTTAAATGCACTTTTAACATAGGAAAATTTTATCCCGCGGTAGACATTATTATTATTATTATTATTATTATTATTATTATTATTATTATTATTATTATTATTATTATTTTCGACATAAATTTCTGAATTCAAATGATATTTGAAATTAAGACATTCACCACGACTACTTTATCATGATCACCTTCCTAATTTTACTCACAACAGACAATATCTCGAAGAACAATAACACAAGATTCCAGCGTCGCATTTTATAGTTTCTTGACGTGAATTTTACAAAACTAAAATTTTCACACACTGACCAAAATTATAACACTTTTCACCTGATAATTACAAATATCACCTGACACACATCTTGAAAAATTGGTTGGGACAAACAACAATCTACCTACAACATAATACAAAATATAGACAGACCTGCATTCATGTCATCTTCAATGTTCTGGCTACATTTAGCCAGCTGCTCTTGTGCTTAGCCGCACATCGATACAAGGAACATCATCTTCTTAAACATATCTATCTTACAAATACTGCCTTTTCACACGTTATTAAATGACAACACAAATCACGCACTTCCTTCGTTATGATTTTGTACAGCAGTCGAATGCAAGTGTCTCCCTTCTCCCCAGAGTCGGCTTTCATTCACCCTAATACAACAGGTGTTCCACAGATAACGAAATCAGAACGACTCTGACTAGCTTCCCAACTCCCTTAACACTTTCCAACACACACGAGGTGATACAATAAAATCAGCTATGTATTTAAACAGACTCCTATGCTTTCACAGTTTTGTCGGCGAAAGTTCAGAAAAATTTCTATCACCTTCCCTTTCTAACAGTAGATGTGAACCGCAGCCACGAACATGTACTAAGTTATTTGGAGATCAATCTTATATACTTCTTCTGCTGACGACGGGCGTAAGCTTCCGCTGCTTCAGAAACCAGACCGACACTGAGAAATTTGCAGGGGGGTTTCTTTTATAGTCTTAGGAAGTGACGCTACTCACACCACTAAGCTTGATTATGCAATCTGCTAATTTCGCGTCCAATAGACCGATTTTCGTGAAACTTGTTCCAGAATTCCGGACAGACTTGCGATTTATTTAGATGTTAATCTCATAATTTTACCACACTCGCAACAGGTGAAATAAATTATTTCTGCCCGGGCTTTTCGCGGGTTTTCTTCATCCATTGACCTTGGCACGTGGAGCCAGTCCACTGATCTGACGCTGATTTGTACCTAGGCTTAACTCCATTTATATTTACCCTGGGGTTCTGTCTTCATGTAGGGTTTAAGAATAATTTAGATTATTTATTTCTGTATTTACTGTGTTGCCAAAATCTCTCGTTACGAAGAATTCCGTGAATATCAAATATTGTTGAATATTCGCAGTCCACTGAAGTGTCACGGTATTTCACGAGCTTGCGGCTCGGCCTGACACGGGGCGCTCGCTCCCACGAGACAGCCAGACTCACGAAATGGCCGCCCCCTAACAAATAAAAGTAGCTAGTTATTTGAAATAAAATTTGAGAAAAATAAAAAATAATTCTCTCATCGTAGAATTATGGATTCAATACTAAGCGGTAATAATGAAAATTTGTGACGCGATAAGTGAAGTATTTTTATATAGATTTAATATGACTCGAATCGGGACTTTGAATTCATGACATGCTAATCGAGAAATTGTCTTAGTGAGGAACGCACTAATGAGGTTTCACTGTATGGTTAAATTCCGAAAAGGCTATTCCGACGTGAATTTATAGCGATAAAGTTATCATAACTCTACTGGTGCTTGGAGATGCTGTTTGAATAAGAAAACTGAAATGTTTGCCACAGAAGCCACTGGAGTGATACCACCCCAGTTATTCAGAATGAAATTGAACATGTGCATTCACGTTGTCTCGGAATTGAAAAAAAATAACTAACGAGAAAACCGTAGTATGAAAATATGCGAAAAGGCAAGTTTTAAACAAACTGATTGCCGTTGCATATAGATTTTAATGTGTGTGAGGTTTCTACCAGACTTTTACGAAAAATTGTATACAGTAGAACCTCGATTATACATTCCCGGAAACTACGTTTTCCCATATTATTTGTTCAAATTATGTGATCCCACGAGCATCCTAATTAAATCACGTTGTATAAAAATCCTGCATTATCTGTTCCTCGAAGAAAAGATTTCCCGGATCAACCGTCCATAAATTTCAGTCTCATCAACGCTAAATCGTCGATCGCGTATTTTTTCAAGAAACTGTATCTCATGAAAGGACGGCTACGGCATACTTACAGATCTTGGTGTTGACATCCCGTCATTGCGGTAATTTGAGGAAGTACTGTACCGCACTGGAAAAGCGATCAGCGGTGAACTTGCATAAGGGACCATCTTAGTATCGCATTCGGGTGGTATTGTCAATTGCATCCTCAGAAATCATAAAACAATTGGAAGGAGACAGCGCGCATTTCGGCAGCTCTACTTGAAGGCGGGGGGGATGAGTTTCTTCAAACATTTGTAATTGGAAAACGTCTACATTATTGTCCAGGGTTACATGTTTACTTTGTTACTTTTTGAATGTGTCGCCGAACAAGTTTTTGGCACTGTATAGTCACTGGGCTTTCAGGCTGGAATCGAAACTGCTCTTTCTTAAGTAACACAAATTTAGTATTTTAATATTATCGTCCTAATGTAAGACTGGGAATTTTACGTTCTTGTGTTAAAATTTTATAAAAACGCAGTCATTTTATTTGCACATGTTACATTTAAAAACTTTACATTATTTCGCACTCGTACCGACTTGTACAGCGAGCACGCTTTACAGCTGAGCTCAAGATCACGAATAACCATAATTTCGGACGTGTTAATGATATTTTGTCTTTCCAATTTGATTGTGATTAGTGACGGGCAGAATTGAATATAATGCACTCGAGAACTTCAGGATCGATACTTACATTCAAAACCGTATTCTTGAGCTCAATGTAACCTTTAAAAGTTGATCTATGCCTAATTTTGGCTGTAAGAAAAAATACTGAATTTCCATAAACTGACTACGAACAGTATCTTCTTATTATTATTTTCTTCATGGGGCCTCTAAATATTAGTTCCTAATTAGCGTCGACCTCTAAGATCTTTTGCTACCATGTTTTTCCTTCATTCCCACCTAGATATACCTGCTCCCTTCACAAAGCTGCAGGTTGTTTTTATTGGGTCTTCTTGGATTTTTCTCTCTCCTCACCTGGTAGTCCTAGAGTGGAGAGTCTCATTCTACCCAGCGCCTCACATTCAAAAAGTATGTGTTCAGCTGATTCCTCTGCTTCATTGCATTTCCTACATATGTTGTCTCTTATTACTCCAATTCTATGTAGGTGTTTTTTCAGATGGCAGTATCTTGTCAATAGTCCTACTACCCATCTTATATTTTCTCTGCGAGTTTCAACAGTTCTTTAGTATGCTTCCTGTTTGGTCCTTTTATCAGTTCCTTTGCAAGCCTGCATCCTGGAGTATTTTTCCAGTTTCCTATTTGTTTCTTTTGTACCCATTTTCCTATGTGGTGTCGGGCTTGTCCATAGGAAATCGCGCATACAGGTTCTGGGCCTACAAAATGTGTTTCTGCCCCTTTCCTGGCCAGGTTATCTGCCTTTTCATTTCCTTCTATACCTCCATGCCCTGGTACCCATATTATTTTGACAATGTTTTACTTTGAGAGCTTCAGGAGAAGTGAGTGGCAATACCAGACAATTCTGGATATTATCTACACTGCCTCTGGTGCCTTATGGCTGCTTGGCTGCCCATAAAAATTAAAATATTCTTATTCCTGTAGTTCATTTTCAGATTTTCTTCAAGACATACTGTGATAGCTATCATTTCAGCTTGAAAGACTGTAGTGTGTCTACCCAGGCTCATCTGTATTGATTTCTCAGGTCATCCCCCATTGATCCCTCCTCCTGTGCCATCCACAGTCTTTGAGCCATCAGTCCACCACACTATATCTTCCTTTTCAGTATTCCATTTGTTGATATTCCACGTCTTCAATTTTTATTATCTGGGACTCAAACGGTTTTTCAAAGTTGTACTTTGGTATCATATGATCACAAGGCATGTATAGAACTTCCTCTGTTATTACTCTGTTAATTTTACAGTTTCCTGGATTGGGTCTTTGTGCATTCCAGCACTCTGATTGTGCCAATCTATATGAACACATTCTATCCTGTCCTTTTATGAAATTTATGAACAGTATACCGGTGACATAATTACAGTGTGCTTTATTATATTAGATTAGAGAATTAAAAACTACTTGTGGTCTTTTGTTGTTTGGCTTGGCGTTACGGGTATTAGATTTTTTGAAGAGTTTGGCTGGCTGATCAAAGTTGCTGAACTTAAAAGAAGTTTTCAGAGGAAACTGACAAATGTAAAGTTTCGAGATTTTTAAGTCGCGTACCCGTAATTAATGTTTGAAGCCGGTCTAACTTGCCTGCCTCTCTCCCGGAGGGTCCGGTTTCGATTCCTGGCCAAGTCAGGCATTTTTACTTGGATATGAGGGCTGGCTCCAGGTTCACTCATTCTACCTTTAATTGAAGAGCTATTAAATGTTGAGATGGCGGTCCCGATCTAGAGAGCTGGGAATAATGGCCGTGAGGATTTGTTACACTGACCATGCGTCACCTCGCAATATGCAGGCCTTCGGACTGAGCAGGGGTCGCTTGGTAGGCGGAAGGCCCATTGGGCTGTAGCTTGGTTTGGTTTAGGGGTGTTTTTATGATTATGAGTATACATATTTAACTTTTTTTATGTTTAGCCAAATTGTTGATAGTTCATTCGTTCCCGGATTTTCAGTTTTCCTGTGTTGTACGTTTTTTATTCACGGTCCCTCCAAAAAGCAGAGAATCGAGGCTCCACTGTATATCGACAATCTGCTATAGCGAATAGATCTTTGATTCAGACTAGTGTAATGATATTTCGTTTATGGATAAATTTGGTAACCAGTTGAAACTGAAGAATTTGACGGTTAAAATGGCTAGCATGGTCATTACGTAACCAGCAACATAGTAGCAGCTCGCACTGTAAGGTCATTGACAGCAAGCGAGGACATATTGTTTGGTTCAAACCAGTGTTATCTCATTTTAATTTGTGGATAAATTTAGTTGAAACTGAAGATTTGGACAGTTAAAATGGCTGGCATGGTCAGACAGGATTAAGAGGAGGAAGTTCCGATTTATGTGAGAGGTCTCAGAAATATAGCAGACTTAAGGAAAGAAATTTTTAAGAAGAGAGCAGAAAATATTTTAAGTTCAACATAGTGACTAACTTAATAGGTGTTATTTATTTATTTTACAAATTGAAAATTATTCTATTTTGAAGTGTTTTGTTAAATGACAAAGTAGAGGTAAATTTAGACATAAAGAGACCTTTTTTAGATGTAAATAAGGATGTAAGTTCCAAGAGCAGAGCAGATTTAAAATTTTAGCATATATTGACTTAATAGATTTTATTCATTTATGATCTGAAAATGTCTGTTTTAAAGTTTGTAATAAATAAGTAAAACTTGAAATGCAAAGAAATATTTTAACAATTTCAAGATTTATTTATAATTGTTCTGTTGATAAGTATATTTGTACCAATGTACCATGTCCAAAGATTAATTGGTGTTGTGGCACTGCTGAAGAAGAGAATAGTTTGCTATCGAAACATGTACGGTAATGAAGTGTAAGGTGGGAAAGTGTTCTATAGAAATTAGATCTTTTGCCGTTATGAATTCTCACTATAACAGACATTTACAGGAAACAGAGATAAAGAGTTTAACACTTAGTTTTACACCACTTAATCTGTTCATGTTAGGAGAATATATTATATACTGGTGTTTATGTTGTAGGTCTGGAAACTAGCAGCTCTGGTATCAACCCAATGACAGACACACACAGTTTCTTTGTATATGAAAATCAGCGATGGAATCCTTTAACAGGCTATACAGCTCATGGATTACCTACGGATCGTTACATGTGGAGCGATGTGACTGGTAAACACAAACGGACCCGAGAGAAGACCAAACTACTTTCGATGCACTGGCAGTGGGTAAGACCAATATGACGTGTTGGTTACAGGCTCAGCAAACCTTCAAGTGTGTAGTGTGTCACAGTAGTAAATGAATGAGCACAATTATAACTCCCCTCAGTTGTTCTAAAGAAGTAATGCTTTTGGGAGAATTAGTACAGTGATTGTTAGGTAGTATGAAATGTCACGTCAATTTCCTATTCTGCTATCAAGTTCTTTGTCCAGGTTGGACCGTGTTGTTCTGTAATCAGTGTCCCCAGGCAGCTAAAATCAGCTATGAAGACTAACCGAGTTGGCCGTGTGGTTAGTTGTGTGCATTTCTGAGCTTGCATTCGGGAGATAGAGAGTTCGAACCTCACTATCAGCATCCCTGGTTTCCATTCTCACATCTAGTGAATGCTGGGGCTGTGCCTTAATCAAGGCCACAGACCTATCAGTGTTGGTACTACGTAAAGCCAAGCCGGCTCCCACAAGCTCCAAAAACTTCTTTGAAATATCTGGATCTATCTCTCACCTGGTGTCAGCTGTTAATGTCCTGCGCTTTCATAGTCTGTCATAGTGTTTGTATAATGGGCACTGAAACAGCTGGTTTTGTAACCTTCTCTTAAATTGTTGTTGTTTAGGTATTCCTTTATATCTGTGGTTGGATTTTGCTTTTGGGATTCCAGAGCATAGCTGCTAATCAAGCAAAATTTTGTGGTTTATTTCAGAGGAATATTTAGCTACAGCTGAAATTTCCGTGTCTTTGAGTCTGATAGAAATTACGTTGCTTTGTTTCACCTACATAGCTGATTCGGAAGCTACATTCGGATTTGTAGACTGTAGGAGTCTGTAATACTGTTGTCTTTGACCAGTTGTAGATTACTATCTAATTTCCTGTGTTGGTTTCCCATTTTCACACCAGGCAAATGCTGGGGCTGTACCTTAATTAAGGCCACGGCCGCTTCCTTCCAACTCCTAGGCCTTTCCTCTCCCATCGTCGCCATAAGACCTATCTGTGTCGGTGCGACGTAAAGCCCCTAGCAAAAAAAAAAAATTCCTGTGTTGCTTATAAATGGTCTTAATGTCATATTTCCTTAACATCTTCCCCATCAACAGTTCTTATTTGGGGATTTCTCTCTTCTTTGTAGTGTACTGCTTTGGGTAATGCTGTGGCTCTCTTAAAGAGTGTGTTCAGAACAGCTTGCTTTTGCGATGTGTGGTGGTGAGAAGAGGTGCTTAGGTACCTATTTTTGTGTGGTAGTTCGTATATACTGTATGGCTCAGAATCCCATAGGGGTTCTGTTTCATCAGTGCATCCAAAAATGTTAACTTCCCCTCTACGTTGAGTTCATTGTGAACTGAATATTGTCGTGGGTGGAGTTGAGATAGTCTGTAAATAATGAGGTCAGGTGACAAGGCGAAGAAAGTATTTCAGTTTGAGGGTTGATATGGCTTTCTGTTTTAATTGTTCCATATACCATATTAACGCAAATAATCTCTGCATATATATTTAAAAAAGAAAAAAAAAGAAAAAAAAAATTGGGGTGCAGGTTTTAGTTGTTGAAACCTACACAGAGAAACCTCCCATTACATGGGCAGAAACAGAAGCAGCCCTTAAGAAGATGCCACAAGTGAAATCCTTAGGAATCGATGAAGTGAGCTGGGACATGATTAAAGCAGCAGGAGTCCAGGGTTTACAGTGGCTACACAGGACGCTCCATGCAGTTTGGAAAGATGACAAGATACCTACTGATTAGAGCAGGGGGCCGATGACCTTCGATGTTAGGCCCCTTTAAACAACAAGCATCATCAACAAGCATTAGAGCAGGGGTGTAATTATCCCCCTGTTTAAGAAAAGAAATCGCCGAAAATGCTCCAGCTACTTGGGAGTAACGCTCCTTTCTCGTGGACTTAAGATTCTTGAGAAAATTTTAGAGAGCAGATTGCGAGTCATCGTAGAGCCACAGTTAGAAGAGGAACAGTATGGCATCAGGCCTGACTGGTTCACAACAGACCTAATCTTCAGTGTCCATATGTTAATGGAGAAATAATGGGGAGGAAAAAAGGAGCAAAGATCTGTTTATGGTTTTCCTTGATATTGAGAAGGCATATGACGGTATTGCAGGAGAGAAGATATGGGAATGCCTGAGAAAAAGGAATGTGTTGGAGGGCTGGTGACGAAAGTTCAGATGCTGTATGAGCATTGTACCAGCTGTGTGCAATTGGGTGAAGATATTTATTCTGGTTCCAGACCAAAAGTGGAGTCCAACAAGGCAGTGCACTATCCCCATTATTGTTTATCACCATCATGGATGGCATAATAAAGAACATCATGAAAACCTCTGGTGAACTAAATGCAATCGCTTTCACTGTTGATGTTATGATCTGGGGAGAAACTGAGGAACAAGTACATTTGAAACTCAATGAATGGAAGGTTAAGTTCCTGGAATCAGGAGTTCCATCTCAAGATAGGCGAGCCCAAAACAGTAGTGATAGCAATAAACAGAGAGAGCATGCTAGGTAACCATCCACTAGAAAGTGTGGAAAACTTTACATACCTTGGCAGTGTAATATCTCAAGGTAATTAGCCACAAAGGATGTGGCAAATAGAGTGCAGAAGAGCTCTTGCTTTTACCAGCAAACACGAACACTCCTCTGGGATCCCAAAGTATCAACAAAATCAAAGCTGGTGAATCAGTACTTCATACCAAACTTTAACCAATGGTATTGAAACCTACACCCTAACTAAGGAGGAGTCATCAAGGTTGCAGGCATCTGAGATGAAGTTTCTTAGGTCCACAATTCAAAAAACCAAACTGGACAAGTTAAGGAATGAGGTGGTCAGGAAGGAAGCTGGGATTGTGTCATCATTGTTAGATCGGGTCAGCATGCCCAGATTGAGGTGGTTTGGCATGTAATGAGGATGGAGCCAATAAGGACAGCATAACATGTGGCAGAAAACGGATGGTGGGAAGACCAAGAACCCACTGGGTGGACATTGTGGACATTGCAGATCAGGGAATGAACAGGACAGAGTGGAAGAGGCTCGCCAACAGTACCCATGAAATGATGAGATGATGATGATGTTTATATTTGTTATAAGGATCATGCTACAACCTCATTTCTTTCTCTTCGTGCAGAGTTTTCTCTGTGTCCAATACTCCTTGATGCGTTTGCTGGTCTGCTTCCGTTGTTCGTCTGTCGAGGCTCTTCTTGTCTTCTTAGTTCTTCCTACGGCTTCAACCCCTTCCAAATTCTTCACTGTGTTCCTAAGTGTATTCCTTACAAACAGCTGGAATTCCGAAACTTCATTTCCTTAATCCATGCTGCAGTTGATATTCACTGGTTGTCTCTCTCTGTTTATTGCTATTACTACTGTTTTGGGCTCGCCTTCCTCCAGAAGTAATCAAATATCTGTTTGATAAGTCTGTTTGCGTTCGTTCTGTACAGATGTCCGAGAAACGCCAGTCTCCTTTTCTTCATGGTCTCTGAGATTCTTTTCACCTTCTGGTGCTCCAAAGTTTCCATCCGCTTTCAGTTTGCACAGCTCCCATAATTTTTCTGAGGATTCTTCTTTCCAGGACCTCTAGCTTCTCCAGCTTGTAATTCATGGACAGGCATTCACTGGCATACAGGCATTCTGTTTTGACCACAGTGTTTTAATGTTTTAATTTGGAATTCCAGGATAGGCACTTCTTATTGTAGATTTTTTTTGTCAAGCCGTGTGCTCTCTCCATTTTTGAGATCTGATCTTCCACTGCAGCTTTTTCTAGTCCATTCTCCTGTAGGCTCTAACCAAGGCACTTGAACTTCTTGACCCCTTCTATCTGTCCTATGTCTGTTTCTAGGAATTTTGGTCCATCTTTGATGTTCGTCATGAATTTGGTCTTTTCTGCTGTGATCATCAGTCCTGTTTCTCTGGCGATTCTTTCCAAGAAGTTAATCTGGATGGTTGTGACCACTGGACTTTCTGATATAGTATAGCAAAGTCGTCAGCAAAAGCCAAGCATTTTCATTTTCTCCCTAGAGAGATTGCGATTATCCCTTGATGTTCAAGTTTTGAGTTCCATATTCCATATTATTATTACTGACATTTCAGTTAATTCTCTTTCTCCTCTTCATTTGAAGTTTTATGTTTGTGTTACTCCTATTTCCTTTCGCCTTGCTAAATTATTTCCAAGTTTTATTGACTTGTAATTCTATTAAATTATGTTATTGAATCTGGAGAAGTGATTGAAGACTACATGTTTGTAAATCTACGTAGATATTATATTTTCATTTGGCAGTTGGATCCAACATAAAATGATGTCCTAAATTATTATTATTATTATTATTATTATTATTATTATTATTATTATTATTATTATTATTATTATTATTATTATTATTATTTATTCATTTTCATGGTAAATTTAGTTGGCATAAATAATATTTTGGTTCATCCTTATCGTCATGTTCATTGCTTGACGGCACATTGTGTCTTATCTGATGTTATCTTAGGGACAATTCCTATTGTCAATTGTTATGGAGATGATGACGATAACAACAACGGTGTAAAGTGTGCTTTGGTATTGGGCTGTTAAATGAAACGCATATGTCACAGTCCCATCAGTACAGTGTACCTCCCTCTAGTGGCAATGCAGGCATGTATATGTGCATGCAAACTATCATAAAGATGCCAAATGTCATCCTGAGATATATTGTCCCAAGCATCTTGCACCTTTTGATGCAATTCGGCAATGATTCTTGCAGGCTCTGGTGAATGCGTAAGTTCCCACTTCATTATGTCCCATACATATTCAGTTGGCGAGAGATCGGGTGATCTTGTTGGCTAGGTTAGTTGTTGCACAACAGGTAGAGTACGTTGCATCGCAGCAGCTGTATGTGGACGTGCATTGTCCTGCTGAAAAAGCACATCACCTTCCTGTCAAAAAAATTGCAGTAGCACGGGGACAACAACCTGTGCAATGTAGCAGGCACTGGTTACGTTACTCTGCAGAAATGCCAACCATGACCATGAGTTGTGACTGATGGCCTCCTCACACCATGAAGTGTTGTGGCGGATGCACTCTGGAATAGGTCACTCACCAGTTCTACGCTGTACACGCGTACGTCCTTCACTTGCATACAGACGGACCTACTCTTGTCACTGAAGACAACAGGACGCCATTCCCCTCTCCAGTCGACTCTTTCATGACACCGGAATCTGTGCTTGGCAATGTTGTGGTGTCAGTGGTAGCTTGGCCAGAGGTACACGTGATCGTAATCCTGTTGCAAGCAGACGGATCCCATTGGTCCTTGGTGACGCAGCAGATGCAAGATGTGACCGGATTTTGTTCCTGAATGACGTTCGGTCGACCACTGCTGCTCGTGCAATGCGTCAATCTTGATGTGTGTCTGTATTACGCGGATGTCCGGGGCCCGGTCTGCAGGTGTGGAAAAGTTCCAGAGACCACTGCTGAAAGCAGTGACAAACCACCGATACATTGTGCCCAACATGTGCAGCAATCTGTCGATACGTCCATCCAGCTTTCCTCGGGCCCACAATGCGACCCCGTTCAAATGGATGCAGTTGTTCAGCAGGTGCTAAGATTCTCCTCCCTTTGAGAGTGTATGTAATGGAATCACCCTTTTCCCTCATTATGTTCTAACATTCTCACGCTGTCCCTCCTGTTCATTTTAAGCAAGTTAAGTAATGTTCATGCGTGGTTCTTGAAGTGTTCGATGTTTGTTGATTGTTCTTCCTGTTCATGTGCTTCCACCCTTTCTTGTTATTGTGGTATTTCTCCAGTTATGTATCTTCTTCTTGTTCCTGTGCTGCATTGCCTACTGTTATTTTTCAGTAGCTAAGGTTAGGACATATTGTACCTTATAGCAGTACCCTACACAGTCTGGTTGCCACTGGTGACGGCTGTGTGAATGGTGGCGGTGCACTGTATCTTGCACTAATTCACGAATCATTACATTCCGATCCATCTCCACTAACGCGGAACTAGTCTGTACATGTTCGTCACTTAGTGGTGGGTGACCAGATCGAGGTATGTCCAACACATGTTGCAACCCATCTTGCTACCATTCTGTAATGTAACGCAGCTGTACCATACGCCTTTCGCAGTCCATGGTGACACTGTTGTGCTGTGCATCTTCAAGCACATTGAATTTTTAACCATCTTTTCTGCTCGTGCTTGGAAAACTGACTACTGTCTTTTGCTTACAACTGCTAATCTTCACCTAACCTCTGTGAATAGACATAGAGGGGAATGGCATGATCTTGTGCTCTGAGGGAGGGACGCAGGTCAGCAACCTTTGGTAAGAATGACAGAGCCTGGCACCATTGATGGCTGTGCTGGAGCATGGTTGCCAAAACCTAAAAACCTATGAAAAAAAAGCCAAAAGCAGGCAATTACCGTATAATCCCGAATAGCATTTGCCACTACTGCATAAGACCCACACACCTGAATTTCTTTTCGGGGAAAAAAACACATGTTTACTTACCAACTTTTTAAATTTCTGCAAATGTGTCACAAAATTGCTAATTTAAAACCTTTTACAAGTAATAAAAACATTTAAAACACCACAAGGAGAAAAAAATCTAGTTCAATGTATAACTAGTCACAATTCAACATAATCAGAACTTTGCATAAAACTATTTTCATGTTTTTTAGCCATATTGAACTTAATACTAATTGTTAAAATTCTTGTTTTATTTTCCACCTAATTCAATACATAAAAATATTAATTGTCTTTAGGAGGACATTTTATTACAATGCAACACTAACGGGGACACTTTTCGCTCATTATATCGAGCATCTTCAGCCTCATTTAAACAAATGCTCTAGGTTAAGTCTTTACGTTGAACCTTTATTTGTTTGTTAAAATTATTTTACACCAATAAAATGTTACCACTAGTTAACCCATAATTAAAAAGAATTAACAAATTAAAATATATAGCTGTGACGGACTAGACATTGGTCACAATTTGCTGATGGCCAAGTCATAGTAATGTTGTGGCTAAAAGTCATGTTAGTTCCCAGATTTTACTAACACTATTTAGTGCTAAGCTTTTTTTTCTAAATTTAAATTTCCTATTTGAAATTAATGATGTTAGAGGTTTAAATTTGCGATGTTTTTCTTCTTCGTTGTACTTACTGTTTAGTTGAGAAGCCACTACTTTATTAAAAAATTGTGTTACTATCACTGTTTAGTGCTAAGCCAACATAGTGCCAGTTTGCAAAGATGGAGATAAGGAAAACGTAGATGATTACCGCCCGGTTTCTATAACATCAGGGGTCTGTAAATGTATGGAACGTCTAGTTGCTAAATATATGTTGGATTTTCTCAAGGAGAGAAACCTGCTGAACTCAAACCAGCACGGCTTCATTCCGGGAAAATCCTGCACAACACTTCTAACAAAAGTCATTGATGACTGGCAGTTCTCTTTGGAGCAGATTGATTTCTCACAAATAGACTGTGTGACTCTGGACTGGAGCAAAGCCTTTGACCAGGTGTCACATCAAAGACTTCTGTTAAAACTTAGCAACTACGGCATTCAGGGTAAACTGCTGTCATGGTTGAGGTCATTTTTGGTGGGTCGAACGCAATGTGTTGTGTACGGAGGAGCCAAATCAGACCAAACCACAATTACTTCTGGAGTATTTCAGCGCAGTGTGATAGGGCCCCTCCTGTACACGATTTATGCTCTCGACTTACCGGATTGTGTAAATTCGACCATGGCGCAGTATGCCGATGACACAGTCATTTACAGAGCCATGAAAAACAGTGACGATATTATAAAATTCCAATCGGATCTGGGTAGTATAGCTCTGTGGTGTGAGGTAAATAGAATGTATATAAATATTAAGAAGTGTAAATATATAAGACTAAGCAGAGCTAAACCACCACTCCAGAACCAACCTACTCTATGTGGAATCCAACTGCCGACTTCTAACTCCGTCAGACTGCTCGGTATTCACATTACGGACAATCTGAAATGGAATAAACACGTGGAGGAAGTGAGGCGTAAGGCATACCGGGCGCTAGGTTTTGTCCGTAGATGTCTCTCAGGAGGAAAAGTAAAGCCCTACGAACGGCTTATATTTCCCTTGTGCGGCTCATACTATTCTATGACCTTCCTTCCTGGCATCCAGCTACAACGGAAAATATGAGGAAACTAGAAGGTATCCAGCAACGAGCAGAACGTTTAATTGACAAACACATTCCCTTAAACACAGCCACGTCATTGCCGCCAGTGAACTCGTTATGTACACAAATAGATGTAGCCTTCCTTAGGAAATCCCTGACAGATAACACACACCTCTCCCCTTTCCACCGCCTGCAGCTCAATTACCGCTCTGTTAAAAGAGGCCAAGGAGTTACTCTTGTCCCTCCCTTCGCTAGAACAACCTCATATTTAAATGGATTTTACTCAAGGTCTGCTCGTACCTGGAACCTTATACCATCTGAGGTAAAGCTACTTCCTCTTCCTCACTTCCTCTTCCTCACTTCCTCTGCGAAGTAAAGAAAATGTGTATGTAAATAGAAACCCATATGTGATGTATATAACTTGTATAAATTAGAATTGCAAGAAGGATGGGTGCAAGTACAGGTGTATGTGGGCGAATGTGTATTCGTGCGCGTGTCGGAGTGGTTGTGAATGAGTGTGTATACAGGGGTCAAGTGAGAGTATAAATGGCTGGGTGTTCTTACTCTAATATTTTCAGGATAAATCAAGATAATTATTATTCTAAGGGTACAGTGTTTGTAGTGTAAATATGTAAATTTAAAATTGTCTACATAAGTTTGTATGTAAATATTCAGTAGAGTTTATGTACACATATGGAGATGGAGGCACTTCTGTGTATGTGGGGCTTGCCCTTTCTCCATCTACCACCCCTAAATTGTACATGTACAATTTAAGGAAAATAAATAATAATAATAATAATAATAATAATAATAATAATAATAATAATAATAATAATAATAATAATAATAATAATAATAATAATAATAATAATAAGAATAATAATAATAATAATAATAATAATAATAATAATAATAATAATAATAATAATAATAAGTTATTTTTCTAAATTTAAATGTCCTATTTGAAATTAATGATGTTAGAGGTTTAAATTGCTAATTTAAAACATTTTACATTTGTGATCTACTGGAATCATCACACTAGTAGTCTTCACAGATCCTCACCATGGTTTGAGTCAGCCTATTTTTACACTGATCTGTTTATTATTGAAGCATGGTTGAAAGGGACAGCAATAGACGATACTTAGTTGCTGGTGTGTTGTTTTACTGCAACATTTGTGGATGAATGTGTCTGTAACAAAAGAGTATTATGAGTGTGTTGTTTGTAGTTGTTATGAGAAATTCTTGTGGCTGGAATTTCACTTACCCCTTTATTCATGCTTTAGTGCCTAGCTATGCTTTTTGCAGTACCGAGACTATTTGTTATTGTGTTTCTGCTTCTTGTGTTATATGCATGGGGCAGGTGTGGTGGAGGATGAGTAGGAGGCTTAGGGGAAGGAACTGTGGGCGGAGCAATAAGTGTAGCTGCGGTTGAGATGATGATGCTGATAATAATAATAATAATAATAATAATAATAATAATAATAATAATAATAATAAGAAAAAACCTGTGTGGGGATTTACTGGTTACCTCCATCGGGCGCGTCCCATTGGAATAGGGAACATGCATGATCCGGGGTTTTAATTAAAAATATGCTAATCTGATTCAAAATTTCATGCAGAATTCAAAAATGTGATCAGAATGTACAAATAATAACTCCAAACGTGATAAAAATCTACGAAAATGTCACGTCACGCAAGCACGCGATCTCATTGGTCTGACGTCATCGTACAGGTTGACTGAATTAGCAGACGAAATAACACAGTGTGCTGTGAGAAGCAGGATACACTTCGCGTATTTCTACTTTACGTTAGTGTCTAGTATGGTTAAATTCGAGGTCTATACATTGGATAATAATCTGAGTGGTATATTTTAGACTTAAAATGAATCCTGCGCAGACAGTGAGGCAGAAAACTTATAAATGGTGTAGAGTTCCGATGTGCAATAGCACATCGCATACCATACCAAACAAATTGTTTATAAATGTTCCAAAGACGCTAAAACTAGGAAGAAATGGATTTTGGCGAGCCGGAGAAATGCTGGTGATATATCGGAAAAGTTTACAGTTTAATTTTTTTTAAAAATATTTTAACGTAAGATGAATTTGTTTGAATTTTCAAATCACTTTTCCATGTCAGCTGTTCTAGTGGTAAAACTTTAAATTGTAATGTATGATGCTTTATTTAAATGCTTCAATTACATCTTGGACACGAGGCTGACGTATTTGAGCACCTTCAACTACCACCGGACTGAACCAAGTTGGGGTCAGAAGGCCAGCACCTCAACAGTCTGAACCACTCAGCCCGACTTGTGAAGTCATATTTATCTTTATCATGTTTAACTTTTTTCCCTCCACAAAGATATTTAATTCTCTTTCATGGGCCCTGGAAGTGGGTAGGCCAGTTGTCCCAACCATAAATATGTATTTTTTTGGGAATGATAGATTATAGCCCTATAGTACTATGATCTTTC
Source organism: Anabrus simplex (assembly GCF_040414725.1). NCBI lineage: Eukaryota > Metazoa > Arthropoda > Insecta > Orthoptera > Tettigoniidae > Anabrus > Anabrus simplex. The sequence continues at coordinate 1,237,313,153 of NC_090266.1, read as the reverse complement.
TTTCTTTCTTTCTTTCTTTCTTTCTTTCTTTCTTTCTTTCTTTCTTAATCAGTTTATCCTTCAGGGTTGGTTTTCTCTCGGACTCAGCGAGGGATTTCACCTCTACCACTTCAAGGGCAGTGTCCTGAAACGTTGAGACTTTGAGTATGGTGATGAAACTGGTGAGGAGGGCCATTACCTCGCCCAGGCGGCCTCACCTGTTATGCTCAACAGGGGCCTTGTTGGAGGATGGGAGGATCGGAAGGGATAGACAAGGAAGAGGGAAGGAAACGGCCGTGGCCTTAGGTGCCTGGAGGAGAAGTAGGAAAATACGAAAAACCACTTCGAGGATGGCTGAGGTGGGATTCGAAACCCTTCTACTCAGTTGACCTCCCGAGGCTGAGTAGACCCCGTTCCAGTCCTCGTACTATTTGTTTTCAACTTTCATGGCAGAGCCGGGAATCGAAACCGGGTCTCCGGGATTGGCACACATTAACCACTACACCACAGAAGCGGACTAGTACTATAATGCTACCTATATGTTTATGTTAGTGCTGAAATCCGATTTCTTACTTTACTAATGCTGAAAGCCCGAAAATGTAATGTTATTCTTTAATAGGGGAATCAGTCTAGAAGGAAATGTTGAAAGTGATGTGATATCTATCCAGGTTCGTTGTTATCCTAATACTATGGGTTACAGTACATTGCACGTATATAAAAGACGCCACTTACAAACTTGCTTGTTATCCGCGAATTTCTGCGGCCACAAAAGTCACATTTTTCAAGAATGATGACATCTACACAGGGTAGATTGTCTGACTGTGCTGTTTCGAACCTTTCTTCTGTCATTTCGAAGTTACTCGCGATCATGAATAATAAACAATCGGCTTTAGCAACGGCTGATGCACAACGGCTGGTAGAGCTCCATGCGGTACTGGATCGTGACGTCACAGCGCGCCGCTTACGTCAGAGGCCGTTTCACTCGCCTTGCGGAAAGGCACTATTAAACATTTTTTTAATGGTAGAAAACAAGGCAACATACCACAATGTAATACGTTTACGTACTATTTCATTGGTGTACTTTTCAAAAAAAATATTTTTGAAAATTATGCATGTTCCCAATTGGGGAGGCTCGCTGGCTCTGCCACCAGCAGAGTCAGAGGGTAGTAGGGAAATAAAATACCACCGTGAAAAAAAAACAACTGGTCCCTAGCCAGGGTTACGGCGAAGACTGGTAAATGACCAGAAGCCAGAAAACATCTTGAGGCAACCTCTAGGGCTAACAACCCTAGTTGTAAAAGGATGGGTACCCGTCCACAGCAAAGTCAAGTCAAAAAGCATGATGGCACAACATTTTAAGAAACATACCCCAGGGGGTAAATCTTCGGATAAATCCCCCGTCGTGAACGCCACGGCGCATGAGTCTCGTTCAGATTCTGGGGGAGACTCGACATCATGCAAGAGACGAGTCGGAGCGTCTCGGTGTACCCCGAAGAGTCAAAAACTCAGGCCAAAATCTAAAACCTTTCTAGCAACTTTCAACATAAATTCACTTACACAAACTGGCAAGCTGAAAACCCTCACCAAAGCTCTTCACAAAAATCAGATATCCATAATGGCCCTACAGGAAACAAGGTACCCAGATGAAGAGATTTTTGAATCCAAAGGCTACTGATTTTTCAAGAGCAAAGCACAAAGAGGAATCCTCGATGGAGCTGTGATGCTTGGAACCGCGTTTGCTGTTAGAAGCAAGATCCTTAAATCGGTTGCAAATTTCGAACCTGTGAATGACAGATTGCCTATACTCACAATTAAATGCGCGAACAAAACCTATGCTCTAGTTAATGCACATGCTCCTACAAACGATAAGAACAAGTCTGATCCAGACGAAGTTGATAATTTCTGGGACCTACTGGATGAAAAATTAAACAAAATCCCCAAACACCATGTCAAGCTTCTTTTGGGCGACTTCAATGCCCAACTAGGTCGTGAACAGAACTACAAGAAAGTTATAGGAAATTACCCTGCTCACAAAGGAACCAATCCCAACGGCAAAAGACTGGTGTCCATTTGCGAAAATCACAACCTGCAGGTCATATCAACCCACTTTCGCCATCTACCCAGAAAGCAAATGACTTGGCGTTCTCTCCCGTCCAAGCTCTTGGAGAGTTCCAAATGGATCATGTTGCAATCTCCAGGAGAAACAGCCCTGAGATTATGAATGTCAAGGTAAAGAAAGGCATCAATGTGGCCTCAGATCATTATATGTCTCTTATCAAATTCAAACCAATTCCCGCAAACACAAGGAAGACAACCAAACAGATCACACGCTTCGACAATGATAAACTTCGGCAAAGGGTCGAGGAGTTCCAGGAGAAGGCTAGACCAAATGACTGTGACTTTAACAACGCCAAAAGTCTCCTTGTTGAGGCCGCCAAAGACGTTTCAGAAATCGAGAGAAGCAAAAAGCATGCCTGGTGGAATGGTACCTGCGAATCAGTCCTCCAAGAAAGACTCAATGCGTGGAAACAGTACTACTCTACGAAATCAGAAAATGATTGGGAAACCTACAAAACCCAACATGCCCAAGCAGTTAGGGTGTTCAGAACTGAGAAATGTAAATACGAAAAATCTCTCATTGAAAAGATAGAACAAAACTTTAAGAAGGATGAAAGCAGAGAGTACCGTATTTCACGGCATAATCGTCGCCACCGCGTAATCGTCGCATCCTTTATTTTCAATACAAAAATCGGACTTTAAACCTTTAATTACATAATCGTCGCACGTCCAAATTTTGTTCACTAATCTGGTTAAAAGGTAAATGGAACTGCAACGTAAGTTGCACATGAATGCGCAGTTTAAATACGTGTATGGTTTATGGGCAATTTGGCAACACAGTCACGTTTGCGACATGTTGCACAACGTATAAATAAATAATACCGGTATATGTACGACACATGGCTTACCGGTAGACTATCGGCAGTTTGACAACGTGGTCGCGAGACAGTGTACTATTTATTCACCACCTACATATTATGCTTACCGGTAGACTATCGGCAGTTTGACAACGTGGTCGCGAGACAGTGTACTATTTATTCACCACCTACATATTATGCTTACCGGTAGACTATCGGCAGTTTGACAACGTGGTCGCGAGACAGTGTACTATTTATTCACCACCTACATATTATGCTTACCGGTAGGCTATCGGCAGTTTGACAACGTGGTCGCGAGACAGTGTACTATTTATTCACCACCTACATATTATGAGTTCCCATTTGAAATACGTAAGGCTGTAAGTTATCGCTTATCGACAACGTCGCCAGGAAATACCAGCTAGGTAGATTGAATGGACCTCGAACCAGCCCTCAGATACAGGTAAAATTCCCTGACCCGGCCATGAATTGAACCCGAGGCCTCCGTGTAAGAGGCAAGCACGCTACCCCTACACCATGGGGCCGGCTCCTGTGTTATTGCGCACGAAGTGAAATCCAAGACGATAACGTACATTTCCACAGAATTATTCAGCCGAATTATTTACGATGTCTCAGTTGTCATCGCTAGACTCTTATCTTACTGCTACGTCATAAGGGTCCGGGCATGGGATGAAAACTTTTATCCAAGCAGTCAAGATAATTATTATCCAATGCTATTAAAGTTTTATTTTATAAACTCGTCAGTAATGTAATGTAAAATCATCAATAACTGGGAAGAAATATTAACCTAATTACCGTATGTTTAAAAGAAATTGAAAAAAATGAATGTTTGTTACTGACGTCTCGGAATACAGTAGATCTACACCGCGCTAGCTAGAGCTCCGGTTTGCGAGCTTTGCGCAAGCGCAGTAGTGTGTCGCAACCAACGAGCTAAACTGATAAATTGTTGCATGCTTCCTTGCTGCCTAACAGTATTGGCTGCTCTGGAATGGACAGATCACAGATGCATTTATTTGTTTCAGATTTACGTGATTACTGTAGACATGTGTGCGTGAGAATTTAAGTTTTTAATTTGTGTTTTGGGTGTTTGCAGAAATAATTTGTTTTAATAGTGAACAATTACGGAAAGTCATTTATATCGCAAAACATTAACGCGTGGAGCATTTATAAGCGATTATGGGTAAATATAGAAACTATTCTGCGGGCTTCAAGCTAAGCGTAATTGCCTTCGCTGAACAGCACGGGAACAGAGCTGCAGAAATAAAATTTTCTGTGAGTGAAAAGTTGGTGCGTGACTGGCGGAAAGTAAAAAACAAGCTAAAAAGCACAAACCCTTCTAGACGCGCGTTTAGAGGTCCTAAAACAGGGAAGTTTCCTATAATTGACGAAGAAGTGTTTAGGTACGTCAGTGAAATACGTAACAATGGCTGCAGTGTATCATACGAAATGTTACAAATTAAGGCACAGGAGGTAGCGCGCAAACACAACATACCGGTAACTCAGTTTAAGGCGACTCGTGGGTGGATTAAGGGGTTCATGCGACGACACAGTCTGTCAGTGCGAAGGAGAACAACACTAAGCCAAAAGTTGCCTGCTGATTACACGGACAAGATTGTAAATTTTCACCGATTTGTCATACGTTTGCGCAAGGAAACTTCGTACTTGCTTTCTCAAATCGGTAATGCCGATCAGACTCCAATCTTTTTTGATATGCCTCGCAACAGCACTATTGCGCTAAAAGGATCACGGAGTGTATTAATGAAAACCAGCGGTAGTGAGAAGTTGCAATGCACGGCAATGCTAGCCATTACAGCTGACGGGAGAAAGTTGCCGCCTTACATCATTTTCAAGAGGAAAACGATGCCTAAGAATATACAGTTTCCCCGTGGAATTCATGTACGAGTGCAACCAAAGGGTTGGATGGACGTAGAACTCATGCTGGACTGGGTGAAAACTGTGTGGAATAGAAGACCTGGTGCACTATTAAAACAACCAGCTCTGCTTGTTTTAGATAGTTTCCGAGGTCACCTCGTGAACGAAGTGAAGCAATTTCTCACTACAAATAAGACACGACAGATAGTCATTCCTGGTGGCCTAACATCTGCTTTGCAGCCACTAGACGTATGTGTTAATAAACCCTTTAAAGACCACTTATGTCGATTTTACAACGAGTGGATGATGAGCGGCGATCAGCAATTGACGCCCGCCGGAAATATCAGGCGTCCACCCTTGGACTTGTTATGCTCGTGGGTGAAGAAGAGTTGGGATCTTATACCACCTGAACTAGTCTCCAAGAGCTTCAAAAGGACTGGGATTTCGAATGCACTAGACAGTTCCGAAGATGACGCAGTGTGGCTGGGAGACGAAGAATCTGATACTGGTATTAACAGAGGCGAGGACGGCGCATCAGATAGCGAAACCTGCGATAGCGACACCGAAGATTTGGAATAAATTGCGTACCGGTAAGTCCGCATTTCACAACAAAGCGATAATTTTTTGCAAGTGTAATATTTTAACTTTAATACTCAAATTAATGACAAATTAACTTAATACGTTCATTTTTATTTTCAGGTTGGAAAAACGTTCGCCGAATTGTTGCGAAAAATTATGAATTTTGTTTTAGACTATTTTAATTATTTTGATGTACAAACGCGAGTATTACGTGCATCTTAAATTTGTATCAAATACAATTTAGTTATAAATACATTTTTTGAGTAATACAAATACTGGTATTAAATATTCATCGTATAATGGTCGCACCCTACAATTTTTTTTCGAAAATTTTGGTATAAAAAGTGCGACGATTATGCCGTGAAATACGGTACTACAGAGCCTTCAAACGCAAACTCGCTGGCTATAAACCACCATCTCTATGCTTTGAGCGAAAGGACGGCACACTGGCGACATCAAATGAAGAAAATTGCAGCATTCTGGCAGATTACTTCAAGAATTTACTTAATTGCTCTAAACCGCAAAGCGCCATTGAGACCAAGGAACCCTTACTCAGGTACCCAGATTCCAGACCACCCGACAGAGATGAAATCAAGCGCCACATTGCCCGTCTCAAAAATAACAAAGCGCCGGGGAAAGACTCAGTAGTAGCAGAACTATGGAAATATGCCCCAGAGGAATCACTTGATATCTTGGAAAAGCAAAGAGAAGAAATTTGGAACAAGGAGACCCTACCCGAAGATTGGAAAATAGCTTTGATCCATCCATTACACAAAAAAGGCAGCATGAAGAACATCAACAACTACAGAGGAATATCTTTGCTACCCGTGACTTACAAAATTCTATCACTTGCCATCCTGGAGCGTTTGGAAGCACAAGTCGAACATCAAATAGGTGAATACCAAGGAGGGTTCAGAAAAGGTCGCTCAACAGCTGAACAGATCCAAAATCTCAAAACGATCATCAGATATTGTGCACTAAGGTCCAAGCAGTATGTGTCTGTCTTCGTGGACTTTAAGAAAGCGTACGACTCCATTGACCGGGAAGTCCTGCTAAACATCTTAAATTAATTTGGAGTTGATTTGAAACTGCTGGCATTAATTTGAGCCACCCTGACCGATACAAAATCCAAGGTGAAGTTCCACGGATGTCTCTCGCATTCCTTTGACATCAAAACAGGAGTCCGACAAGGTGATGGGCTATCCCCGATACTCTTCAACTGTGTTCTTGAAAAGATCATCAGAACCTGGCGGGTGAGATTACAGGAAACCAACTACAGTCCATTGAGAATAGGAACGAAATCCAAGGGGATCGCAACAGACTGCTTAGCATTTGCCAATAATATTGCTGTTCTCTCAAACGACATAGAAACCGCTAGAGCTCAAGTTGAAATTTTAAAGGAAATTGCCGAACAAATTGGTTTGCAGATATCGTTTGAGAAAACAGGAGTAATGACTAACATCAAAGAGGCTCCACCAAAACTCCATACAAAATACGGGGACATCACCCGAGTAGACAAATTCAAATACCTGGGTGAGATCATCATGAAAAATGGACAAAGAAGCACATCAGGAGCGAGTACGCAAACTGGAAATAGCCTACCAAACATCCCGCACAAGCTACAACAAAAAATGCCTTTCCCAAAACACCAAGATGCGTCATTATGAAACAGTTCTGAAGCCAGTAGTTCTATATGCAGCCAAAACCCTGTCTCTAAATGCCAACAAAGGACTCCTTGAAGAACTGGAGAAAAGAGAATGCAAAATTTTGAGAGGAATCTTGGGATCAAAGTACAGAAATGGAATCCATCAAGAGAGATCCAACAAGGAAGTCTACAGCAAAATAGAGAAAATTACCGACACAATCAGAAAAAGATGGGCACGATTTTACGGTCATCTGAAAAGAATGGATGAAAGAAAGTTAACTAAAGAAATATTTCACTTTTTTGATTCAAACCCCAAAACCACAATTCCCTGGTTTAGAAATACCAAAGAAGACCTGCAAATGCTACATATCTCAGCTGAGGACGCCCTTAACAGAGATCTCTTCAGCAAGAAAATATTGACGAACGGACTAAACCGAGACGAGCAACCGAAGAGAAGACACGGTGCCCCTTGGACAGAGGAGCGTAAGCAGTCCCACTCACAAAGAATGAGGGAAATTTGGGCTCTAAAGAAGGCCAAGTTCAGTGTCAAATGCAACAAGACTTAACGTGGTCCTTGATGGCCCCAGCGAATTATATATATATATATAATAAAACTGAACCCGAAAAATAATAAAATAATATAGATGAAAATGAACACGGAAATAATAATACTGACGCTTAACATATGAATAGGGAAAGAGTAAAATAACACAGTGGCGGTGGTTACACATCAAACATGGGAATACCAAATACCATATGCGAAGGAAAACTTACAGGCCTAATAAACGATGACTAAAGACAGGAATGTGGATTGTGCAGGAGCCCTATTGAGGTCCACTGGAAGGTACGACGTTATGGGGAAGAAAATGTTTACGATAAGTCACCCTTGACTTAATATTTTGAAAATAACAAATGAATAATTACAAGAAACAAGTTAAATGACATAGTAACTGATACTTAACATATTAAAACCAAGGATGTTTAACTAGACCTTAATGACAGATACAGATCCACCAAACAAAATTAAAACATAATCAGGATACTTAAGTAAATTTGTAAAACCAAAAATTTAACATCGTAAGTTTATACTGAGTTACAAAATCTTGTCAATAGGTGACTGTCTTTCGAAAACATAGTGATTCAGAAAGTGAAATTAGTTACGACTGGAATCTAGGGCAAACTCCGACATGTTGAAAATGTACATAAAGCGAGAAAATACCAAAACATTAGAAGGAATAAATAAAACAACATGATAGAAATAGCAAAAGGAAGGTCAGATCGCACAACACACGTGACAAATCGCAATCAACCAATAGGACTCTGTTCCACTAGATTCCCATTCTTTCCACCAATCCAATTGCATGACCATATATGGTCGTATTAAGACAGTTAGCAATTTCTCGAATACTCCTGTTGTGACACCTGTTTTAACAGTGGTAACCGTACGTGCGGTATAGGATGCCTCAAAATTAAAGCACCTCACAAAATTTTTCAATTGTTCCAAAATTACAATTCTTGATATACAGATCACTTACTCACTCTTGCAATGTTAACAATAAAGTTTATACGTCCCATTCTTGAGGTTTCCCTAAATTACATTTTTTTCTAGTTACATAAAATATGAATACAAAACTCACTCCAAAATACTTCTTTCATCTTGCAATGTTCATTCTGTCATGGTAAAACAACATATTAAGAAACACAATAATCAATGATTTTCAAATAAAGGGTAAATAGTAATTTACATTTCCAAACTCAATAATTACTTTCACAACACACATTGCTTAGTTCCAATTCTCCGTCCCACCGCAGGCGACAATAAGCACTAGTGTAATGTGTGGAAGGTGAGTAGGGGGCGTAGGGGAGGGAGCTGTGGGCAGGATGTTGGATACTGACCTAGATTGTGGTGGTGGTGGTGGGGGGGGGGGGTCTCTATGGGTTTTCGAGGTGGGATTTGTGTTTGTTAACGTGTTGGAAGGTTTATAATTGAATGTTTTGAAGATTTTACTATATTCTGATTTGAGAACTTGTAGCAATTTTCACAATTGCTCTATTAACAGGCTTTTTATTTCGATTGCATCATTTAGGTTTTTTCGTTATTTAAATACTGATCCAGATGAATAAAAATGTTCTCATACTCAGTCATTAACTTCCCTTTCTCGATCCTTTTTATTATTTTGAGATCCCTGTCTATTGTACTAAATTGGTGGCCAGTCTCTTTCATGTGATTGTGTATTGCGGAATATTTATTATGTTTTAATGTGTTATAGTTTTTATTATTTTTGTAATAAAACTAAGGCCGTTTTGGCCAATATATGAGAAATTACGCTGTATGCATGTTAACCTATATATTCCAGACCCCTGAATTTCATTGTTATTTGAATTAACTGTAATATGGTTGAAGAAGATGTTTTTATTTGTGTTGTGTGTCTTTAAGGCTACTTGTAAATCTCGATTTTTCAAGGAATTTATATTTTGGTGAATCACAGGATCGGTGTAGGTGAAAGTTGCATATTTTGATTTTTTGGTCTTTTCTGGAGTAATATTAGGTGACAATTTAAGTTTTACTTTGTTAATGATTCGATTTACCATCTCTGTTTTGTAACCATTAGTCAGTGCTAGTTCTTTTATGAATCTAAGTTGTTTCCTTAAGTTAACAGGAGATAAAGGTATTTTGAAGGCTCTATAGACCAGGCTGAAAAAGGATGCTTGTTTATGGGATTTCGGATGAAGGGAATAATTTTTTATTGTAATAGGGGTGTGTGTCGTTTTTCTTTATATCTGGAAATCAAATCATAAATCTGTAGGCGTTACACTCACATCTACAAAATTTAATGAACCATTGTTTTCGTCTTCCTTGGTAAATTTTATACAACTGTCTACCTTATTTAAAAATTCTAGATATTTTTGTACTATTATTTTTTCGGTGGTCTATTATTACAAATGTGTCCTCCACATACCTCATCCAGAGGCATAGCCCCTCTATATTTGTTTTAATTTTAGATTCTTCCAAGTTATCTATATATCTATCTATATATCTATATATATATATATATAGTATCCCTGAGCTGGGGTCCCCCATAGCCAAGCCTAATTGGTGATAAATTGTATTATTGAAAGAGAAGTAGTTGTTATTCTGGGAACTAACAAGATTTTTAGCCAAATCTTACAGATGTTTACAACATTACTATGACTTGGACATCAGCAAATTGTGACCAATGTCTAGTCCGTCACAGCTATATATTTTAATTTGTTAATTCTTTTTAATTATGGGTTAACTAGTGGTAACATTTTATTGGTGTAAAATAATTTTAACAAACAAATAAAGGTTCAACGTAAAGACTTAACCTTGAGTATTTGTTCAAATGAGGCTGAAGATGCTCAATATAACAAGCGAAACGTTAGTAATGTCCTTCTAGAGACAAAAAACATTTTTATGTATTGAATTAGGTGGAAAATAAAACAAGAACTTTGATCACTGTCACCTTGTCCTCGCTACCATCAATAGAATTTGAAACTTTTCCTCACCAAGTCGTTGGAGATTCGATCCATTTGCATACAAGTTCCACTCTGGGTCGTTTGTCACCCAGTTGGTGTCAGACGCCATCCTCTCGGTGTAGAGTCATTTGAAAGGCCAGTTCACACAAACATCCAATGGCTGTAGCATAGAGGTCAGCCCTTCTGGAATTATTGCCAGATCAGTTTTTCCTTTACTTTATGGTGTCTGTAGTATGCCTGCGATAACTGTCCAGCACAAGCAGGTTCTTCTTCTGCAATAAAGCTCCTGGACGACGTTGCCACGCCCACTTCATCCGGTCCATCCAGCAGGATTCTCGGGTTTGAACGAAAATACCAGATGGCAAATTTCCTTTCGAAAATGTTTTACTTTTCAGAACCACATACAGAGGAAGTTTACTTCCGTCAGCTAACATGCGTAACATTACCGTGCAGTGTTGCATTTCATTAAGTGTTACTATCAGAACAGGTAGTAGAGCCCTTACGTGAACCGTATCGTCTAGTGGCATTTTGAAATAAATGGAAATCTGGTCATTATTCCCAATTTGAGAAAGCAAATAGGAATTTTGCTCCCGCAAACTAATAACGTGGTGATGAAAGGCCGTCAACTTTACTTCGTAGGCAACAGGGAGACATGAAATAGACATAAGTCTTCGCATACACAATCCATGTCTTCAATAAAAGTTCCTTATTCACCAATGGCTTACAGTAAAACCCTCCTTTTTAAGGTCCCTTGTGATCTCTACCATGCTAACATTACTGTGCAACGTTTCTTTTTGTTACCACCTGTCCTGATAGTAACACTTTTGGAGCCCTTAATGTAAACCATATTCTCTAGCAGCGTTTCAAAATGAGCAGGCGTCTGATCAGCATTTCAGCACGGCACATTTGTCGATATGACATAACCTAGTTCATGTCTTTCAGTCACGTATTTTTCAAGCCGCTCTTCAGTTTCCGGGAACTGTGAAGTCTGCCCTCAGGACACTCTATGTTCACTGTTACTTTTTAATAACTATTTCTTCTTCTTCCTCCAATCATGAATACATGATTCATTGATATCATATTTTCTGCCGACGGCACGATTTCAGATAGTTTCAGTTTCTGTTACAACTTCAAGTTTCTGACTCACAGTAAATGACCGCAAACACTTTATTGAATTAATCACTTGTTAGCACTGATATTTCTTCACTCAGAACACAAAGTATCAATCATCTGCCACACGGAAGTAAGCGACAGAACGAGATTTCAGCCATTGCGTAACATGAAACTGCTGTTCTCGAGTCTTTGGAACAATGTATTATGAGACCATGATATGAAAGACTTAAATGTGACATGCACCTGAATTTAAGGAGCAATGTTTCTGTAAAAATTGTGCGGGTGGTATTCTGGATTATATAATATACAAGTGCACAGTCACTGCATTGTCCTACAAATGAGGCTTACAGTGGTGTCTCAGTGGCTGCCAGCAATCCAAGTAACTGCTCTGACTGCTCTGGAAAGAACTTGCAGACTTTAACTTGATGGTTAGTAAACAGAGCATGGAAGCTTCACCTCTAAAATATCATCTTTGTAATTATGAAGAATGACACTGAAGATGTTCACAAGTAACGTTAGAGACAGCCTCTAAGGAGTGGTTGCTGAATTTGAGTGATCTTCCCAATTTTAGGTATTATGTGGAGCACGTTGAGGCTGGTTGTTTAGTGTTACTTTCTCTTAAAACAACAATCACCACCATCACAACCACTTATGTCCAACACTTGTGATATGAAAGTCCTTACAAATTGGAGGACTGGAACTTGTCTGTACTCTGTGATCATGATGATGATGTGGTGCTTCAAGATGTCACCTTCGGTTGCATCTCACTTTGTGAAACATAGACTGTAAACCTACTTGGAAAAGGGACTCACATTTTTTGGTATTCCTAGATGCATCTAGTGTATTGTGCATATGTTTGTGCTCCTGGGTTTTGGACAATGATATCTAGTTGTATTTCCACTTAAAACTGTAATTGTTCTTATTGTTGCATATTTACAGGGTAGATAAATGAACATTACAACTGGTAGTGTTAAACTTCTAAAATTTCTTATCTAACTACTTACACAGGCATACCAGTACCAAAACTTTCATGACACAGTTCGCACTGTTCAGTCACACCAATTCACACTCAGCCTTTGTTCACTAACAATCCCACTCAGTCCCACAGTTACTTTCACTGCTGCTTTTACAGTCCTCGGTTCACAGCCTGCACACAATAGTACACTGTCCGCTCACTCCTACCCGATGCCCAGTGTTTGCTACACAGACTCGACTCAAGGTGACAGACACACGAAATGACCCTCAGTTCTACAGACAGGACACTCCACAGCAGCACTGACTGTACTCAAGTTACCGACTGATCTCCTCTACACTGGACCGAGCTGAACTGCCTGCCCCAACTGGATGCTTTGAGAAGGGAGATGCCTCCAGAATCTTCCCGAAAATGAATACTCTCAGTGCACCGTCCAGATGCTTCCATAACGCCGGCAGCAGTGCAGTGGAGCCAGCAACGCTGACCAATGCACGACCGACTCTCTTCGGACTGGTGTCGGCAGCTGCGGAGAGTGCAGGCCTTACTTGATGTGCGTGCAATTGGAGCTAGCTACCTTCCCCCCCTTCCCGTATCCATGCAGCATCATTTTGCCTTGAATTAGTTGAAACTTCGATAGACCCTCATATTAACCTTCATACCTTGTGTCAGTGAAAAACACATCACTGTATTGTACATTATGTGGCTCATTGAAGGGGCTTAACTGTGTATTGTGTTCTGTTGCCAGGTTTCTGAGTGGGTTGTTGATTTCCACACACCTGGTGGTGTTGACAAGGAAGGTTGGCAGTATGCGATGGACTTCCCTGCTACGTACCATGGACAGAAGCATTTCACAGACTACGTGAGGCGACGACGGTGGGTTAGAAAGTGCAGGCTGACTACTAGTGGACCCTGGCAAGAGTTAGGCAACACCAAGCTCGTGGATGTGTCTTTATATGTAATGTTATTATTTCAGTATAATCTTAGAACAATTAATTTATTAACATACATTTTGCATTTTATTAATTTGTATTATCTGAAGCCATTTCTTTTCAGTTTCGACTCAGTTAATTTATAACAGCAGTAAAAATTAAAAACTATGAATATAGTTCCACGAAAGCTGTTCACATAAACTTAAATTACATAACTCAAAATTAAAGAAAACTAGCCAATCCATTGAAAGCTCATTAGACAAACCCTAAATAGTGTTCAAAAACAATTTGAATTACGATAATAATAACAATGAAAGTGGTAGCTTAATTTGAATTAATTTAAATGTCAAGTAACAAATTGCAACGCCACATACATATGCCCAGCAAAGACTGAATTTCCTTGCCAGAAAAAAATAATAATAATGAATAGTAATATTTCAACAAAAGTTGGAGTACATGAAAATGACATAACAGAAAATTTCTGGTATAATAGGGAGCCCATTAGATGCTCATTATGAAACCCTTGCATAGTTTTACAAAAGAATTATAATTCAAGGATAATAATAATAATAATAACTATAGTGACAATGATAGTGGTGGCAGCAACAATAAAAAAAATAATAATGAAAATGGTAGCTTAATTTGAATGAATTTAAATATCGAGTAACAAATTGCAATGTCACATGCATCGGCCGTGCAAAGACTAAATTTCCTTGCCAGAAATAATAATAATAATAATACTAATAATAATAATAATAATAATAATTATAATAAAGCACCTAAAAAGTAAAAATATAACGTGTGTCATTGACCTAGCCAGGCATAACAGAAGTTCAATGGACTAGATAAATAGCTGGATTAGAGCCATGAACAGCGTAGCGGTTTATCACTTTGGGGGAGAGATGAGCGGAAAGCATTACGATAAGTTCCATATTTCAAGTATTTAAACTGAAATGAACTTTTCTAAATATTTGAGTGATTTAATAGAATCCGATGATGTTCTTGTAAGAACAAAACATGTCATTCTATTTTTATTTTTTTTTTCAGGTGTAATACAGTTACGTAATGTTTTCTTAGTTTATAAACTTATTACTCCAAATTAGTTTTGGCAGACTGAAGGACCTAACAGTTCCAACTTCTAATGGCTTTTTCTGTTGTTGCATTTGAATACGTTTAAATGCCATCAGAATTGAATCTGCAATCTTAGACCAGCACTTAACCAGCAGTCAGTCATAATTGTGCACTGTGAAATTGCAAGTGCAGATCTTTTGGAACATTTTAAATGAAAAGTCACATCCCTGTGACTTAACTTACTTGACTTAATTGTTGTCGCTCCTGGGCAGAGCATAGGGCACGTACAAGAGTTCTCCATCCAACTCGATTTACTGCTACTGTCTCGATGATCTTCCAGGACTTCCCGCTGCTTCCACTGTTTCACGCCGCGTTATTCTTGATCTCCGTCTCCTTTTAGCTCCCTACTCCTGTTTGCCTTGCGTTATTGGTACAAACTTGAAAAACTGCCACCTTCCCTCTACCCTCCTCCTTCCTTTCTACTTTTCACAATGTCTGCCTTAACCTAATTCCTGGATAACACTCTACCCTGGACTCTGCACAATTTCCTCACATGCTTAATAATGCAGCGCCCCATGACCAGAGCCTCAACCCTGTACAACTTATTAGATCTCCTCCTGATCTTCATTATGTTAAATGATGATGGCTGCACAACCTGCTTCCTCCTGCCTTTTCTGCCTTTCACAACCCTGTTCCACCTCCATCTTCCTAGCCCCTACTCTGTGTTTTCCTTTCGTACCTTTCCCTTTTCTCTTACCTTCCCCCCTTCTCTGTAACACTTCCCTGTTCCTCAGCTACTCTCTGCTGTTCTACTTGCAGCAATTCTAAGATTCCTCATTCATACTGTACCAGGAAGGCATAGGACCTGGCACATATGAGTTATAAATTTTTTATTCATGAGCGAACGGCTAAGTTACGATGTACAAACAGCTGTGCGAGAGAATGTTCTCATCCCTACTTCACTGTGTGAGGAAGGCAGCATGAGAGGGGCAAGGTCGAGTGACATCAGCACTGCTTGTGGATTACCTCCCCGCAGAAACTTCTCGAAATTATTTTTTAAGCTTCTCAACGACTGGACCAATAAATATGAGACTAACACCAAATTATAGCTCACATTTTAAAAGTACAATGCTGCAAATGTGAGACTAATCTGTCCAGTGGTTTCAAAGATATGACGAGTTGAAGTTTGGGAAGTATTATCACCCCTCCGTCACCTGACTCAGAGTGCGGCTCCCAGCCAGATATAAATAGGTCAACGAACCGAGGGTATGGTCAGTGTATATTAAACTCTACGATCATGACAAGATGTCAGTATGCTCCGTTGCGCTTCGCGAGAGACATAAAAGTTACACTCTAGAACTTTGGAAGTGTGTGAGGACGTCGCAAGTGAAGTTTCAGCCGCGTCGAGGGGTGTGAAATGTTATAAAATTTTCTCAGACTAAACCATCATTGTATAAGATTTACGAGTGTCTTAACTAAATGAATTTATGATAGAGACTTTGTATTGAAGTATGATTGGGAATTCAAGTGTTTAGTTTACCAGTTGACGGTATTATGGACTTTTACAAGTGATTATTTTCATATTGGCTGTATTGAAGTTCAGTTATTAAATGTTGAACATTAATTTATTGAAACCACCTATTCAATACTGGTTGAGTCTTTATGACTGTAACAATGTCATTACTTTAAGTTTGAGTATAGTACATGTTTCGCCTGGCATTGGAGGCATCATCAGCCATTAATTCTATCTCCAAGTCAGAGCTCTGAGTGGATGCTATTTTAGGATTTATCATAGTCAATATTATTTATATAACAGTGCAAAGGAGTGATCAAGCCATCCATGTTTTAAAGTTCTAATGTGACATTCTACTCTTGTTCACAATTAATGGAAATATATTGACTGTTAACTTTCATAATGTCGGTAATGAGAACGGCTTGATGCAATTGGGATTAAATCATCTGTACAATTTTACAACTTATTGGAGAGTAATATGTGCTAGAACTATTCTTAAAAACAATTTTTACACAATTTCATAATATATACAAACTTATGGTACATTTTGGAACTGAACTGGTCGAACTTTTCTTGAAGTTTTGATGGTATGTCTTACTCATATCCTGTCAAATGGAGAAAATGCTGATACTGGGATGGCATTGTAGTCTATTGAAGTCATAGCATTTAAATATTAATTTAAATTTAAATTTAAATTAATTTAAATAATCACTTGTAATAGAGTAGCCAACCAGGCTAAGTCCAATAGATACCTGAATCTCAAAGTCAGAGTTAGCAAAATCTCAAGAGATATTAACTTCTTGAAAGAGTGCTTAAAAAGTGGATTAGTACCTAAATTTGTAAAACACTTACAAAGAAAAAACATTCCCTTTTCAAAAATCAACTGTACTCAAAAAAGATTAACGAATTCTGGTTAAAGAGTGAGATCAAGTCTCTTTATAAAAAGAAATCACTTCTGAACCTACAACTATACAAAACTCATCTTGAAGTCTCCCAAAGCATGCCCCCATTAGAATGGGATTCATATCTAAGATTCGTGAACTACAAAGCGTTGGATGTTTTAAACAAAAAACTAGAAACACTAGACAAAAAAACTAGCTACTTTAAAAGACACTAAGCAGAAATCAACCAAACCTCCCAAAAAACGAACACACATACTTCGCTACTAGGCAACACCCCTACAACTATAAACTTATCAAAAACTCGCTTCTCAGACAAAGAATTGTCTGTTACATTACATGTGTTAATTAAACCAGAGTGGAGGCTCCTTTTTTGCATTTGTGTGATATTGTAAGAATAGTTGCTATTGTGGTCTTGAGGTTGAACCACATCATAGTAATATGGCAAAGGACATTATGACTCATCTTTTAATGTAAACAAATGGATTTTATATATGACTAGCTGCAATTTCTACACTTCCATCTGAGCCTCAACTGAATCCACGCTACGTTTTTATTCTGCCTTTTAGAGATGCAAAGTGTTTCTTATCCTTTGTGTACATATGTGACAAAATATTTTAAAAATGAGATACTTGTATTTTAAGTGTAACTCATATTACAATTCAAGCCATTGAGTTTTTAATATATGCACAGTCTTAATGATAGCACTCAAACTGGAGAACTAAGAAACAGTGCAAGGAACTTGAAAATTCACAAGCATGAAAGTGTTTTATGCACATGTTTTTATTTTATGAACACTTATAAGTTAGTTTTAAGTTTAGCCAAACTGAAGAACTAAGAAACAGTGCTAGTCATAAACTCGAACATTCACAAGCATGAAAGTGTTTTATGCATATGTTGTTTTTATTTTATGTACACTTATAAGTTAATTTTAAGTTTAGGAATATTCACTTTTCTCAGATGCGCAATTTGACGAATGGCCTACTCATGAGTACAACCTGACATGCTACCGTCACATGATATTCCTTTCTAAATATGGTAGGTAATGTTTGCAATTGTACGATGTGTTATATGTACATGTATGTCCAGCTGAGGATGACCCATTAGGGTTGCAACCGGTCCTGTATCTTTAATAATAATAAACAAGTATTGATTAGGTGGGGCTCTTCTCCTCTTTATATTTGTGTAAATGTACTTCTCGCATGCTCCGGTTAGATAAGCTCAAATTTATGTACGTGTGTTCTAACGATAGATTATATGACTTCACAGATTTAGAATGAAAGTGTAGTGAGGCAACAGTCTGCAATCATCTCTCAAGTAGTCGAATTATACTGTATAATTATTGAGATATGGATCCCGGACCTTGTACAAGTAAAGGAAATCCTACGCGTGCATACAGCCCACGGATAAGTGAACAGATTATTATGGAACTCGTGAACGATTCAGATTCTGATCTGTATGAAAGTGATCGTGAAGAAGAAAATGAAAATATACAAGTCCCTCAGGATGCTGAATCATCAGATTCGTCACCAGAAGAACCAGTCGCAAAAAGACGAAAGGAGGTGAGAAGCACGGGAACACAATGGAAACAAGATATTACTCCTGTGAACAGGCCTGTGGGAAGGCTAGTAGGTAGAGATCACTTCCACACAGAATACCTGCAGTAGGCATGAAGAAGGAAGGACACGTGGAGCGTACGTGCAAGGTTTGCTACGACAAGTCCAAACATAACACCGGTCGTGCTGTGAAGAAAATGACAACCATATATTGTCGTAAATGTGACGTAGGTCTTTGCATAGGAGAATGTTTTGAGTGTTACCATACCAAAGCTAAGTATTGGGAATAACAATGTGTAATTCTGTTATTCAGTGACTAAAAACTATCAAACTTTTTTAGTGAATTATAAATTCAAGTGCATGAACAAGGATATCAGAATGGACCAATATTGTAGCCTAAGTTTCTTTCCAATGCTGAAGGTAAGCATTTTTTTATTTGATTTCGTGGGATAGCCCACTCTTTGTACAATATGTATATACATTTTTAAATTTATAATGCGAGAACTGACAGAACTGTGATTTTTTTTTCTGAGAGTCTAAATTACGCTGGCACAGGGTAGGGACGCCATCTTGAAACGTCCGGGCTCATAGTGTTAACAAAGCTCAATCATTTATAGTGCTACACTCGTCAAAAGAAAAGTGCTTTGTGTGAATTTACACTATTCCTAATAATTCAAGAAGACTCCATGTCTTGTTTTGAACTGTAGATTTCTCTTTAAAATCTTCTATAAATTGAAGTCTTTTCACTTCGACGAACTATAGGGTTTGCCATAAAGCAAGTGCACTATTTTCTTTTCTTATAAAATCGATTTAGATGAACTGTAGGAGTATACAGCAAGTGGTTGAAAACTTTTATTTGAACTATCAGATTATTAATGGAAGTGTCTGTCAATATTATGTTTAAAAATCTTAGAAAAACTGTAGGTTTGCATCACAAGTGATGGACTTGATTTTTACGCAATTTGGTTAAATGAAGTACTATGTGCAAAGGGTTATTTTGAAATGTAAAGCTATATAAGAGATCCTAGATGAACTGTAGGGTGTTTATGATCTCAGAAAATTGGTATTCCTTTTGGACATTTTTAACATCAGTGGATGTAATACCAATATAAATGGTCCGTTATTGGACATTATAAATTTTCCAGCTAACTCATTCTTGGTTGCCAGCGTTTCGCCCTCGTGTGCTAGGGTGGGCTCATCAGTTGGTACCTAGCACACCTACCAATACGCTGGCTAGTGCATACCGTGGAGGCCACTGTGTAGGCTAACTGGAGCCACCGGCAGTGCCAATGCACTAAGAGACTTTGTCTCATCACTAAAAATTGATGCCTGCTTGGCCATCAGATGATACAGATGTTGATTCCCATAGGGAATCAGAAATATTTGTCCTGAATGAGCAAATTTATAATACCAATATAAATGGTCCGTTATTGGACATAATAAATTTTCCAGCTAACTCATTCTTGGTTGCCAGCGTTTCGCCCTCGTGTGCTAGGGTGGGCTCATCAGTTGGTACCTAGCACACCTACCAATACGCTGTCTAGTGCATACCGTGGAGGCCACTGCATAGGCTAACTGGAGCCACCGGCAGTGCCAATGCACTAAGAGACTTTGTCTCATCACTAAAAATTGATGCCTGCTTGGCCATCAGATGATACAGATGTTGATTTCCATAGGGAATCAGAAATATTTGTCCTGAATGAGCAAATTTATAATACCAATATAAATGGTCCGTTATTGGACATTATAAATTTTCCAGCTAACTCATTCTTGGTTGCCAGCGTTTCGCCCTCGTGTGCTAGGGTGGGCTCATCAGTTGGTACCTAGCACACCTACCAATACGCTGGCTAGTGATGAGACAAAGTCTCTTAGTGCATTGGCACTGCCGGTGGCTCCAGTTAGCGTACGCAGTGGCCTCCATGGTATGCACTAGCCAGCGTATTGGTAGGTGTGCTAGGTACCAACTGATGAGCCCACCCTAGCACACGAGGGCAAAACGCTGGCAACCAAGAATGAGTTAGCTGGAAAATTTATGATGTCCAATAACGGACCATTTATATTGGTATTATAAATTTGCTCATTCAGGACAAATATTTCTGATTCCCTATGGGAATCAACATCTGTATCATCAGTGGATGTCTCAGAATATAACAGCGCCGATATTTTATTTTTGCATTTTGAAAAGATTGATTGAAAATTTAATTTTGACAATTCAGCTGCAGGGTGATTTACATGAAAATTTCAATAAATATTGCCAAAAAGATTTTACCATCTATTATTCGCCCTGCGAAAATATCTTTCTCTGTACCTGCTCCAATAAGTAACTGCACACTACCTGAGATCCTTCCCATGCTCTGGCCCCATAATCATTTCCCGGTACAATACATATCCTGAAATCTTCCCCCTGATACCACGCAATTCTCTAAACCCATGGGTAAATAGTGAAAATATCAACCTTGATGTGGTGTTGTTATTATTATTATTATTATTATTATTATTATTATTATTATTATTATTATTATTATTATTATTATTGTTACCGTGTTTTGGTGGTAGTTATGCATGAAAGAAGGTGCTGGGTGGTGAATAGGTCTCAAGCTACTAAAGTGAAATTAATTTTAAAATTTAACAAGGTTATATTTTCTTTTCAAAATTAGGTAACAACAAATAGAACAGGTACTTAGTAGCCGAAACACAATTGAAAAATACATTTACATAGGTACCCCATTTGGGGCTTCAAAAGTCAGAAACATAATTCTTGGGCAATCAGCTCAGTTTTACCCCAAACACAATTTTAACAGAGGGGCAGAAAACCCCATTCATACCTAGGAGCCCTTGCTCCAAATTACACTGAAAAGCCTCCTCGAGGCATACAATATACAATTTTCAAAAGAGCCACTCGCTCTCAATTTTAAGCCTCTCCCAGGCCACACCAAACTCCACCTTTAAGCTGTCCTCAAAGGACATATACACAGGGGTAAAATACCCAACCTACTGAGGTCTATTAAATGACAAGAAGGTTAATACATGACCTCTAAAATACAATTTGAGGGGAGGCGAACTTGCACTCCTAATACACTTTGTTTAAGACCTACTTGGCCTTAGGCCGTTAGTGCAAGGGCTAATCCCATACTACAGAGGTGACTTAAGAAAATAACAATTTACATTACATTACGGAAGAATTGGTTGAGAAAATAAGTTCACCTCCAGACAATGTGAGTGGGAGCTCGAGAGGGTTAGCACTCTCTATCCCAGTATGTAGCTTTACAAGAGAATAGATGAAAAGAGAAGTTACATTTTAGGAAAAGGTTACATAGTGGAACGCTTAGAACCCGCCCCGAAAGTTAAACTGCTGAGCTAGCAAAGAAAGAATTTATTAATCGGCCATTACCTTGTTGCTGACCGCTGCCGAGGAAAGAGGCGCTTCCCGCCTCCTGCTAAGTACTTAATACACTGAAAGATGGAACAGAAGTGGCCGAGAGACCCAAAAATCAGCAGTTTAAATACTCTCGCGGAAGTTTCTAGGCGTTAGGGTAATGAAAACACCCTCCCACAAACACTTTATTGGGTAGGACACAGCAACATATTCAAGTTGGGGGAAGATACATCTGATTGGATAGAAATTAATTTAAGAAATTCGGGATTGGTTAGGTTCAACACAAGGGGAAAGAAGGGGTGAATATTGCCAACTTAAACAATGACTGAAAGAAATTTAACAAAGAACAAACTCTTGAAATTAAATTTTCTCCAACAAAATAGTTCTTTGACTCCGCACTAGGTTGCACTATTGTTGATCTTCAGTAGTGTCCTCTAGGAGAGAAAGTTTACACTTCTTACTTCAAGCGAAACAAAAACACATCAAAAATGACACAGTTCAAAACTCAAAATTTTCCACGTGGTGACATCTTCTGAGAAGGTAAAGAATTAACCGTGTAGATAAAGTTCAGACTTCCTCCAGCAGAGGAGTTTCACCTGGCGCAATTTTTAAATTAGCGGCGTGGAGGTGTACCGCCCGGTACAATTATTATTATTATCTACATAGTTATGTACAACAGGTTGTCAGTACGGACTTTATTTGGTTTAAATCATGGTCGTATCATTTATTATTTTTGTGTTGTATGATCTGTCTTGTGTAAAATGTAAGGTTATGTAACGATACTTCTGCTGTATGTTTATTAATACGACTGTGTAAGAACATGTAATTAATAGCATATAAATTATTATTATTACCTGTAAATATGATGTACAAATCCGATGTAATTCTGTGCAACACAGGGTAAGAGTCTAGAACAGTGCACCTTTGTCACTTGAGTTTTACAGAATGTTGTATTCATTTGTATATAGGTTATTGGAGACTCAAGAAGTTAAAAGAAAGCTTGTTGTATCATACTTCTCTGGAAGCCTGGTCTAGCAATATATGTATGAGGACAGGTTTGGGTTGTTTATTCGAGATTTTAATGAGAGTCGTTAGTTGAGTTAAGTATGTGAACTCATGTTGTGGTTTTGCTGTTGAAGTGGTTATGTTGTGTTGATACCACATGTGATCTTGTCAAGTGTTCCATAGTTGGTTGACATGCTAATGTGGCAGTCGATTGACTTCAAGATGGTGGTTCATTTGATGTACATATAATTTGTAAATAAAACAGTGTACACAATTGACAGCATCTCGTGTGTATACGATGAGTGGCAACCGTCACAGGACGTGAGAATAATTTTTGGTAGTGAATAAGAGTGTAAGTGGAAATCAGAATTAAATGTAAATGATATTGGAAAATATGCCTGTAAAACAATTCTAAGACAAACTCACAAAACAAAATCTTCTGACGAAAGGCAGTAAGAGATCATTGTAGACGCGGCTACAGGAACACCTCATTAAAAATGATGAAGATCCCGAAAGGTCTTCCATCGAGGTGTGGACAAACAACTGGACTCGGCATGAGAAGATGAGGTAAATATGACCACAATGTGTTCCAACATAATGAACATTATACAGACACTCACTAGCAAGCTCTCAAAACATATTTCCAAGTTAATACAGTTTTAACTGGACAAATATCTCAAGTGCACATACAGGTTTACAAAGTAGAACAGTGCCTAGAATAAAAAGTTTCAACCGTAGATGATAAAATTTTGCAGATAAATTCCCAAATTAGTGACGCCACCAATCACTTAACGCAGCAGATATCGGACATCAGGTCAAAACTGGAGCAGGTTGAGCAGGGTAAGCCAGTGGGAAGGGGACATCTCGAACCACAAGGAGGAAGCGGAAATCGAGGTTTCCAACATCAAACAACAGGTTGAGAGGATAATTTCTGCCGTCCGGGGAAATTTTGGGAGCCGTATTTCTGCCATTGAAGGAACGTTAGAAAGCCAGATTTCGACCATCAAGGGAGATGTTCAGAATGTGAGTGAGACCATCCTTCACACTGTACAAGATAGATTACTTTGAACAGGACCTATCACCATGCCTTCAACCCCCTCAAACCTACCCGGCAATACAGGGCACCTAGACCCAAAAGTGATTAAAGAGAGCCTTCCAGAATTCCACAGGAGACTTGAAGAGAACCCGACCAGGGATTGGTCAGATTGTGAGCAGAGCAGACCAACCTTGCCCAGCTATCATCTTGAGGATAGGCAACGAAAATTTTTCAGCCATACTCGACAGCCAAGCAAGCGACTCATTCGTAAATAGGACTGTTGCCTGATTACTACCACCTCTGAAGTCTCATCATTTTGGAACGGTGGTGGGAGCAGGGGACAGAGTAACCTGTTCAATCCAAGGACAGCCAACCTAACCACTAAATGCATGGACCTGCCTATTGTAGTTAACCTAATACCTGACATTATATTAAGTCATGATCTTTTGTTAGAAAACAAGGTTATCCTAGATAATGCAGCTCATGAAGTCTTTTTGGGAAAAGATAGACATCTGAGGGCAATCTGGCACGATGGAAATCTCCGGGCTCACAATGATGCAGAAGTCAACATAGACCTGGGAGATATCCCATTAACACATCTTCAACCAAGAGAAGAAGAGGAGTTGAGACATGCCTTAAAGGACTTTCCAGAAGCCATCACCAATAAAATAGGATGGACTACCACTGTAATGCACACCACTGAATACAGCACTTCCTCACCCATCAAGCAACGCCCATATCCAATCAACACGGATAAGCGCAACTTTGTCATTCAGAAGATTCAAGAGATGGAAGGGCAAGGTCTGATCGAACCCTCTACATCCTGCTGGGCTTTGTCTATCGTCCTACCCAAAGAAGAAGAATGGGGAGTATCAACTGTGTATGGACTTACACTATTTAAACGAGAAGACCATTAGAAATGCCTACCTCATGCCTGACTTGAAAGATTCACTGAAACAAGTAAGTTGATCTAGGATTTTCAGCACACTTGGATCTCAACTCCGTATACTGGCAAGTGGAGGTCGAGGATAGTTCTAGGCCACTGACCGTCTTCACGACACTGAGAGGATTCTATCATTTTACAGTAATGCCTTTTGGACTGAAGAATGTTCCTGCAACCTTCATGCGACTGTTGGATAAGGTATTGTCAGGATATATTGGAGATTTCTGCCAAGTGTATTTCAATGACATCTTAAGCTACAGCAAGAATTTTCAAGAACATCTTGTACATCTGAAAAAATTGCTGGAATGACTGAAAATTCATGGACTGACTTGCTAATTGGAGAAGTGTCACTTTGCCCAGTCCTGCGTAGAATATCTTGGCCATGTTCTAACATCAGAAGGTTTAGAATGGCAACCGGAGATGAATTGAGCTATCGAAGAAGCTGAACGCCTGTGGATCAAGCGACAAGTACGTCAGTTCCTTGGCTTGTGTGGATGGTATAGCAGCTTCGTGCCACACTTCGAAGAGAAGGCCGATCTTCTCCATAACAACCACCCGTTCCGATGGACCAGCAAGGAAGAGGCAGCATTGCAAGTCATTAAGGCTGCGATATGCAAAGCTCTCAGTCTAGCCCATCCCGACCCTCAATGGAAGTTGTGCCTGCAGACGGACGCTAGCAACTCCAGCTTAGGAGCAGTGTTATTCCAGGACAGGAGTGATGCCGGAAGGGACATTGAGTATGCCAGCAAAAACCTATCTCCCACCAAACAACACTACGGTACTGCTGAGAAAGAATCCTTAGCCGTGGTGTGGGCAGTAGGAAAATTCAGAGGCTACTTGGAAGGAAGGAACTTCCAGCTGTTCACCGATAACGCAGCCCTCAAATGGTTGAACTCTGTCTCTGGCTCAAAATCTAAACTGGGCTCTGTTAATCGCAGAATTTGATTTTGATGTGTGTCATGTCCCAGGATCGATGAACATAGGAGCAGACAGTTTATTTAAGCACCCGGTTTCGCTGCAGACCAGATGTAGAGGTAGTGTTCCAAGATGGGTAGGTGGTTGGGTTACCACACCTCAGCCCTTGCCAGAAAAGATGGTGCTCTAGCATGCTGTTATGAAGGAGACTGGGCCAGAATGGAGTGCCCCATGCCTGCATTGCTTGCCGGATGTTGAGATACAGCCACAGATCACAGAGGGGGCATTGAAACAGTAATTTATTTGGCGACAGAGATTGTTTTGTGGAGAGTAAGAATTGTGGTTTTCTGTGGTTTCCCATTTTCACACCAGGCAAATGCTGGGGCTGTACCTTAAGTAAGGCCACAGCCGCTTCCTTCCCATTCCTAGGCCTTTCTTGTCCCATCGTTACCATAAGCTCTATCTGTGTCGGTGCAACGTAAAGCAAAAAATAAAAAAAAATTGCCCATTAGCACAATCCTATCCTTGCTGTTGACCCTGACTATGATGTAACTCAATGCTTCATAAAACTTGTCATTTTCATCCTCATCTGCACCCTCACATGGTGAATACACTGAGACATTACTCGTCCTGATTCCTCCAACTGCCGAATCTACCCACATCATTCACTCATTTACGTGCCTAACAGAAACTATGTTACCTGCAATAGTATTCCTGATGAACAGCCCTACCCCAGACTCTGCCCTTCCCTTTTTAACACCCGTCAAGTACACTTTATAATCTCCTGTCTCTTCCTTGTTATCTACCCCTACCCGAATATCACTTACTCCTAGCACATCCAGATGCATCCTCTTTGCTGACTCAGCCAGTTTTACTTTCTTTCTTCCATAAGCCCCATTAATATTGATAGCTCTCCATCGAATTGCATTTCAGTCGCCAGGCTGTTTCCGAGGAGTCCCGCGCTTGTCAAATGGAAGTGGGACTTCGTTACTCCCATAGGTCTGAGGCTTGTTTAAAATGTTCCGAGCTCGGGAAATTCATGAAGTAGGATGCTACCCGTTTACACATAGTCCAAGTGAGGATCTCTCCTCTAATGGGTTAGGGACCATCAATGAATTGTATAGTCTTAGCCGCTTGAACACAAGGAGGGCCATGACTCAGAATATGTCCAAGATGGCCACTCCCATCTGTTTCCTGTGGTTCATGAACTAGGACGTGACTACAGTAACCCACACCATAAACCATAAGCAACATAAAAAAAAAAAAAAGAAGAATCTCCGCCGACTTGATCCTTTAGTCATAAATTTCCTTTTCCCTTAAGAAATTAGCCCACCTGCCTTCTACAGCTTATCCCCACCTTCCTTCCCCTCCCTCCTGTCTACTATGCCTGGCTGAGTGGCTCAGACGGTTGAGGCGCTGGCCTTCTGACCCCAACTTGGCAGGTTCGATCCTGGCTCAGTCCGGTGGTATTTGAAGGTGCTCATATACGTCAGCCTCGTGTCGGTAGATTTACTGGCACGTAAAAGATCTCCTGCGGGACTAAATTCTGGCAGCTTAACATCTCCGAAGACCGTAAAAGTAGTTGGTGGGCCGTAAAGCAAGGTACTTGTAGTAAGAAGCTCGAGTTTGTTCCTTCTCTGTTGATGGTCATTTCTACAGTCTTTTGTTTTACTCATCTTCAGCTCATAGTTTTTGAACATGTGTTATTCCTTTCAGTGAGTTTTTTCTGTTCTTCAGCTTCTGTTGCTCCCCATAACAGTGCATCATCCATCAAATACCAAGGTATTCATTTTGTTGTCCATTTTCTTGATAGACTTTATATGATCTTGTCCATTACTAGTATGAACGCTGGGTTGAGTGGCTCATGCGATTGAGGTGCTGGCCTTCTGACCCCAACATGGCAGGTTTGATCCTGGCTCAGTCTGGTGGTATTTGAAGGTGCTCAAATATGTCAGCCTTGTGTCTGTAGATTTACTGGCATGCAAAGGAACTCCTGCGGGACAAAATTCTGGCACCTTGTCATCTCCGAAAACTGTCAAAGTAGTTAGTGGGACGTAAAATGGATAGTATTAATTACTATTATGGAAGAGAGTATGCAGCCTTCGTAGCTCAGATGGCAGCGTGCCGGCCTCTTACCGCTGGATACCATGGTTCAAATCCTGGTCACTCCATGTGAGATTTGTGCTGGACAAAGCGGAGGCAGGACAGGTATTTCTCCGGGTACTCTGGTTTTCCCTGTCATCTTTCATTCCAGCAACACTCTCCATTATCATTTAATAGCATTTATCAGTCATTCATAAATTATTTTGGGAGTGGTGACCCCATCGTACTAATAGCCTATATATGGTTCATTCATTACATCCCTGACCCAGTCAAAGACTGTAAAACAGGTTGTAGGTTTTAATTTTTATGAACAAGAGTGGTGATATGGCACTTACTTGTTAGATACCCCACTGCATGTTGGAACACCTCTACTTTCTCACTATACGAGGAACACCACGGGTCTGCGTTGTTTGTGAGTAGTCCTCTTATGTGCGAAACACCGTAAGTTTGTGTCACCTGTGAGTGGTACCTTTGTGTGTCACATACTGTAGGCATACCTGCCAACTTTCCCGATTTAGGTGGGAGACTCCCGATTTTTGACAGTTTTTCCTGCCTCTTGATTATTCTATTATTTCTCCTAATTTTAGCTCATTTTTTTATGAACTTAAAACATTTGTTTTTCAGATCTTGCCATTTCAGCTTTGTTCGCCAATGGCCAGAAGTCCTTCCGCTTTCAAATGAAATATTGACGTTTATTAATACGATAATTATGTGCGATGTTTATTTAAACCTGTATATCGCGATGCATATATCGATTGTCAATCTCTCGTTCTCGCGTGCTACGTTCATGTCATTCACAATTCACATGAGTCTAGTCGATTCTAGAGACTAGTCAGTATATTTGGAGTCCTTTTTAAAAAGTAATTTAGTGACAGAATTTCAAAGGTGACTTTTCTAGAGATTTTAGGAGCCATTTGGACACAATTTAATTGATTACTTGATAAAATAGCATTGCACTTTACATACTCGTGCGGGTACGTAATGCAGTGTGAGACAAAAAGTGTTATTATATAATAACTTAGTACTCCTGTATTGTGCAAGACCAATTGTATCTTCCGATTTGCATATCAGAATCTCCTGATTTTTGGTTTTGTAAAGTTGACAGGTGTGCATGAGTCTACATTAGCTGTGATTAGGACCACCATGCGAGAAACACCACGAGTCTATGTTGCCTGTTATTAGTACCACTATAGGAGGAACTAACTCCATGGTTCTGCTTTACCAGTGATTAGAACCATTATGAATGGCCAGTGACCTGGATTTTGGACCCTTTTAGTTAATGAATATCATCCCAGTAAAGAATTGGATCCACTGATTGTTTTGTTTCATGATCAATTTTCATAATCATTCATTTTAGATTCTAGTCAGCATTCTGTAAGTGTTCTTATTGGCAAAAATGAGATCCATAGTTCTTTGCTGTTTCCTGAACCTGTCTTGTTCACTTATCTTCCTGAGGGCCGTTTTCCCCAAATGAGTTTAAAGTAGTTTTATTTTAATCTGGTTTAAGTCTGAGTTTACACTAACATTCATTTTCCCCATATTGGTTGAAACTTTGTATCAAGTTTAAACTTGGTTCAAAGTTAAACCTTCTATATTGTAGGTTTAAACTGCTGTTTATATTCAACCTTCTTGACATTTTATTAACATATCTGTGATTTTCCTAGTAGAAGGGTTAGTTTTGACTACCAGTACTGCAGTACTTAAACAGAAAATGTACTAAAATTAGAACGTAGTATTAGAATTAGAAGAATGGAAGAATTTAGTGAAGTCTTTGGTAAAATAGGAAATAATTTTGATGTGCAAGTAAGGTTAAGAAGGCGCATTCCAGCAAAAGTTTACAATGTTGGAAAATCGGATGTAACAGTTTTTTTGATGGCTTTATAATTCATAAGCGAACACCAAGTATTGTCTTGTATCTTTTTTTTTTTTTGCTAGGGGCTTTACGTCGCACCGACACAGATAGGTCTTATGGCGACGATGGGATAGGAAAGGTCTAGGAGTTGGAAGGAAGCGGCCGTGGCCTTAATTAAGGTACAGCCCCAGCATTTGCCTGGTGTGAAAATGGGAAACCACGGAAAACCATTTTCAGGACTGCCGATAGTGGGATTCGAACCTACTATCTCCCGGATGCAAGCTCACAGCCGCGCGCCTCTACGCGCACGGCCAACTCGCCCGGTTTGTCTTGTATCAAAGAAGGATTCATTTAAAACATCAACTGCACAAAATAATGCTATTTCGCTAGAAGCAATGATTCTGGTTGCTTTAAGATATTATGCAGCAGGCATTTTTCTTATTAACATCGGGGACCACAGGTCTTAAAATGCAGTCTCCTTATAATATTATATAAAATACCGTACTGTTGGTGGTATGAATACTGTAACATGAAGCAGAAGAATATTCCTGTATAAATGTTGTTCATCTCCGGTCTGATGGCTGTGATCGTTAAAGTGTCAGGTTTGCATTGTCCGAAAGCGTGAACAGGCGGTTTGAATCCAGTTGGTCAAAAGTATTTTTACCATCAGATTGTTGGCCGGCACGGGGGGAGAGGTGGTGGTATACAATTTCTAAACACTATATTACATATTTTTGGGATTAGAAAAATAATAAAGTGTTTCATGCTTGCTAGTAAATTAGTAATAAATTATAGTTAAGAATGTTTCATTGTAACTATTGCCAGCAATAGAAATATTAATGCTATAGGGAGATGAGTATTATGCATACTGCGAACTAGGTTATGTTATAAACGAATATAGAATCAAGACATACATCTCCAAATAATACATCCTCATTGGTCTGTCTGCTGGATCCGAGGCTTGTGAAATTGATCCCGGCCGAGAGCAATGGATTTTAATAGGGGATAAATCCCAAGCATGCTTAGAATTTGTTTCCTTGAAATTCACATAAATGTTGATTTTCTGAGGAAAGGAATATTGCTAAAAGACCAGGATTTTAATATTTCAACATTCCCGTGTGTTCCATAAGACAATATTATATAGACACCAAACAACACATATTACGCCCATGGTACTTGTTCTTGGTAAAGCAAGTTACAGAAAAATAAGAAATAAAAGTGCGTTCCAAGAAATTTTAGACAACAATGGGATAAAATTATACAACACAACACTTTGCACAAATGTAAGCAATTTATTTATCAGTAAAGCTAATATCCTGCCAAATTTCTTCTTTATTCACTATGTACCAAAGAGAATAAGTACAATAGCATTAATTCACCACAAACAGCTGATATTAATACAAAAATGTCGGTCATTGAATTACTTAGCTTTGATTGGCCAATTCCAATTGACATTCTGAAATCTTGTTCTGAGGGAAACTGTCATAGTCTTTTTTTACTGTCCAGTGTTTCTTTCATGTTCTAGGTACTTTTCTGTCATTATGCCTGGGTCCATGACTAAATGGTTAGCGTGCTGGCCTTTGGTCACAGGGGTCCCGGGTTCGATTCCTGACAGGGTCGGGAATTTTAACCATCATTGGTTAATTTCTCTGGCACGGGGGCTGGGTGCATGTGTTGTCGTCTTCACCATTATTTCATCCTCCTCATGACGCGCAGGTCGCCTAAGGGTGTCAAATCGAAAGACCTGCACCTGGCAAGCCGAACATGTCCTCGGACACTCCCGGCACTAAAAAACCATACGCCATTTTATTTCATTTCTGTAGGCACTCTTATTGGCAAAAATGAAATCCATAGTTCTTCGCTGTTTCCTGAATCTGTGTTGTTCTTCCTCTAGCAAAGGTCCACTTATATTCTTAAGTCTCATTTCAATGATCTTTTCCAATAGTTTCAGGGTGTGTGACAACAGCGTTGCACTCCTATAATTTCCATACTGTTGCCCTTTTTAAATAGTGAGATGATGATTCCTTTCATCCAGTCTTCTGGGATTTTGCTTTCTTCCCTGATCACTGAGATCACACTGCTGCCTCTGTCATATCTGAGGTGAGTTCCGCTTCCCATTTTGAGTGCTGATTGGCGCTGTTTCGGCTTCAAGCCTAATCAAGTTATTCTGCTCATTAAT
This sequence comes from Anabrus simplex, assembly GCF_040414725.1. NCBI lineage: Eukaryota > Metazoa > Arthropoda > Insecta > Orthoptera > Tettigoniidae > Anabrus > Anabrus simplex. The sequence continues at coordinate 1,237,281,181 of NC_090266.1, read as the reverse complement.
TACATTCTCATACCAACAATTTAATATATGAGCTTTAACTAGATTGTCAGTAATTACCTTCTCTGGCCATTATCATTGGCCAGGCTGAGTGGCTCAGATGGATGAGGCGCTGGCCTTCTAACCCCAACTTGGCAGGTTCGATCGTGGCTCAGTCCAGTGGTATTTGAAGGTGCTCAAATACGTCAGCCTCATGTTGCTAGATTTACTGGCACGTAAAAGAACTCCTGCGGGACAAAATTCTGTCACCTCGGCGTCTCCGAAAACCGTAAAAGAGTAGTTAGTGGGACGTAAAACAAATGACATTATTATCATTATCATTGACATATCATGGCTGTTTTTTTTCCTTCTCCTAACATAATCATAGAGATTTTTCCACCCACTTTTCCTGGAAGAAGATATACTATCTTTCATTATTTATCAACAGCAGTGTTCTGTTCATAAGCGACTTCTTTGGGCAGTTCGTGAAATCTATTCATATGCTCTGAACTAAATTTTCTTTTGTTGTATGCTTTCCTTACTTTTCTTTCAAGGCTTCTAATTTTCATGTTGTAATTCTCCAGATCTGGGTTCTGTTTTAGTAATTTACAGGGCACAAACTGTCGAATAGCCCTATTCATTATATTAACAGAATTATCCCACATCACATTTATATACGTGCTTTCTGATGGCCAGGTTGGAAATATTTGTCAAAAGGACTCTTGCAATTTCAAGAAGTTAGTCTTACCTGACTGGTATAATGATAATGATGATGATAATAATAATAAGAAGAAGAAATAAGAAGGCCGTGATGGAAACCTTCCGAATCCAAGTGGGTGGCATTAGTGGTTTAACACGCTGAATTATGTTTATTTATAGGCTGATTCGTGTACTTTGTGGCATATTGAGGTGTATAGTGCCCCAGTTGATGTTATCTATCATACCTGTGCTCCCATTATAGAAAATTTTCACTAAATAAGTGTGCTGAATTTTTGCCAAGACGACAGCCATTTTGATTTATATTGTTCAGCGTTGATTTATATGTCCAGTAGCTTTAAGTGTATACAGAGAAGCTAAAGATAAACCAACGACATCTAGGCGGTAATTCCAACATATTACTAAGGTAGCCGCTTGTTATTGTATAAGTGTTCTGTGTCCATTAATCATTCAACGTCTGAATTAGGCTATGTTCTCAATATTTTTGTTTCTCTCTTCTTGCCATCTTTAACTCTCTTTAAATATCCCACTATAATACCTTCAATTCATGGTTTGCATTTACAAGATGAAATAATTTACACATCCCTACTTTCTGATATATTCTACAGTTTCATAGTAATAATGTCTATGGGCCTAATACATTATCATCATTGACAAATATAATCTGTAACTATATTATCGAGGTTATAGATCCCGTATTATGGCTGCAAATGACACCAATAAGAGTACCACTGATAACAAAACACAATGTCAATTTTGCAGGCAAATGTATAAAGGCCTTAAGATACATATAAGTAAATCACACCCAGAGCAATACAGAGCCTGCTTGTTGAATCCATCTATGACTACACCTAGCCAGTCTAAAATTCCACCTTCAGATCCTATTCCTATTTCTAGTAAAAATGGTCAGTCAACGAAGTTGGAAATAACCTCTGATTATAGAGAGCAAAAAAATAAACCTTACCACGACGAACTGAGTAAATGGCTAGGTATTTTTCAGCATGAATTGAGTGATGCTGAATTCAATGAACAAGTCACTAATTTTGTAAACTTCCTTGCCACAGCTACAGACCTACTGTACTGCCAGGTCCAAAGAGTCCAGTTACTAGATATATTGAAGCTCGTAAACGTGGCACTTACAAAAATAACAACAGACAGTATAAAACCTCCAGTAACCCACAGAGATCCTCTAAGAATGATCGTGAACGTCAGAAGGCTAAATTCGAGTATGAACTGACTCAATATGAATATTTTTACCAAAGGAGGAAAGCAATTAGAAAAATTTTAAGTGGCAAAAGAACTAATAATTTGAAACTAGAGAAAGATGTTGTTGAAGGATATTTTAGGAACAGATTTGAAACTCCTAATGATTGCATGAGAGACTCCTATATTGATTATACGAATGAAACCTTAGATGATACAATTTCAATATCTCAAGAGTTAGTTTTCTCTATTATCAAGAGCATAGCAATTGACACTAGCCCAGGTCTGGATAAGGTTTTATTGAAATCTTTTTATGATCCACTTGCTGCTAATATTTTAGCCCATATCATCAGAAGAATATTTGAAAGTGGGTTCATTCCTGAGGTTCTTAAGGCAGCAAGGACTATTCTTATACATAAAGGCAGTGAAGAGAATGATCTGTCCAGATGGAGACCGATTAGTATTTGCTCCATTATTCGGTGCATATTAAGTAAGATCCTTGATAAAATTGTAAGGGAGTACATCCCTTTGAACCAGTTCCAAAGAGGTTTTGTCATGACCCCTGGCTCTTTCATTAACGTGAATATTGTTGATGGCATTTTACGAACAGCTGTAATGAAAAAGATTTCAGGCTGCGTAGTATTCCTCGACATTAGCAGAGCGTTCGATAGTATTGGACACAATCACTTAAAGGCGATAATAGAGAACTCTATACTACCCAGATCCATTAAGGAGCTACTAGTCAACCTTCTCAGAGAAAACACAACACAAGTTCAAACTGCTCGTGGTCATACAGATAAGATAAACGTCAAATGTGGAGTGATACAAGGAGAACCCATTTCACCTTTCTTATTTAACTGGGGTATAAACCACATCCTTGATGAACTCACAGACATCAAAGTATCAGAAATGTATGGTTTTCAATTGAGTCCTAACACTGTACCTTTAACATCCCTATGCTTTGCCGATGATCTTGTGATCATAGCTAAAGACCAAGCAGCAGCTTCAATCCTAGTCACTTCTGTCATAAATCTGCTTCAAGAAATAGGTTTGCATATAAATGCAGACAAATCAAATGCCATTATTATAGAAAATGGTAAACTTCATTTTGATGATATCGTGATGGTCTCTGGAAACATTAGAAGTATAAATGATACATACATCATCATTATAGACTGTTATGCCTTTCAGCGTTCAGTCTGCAAGCCTCTGAGGAAATAAAATATTTAGGGGCAACTTTCAGACAGACTTTAGTCTTCAGTGAACATCAGGTACTTGAAAAATTGAAAGCTAACTTAGATCAGATTACCAGGACTCACTTACTCCAACCGCATCAAAAATTGACTGTAATAAATCAGTTTATTGGCCCTACACTGATATACCCCTTCCAGACTGTTTCAGTTAAGAAAATTCCCAAATCAAGTCTCTTAAAAACCAACAACATGATCAGAAGCGCACTTAAAGAAATTCTACAACTTCCGAGTGACACACCGACAAGTATGATCTATTCGAGCCACAAATATAAAGGGTTAGCACTAATGCGCGCTACTTGGGAAGCGTACCTTCAACAGCTGAACATCAGTCTTAAGCTAGAAGCTGTGAATGATTCGCACGTGAATGCTGTTTGAAATTTCACAGCAATAAAAACTCACTGCTTATCTGAACTTCAACTCAATGCAGAGAGATCAACGAAATCTGTTAGACAACTGCACGATATACTTAGAACACGCGAATTTAAGCTTGGTGTGCATATCCACAAAAAGGAAGAGGTGTTGAGTTATTTGCTCAAGTTCCTGCTGCTAATTCTTGGGTTACCAGAAGAGATGGTTTAACTTGTTCGGAATGGAGGGAGATGTTGAAGATGACCGCGATGGTTGCACCAGTACATACTCTGCTGGGACGTTCTACCAGCACAGGCCACTGCAGACACTGCAGTGAGTATGAAACCTTACCACATATCCTGGGGAGTTGCCCTCAAGGAGAACTGCTTAGGATCAAACGCCATAACATCATCAGAAACCTGATTGCTAATGCTCTTCGTCTCAAAAATCTAGAAGTGTACGAAGAAGTCCACTGCCTCGCCAAAGGAGGCAGCACTCGCAGGATTGATATTATAGCGATTGACAGACGGAATAACGAAGCAGAAATTATTGATCCTACGGTACGCTTTGAATCTTCAGCCTCTCAGCCGACTGATGTAGACAATGAGAAAAAGGATGTCTATAATCCAACCATCCCTTTCTTTCTTGAGTTGTATAACCTTAAAAAATTGCGGTGACTGGACTTTTCTTTGGTGCGAGGGGAACAGTTCCCAAATCTTTCGTCACATGGCGACAAAAATATAAACTAGCGAGAAGCCTACAAGATGAGATAGTCGTCTCACTCATCAAATACTCCGTTTCGATTCTTCGTCACCATTTATATGGAGTTCATGCCATTTAACATGGTTAATTGTAACCTATCATTTTTTTAAACATTAATCTTTTTTATCTTCCCTCAAAATTGTTATTGTGTATTATTCTGTGTCTTATGGCAAATCTAGGGTGTCCTGGATCAGACTAAATAAATAAATAAATAAATAAATAAATAAATAAATAAATAAATAATAATAATAATAATAATAATAATAATAATAATAATAATAATAATAATAATAATAATAATAATGGCTTGACGTCCCAGTAACTACTTTTATGGTTTTTTGAGATGCTGAGGTGCCGGAATTTAGTCTCGCAGGAGTTCTTTTACGTGCCAGTAAATCTACCAACCCGAGGCTGAGGTATCTGAGCACCTTCGAATACCACCGGACTGAGCCAGGATCCAAGCTGCCAAGATGGGTCAGAAGGCCAGCACTTCAACCATTGGAGCCACTCAGGCTGGCTATACTGGTATACTTACAACTTTTTATAATTGTAGACTAGTGTTTAAGGTATACTTAATATTTAATTCTGTACTAGAGTATTTGCTTATTCCTGGTACTGCCATACACCTAATGTAAGTCATTGGTTCTTACAAGTTAAACATATAAAGTATTGTTTACCCTATTAGGATGGTGGGTAAATCCACCATACTTCATTACAGTCAAAACTGGTTAAGACATCCCTCTCTAGTGTGTTTCTGTGGTTATTACATCATTATTCCAAAGTCCCTGTCCATTTCTTATTAAATACATGTTAAAGAAACCTGGATACCACATTTATGTCACTCTTTAGTACGTTCGTAACTATCACCATAAGGAATTTAAATTAGCATTGCCAGCCACGTTGCGTGCAACTGGCCCGCGTAAGGTTTTGATATGGCCTCTGACTGTATAGTGCTTTAGTGCGTCAGCCTAGAGCTACAAGCCCGTCTTTGCTGTGGTGGTTTGGATTGTGCAACAGTAGCTTATCTGGCCTGTTGATGCTTAATTTTACGTTCATAAGTGGTTTGTTCTCCTTTGTGGGATATAATGTTTATGGTGCACTATATACTGAGGTACGGGCTAGAATAAATTTGTTACTTTCATTAACCTGTCTGTCTTATCCTTGCCTTCGACAATATGAAAGTGTTCACAGCAATTATAATAAGAAGTATTTCAATCCACCTATTCAATACAAATCACCTTTATTGGTGTTTACACTTTCATACAATTAATTCTTCTAAGGGACATGTTTCACTCTTATAAAGATCATCTTCAGCCATTAATGTTAATCTTAAAATGATGTTCGTGAACAGTCATAAACATATTAAAAAGACAACAGTCAAAACCAAAATTACATTACATCTACAAAACAACATTAAAGCACTTCAAAAACGTGATAACATGAATATTTAAAATTATCATAATGTCCATTCATAACCTTGTGTCTGAAACTATTATTGAATCTTCGTCTTAAAAACAGTAGTAAATGTTTTTCTATAAAAACAGCACCAAGGTGAACACCAATCTTTTGGAGAAATGAAAATTAATATGCAACTTATGTGACGTGGTGTTTTCAGAATGTAAGTTAAAATAGAGTGCCCACAATCTAAATTGTGAAAATACAATAATCCATATAGCTTTAAACATAACAGATGGGACATAGAATCTGTGCAGGAGTTCAGCACACAAGTTAGCCAACTCCAAAGCAGCAGTACATACCTATCATCTTAATAATAATGAGTAAGTTCCCATTTATATGTGGTCAGTTAGGAAATTCACACACACTCATGATATTAAAATTTCTCTTTTTTCTTTACAGATTCCACTATCTGTATAAATTGGTCGGAGGTCAAGTCCAATGTTCTATACCTTGCAAATTTGCATAACATAACTGACTACCTACACTTGTAAACAAGTTGATCAGCATTTTCAACTAGAGCCCACATTTGACTCATAACATCATTCAATACGGAACAACCATGAGGATAATGACCTGTAATATGAAAGTAACCGAAGTATGAGCGATGCTAGTAACACCATTCCTTATGCAGTGTTATGAATGGTATGAAAATATCACTCATTGGGTCAGTTGGTACATGCGTTTCACTGGGCTTGGCAGACTGATTTGTAATAGCAACTCCTGGCCTGGTGAGGGAAGCAATGGGATACTACCTTACTCCTCATTTTTTCATATGCCTCTTCAGTGAACCTAGGCCGTCTGTGATAGCTGTTGGTGGAGTTGTGGTGGATCAATACCTAAGATACGTACAAGTGGATTGTGTAACAACATATGCTGCTTACACCTGATGTGTGGGTGCTTAATTTTGTGTTTGTAAGTTAACTGTGTAACAACGTACATTGTGGCTCGCAGGATATTTATTTATGAAGAAGAAGAAAGCTAGACAGTTTAAAAGTGACAAAAAATTTAAGTTTATAAGAGAGTGTTTGCTAAGCCATACATGAAAAGTGTGCAAATCGCCCAGACAACTTTCAACACACTGACTTGTATAGTTCGTGTTTCTAAGAACGGATTTTGTTGATGTTGATGTTTTACTACGTTGGTGTACCTAAATGTATTATTGTTATTATTCATTTCATTAATTATATTCGTAAACACTTCTTTCTTTCTTTCTTTCTTTGTTTTCGTCATAATTATTTTTATGTTCAAACCTAATTTCAAAAGTAACAGTGTAAATTTGTATAAATTTTTAGCACGTTTCCTCTTTTGACATTTTTTTTCTCGATCCTCACAAAAACATCCTAGTCAGTTTTGGCTGTAGTTTTCTTATTGTGACCTCGCTGTAGCTTCTCTCCATTGACCCCTTCAGACCAGTTTACATGGAGAAGATTTAATTCGCTGTCAATTATAGTACCTGTCTGCATGTTGTTGCCTGTACATTATATTCCTATTATTTTCAATAGGGTTGGCATTCCCTTGATGCATGTAAAATCGTAAAAAACCATAATACGATTTTTGGATAAAAATCATAAAATTGTAAAAAACCATAATACGATTTTTATCCAACATTCCAAGATGTCTTAATCTATACTGCCTCCAATTTGACTACGTATTTTAATTCTAATTTTAAATATTAGACTTCAACCTCATCAAATACAATATCTTTTAACTGTATTGTTCTTATCCTGTGAAGCCTTGGTTTTGATAATCTGTTCTCCAGGTGTGATATATATTGTTCAAGCTTTTTATCATGAAGATCCATTTCAATGTCAGACATGGATTATTTTAAAAAATAATGTGTGACAATTACTTTTAGATGAACTTTTTAATTTTTCAAAGTGATTTTAGTATATGTACTTATTTTATTCAATATTTTTGTGCTGTAATCATTATGCAACCACAGTATCAACACCTGTAAGTGTTCATCAAAACGTTTTATGTAATTTGTTAAGATTCCTCAGACCAGCGTGTGTTTTAAGATTGAACGAGGCTGATGATGCCCAATAAATAGTGGGCGAAACATGTACCTTTAAAAATTCTGGTAATTTCTGTGTTTATTTGACCACACAATAGTGGAATAAATTGTATTGAATAGGTGGTATTAAAATTACTCCTTGTGTAATCTTTGTGATTCACTTTAAACTCATCATGCACTTAATGCCAGTCTTAAAGTTCTTACTAAGCGTGGAACAATTAATCACAGTCGTTGCTTCCAGTACCTGGTCATCACACTCCACTGCAGGTTCTGGGTTCAACTCAACCCCACCAATGACTAATAAGGCTGTTATAACATCTGCCAGGAACCATAAGTTACAAAGTCTGGAAAGACCACACCGTTGTGGGAAGGTGGTCCTTGCCCACTGGTACCACATCCCTATCCTCGCCCAGGAAATCTCCAATACATAAATGATTATATTGATGATGATGATGGTGATGCTTGTTGTTTTAAGAGGCCTAACATCGAAGGTCATCGGCCCCTAAAATGATAATATTATAGCAATAAAAGTATATAGGTGATATCTGTTCTCTTTCCTTATTAATTGACATTTCTGCTAATCTGAAGTCCTGTCGGTCCGTTTATGCAAGATAAGCGGAACTCTACTGTACATGTAATGAAATTTTACAACGCAAGGTGAATTTCACAAAAAATATCCCTAATCTAAATCGAACGTTTCATTTATACAGTTGTTGGTTTGAACCGTACTTACAGTATCTGTGTTGAAATTGCAAATATTTCTGTGCTTTCAATTTTGTGCTGTTAAAGAATTAGAAAAAATAAATATAAGCTTGCTTTATGTTCCACCGACACAGATAGATCTTATGGTGATGATGGTATAGGAAAGGGAAGGATGTGGTCGTGGCCTTAATTAAGGTACAGCCCCAGCATTTGCCTGGTGTGAAAATGGGAAGCCACGGAAAACCATCTTTAGGGCTGCTGACAGTGAGGTTTGAACCCACTATCTCCCGGATGCAAGCTCACAGCTGCGTGCCGCTAACCGCTTGGGCAAAATATAAATAAGAAACTAAATAAAAATTAAACATGGCTTCTTATTTCAAATAAGACAAATTAATATTTACTTGTCAGTCGCAAGGGACTGCATACGAAGGGGTACTCAAAAATAACATTGCCGTGGACAAAGCTTGTATAGTACTCATTTCTGCCTAGCGACTCTCATTACCAGTTCAGTGCTGCCTGTGTTGTCGATCTGGCTTGTTCTCTTCATGTGCACTGATTGTTTTTGCTAGTGTTGTTTTGTTTTTTATGATGGCAAGTTTAAGTGAACAACGTGCAGCTGTGAAATTTTGTTTTCTACTCTGTAAAAATGCTGCTGAAACTGTTTTAATGTTGAAAACAACTTACAAAGATGGCGCTATGGGAAAAACTCTAGTGTACGAGTGGTCTGCTCGGTTTAACAATGGCGACGTGTCGATTGATGACAAACCTCGCTCAGCTGTCTGAATCGATGAAAATGTTGAAAAAATTTGCGAGCTTGTGCTCGCAGACAGTCGACTGTCAGAGATCAGTGAGTTATCTTGGAGCTCAGTTCAGCGAACTTTAACAGAACATTTGGGAAAGGGTTACTGCCAAGTTTGTTCCTCGGGTTCTGACTGACAATCAAAAAGAACGTCGAGCTGAAACATCATGTTTTGAAACAATAGCTTGTAACTGATCCAGATTATCTGTCAAAGGTCATTACTGGTGATGAGTCATGGTGCTATGGTTGTGACCCAGAAACAAAGCCAGTGGAGGACGTCATTGTAATCCTGTCCAAAAAAATGTTGTCAAGTCAAATCAAACATCAAAGCAATGCTGATTTGCTTTTTTTGATGCCAGGGGTGTAGATCATTCAGAGTTTGTTCCCCCAGGTCAGACCATCAATCAAACCTTTTATTGGGAGGTTTGAAGAAGATTGCACAACAGTGTTCAATCAAAACAGACCCGATTTGTGGCAGACAGGAGACTAGTTCTTCCATCATGACAACGCACCTGCACACACAACTCTCTCTGTTAGACAGATTTTGGCTAAAAATGGCATGGTTCTGCACCATACTAGCCTGACCTGGCTACGTGCTAATTTTTCTTATTTCCAAGCATGAAAAGCTGCACTGATATGACAACATTGAAGAAAACGAGGCAGGAGTTGTCAGCCATTTCTAAAGATGACTACAAAAAATGTTTCAAACAATGGAAGCACCAGTGGGACAAATGTATTAGTTGCAATGGAGAGTATTTTCAAGGGGATAAGGTTGTTTTGTAAAAAATTTGAAAATACGTAGGTCGAGTCATAAGTCATGGCAACTATTTTTTTTCTCACGAACAGGAGACAACACGGAAAATCTAAGATATGCATTTGGAAATTTACGGTATGTACTTGCGTACGATGGCCACTAGATGGTGTATGTAAACAACAGTGTGGGTCTAAGCATGCCCCCAAGTTCAGTGTGTGAGTGGGAGTGTCATGAAATGGAAGTCAACAAGCAGGAGCAACGATCGTATAGTAAAATAGCAGTTCTCCGCAGTGTGTGAGGGGCACACTGTCAATGCAGTTTATTACAATTCCTTTATGTTGCACCAATTGCACCATGCAGTGCAAACCAAACATCCAGATCTTTTGAACAACGCCATAATCCTACACGATAACGCAACAGCTCGCACAGCAGCCATCGTTCAGCATCGCATACAACGGTGGGGACGGGAGGTTCTTCCACACCCGCCTTATTCGCCTGATCTGAGCCCATGTGACTATGATCTAATCTCCAAAGTCAAGAAGCCATTACGTGAACAACGGTTTGCTAACAAAGAGGACATTGTAACAGCATTTCGGACAGAGGTGTCGCATGTTAGCGAATGGTATTCAGCGCCTGCCCCACCGCTGGCAACGCACAGTGGAAACCTTGGGTGATTATTTCGAAGGTCTGTAACCAGTGGAGACCTGTCCTTGTCTATTTGCTGTCTATACCATAATAAAGCAGTGTTTACCAATGGCCTGTGTTCTCTCACTTTCCTATGAGAATCTCCTGAAGTCAGAATTTGTCTTCCGGCGCTATGCCTAACTACATGCCCTATATTTCCAAATGCATATCTTAGATTTTCCGTGTTGTCTCCTGTTTGCCAGAAAAAAACCAGTGTCCATGACTTATGACTCGACCCTCATATATAGCTTTTGAAAAAGGATTCCATTTTTTTGGGGGGTTGGGTACCCCCTCGTAAAATAGGTTAATCATGAGTTACAGTTCACCTTTATCAACAATATGAACTTTACAAATGTTTGATTGTGTTGAATGCAACTATGTGAAAGTTTCCTAGAAAGGACCAAGGGGAATGTTTTCATTCCCCTTCCCTAAGGGAAGGGGCGGGCCACCTAGAAGGTTACGCCTTCCCTCTGGCCAGGAGATTTGGCGGGGTTTGGGGATTTGTATTGTTGGGAGGATACAAAGGAGGAGTTTTGTTTCGAGGATTTGGAGAAGGGGCCTCCTGGCTAAGTGGTGTGGTTCTGCTCTCGTGCTTTTTATTGGTTTTTATTACATGGATATTACAATGGTTTTTGTAGATACATTGATTGGTTACAAGTTACATGAATTATAATGGTTTTCATAGATACGTTGATTGGTTACAAGTTACATGAATTATAGTTGTAGTCTATTGTGAGGTAGGGTTATTTGGAAGGAATAGATGGATGATTTGGTGGTAGAAGGAGGTGATATTGGCTAGGGAGGTGAGTAGCAGTAAAAGGAGCTGGGAGTTATGTGTGTTAGGTGGGGTGGAGAGGCGAGGATGATTCTGAGAAGGGTTAGGTTTAGGGCGGGTGGGTTGTTATGAGGGAGAGCGTGATGGTTCCACCCGGTGTTGCTTCCCCAAGAGCTGGATCCCGTGTTGTGTGAGACGATGGGTTTCTTCGGGAAGCTGGAGTTGGAGCCGTACCATGTAGGTTGGCTCGGCTGCGTTATGGATCCTTGTTGCTTTGTTCGGCTGGAGTCCCGTTTGTCGTATTTCCTGGATTATGAGTTCTGGTGGGATAGCTGGATTTACGGCTCGGATGACTCAGCTGGTGTTAGGCTCTGGTGCTGGTGGCGGCGGGGTTGTTCTGTTGGGCTCGGACTCGGGAGCTGGTGGCGGTGATGTCGGTCTTCCTGTTTTCATGGTGATGTGGGCTGCTTCTTCAATCGGTGGCCGGGTTGGACTGGGGAGAGTAGAGGTAGTGGGAGACATGATGGGGGAGGAGAGGGCCATGGTGGTAGTGGTTATAGGGGTATAGGGAGAGAGGTGCAGGTGGGAGTAGTAGCAATGGTGTTTAGTAGTGGTAGTAACTGGGATGGTGAACGGATGGGTTGACGGCTGGGGTGGTGGGGTCTATGGAGGTGTCCTTGTTGCTGCTCGTGGTGGCTGGCAGGGTGGCTTGGTTCCCGGGTCTGGTCCGAAATAATTTTCCATAAAAGGTAGACATGGCTCTGCGAAGTGTGGTTTACCATTAATATAGATGCTTAAAGTAAATACAAAATTTTAATATTCCACCTTCTCAATACTAAAAAATCATTTGATGTTATTTACAAAAACATTACAATGACATTAAAAGGTACTAGTTTCGGTTCACTGTGGACCATCATCAGCCTAGCCAAATTACAACAGTAAAAGATATAGTGATAAGAATAGTATTGCCCCCATTTTTCCCGAGCTAAGCCCAGCCATCGAGCGAGGAATCCCAAGGTGGACCGTTCGATCGTTGGCTATCACTTTCTAGAGGCATTTAAGGGTTGTTAAGGATTGATGACCAAGCAGGATAAAAAGAAATATTAAAACAACACTCTGACATTTATTCACATAAGCAGACAAACAGATAAAATATTCTTGCTGATATTTTACTTTTAACAGAGAACTTTCATAATATTGGATTTCTTCCTCGATTTAGAGTGACACGTGTTCATATCTCCAGCCTTACTGTGCTGTAATGAAACCAAAGAAGTAATTAGGCCACTTGCCTTTTCAAACCAAACATTTGACTGAAAGAATTAAATAAATTAACATGTGTTCAAAGCTTTACCAATTTAAAGTAGTCTCAACACGTGATTTTTAAGATGTATTCAACTGAATTTGTCATTTACAGTATTTAATATTGGTCAATGACACCAACATGAACTTCAGTAGAAAATGAAAATTGTTTCCAAAATTCTCAAAATTAATTAATTATTATTCTGATTATTATTATTATTATTATTATTATTTTCTTATCATTCAATTAACCTGTTTCATTGTCACACGATCGTGTTCTTATTAATTTTCCACTGCATCATTTACCTAATGATCATCATTAGCATTTCAGAGTAATTATTTCTAATTAATTATTAATGACTTATTTTCACAATGTTTCAAAGCAATCATGTGGCTAACGAATTTCTACCTCTGATCTTTGCATTTCATTTCTATTCAAATTAATCTTAAAGTATTTCAGAGTTTTAGAAATTTACATTACCAACGTGTGAGCTAGTTAAATAAATTTTATTTACAAATTGAGTGCCTTCATAAAGTAACGAGATGATCTTTCCTTTTAAATCTCGCTAATTAAGAAAATAAATTCCTTCCTAGTCTTCCTTGACTTAACTTAATTAAACTTTCCCTTAAGGGCGTAAAATTATTTCTTAAGGCGACACACAACGATGAGTGTGATCTGCGTCACAGCAAGTGCATGACCAGATCAAAATTAAATGAAATCAACATGACACAAGAGAAATATACACATTTACACACACACATTCACACTAGGGAAACACGTTTTTATGTACACTATTTACATCGAATCCTGATTTGGCAAATTTATTCATGATTTTTATTGGTGTTCGGGACGCGTAATGTCTAGCAGAAATGATCCGTGTACTGAAATTCTCCTTCATTACTGGTGGCTAGTGATCGAAGTCATGGGTATCACTTGGTAGAAATACATTTCACATATCAACGCAAGTTCATCTAATTCATGAAATTATAATGGAAGATTCTAGTAAAATCCATAAGCACTACCATCATGTGGGCTACAGGTTGAATTTACCGCAAGCGTGAGCCTTACTCGTATTATTTTTACTTCCTACCTGTGAAATACACTCGCAAACACGTGCTCCAATAATTATAATCTATCTTGCGCTCCAAATACACAAGAATAAATCAAATATCATCATTAATTCATCAATTGCTCAATTATACAACAAATATCCCTCAGGATTGGCCATATTCCAGACCCTTCATGAACAGAGCACATTCCATCTCACATTTAGGGACTCTACAGTAGTTTTATGGCTCACGAGCGTTTACTTCTGTTTTACCCGATCTTTAGTCAATATTATTATTATTTAAGTGATTATTACATCTACTGATCCTCATGGAATATCGTAAAATTAGATGACTTCATCATAAAAACAACAAGTGATCTTAAAAGACACTAGGTTCGACCCTATTCACTCAAAATATACACGCAAATTCTCCGTCCGGTAACTTTCAATATTACAAGTAAAGTAGATTTATCGTGTGGTCAGTGATTATTAAATATAAAGCTCCTTAAGCATGGGAAATCATTCAAAGACAACCTACATGTCTACTCTAATAGATCCAAAATTTCATTCACACGTACCTAGTCTACCACGACACCTTAAGAAGTAGAAAAATGAAATATTTCTAACTACAGCAAACTAATAGATCTACGACTTAAGAAGAAAGACCTCTAGTTGTACAAAAGGTAAGACAGATAAATTAAATTAAAAAGGTACTCAAGTTTTTGTGAAGTTCGATTCCCGTCGACAGTCAGTTATTTCAGCATACTCCGGCCAGTCTCCTTCCAATTACCAGAGACGCCTTACATTTTTACAGCTCCATGGAGGCTCTGCAATAGGTGTCCCTCGATGAAATTGCATTGCCGGTGGTTGCGGAATTCTTCATCTTGAGATGTTCAATTCTAAGACGTCTTCCGTAGATTGCTGGTCACAAGCTGTAACTGAGATGACAAAATTAAGTATTTTGCACAAGCACACGCAGAATATAAACAGCTCGTCTACACTGTCACACTTAACTTGGCTCCTAGGCGTTTTTATTCCACAGAATTCACTAATTATTAGACTAAATTCTGGTAGAACGGGCGTCGACTTGACTTGAAAATTTTCTTTCCACGTGGTCCGGTAATGTGATGTCTCACACAGCGAAGGATATATTCAGAGAGAGCTTCAGAATAAGCGCATAAAGAGAACAAGCATTAAGAGAACAAGCATTAAGAGAGCGATTCACTCGAAGCAAGGCCCTTTTATCTAATTAGCCAGGGAGGCGTGTTCTTCAGCGAGAACGGTAATTGGCTGATGGTCTCCTTTAATTTGCGCAGACTATTCCAGAAACATGCTGGGTTGTGCGCGTGCGAAGGCAGTCACGTGGTTTGGCCTGACCTTGGCACAGTCTCGGTGACGTATCTCACCCCTCTGAACGACAAAAAAAAACTCGTTCTCGGCTCGCCACAACTTCCTAGATGACATGCTGCGGTTTTAAGCAGACAATAAAACTTTTGCTTTCCACTTGTTAAAATACTCGTAATATCGCCAATTTTAACGGGGACAGTATGGAGAAATGAGAGAGGATCTAGAAGGATGGGATGGTGGTGGAATGACAGATAAAAGTGAAAAAACCGTATTTGCGAATAATGATAAAAGTAACAGAAGTGTTCACAATGACAAGTAAAATCTTGTGAAGTCACGTAAAAACTCTTGATGAGATAGTCTTTGGTTGGCAGTTGCTCCTCTGTTGCACGATTGACATATATAACTACGTATACGCTTCTAGAAAGTTGTAGATGTAAGTTCCACTTTTGCGTAGGGGGAAAAATTGTCCGATGAGACTAGCACCAGATTAAAATTGACAAAGTTGAACCTGTTCTATGGTGGAATTAAAGGCTTTCTTTGTCAATTTTAATCTGGTGCTAGTCTCATCGGACAATTCTTCCCTCTACGCAAAAGTGGAACTTACATCTACAACTTTCTAGAAGCATATACGTAGTTATATATGTCAATCGTGCAACAGAGGAGCAACTGCCAACCAAAGACTATCTCATCTGGAGTTTTTACGTGACTTCACAAGATTTTATTTGTCATTGTGAACACTTCTGTTACTTTTATCATTATTCGCAAATACGGTTTTTTCACTTTTATCTGTCATTCCACCACCATCCCATCCTTCTAGATCCTCTCTCATTTCTCCATACTATTTTTATCACTATGTCTTTTACTGTTGTAATTTGGCTAGGCTGATGATGGTCCACAGTGGACCGAAACTAGTACCTTTTAATGTCATTGTAATGTTTTTGTAAAAAACATCAAATGATTTTTTAGTATTGAGAAGGTGGAATATTAAAATTTTGTATTTACTTTAAGCATAGTCTCAACTCAATACGGAACCTAACAATGAAGTTTATTACTTTTAATATTAATATAGATGCCAAATCTTATGGCCGTTTCGATGGCTCGTTCTGTGGCGAGTTGGATGAGGACTCGGTCGGTGGGCGCGAAGTTCACCTGGATTCTGCTTAGGTTTGTCACTGGAACTCCTTTGTTCTTGAGGTATATGAATAAGGCTGCGTCAGTGAAGGAGAGATCTACGCCTGGTAGTATACAGTTAGGCATTGTAGGGGAGGCTGACTTCCAGTTTGGTGTGTGGCCTGATTATGTTTTATTGGCACGGCTAGGGTACGAAGATAGAGATGTAGTGTTCCCTAGCTGTAGTAAAACCAGCGTAGATTGAATTCCGAGTTTGGAGGAGCGATGTCCTAGAAACCTTCTAGTGTCAGACTCAAAAGCCCCCATTCAACTTCATATGGATTTATGGTCCATGAGTTTTATTTATTTTAACATCTACATGTGCCTTTCTAATATTATACCTTCTAAAATGATTAAACAGATGTGCAATGTATACATGTTAATGGAATCAAATTTTGTAAGGTTTTTCAAATTCATTTTTAACTTAAGATTAGAACTTTCATGCAAACATTATTCTGTTTTTAGGCTCCACATGTCGATGAACCAGACCGCTTAGTGTTTGTGTGGGCAGTTGCAGCTAATGGTGATGCAGTGTTTCGAAGAGGTGTTTCACAGTCTTGTCCTGCTGTATGTAATGCCCTTTTTATACTTGATTTTGTACTGGAAGATGTATTCTGATCAATTATAATAAATAGATGTACATTTTTTGTCTTATGCAGGGTTTATCGTGGGAACATGTACCTAGTGATCAGCCTCTAGCCAGTATAAGCTGTGGTCCTAATAATCAAGTTTGGGCAGTTGGTAGGAATGGATCTGCCTACTGGAGGTTTGGTATTTCAGCAGCAAATCCTGTAGGTATGTTACGTTTGTGTTATACACATTTTTTATTGCAGTAGTCAGTTAGACAAGTACATAGGTCTTACTAGAATATCATGACCAACTTTACATAGTATTTGGTCCCCTGGAAAGTTCTAAGCACTTGTTGCAGGCACTTTTGTCAAATTCTTAGTTTGTGTGTACATGCACCCAGTTTCAGCTGTACCCCCTGTGGGTGGAGGCTGTACCCCCTGTGGGTGGAGGCCGCAGACACCCACGGTATCGCCTGCCTGTCGTAAGAGGCGACCAAGGGATGTTCGAATTAGAACCATGAGACTACTTGTAATTAGTACCACCACATGGGGAACACCATGGGTCACTTTTACTTGCGCGTAGTACCACTGTGTTAGGTACGCAGTAGGTTTGTGATTAATAGTACAGAGTGCATTGCCTGCTTTTACAGTACCTGTGATTAGTACCACTATATGAGCGACACCTTGCCTATGATTAGTACCCACTATATGAGAAACACCACAGGATAGTGTGGGGTCCCTGTGGTTAGTTCATTATGTGATGAACACCATAGGTTTGCGTTGCCTGTAAATGGCGCCGCAAGGTGCAAAACACCGTAGGTCTGCATTACATGTGCGAATTCCATAACCTGTGAGTAGTACCTTAACCCATATGCACCCACCTGCCCGTTGCTCTGACATTGCTAGGAATCCGCCCTGCGCGTATTATCACGGGATTTGTTTCATATTATAGAGAAATTCCACACTATTGCTCATGACACAAAAACAGAACAATACAGAAATATAACACACACAAAATCCCTTTGAAAACTTAAATTTTTCATTAACTTATCTTACCCGGAAGTTCTTTAGTGTGTGGTATGGCCTTAATTATACAACACGAACATAACATTTGCCTGATTTTGAAAAAAGGAGATAATGGGAAACCAATCACGAGGCAGCAAATGATGAGATTTAAACCTATCTCCCAAATACGAACTTACAGCCGTATTATTATTATTATTATTATTATTATTATTATTATTATTATTATTATTATTATTATTATTATTATTATTATTATTCACTCTGAGGATCACTGGTAAAGTGTTTGCATCCAGGTACCAAGATCGTAGGTTCAAATCCGGCAGTCGTAATTGGATCTTGAGGGGCGGGAGAAAGTCCATTCGGCATTCCATGTCGTACGATACTACTATGCGATATTACTGCATTTTGTGATCATTCATACACAGGATCACTAATAACTTCTTCCTTACTATCACTGCTGAAATCAGAGCCTAAAACATAAAGTATGCTTTGAATTTCGCTATTACTGAGCATAATACCAATATAAATGGTCCGTTGTTGGACATTATAAATTTTCCAGCTAACTCATTCCTGGTTGCCAGCGTTTCGCCTCCGTGTGCTAGGTTGGGCTCGTCAGTTGGTACCTAGCACACCTACCAAGACGCATGGCTGGTGCATACCGTGGAGGCCACTGTGTAGCCTACTTGAAGCCACCGGCAGTGCCAATGCACAATGAGAGACTTCGTCTTACTACCAAAAATTGATGTCTGCTTGGCCATCAGATGATATAGATGTTGATTCCCATAGGGAATCTGAAATATTTGTCCTGAATGAGTAAATTTATAATACCAATATAAAGGGTCCGTTATTGGACATTATAAATTTTCCAGCTAACTCATTCCTGGTTGCCAGCGTTTCGGCCCCGTGTGCTAGGTTGGGCTCGTCATTCGGGACAAATATTTCAGATTTCCTAGTGAATCAACATCTATATCATCTGATGGCCAAGCAGGCATCAATTATTTCGGTCGTGAGACGAAGTTTCTCATAGTGCACTGCCAGTGGCTTCAAGTAGCCTACGCACTGGCCTCCACGGTATGCACCAGCCATGTACCATGCAACTTCCTTCTCAGCCATCTTGTCAACAACAGAATACAGATTTCTCGATCGTTATGTTAATCAATTCTCTTTGCCAAAGAAGCATACCAGAGCACTCTGGTGACATTTTGAGACACCAAGAATAGATTTCTAGTAGAAATGTTTCTGGAAAAAGCCAACAGATGTCACAAACGTCTCCAGTATGCGACCTTGCACCCCGGCGTATCAGGCCGCTTGTGGAGTCCTGGCCCAACCGCTCGAGCGTGTATCAGTCCGCTTACGGGTGCATAGGAGTTAATGTGTGGAATACTGCGAGTCTACGCTACTTTTGATTAGTACCGCAACGTGACAAATACTATGGTTCTACTTTCCTAGTGATAAGTACCATTATGAGGGGTGGATGACTTGGATTTTGGACCCCTTTAGACTACAAATATCATCGATTCAGTATTGTACTATAGCAGCAGTCCCTTGGTCAGTAACACTATTGTTTTATGTCAGTTTCTGTGACTGAGGCATTGCAGGTCGGTTCCACTGATTGTTTTAAATTCATATCCATCCATTCATTCTTCATCCTCACGTTTCTAATTATGGTCAGAGGAGGATTTTGGACTTTTAATTTGTCATCACATTTAGTCTCATTTCGTACCACTAGGGGCGATGACCACTATGTTAGGCCCCTTTAAACAACAAGCATCATCATCATCAGTTCCAGCTATAGGACTTCATTTTGATTGCTTCCTAATTTTGTATGAAGATGCTTCAGAACAGTTCAAATCACATCAAAATAACTTTATTTGCAAATAAGGTGTCTACCTTGGTGGCAAATGATACACAAAAATACATTATTATCAAGCACTAAATTTTAAATTAAAAAGAAGGGAATACATTTTCCTAAAATACAGCATTATACAATTTACACTAACAATTTTTCTATTAAACACACAGCTCATCCCTAATAAATTTATATTATTTACAAAATTCTACTCATAACATCTTCTGTACTTACACACACAATCAACTCATACCAGTGGAATCACTATACAACTGGTATAAGATTTAAATTTACATTGCGTTTTTCTTTTTATCTATTTCGGTACCTAACATGCTGCATCTTTTGCCACTGCTTTTCAGAGTTCTTGAAAGGCCTTCAAAGCTACCGTAGCAGTCCCAGTGCCCACAAAGCCCCACTGTATTTCACCCCTATAGGCAGTCCCCTACTTTGGCTGTCCAATCTCCATAGACCACCTGCACAGGTCGAATGCCTCTAACATTTCTTTTCTCTGTTGCTGTTTATTCTCTTCTTGAATATCTGTACAGATTTTGGAAAAGGATCAACTACTTCTCCTGGTAAAATATTCCACTCCTTCGTGCCCTTCCGAATGAAAGAAAATTGACTCCAATCGCTTCTGCTAAAATCCTCTCTAATTTTATACTTTTAATCGGCCCAGCCGATGTAATTATTTTCCAACTAAAGACTCTCCCGGATTTTTCCTCATGCTTCCTCTCCTGTAAAGGCTCTCTATGATCCTATAAGTCTAAATTTCTCCCTTCTCTTACTTAAAGTTTCCCATCCAAGTTTCTCTGACATTACTTTTTCTCCTTAAATCCCCCTTTACAAATCTTGTTGCTCTCCTATGCTCACCATCTATTTCTTTTATTAGGTATTCCTGGTGAGGATCCCAAACACTGTTTACTTATTCCAATAATGGTCGAACCATACTTCAGTAACTTTTCTCATTTTATTCTTAGTTGCATCATTTAATTAGACTCATTATGACATGTAATGATCTATATGCTTTCCCAACAATGTCTTCAACATGACCCTTCCAGTGCAAATTACTTTCAAATCTCACACCTAAGTATTTGCACTTGTCATATGTTGGGACAATTATCTCATCCAAAGTACAGGAAAACCTCATTAATTCAAAGTCGTTGGGACTAAAAAATCAGACTTTGAATTACGTGATTTCAAATGAACCACCAACACGTAATTCTGAAATACCAACGCTTGCGGCATCACAATATATTCCAAGACCCATTACTGCATGCAATTAACCTTGATTCACAGTTTAAACCTCTCAAATGCCATGGAAAAACTATTTCCAAAATGTATCCAACAAGGTGCAATTACAGTATTCAAATAATGTACGTGGATAACTCACCGGCAAACATAACCTCACGCAATGAAATCAAAAGAGAGAAAACATGATTCAAAGACGAGGAGAATCTATACTGGTTCCCCTGCGCAAGTGCTTTATTCACTGGATTACTGTACTGAATGCATTTTAGATGCCTTGTGGTTTCACGGAAAATACCTGATGCCCTTAAAACATCGCGTATCATCAAACTTTCCTATGACGAGAGGAGTAAGTCTCTCGCTTCCGTCCATATTACAACAACAGTACAGTGACAATACTTTATAGGTTACAAACTTCATGGTTCTGATCCGTATTGAATTGTAATTACAATTTAATTATTAAATTAATATAGTAATGGTCCACCTTTGAATACTATAATATGCAATCTTCTAAATTACATTAATTAGGGACTAGTTTCGGCCAGGGCTGGCCATATTCAGCTTTAATGTAAAACATCTAATAATTAAACAAATGTACATGCACACAATTGACATAAAACAAATGAAACAAATATATACATACTGACATTAAAAACTGGGATGAAATTATGACTAATGAGACCTGTGAAGAATTTCTATGATGTGGAAAGTTGTTGTAGAATATTTTATTTGTAAATATTTTTTAAAGAATACGCACTGTGTGATGTGGAATGTTGTAGAATGTAGAATACTTTATTCGTATTCTATTTAGCTACCTAACCTGTATGGTATAAAATATTTTTGTAGTATGTTTTATTTTTATTCATTATCCACTTAAGTAACTACTAGGTTGTAAAATTATTGATTTGTAATAGCTGGAACAGTCCAGAAAGGTTGTGATGCGGACTTTTAGAACAGAGTGTGTTGGCTCCTGTTGGTTGTGGATTCTAGAAATATGTCCTTACTAATTCTGGAAAATGGAAAGTTAGCGATTGGTGTCTGTATATGTTCGGGAACTTTGTATAAACATCGCGACTGGATAAAGAGTTGTGATTGGTGAATCTGGGTGGCGATAGGCAAACTCTGGCGTTCTGATTGGTCACTCGATATACCATAGAAAGAAAGAAAGAAAGAAAGAAAGAAAGAAAGAGAGTTCCACCTAATCAATACTTATTTATTAAATTATTTTTAAAAAACAGAACCGGTTTCAACTCCTCATAGTCATCTTCAGCTGTCATACATTTACATTAGACTACACATTCTCAGTAGTAATACCTTGCCAAATTGAAAACAATTTTGTATTGAACGACATTCATGTTTTCGAGTGGTTATCCTGTTTGTATATTTAAATTTGTTTGAAGACTAATAATAAAAAGATAACTATTTGAAACACATTAAAAGTTTACATTATCTGGTAAAACACATTGTGATGTACATTTGTACTATCACCTTTCAAGTTATTACAGATAAAACAAGTTCTTAAATCAATTGTCAGGTATAAAAAGGTAATATGTTCGAATACAGCTATATAAGCTTTTATAATGTTGTGTTATGCTTTATACTGTACCTGTCCAAGGCTTCAGTACATAAACAAGTTACCGCGGTTCATACATATGATGTTCGAATGGAGCACCATCGGTGAGCCTCGAACTCAGCCCGGTCGTCGAAGCCTCACCCTCCCCCTACTGCAATGATTCGCTAGCTAAGTCGGTATCGTATTTCGGATCAGTAGACTGTCCGATGGGGCGGTAATTTCTTCAATAATACTCTCTATAGTAGGGGACTATTAATTATGAGAGGAACACTATTTCATTACTAATGAGAAGAGAAACTATATCTTGTATAACAATTTTCACTATACTAGTGAAACATATCTTATTTACATGGGTATGCCATACAACATTGTACATGTGATATTGAAGGTTATCTTGACGTTAATGTTCGGCAGTCTTTCTCTACACTTCATCATACGTTCAATTATTCAAACTTAAGAGGCGTTCCCTCTTGAACTATTTACAATATCTCAGACTTAGAGAGGCGTTTTCTCTCTTAAATACTTCACTTTACACATACACTGATCACTTTACTCACAAATCTATTCAGTATGGACATACCCTGCTGTAATCCTGTTTATCTGCTGAGAATTAATATACTCAAACTATATCAGGTTGTGATATAGGCCTACGAACACTTATGAACTGAAACATACGAAGGTAACCTAAGTGTATACTCCCAAGCCTTTGAAAGTCATACCATAACATCTCCCTAACTTAGTCATTGATTAATAGGCCATGTAATAAATACGCTCATTTCATTAGGATTTTCATCAATAGACATAACAGTACACTATTTACACAACGTTGCTACCTAGGGACAAACATAAGCGACTTCAATACCAGACATCATAAACAGAGTATCATAGCACTACCTGTAAGAGAATGACAGGAACAAATGCACTTCAAACATACACAATGAGTCACAGATGGCCTAAACCATCTGCCGCTGGTGACAGTAAACTTTCACTGTCTCCTGGAATGAACCCAGGATCCTCTGAGACGGGGTATATCTAACCTGGAATTCCCTGCACGCTGTAAATAATTAAGAAAAGAAATTGAAGGGATCCTTCTTTTAATGCTCATGTGGAATCTCTGCAACGTTGGCTCTATTCAAATTAACACACGTAATCACTGTGCCGAAAGGAGAGAACCCAGCCACTTGTATTTGTTCCCTTTCACTGAAGAAAACACTTTTACTCCCCCGTTTAAGGGGACTCATAAAACTCCAGCTGTTAGCTGCCCGTGACACACTTCCAAAGAGCAGTCCACTAAGCCTTCTCGGACAGTGGTTTCACGGCAAATAATCTATCTCACTTCTTTCAATACTAGCCACAATGGCATCACAACAAACCTCGGCTCTATATCCGGCTGTAATCAACATATTCACTTCGCGATATCCACCTCGCGTATCTTAATGACAGATTCCAAGGGAACTTCACATTTTCATTTCACACTGTATATTATGGCTACAGCCTGTTCAACCATCTCGTTTCTCCTTTCGTTACATCGACTACGATGAATATTTTATGATGAACTCCTACCACACGGGTCCAATTACCTTACGCTTTCATGAGCTAATAATAAGACGAGATATATACCCCAATCTCATGTCTCCATCCGTTGTTCCAGCAATCTAGTAAGGAGTGTTTCCTAAGAGCTTGTGAAGTACAGAAAAATCAATTACTGAGATACCTTTGATGACTCCTATTTGCTATAGAAAGATGATAACTGGAGTCGTTTTTACAGAATATTAAGCCCCCTTTACTTGACAGTATTTCACATTTAATTAATCTAAGGTCCTTATAATTACGTCATGCATTACCAAATCTTTATATAAAAAAATGGAAGTAAAATATGGTCGTTCCAAACCATGAAGAAAGTATTCTATAAAAGACCTAAAATAAAATGAAATTATTATCCTTATCCCTCTGAAATGGCATACCAGCAATCTACGTTATGTCAGCATGCAAAATTTACATATTTACACTGGGTAACGACCTTCAAAGATATAAATACTTGGAAATGTACTCGGCCTTCATGATGCCACGTTCACAGCGTTACAGGAGGGCACATCCATAAATTACTCGGAATTCATGACGTTTTCAGCGGCTTGAAGTTCATTGGTGACCAACTGGTAAATCACGCACTTGATGGCGACGTTCCAGACATTCTCTGCTACCACGCAAAATTTCGGCAAACAGCTAGATGTCTCGTTCTCTCTGGTACACAGGCAAATTCTGGCATACAGCTGGATATCCCGTCACTCCGACGCTCTTGTAGACTCCTTATGTAAATGAGGGGAAGTTATCTCATGTTAATGCGTTAGTTTATTACACATCACAATTTAAATACATGGTTGGATCTGCTCAATAGCACGAGCATTCCAACCCAATGCCGGTATGTCTCTGAAGCCCGACACTGTACCCTTCTCATCTACCTATCCTTTTTATGGACAGCTACTCTAGGCCCTGAAATTCCACTGGGTCACTTAGAACAAGTCACTGGTTAGGCCACTAATGCGTTAGCATTCTCGTCCTTCACGACGAGAGTTCAGGCATATTCTATTGCACTTAGTCGTAAGTCGAGCTTCCTACTCCATTAGAAATTGATTTAACGTGACACTGCCCTTAATTATGCCGACAGTGAGTCGTTCACTCACTTTCTTGGTAATTCACATTTATATTGAGCACGCTCGCTCCACACACTTCGCTAAATACGTGCCTATTTATGTTAATTTAGCCGCATTAGTTTAGGAATATATGAGGCTCGACGCACGGACAGCGGTCATTATGGTTTTGTACTGTTCGTACTATATTACTTAGCGGCACACTGTACTCACAAACAGCTTACTTAGATTGTGGTTATTTCCACATATATTCATAGACTTTAATAAATCACTGCATTACAATGTTCACATAAAAAAAATGATTTCTTCATAAAGGACTCGCACACAAATCATGACAAACTACTATCGAACTGGCGTTGCACTGAAAATGAACTGGTGGAGTCTGCCTCTCAGCTCCTAACTATATAGGCGAGATGCTCGGATGCTCAGAGTGGGGGAAAAATGCAACCCCTTCTCAGAGTTCGCTCCGGTAATATGCAACGTAGAGTGACGAACAGGGTATCAAAATGTAGCTCCTGTATTCCCATTTTCACTGAGTGAATGATTTTGAAATAGCTTCGTAGATTCTCAAGCAATCTGAAAAGCGTCCTTTTGTCTCTATCGGTGAATGATGACGAGCACTAGGGGATTCCTTGTGTTCGCTGGCATGGTTAGGGTCCGAAATCTGTTAACCATTAAGACACGCCCTTGTTTACGGCATAGTTAACACTGTGTCAGTTAAGTAGAGCACTTCTCGGTCTCATAATTATGGGTAAAATTCCCTGATTCAAATGAGTGTTTGTACTTGATTATCCATTGAGTATCTTGCGATTTATAAAAATTAACAGGGAAAAATAGTTGAATTCGATGAGTTGGCAGTGGTGAATGAATGAGGGAAGTAGGGTATAATGTTTGTTCTCACGTTGGATATACTCTCTGGGCTCAGCTAGTGACCTAGATTCTGTGTCACGTGATAACGCGTATCTTCTCATCTCGCTCGCGGTTGGAGTGAGAAAACTTCACGTACAAGCGCTCTTGCACTGCCTCGCTGCTAATTACCAGCAACTAGAGTTGGGTCACGAGACTCTGGATACTGCAAATCATGTCCCGGAGTGGGTGAAAAACTTCTAACTTGGGCAGTTTTTATCGTAGAATGACGCGGAAAACGGCATATTTCATCTCCTGGATATCATGACATACCATAGGTGACGTTGTGAACGGTCACAATATCTTGTCAAATGAAACATGTATCGGAAGTTAGATTGACATGTACATAATGAAACGTATTACGTTCATAATGATCGTAAAATAGGTAACTTGAAAACTGTGTTGATTGACATATTAAATGTAAACCATGTAAAGCACATTAACTGCACACAAGGTAAACGTACACTCCAAGATGCAAACGTCTGTTGATGAATCAAATGAAAAGTATAAACATTCATGAAGGTATATGTTGAGCTTATATGGGGCATTTGCTTCATTGCGTATACATGCTAAGTTCATATGGAGTGGGCTGAGTGGCTCAGATGGTTAAAGCGCTGGCCTTCTGACCCCAACTTGGCAGGTTCGATCCTAGCTCAGTCCGGTGGTATTTGAAGGTGCTCAAATACGTCAGCCTCGTATCGGTAGATTTACTGGCACGTAAAAGAACTCCTGCGGGACTAAATTCCGGCACCTCGGCGTCTCCAAAAACCATAAAATAGTAGTTAATGGGGCGTAAAGCAAATAACATTATTATTATTAAGTTCATATGGGGCACTTTGCATCATTATACAATGTTTACATAGAGTCCAAGCACTGTGCAGCTTGCTTCTTTAATATGTTCAAGTGTTCTGATTTGAAGATGAGTGTGTGCTGCTGAAGTTGTTAATCTTGAAACCGTTAAAAGCAGGATACACTGGTGTGTAGAACAGGTTTTGTAGGTGGCCCTCTTCCGGTCTATGACATCTGATAACTATCTGTAAGGGGTAAATTAAACTAATTAGAAATTTTTAAAGGTGTTCAAGAGTGTCTATTTGTGTGTGTGTATGTAAAAGTTACTTACTGCTGTTGAGTGGTTGGGAAGCATACAGCTTGGCGTGTCCATCGCCATGAGGGGAGTGGACGGGTGGGTAGGGAGAGTTGTTATGCAAGTAGGGGCGGAGTTAGGCGTGTTCGTCACTTGCGCTGTTGTTTGTTGACTGTTGTAAGATAGTAATTTTTTACAATAGGGATAATTTTGTTAAATAAAATATTTGTTTTTTTCAGTTATTTCGTTAATGTTGAAATTGGGGTTGGTATATTGATCTATTGTTGTGTAAAGTTGTTCTGTAATATTGAGTAAGGGTCCTTTGGGGTTTGTATTTAATATTTTCATATCATTATCTATATTGGTAAAATTATGTTTATAATCGACCATGTGTTGACCTATCGCCGAAAAATGATAATGTTTTATGTTTTATAGCATTAACATGTTCATTGTATCTGACAATAAAATTTCTACCGGTACGTCCTATGTAACTTGTAAGGCAATTATTGCAACTGATTCGGTAGACTCCGGAACGAAGGTATATGTTTTTATTGTTAACGGTCTTGGTATTATGTATGATGCTACTGCTATTGTGTGTAGTCCTGAAGGCTATTTCGAGGTTGTGTTTTCTGAAAATGTTGGTTAATGGGTATATGTGTGTGTTATTGAAGGTGAAGATTGCGTAGTTTTTCTTAGGTTTGTCTGTTTTTAATAGTTTTGTTTTGGGTCGATATTTGAATTTCTGAATAATTGAATTAACTATTTCTTTTTTTGTATCCATTCTTTCTTGCTATTTCTTGGATCAGATGTATCTCTTTGTTGAAGTCAGTTGCTGCTTTTTTATGGGAATTGGGATGAATGGAATCTGTTCTTACTGTGTTCATTGTGTGAGTGGGCTTGCGATAAATCTTGAAGGTCAAATGATTTGCCTGTCTAGTGATAGTCAAATCGAGATAGTTTAATTTGCAATTATTCTCAGATTCTTTTGTAAACTGTATGTGGGTCTGTGGTGTTTATTCTGTCCAAAATGGTGTTGTCATTTGTTAATCTATTATCGATGATGGCAAAAACATCATCAACAAATCTGCACCAAAAGAATATTCCGACTATTGTACTGATTGAGGTGTATTCGAGGTGGTCTATATATATTTTGGCTAGTATGCCGGAGGCGGGATACCTCATCGGTAAGCCTGATTGTTGATAAATTGTATCATGGAACCTGAAAAAGTTATTAACGGTGAATTCTAGTAATTCTACATTTTGTTTCAGAAAATCCTGAACATTTCTTCCAACAAATGTTTCAACGGAATTATAACATCAACTTGACTATCTTTTAGATCCATTCGACTACCACATAATTTCCGAACTCCGCTAGCTTTGACATACGTTTTATCATAAGCAACGCCTCTACAGAAGTTCCATTTTCTTCTCGACTTTCTGATATCCCAAACATATACATTTTAACTTGTTTATTACATTCACATTTCCGTTTTAAATAACTGACAGTGATTTTACCACCTTGGATTCAACTTGGGAATTGAAGAAACATCCCCCTTTGATGATTGTGTTTACACTCAAGGCCATCACAGTCTTAATGATATTATAAAAATATGGATCCATTTTAGTTTTAAACTCTCAAAATTTCATGTTTAATCACGTTTTAATCTTCAAAACTGTCAATCCACTCTCTTTTAACATACTTTGGTGCATTATCGTTGTTTTAGATGTTATTGTATAATGTTTTACGAAATCATTTTTCAACATTTTAACCTATAATTTATATGTATTATTTTTAAGATTGATACAGGCTGATGATGCCCGTAAGGAGGGTGAAACATGTACCTTTGACTTTTATGTATTATGTATAAAAAAATATTTGACCATATGAAATAGTGGATCATATTGTATTGTATTGAACAGGTGGACTTATAATATTGTAATAATACTTGAGAATTCTAGTAATGTTATGAATTCCTCAATTTCTAGATTACTTAGTTTACTATAAGTTTTGAGATTGGATGAGATTATATCTATGGTTTTTTTAACGGGGATATTCGGATACATATTGGTTGTATCGTATGATGCTAAGGAATGATATTGTTCTAAAAGTAACTCTTTAGTTTTATTACAGAAATCTACTGAATTGCATATAGTTCTATTGGCTTGGAAATGGTAATATTTTTAAAGAAATTTTTGAATAAATTCTGTTAACTTATATGTAGGACTTGCTCTGTAATTTACTGTGGGTTTCACAGGTGTGTTATCTTCATGTATTTTTGGAAGAGCTTTTGCATTCGGTAGATGGGGTTCATTATTTTGAGATTTGTTGCTTCCGTTTCTGTAAGTAAGAAGTGTGTGTTTTTGAGTAAAATCTTGAGATTTCTTTGTATCGTATTTGTAGGATCTTTACGTATGGTCCGGAAGGTGTCATTTTTTAAACATTCTTTCGTTTTTTGAATTTATTCATCTTTATCAATGATTACTGTAGTATTGCCTTTATCTGGTTTTGTTATGATTAGACTGTTCTGTTTAATTTTATTTTTAAGAGTGTTTATCTGTGTTATATTCGTCTTGTTACTGTGTGTACTATTTTCTTGTACTTTCTTGATATACTGTGGTAGTTTGTTTGCGATGTCATGTCTAATTTCTTCTCGCAGGTCAAATGGAATTTTCTGTATTGCTAGTTCAGCTTCCGCGACAGCAGGCGTAATATTTTGTAAAATTGACGAGTTGCCCCAATTATGCATCGGACCTCTACTCAATATGTCAATTTTTGTTTCGTCGAATACTCTATTTGTAAGATTTTTAACAGGTGGATGGAAATTGTGTTCAATATCTAATTTAGATTGGGATGAAGTTGTCTTATTCACATTGGAGATTGTGGATTTTGTTCTTTGCGTCTGTTTCAAAGTTTCTAGTTTTTGCTGAGGGTGTTCTGTATTTTTATGGCCAAGTTTTCTATTTTATCATTAGTAGTACATCAATTTTACAAAACATACGACTAATGTCACAGAAGCTGAACTAGCAATACAGAAAATTCCATTTGACCTGCGAGAAGAAATTAGACATGACATCGCAAACAAACTACCACAGTATATCAAGAAAGTACAAGAAAATAGTTCACACAGTAACAAGACGATCATAACACAGATAAACACTCTTAAAAACAAAATTAAACAGAACAGTCTAATCATAACAAAACCAGATAAAGGCAATACTACAGTAATCATTGATAAAGATGAATAAATTCAAAAAACGAAAGAATGTTTAAAAAATGACACCTTCCGGACCATACGTAAAGATCCTACAAATACGATACAAAGAAATCTCAAGATTTTACTCAAAAACACACACTTCTTACTTACAGAAACGGAAGCAACAAATCTCATAATAATGAACCCCATCTACCGAATGCAAAAGCTCTTCCAAAAATACATGAAGATAACACACCTGTGAAACCCACAGTAAATTACAGAGCAAGTCCTACATATAAGTTAACAGAATTTATTCAAAAATTTCTTTAAAAATATTACCATTTCCAAGCCAATAGAACTATATGCAATTCAGTAGATTTCTGTAATAAAACTAAAGAGTTACTTTTAGAACAATATCATTCCTTAGCATCATACGATACAACCAATATGTATCCGAATATCCCCGTTAAAAAAACCATAGATATAATCTCATCCAATCTCAAAACTTATAGTAAACTAAGTAATCTAGAAATTGAGGAATTCATAACATTACTAGAATTCTCAAGTATTATTACAATATTATAAGTCCACCTGTTCAATACAATACAATATGATCCACTATTTCATATGGTCAAATATTTTTTTATACATAATACATAAAAGTCAAAGGTACATGTTTCACCCTCCTTACGGGCATCATCAGCCTGTATCAATCTTAAAAATAATACATATAAATTATAGGTTAAAATGTTGAAAAATGATTTCGTAAAACATTATACAATAACATCTAAAACAACGATAATGCACCAAAGTATGTTAAAAGAGAGTGGATTGACAGTTTTGAAGATTAAAACGTGATTAAACATGAAATTTTGAGAGTTTAAAACTAAAATGGATCCATATTTTTATAATATCATTAAGACTGTGATGGCCTTGAGTGTAAACACAATCATCAAAGGGGGATGTTTCTTCAATTCCCAAGTTGAATCCAAGGTGGTAAAATCACTGTCAGTTATTTAAAACGGAAGTGTGAATGTAATAAACAAGTTAAAATGTATATGTTTGGGATATCAGAAAGTCGAGAAGAAAATGGAACTTCTGTAGAGGCGTTGCTTATGATAAAACGTATGTCAAAGCTAGCGGAGTTCGGAAATTATGTGGTAGTCGAATGGATCTAAAAGATAGTCAAGTTGATGTTATAATTCCGTTGAAACATTTGTTGGAAGAAATGTTCAGGATTTTCTGAAACAAAATGTAGAATTACTAGAATTCACCGTTAATAACTTTTTCAGGTTCCATGATACAATTTATCAACAATCAGGCTTACCGATGAGGTATCCCGCCTCCGGCATACTAGCCAAAATATATATAGACCACCTCGAATACACCTCAATCAGTACAATAGTCGGAATATTCTTTTGGTGCAGATTTGTTGATGATGTTTTTGCCATCATCGATAATAGATTAACAAATGACAACACCATTTTGGACAGAATAAACACCACAGACCCACATACAGTTTACAAAAGAATCTGAGAATAATTGCAAATTAAACTATCTCGATTTGACTATCACTAGACAGGCAAATCATTTGACCTTCAAGATTTATCGCAAGCCCACTCACACAATGAACACAGTAAGAACAGATTCCATTCATCCCAATTCCCATAAAAAAGCAGCAACTGACTTCAACAAAGAGATACATCTGATCCAAGAAATAGCAAGAAAGAATGGATACAAAAAAAGAAATAGTTAATTCAATTATTCAGAAATTCAAATATCGACCCAAAACAAAACTATTAAAAACAGACAAACCTAAGAAAAACTACGCAATCTTCACCTTCAATAACACACACATATACCCATTAACCAACATTTTCAGAAAACACAACCTCGAAATAGCCTTCAGGACTACACACAATAGCAGTAGCATCATACATAATACCAAGACCGTTAACAATAACAACATATACCTTCGTTCCGGAGTCTACCGAATCAGTTGCAATAATTGCCTTACAAGTTACATAGGACGTACCGGTAGAAATTTTATTGTCAGATACAATGAACATGTTAATGCTATAAAACATAAAACATTATCATTTTTCGGCGATAGGTCAACACATGGTCGATTATAAACATAATTTTACCAATATAGATAATGATATGAAAATATTAAATACAAACCCCAAAGGACCCTTACTCAATATTACAGAACAACTTTACACAACAATAGATCAATATACCAACCCCAATTTCAACATTAACGAAATAACTGAAAAAAACAAATATTTTATTTAACAAAATTATCCCTATTGTAAAAAATTACTATCTTACAACAGTCAACAAACAACAGCGCAAGTGACGAACACGCCTAACTCCGCCCCTACTTGCATAACAACTCTCCCTACCCACCCGTCCACTCCCCTCATGGCGATGGACACGCCAAGCTGTATGCTTCCCAACCACTCAACAGCAGTAAGTAACTTTTACATACACACACACAAATAGACACTCTTGAACACCTTTAAAAATTTCTAATTAGTTTAATTTACCCCTTACAGATAGTTATCAGATGTCATAGACCGGAAGAGGGCCACCTACAAAACCTGTTCTACACACCAGTGTATCCTGCTTTTAACGGTTTCAAGATTAACAACTTCAGCAGCACACACTCATCTTCAAATCAGAACACTTGAACATATTAAAGAAGCAAGCTGCACAGTGCTTGGACTCTATGTAAACATTGTATAAGGATGCAAAGTGCCCCATATGAACTTAATAATAATAATGTTATTTGCTTTACGTCCCACTAACTACTATTTTACGGTTTTTGGAGACGCCGAGGTGCCGGAATTTAGTCCCGCAGGAGTTCTTTTACGTGCCAGTAAATCTACCGATACGAGGCTGACGTATTTGAGCACCTTCAAATACCACCGGACTGAGCCAGGATCGAACCTGCCAAGTTGGGGTCAGAAGGCCAGCGCTTTAACCGTCTGAGCCACTCAGCCCGCTCCATATGAACTTAGCATGTATACGCAATGAAGCAAATGCCCCATATAAGCTCAACATATACCTTCATGAATGTTTATACTTTTCATTTGATTCATCAACAGACGTTTGCATCTTGGAGTGTATGTTTACCTTGTGTGCAGTTAATGTGCTTTACATGGTTTACATTTAATATGTCAATCAACACAGTTTTCAAGTTACCTATTTTACGATCATTATGAACGTAATACGTTTCATTATGTACATGTCAATCTAACTTCCGATACATGTTTCTTCATTTGACAAGTTATAATAAAGCATAACACAACATTATAAAAGCTTATACAGCTGTATTCGATCATATTACCTTTTTATACCTGACAAATTGATTTAAGAACTTGTTTTATCTGTAATAACTTGAAAGGTGATAGTACAAATGTACGTAACAATGTGTTTTACCAGATAATGTAAACTTTTAATGTGTTTCAAATAGTTATCTTTTTATTATTAGTCTTCAAACAAATTTAAATATACAAACAGGTTAACCATTCGAAAACATGAATGTCGTTCAATACAAAATTGTTTTCAATTTGGCAAGGTATTACTACTGAGAATGTGTAGTCTAATGTAAATGTATGACAGCTGAAGATGACTATGAGGAGTTGAAACTGGTTCTGTTTTTTAAACAATTTTTAATAAATAAGGATTGATTAGGTGGAACTCTCTTTCTTTCTATGATATATGGTAGATATCAATACGGAACATAATGAAATTAATTAATCAAGATGGTCACTCGATAACCGGGCCAAGGCCAGTCTTCCCTTTTTAAAGTCAACGAGGCAGGATTTCGTGGTCTTTTGTTCTCTCGTGAGTCCAGCTGTTTTGACGCATGTCAGCGTGTTCTCGCTCCCAGGATGGGTTACCTTGTGGTAAGCACGGTTAATTTCAGTCCTGTTTTAATTTGCATGTAAGGTTCGTTGGTGTTATCACATAGTAGTTTGCCCTAGTCACCACTTTATTGTTCAGATGTTTTGAAAGCACATTTAGTTCACTCTGAATTGTATTTGTATCTTGTGTGCCTTGTTACCTTCAGTATCGTATTGTAGAACTTAGGTTATGCTAAGATGCTTTTGGTTAACTTCTTGGCCTGATAGGAACACTCTTATCAAACAACGTCTAAACTTGTTTTCGTAAATTGTGTGTCTGAATTGTGGAGGATTGATGCATTTTGTTCGAAACTCACCTTGTAATGTTCATTTTGGGAATATTATTTTGAAAACGACACATCGCCGTTGATTTTTCTGTAAACCTGCACCCTTCACATTTCTATGGCCCTTGGTAGGATCCCAGTCCCCATTCCACGTTCCTTGTTCATAGTTGTCAAGTTGTTTAACCTGATATTTGTTGATGTGTATTTGGCGCAGTTCATCAGATGTTTATTGCGTGTCTAGGGTTTAAGGTACCGTGTAATTTGATTTATTTTCCTCCCTTTTAACTGTGTATCGTGTAACTGCTGAAGTTCCGGTTACAAGTAAATTTGAAAATAACTAGGTTCTAACATCATGAGTATGCTCATCATCGAGACTCTTTCATGTATTAATATACATAGAACTGTTGTTTCTAATACTGCTAATCATTACTAATTCAATGGTGATGAACTACGGGATCAATTTACCAGTTCCCGTTTACAATTGAATTAGTAATGATTAGCAGTATTAGAACTAACAGTTCTTTGTATATTAACACATGAAAGAGTCTCGATGATGAGCATACTCATGATGTTAGAACTTAGTTATTTTCAAATTTACTCATAATTTCATCCCAGTTTTTAATGTCAGTATGTATATATTTGTTTCATTTGTTTTATGTCAATTGTGTGCATGTACAGTTGTTTAGTTATTAGATGTTTTGCATTAAGGCTGAAGATGGCCAGCACCAGCCGAAACTAGTCCCTAATTAATGTAATTTAGAAGATTGCATATTATAGTATTGAAAGGTGGACCATTATTACTACATACATACATACATACATACATACATACATACATACATTACCATTATAGACTGTTATGCCTTTCAGCGTTCAGTCTGCAAGCCTCTGAGAATTTACTAAACGTCGCCACAATCCTCGATTTGCAACTAGTGTTGTGGCCTCATTTAGTTCTATACCTCTTATCTTTAAATCGTTAGAAACCGAGTCTAACCATCGTCGTCTTGGTCTCCCTCTACTTCTCTTACCCTCCATAACAGAGTCCATTATTCTCCTAGGTAACCTATCCTCCTCCATTCGCCTCACATGACCCCACCACCGAAGCCGGTTTATGCGTACAGCTTCATCCATCGAGTTCATTCCTAAATTAGCCTTTATCTCCTCATTCCGAGCTCCCTCCTACCATTGTTCCCACCTGTTTGTACCAGCAATCATTCTTGCTACTTTCATGTCTGTTACTTCTAACTTATGAATAAGATATCCTGAGTCCACCCAGCTTTCGCTCCCATAAAGCAAAGTTGGTCTGAAAACAGACCGATGTAAAGATAGTTTTGTCTGGGAGTTGACTTCCTTCTTACAGAATACTGCTGATCGCAACTGCGAGCTCACTGCATTAGCTTTACTACACCTTGATTCAACCTCTCTTACTATATTACCATCCTGGGAAAACACACAACCTAAATACTTGAAATTATCAACCCGTTCTAGCTTTGTATCACCAATCTGACATTCAATTCTGTTGGATTTCTTACCTACTGACATCAATTTAGTCTTCGAGAGGCTAATTTTCATACCATACTCATTGCACCTATTTTCAAGTTCCAAGATGTTGGACTGCAGGCTTTCGGCACAGTCTGCCATTAAGACCAAGTCGTCAGCATAGGCCAGGCTGCTTACTACATTTCCACCTAACTGAATCCCTCCCTGCCATTTATTACTACATTAATTTAATAATTATATTGTGACAATACTTGTATGATTTCCTGCCATGGCACTTTAAGACCCATTAATGCATGCAGTCACCTTGATTTTCAGTTTAAACTTTTCAAATGCATTGGAAAACACTATTTCAGAAATGTATCCAACAAGGTGCATTTACATTATTCAAATAATGCACTTGGATACAACAATGGCAAACATAACCTCACACAACGAAAGGAAGAATAACACGATTCAAAGATGAGGAAAAATTATGCTGGCTTCCCTGTGCAAATGCTTTATCTTTGGGATTACTGTACTGTTTGCATTTTTAGATGCCTTGTACTTTCTGGAAAGTGTCCGACGCCCTTAATGCATCGTGGCTTTTCGAAATTTCCTAGGATGGGGGAAAGAAGTCTCTCGCTTCTGTGTACACTGTATAGCAACACAGTACATTTCCCAGCTGGCAATTCTCTCCTTTAAAACCATAAGTCCGTTTGGCCTCAGCATTTGGAAAAATAAAACAATCAATGCAGTTTCATCGGCATTGACAATATTGTTTGGTGCGTACGAACTGATTATAGGCTATAAGCCACGCTTTTTTGCCAACTGTTGGCATCGCCGGTGTTGATATAGATGTTGATTCCCATAGGGAATCTGAAATATTTGGTCTGAATTAGTAAATTTATAATACCAATATAGTTGGTCCATTATTGGACATTTAAAATTTTCCAGCTAACCCATTCCTAGTTGCCACCGTTTCGCCCCCGTGTGCTAAGTTTGGTCATCAGTTGGTAAATAGCACACCTACTAAGACGCATGGCTAGTGCATACCATGGAGGCCACTGAGTAGGCTACTTGGAGCCACCGGCAGTGCCAAAGCACTATGGAGACTTTGTCTCATTTTCAAAAATTGATGCCTGCCTGGCCATCAGATGATAACGGTAATGCGTCTTGGTAGGTGGGCTATTTACCAACTGATGAGCTCAACTTAGCACACTGGGGCGAAACACTGGCAACCAGGAATGGAAAATTTATAATGTCCAACAACGGACCAACTGTGTTCGCGGATTCTACCTCTCTGCACGTTGCCTGCTACGTGATATTGTTTAATCAGTTTAAGATGTTATCAAAATTTATTAGCGTCAACCTATTCAATACAATTGGATTTCCAAAGTTAGGACTTACATCCTATTAAACTAAAATTTGAAGGGACATATTTTGCCCTTTCAAAGGGCATCATCAGCCTTTTTACACTCATACTCAAAGATAAAAAACAGGATCCTGATTGTCATGGTAAAAAATATAAAAATGAGATTATATGATTGGAATGAGTATTTTACAATGTGAGAAATTGTTATGAGTTCTTAAATAATAACTTACAATTGAAACTTAATTTAAAATGTTTGCAAAGAAAAGGTTGAAGTTGGTGTGATATTACACTAGTACTTTTAAAATAATTTTATAAAATAGATAAACTAGGCCTTAACCACATAATAACAAGAAGGTCTATGACTAAAGTTGCCGTATCAAAGTTCGAGTGAAATTCGGCTGGAAGCAACTTGATTTATATGTTGAAGAGAAGGTTAATGGACCTTAGTAGCCACTTAAGATGACCCTGAAACTTTCTTGTTGAAAACTTGTAATATTGAACTGTAGTATGGCCCTGTGTAGATTACAAGCTTTTCTTAACCCGGCATTACTCGCTAGGTCTTTACGTGCGCCATTACTCGCTGGTGAGCGTAGCGCTCACCTTTGTGTCCCTATAAAGATGGAGGTACTTTTAATATGTCAATTTGAGATAGTTTTTTATTTAGGAACACGGCTGAGTGGAGTGGCTATGAAGGCAAGATCTACATTCGGGGGACACGTGAGTTCGATCCCCACCTTTAGATGTTCTGAGAGTGGTTTTCTGTTTACGCTTCCAGGCAGATACCGGGGCAGTTTCTATTCATAGGCTACAGCCGATTCCTTCCACCTATTTAGCCAAATTCTTTCACCATCATTTATTTCATTTTTATTAGCTCTTCAACTGAGGTTGGCATCAGGAAGGGCATCCGGCCGTAAAACAAGCTACGTATATTGAAACCACAGATTGCTATAAATGAAAGTTCCTCTCCTTCCTCAGAACTTGCAGACACTCTGAAGCAGAGTTACGATCACTTCCGTAAACCTCATGTGTTTCATTATCATCAGTCTCGATGTTCAAAACCTTTCCTCCTACGTTTCACACAACCACGAAAGTATCTGATCACTGGGTACCACAATAACTTGTAAATATTGTGTAACAACAGCCACAGTATAAACATTTCACATTAAACACAAGCATAAAACAAACCCTGACTTATTACAACGAGCGAAACATAAGTAGCACAGTTCCTCGCTACTGAGCGCACCGCTCACCAAACATACACTGCCGTGCCTAATAATGAATTGCGGGTATTTATTTTCAAAGATAATGAAAATGACTGACACATCCCCTTCATAAAAATCTGTTACAAAGGTACTGGGACTTTCAAAGGTGGAGGTCCAACAAGAAGCAATATACTACGAAGGTGAGCGCCGTGCTCACCATGCGAGTAACCGCGGGTTAATTTCAAATATTTGTCCTTACATAACCAAACCTGGATCCTGAAAACAAATTTCTTAAAGTAGACGAATTTAAATGTGAAACCCTAAATAATTATATTAAAGATAGAGTTTTAGAAAGCAGATCATGTGATTTGAAAGGCCTACACATAAATGCACAAAGCATGAAAAATAAATTTGATGATATCCAAATTATATTAGATCAGATTAAAGAAGTAGATATTCTTGCAATCTCTGAAAATTGGTTAACCAACAAACTAACCCACGCTTTTGAAATAAAAAAACTACACTTCTCATCATGCGGTAAGAGAGCAGATAGGTGGAGGTGTTTTGCTTTATGTTTCAAACAAATGGAAAAGCAATGTCATAAACAAAATAAATCTCACAGCATATTGCAAGTCATGATTACAAAAGGAAATCAAAGATATGAAATCATTACCATTTATAACCCACAGGAAAGTAACTCGCCAAGTTTTTTGTTTGATCTAGAAAATATCCTAAACAGTAGTTCAGGGCAAACTTCAGTAATACTTGGAGATACAAATATAGACTTGCTTTCAACGTCCAGAAACAGAACTTTGTATGACAATTTAATAACAACTTACGGCTGTATAACATGTAATAACAAATACCCAACTAGAGTAACGAAAATAACCTCCACATTAATTGATCACATACTTGTCACAAATAGTAATAAAAAATGTCATGTATTCAATATAACAAATAACGTAAGTGATCACTACCTACTGGTATGTGAAATTTCTAGTGAAAAGTCAGTTCCAGTAGTACCAATAATCAAAGATAGTGGTAAGCAATTTGTAAATTACAAGAAATTAAATCAATATATCCTACAAAATAAATTTAACTGTGAGGAAATGGATATAAACACTTACTATAATAAAATTTATTGAGTATATTAACACAGGAATTTAAACCAGCTCATTTTCAATAAAAAGAATGAACCCCAAAAACATTAGCCTAAAACCTTGGGTTACCCAAGAATTACTACCTAACACTAATTCACATCAAAGACTCACTGTTTTCAAAAACTAAACTAAAAAACCCCTCTGCGTAAGTAATTGAAGAATACAAAAGAATCAGTAATAAAATAACCAAATTAAAGAGAGTTACAAAAAAGGTACGGTATTATGAACACAGATTACAGAATTGCGAAAACCAAAAAGAAACATGGTATGTAGTCAATGAAGTGTTAAATAGGAAGCTTGGACATAAACATGAAATCACCCATCTGGTGGTAAATGATGTCAGCATTACAAATACAGAGGACATATGCAATAATCTAAATGAACTATACGTTAACGTAGCTGAAAACATAAGAAAAGGTCTTCCTGAAGATCAGCAAGTTCATAGCAGCACAACAGCTGAAAGTCAAACTAATAGTATTTTCATGTCTCCAACTGATGAATGTGAAGTGCTCAAAATTATCACTTCTCTGAAAAATAAAAATAATTGAACAGAAGGTAAAATAACCAATGTCAT
Source organism: Anabrus simplex (assembly GCF_040414725.1). Lineage (NCBI taxonomy): Eukaryota > Metazoa > Arthropoda > Insecta > Orthoptera > Tettigoniidae > Anabrus > Anabrus simplex. The sequence continues at coordinate 1,237,240,792 of NC_090266.1, read as the reverse complement.
GTTAAAAACCTGTGTTGAAAGTTTAGTGCCATATATTGTGGAAATTATTAACCGTTCAATTCTCAGTGGAGAAATACCCCAATTACTCAAATGTGCCAGAATTGTACCTATTTTTAAATCAGGACATAACACAGATCCATCCAATTACAGGCCAATTAGTATATTATCTGCAATTGGAAAACTCATATAATTGGTAAAATTAGATTGGTAAATTTTCTGTGTAAAACTAATTACTTTTCCAATAATCAATGTGGCCTCCTCTGCGAACCATGTGACCTTGCCGCGGTGGGGAGGCTTGCGTGTCCCAATGATGCAGATAGCCGAGCCGCAGGTGCAACCATATCGGATGGGTATCTGTTGAGAGACCAGACTAACGAATGGTTCATCGAAAGCTGGGTAGCAGCCTTTCTGTAGTTGCAAGGGCGGCAGTCTAGATGATTGACTGATACGGCCTTGTAATAATACTCAACATGGCTTAGCTGTGTTGACACTGCTACACGGCTGAAAGCAACAAGAAACTACAGCCCTAACTAACTCCCGAGGACATGCAGCTCTCTCTGTATGAACGATGTACTGATGATGGCTTCCTCCCGGGTAAAATATTCCAGAGGTAAACTAGTCCCCCATTCGGATCTCCGGGTGGGGACTACACGATAGGGGGCGATCATCAGGAAGATGGGTACTGACATTCTGCGAGTCGGAGCATGGAATGTTAGAAGTTTGAATCGTTGTGGTAGGTTAGAGAATCTGAAAAGGGAGATGGATAGACTAAAGTTAGATGTAGTTGGTATAAGTGAAGTACGTTGGCAGGAAGAGCAAGACTTTTGGTCAGGCGACTACCGAATTATCAACACAAAATCAAACAGGGGAAATGCAGGAGTTGGTTTAATAATGAATAAGAAAATAGGGCAGCAGGTAAGCTACTAGGACCAGCATAGTGAAAGAATTATTACAAGTAACAACTCTCATTATTGTTCCGTATTGAAGATGACGTTAGGCATAGATATCAAGGATAATTAAATAAAAAACCACCTATTCAATACTTTCCACGTTTAATGTGGTTATTATCTACATGATTTTATGTAGACTCATTTGGTCAGGTACATGTTTCACCCATTATTTTGGGCATCTTCAGCCTGTAAACAACCTTTAGGTCAAGGTTTGGGACCTTTTTAACTAATATAAACATACTAATATATACACTATATACAACATATACATTATATACAATATATACAAACATAAGTCAATACAGTAAAGTTTTTTGGTCCTAATCTATTTAATATGGAAAATGTCCAAAACTAAAATGGATCTTCTTTTCGGTGAAGAGGATTGCAAATCGGGGTTTATGTGACCCCTATATCATATTAAGTACTTGACGTATCGTGTCTGGTGACAGGATGTGTCGTCAACAATAAGAGGAGATTTGAACTGATTGTAGGTTGGTCAAGATTGAAAATATAAATTTAAATTGAATGTGTTTTAACTTGGCAGTTCTGGTTAACTTAAAATGTTCAAAACTAAAAATAAAATGAAACGGATCTTCTTTTTTCTTCTTGAGAAGGGGTGATCTTAAAACTGGAGCTTGTTTGACCCACGATTTTCATTTTCATGTTCTTGACGTAACTAATATTTAAATGTGTTGTCGTGTACAAGTGGAGATTCAAAAGTCGATTGTTGTAGGTAGACTGGTCAAAAACGTTGTGAATGAAACTGTTAGCGTCTTGACTTTGGGTCTCATGTAATGTCAAGGAATTGACAAGAGTACAATATTTAGCTGTTTCATAGTTTTAGGCTGCTGCTTAATTGGGAAGAGACATCCTAGACACTTGATACAGTCTTGTGTGAAAATTGTTCCCGTTGATGTGTTGCTTGGTCTTTGGGAGGGATCTTAAGAATATCTGTAATGAAGTAGAAAATAATTTTGAATTTAAAAAAAAATTTTTTTTTTTTTTTGAGCACGCGTTTTGATAAAATGTATAAAATTAACATCTCTTAACTGTAAAGTGACTTACTTGTTCAGTTAATACTAGATGGATCTGTCTGTTCCGGCAGCGCCTGTCTTGTCACCATTTCTACTCCTGGTGTTGTAATGGTGCGGTAATGGAGGGGCGGGGCATGGAGGGAGAGTGGGGGTAGGCTGGTCTATGGGCATGTGTGCTGTTGCTGGAGGGGAGTTTCTAGAAGCAATATGGGCGGGTTTAACTTTTGGCATGATGGATGAAGCATTTGAGTGTGGAGATTTAAATAATTGAGGGATTTTGTTTTGATCTGAATTCACGATATTAATTAATCTAGGTGTTAATTCGTACAAAGGATTTTTAATTTCATTGACGTCGTTGAGATTTTTGTTTTTATTGTAGGTTTGGTCTAAAAAGATGTGTAGGTTTTCCAGTTCATTCATTAATTTCCCTTTACCTATGCTTCTAATGATGGTAAGATCTTTCTCTATTGATGTAAAGTGATGGCCCGTTTCTCTCATATGTTGGCTCATCGCTGAGTACTTATTGTGTTTTTGAGCGTTATAATGTTCCAGATATCTCGTGTTAAAGCTGCGGCCAGTCTGTCCGATATAAGAAAAACCACATTGTGTACATGTTAGTTTATATATGCCGGACCTTGAATAATGGTTGCTATTGTGATTGACCTTGTTGTGGTTAAAAAACATGTTTCGATTAGTGTTAACTGTCCTGAAGGCTATATTGATATTGTGCTTCTTTAAAGTATTTGCGATCTGATGGACGGCTGGGTTGTTATATGTAAATGTGGCGAAACTGGTTTTTTTAGGTTTTTCTGGGATGAGGTTAGTGGACAATTTAATTTTGATTTTATTAATCAAACGGTTGACCATATCTATTTTAAACCCGTTCAGTTGAGCAAGATTCCTTATGTACTTCAGTTCAATTTTTAAATTGTTGGGAGAAAGAGGAATTTTTAAAGCTCTATAAATTAAATTATAGAAAGAGGCTTGTTTTTGGGACTTGGGGTGTATGGATGAATTCATAATAGTTAAGGGAGAGTGTGTAGGTTTCCTGTATATTCGAAAATCGAAGGTATTATGTCCGCGTGTAATAGTTAAGTCCAAAAAGTTTAATGAGTTCCTAACCTCATCCTCTTTAGTAAACTTAACATTGGGGTCAATTTTGTTTAGGGACTCCAAGATCTCGTCACTATTAGTGACATTTTTGTCAAAAATTATGAAGGTATCGTCTACAAATCTCAGCCATAAACATACGCCTTTTATTTGTGTTATAATTTTTGTGTGTTCTATTGTGTCCATATAAATGTCTGCTAAGATGCCAGAAAGAGGGTCGCCCATCGCTAAGCCTTTTTGTTGGTAAAACTTTCCATTGAAAGAGAAAAAGTTGTTGCTTAAGACAAAATTTAATATCTTCATGAATTCTACAATTTCCATCTTACTAAGGCCGCTGTGTTTATTGATATTATCACTGATAATTCTTACAGTTTCTTTGGTAGGGATGTTTGGGTACATATTTACGACGTCATAGGAGCACATTGAGTGATTGGGGCGCAGCTTAAACTTGTTTAAAATTTCGCAAAAAGTGAATGAATTTTTTAAAGGGTGTTTATTATTGAATACGTAATGTTTTTTTAGAAAGCCGTGAATGAATTTTGATACTTTATAGGTGGGGCTGTTTCTACAGTTTATGATAGGGCGTATTGGAATGTCCTTCTTATGAATCTTTGGTAAGGCTCTGGCTGTCGGAATGAACCCTAGTATTCCGACAGCCAGAGCCTTACCAAAGATTCATAAGAAGGACATTCCAATACGCCCTATCATAAACTGTAGAAACAGCCCCACCTATAAAGTATCAAAATTCATTCACGGCTTTCTAAAAAAACATTACGTATTCAATAATAAACACCCTTTAAAAAATTCATTCACTTTTTGCGAAATTTTAAACAAGTTTAAGCTGCGCCCCAATCACTCAATGTGCTCCTATGACGTCGTAAATATGTACCCAAACATCCCTACCAAAGAAACTGTAAGAATTATCAGTGATAATATCAATAAACACAGCGGCCTTAGTAAGATGGAAATTGAAGAATTCATGAAGATATTAAATTTTGTCTTAAGCAACAACTTTTTCTCTTTCAATGGAAAGTTTTACCAACAAAAAGGCTTAGCGATGGGCGACCCTCTTTCTGGCATCTTAGCAGACATTTATATGGACACAATAGAACACACAAAAATTATAACACAAATAAAAGGCGTATGTTTATGGCTGAGATTTGTAGACGATACCTTCATAATTTTTGACAAAAATGTCACTAATAGTGACGAGATCTTGGAGTCCCTAAACAAAATTGACCCCAATGTTAAGTTTACTAAAGAGGATGAGGTTAGGAACTCATTAAACTTTTTGGACTTAACTATTACACGCGGACATAATACCTTCGATTTTCGAATATACAGGAAACCTACACACTCTCCCTTAACTATTATGAATTCATCCATACACCCCAAGTCCCAAAAACAAGCCTCTTTCTATAATTTAATTTATAGAGCTTTAAAAATTCCTCTTTCTCCCAACAATTTAAAAATTGAACTGAAGTACATAAGGAATCTTGCTCAACTGAACGGGTTTAAAATAGATATGGTCAACCGTTTGATTAATAAAATCAAAATTAAATTGTCCACTAACCTCATCCCAGAAAAACCTAAAAAAAACCAGTTTCGCCACATTTACATATAACAACCCAGCCGTCCATCAGATCGCAAATACTTTAAAGAAGCACAATATCAATATAGCCTTCAGGACAGTTAACACTAATCGAAACATGTTTTTTAACCACAACAAGGTCAATCACAATAGCAACCATTATTCAAGGTCCGGCATATATAAACTAACATGTACACAATGTGGTTTTTCTTATATCGGACAGACTGGCCGCAGCTTTAACACGAGATATCTGGAACATTATAACGCTCAAAAACACAATAAGTACTCAGCGATGAGCCAACATATGAGAGAACCAGGGCATCACTTTACATCCATAGAGAAAGATCTTACCATCATTAGAAGCATAGGTAAAGGGAAATTAATGAATGAACTGGAAAACCTACACATCTTTTTAGACCAAACCTACAATAAAAACAAAAATCTCAACGACGTCAATGAAATTAAAAATCCTTTGTACGAATTAACACCTAGATTAATTAATATCGTGAATTCAGATCAAAACAAAATCCCTCAATTATTTAAATCTCCACACTCAAATGCTTCATCCATCATGCCAAAAGTTAAACCCGCCCATATTGCTTCTAGAAACTCCCCTCCAGCAACAGCACACATGCCCATAGACCAGCCTACCCCCACTCTCCCTCCATGCCCCGCCCCTCCATTACCGCACCATTACAACACCAGGAGTAGAAATGGTGACAAGACAGGCGCTGCCGGAACAGACAGATCCATCTAGTATTAACTGAACAAGTAAGTCACTTTACAGTTAAGAGATGTTAATTTTATACATTTTATCAAAACGCGTGCTCAAAAAAAAAAAAAAAATTTTTTTTAAATTCAAAATTATTTTCTACTTCATTACAGATATTCTTAAGATCCCTCCCAAAGACCAAGCAACACATCAACGGGAACAATTTTCACACAAGACTGTATCAAGTGTCTAGGATGTCTCTTCCCAATTAAGCAGCAGCCTAAAACTATGAAACAGCTAAATATTGTACTCTTGTCAATTCCTTGACATTACATGAGACCCAAAGTCAAGACGCTAACAGTTTCATTCACAACGTTTTTGACCAGTCTACCTACAACAATCGACTTTTGAATCTCCACTTGTACACGACAACACATTTAAATATTAGTTACGTCAAGAACATGAAAATGAAAATCGTGGGTCAAACAAGCTCCAGTTTTAAGATCACCCCTTCTCAAGAAGAAAAAAGAAGATCCGTTTCATTTTATTTTTAGTTTTGAACATTTTAAGTTAACCAGAACTGCCAAGTTAAAACACATTCAATTTAAATTTATATTTTCAATCTTGACCAACCTACAATCAGTTCAAATCTCCTCTTATTGTTGACGACACATCCTGTCACCAGACACGATACGTCAAGTACTTAATATGATATAGGGGTCACATAAACCCCGATTTGCAATCCTCTTCACCGAAAAGAAGATCCATTTTAGTTTTGGACATTTTCCATATTAAATAGATTAGGACCAAAAAACTTTACTGTATTGACTTATGTTTGTATATATTGTATATAATGTATATGTTGTATATAGTGTATATATTAGTATGTTTATATTAGTTAAAAAGGTCCCAAACCTTGACCTAAAGGTTGTTTACAGGCTGAAGATGCCCAAAATAATGGGTGAAACATGTACCTGACCAAATGAGTCTACATAAAATCATGTAGATAATAACCACATTAAACGTGGAAAGTATTGAATAGGTGGTTTTTTTATTTTAATTATCCTTGATATCTATGCCGAAAGAATTATTGTCGTCAAGATAGACACCAAACCAATGCCCACCAAAATAGTGCAGGTCTATATCACTACTAGTTCAGCGGATGATGAAGAAATCGAAAGAATATATGAGGAGATAGAAGATTTAATACAATATGTAAAAGGTGACGAGAATCTAATTGTGATGGGAGACTGGAATGCAGTGGTAGGCCAAGGAAGAGAAGGTAATACAGTAGGAGAATTTGGATTGGGACAAAGGAACGAAAGAGGAAGTCGGCTGGTTGAATTCTGCACTGATCATAATTTAGTCCTTGCCAATACTTGGTTCAAACACCACAAACGACGGCTGTATACGTGGACGAGACCTGGAGACACTGGAAGGTATCAAATAGACTTCATTATGATTAGGCATAGATTCAGAAACCAGGTGTTGGATTGCAAAACTTTCCCAGGAGCAGACGTGGACTCTGACCACAACTTGTTGGTCATGAAATGCCATCTGAAGTTGAAGAAATTGAAGAAAGGAAAGAATGCAAAAAGATGGGATCTAGACAAGTTGAAAGAAAAGAGTGTGAGGGATTGTTTCAAGGAACATGTTGCACAAGGACTAAATGAAAAGGCCGAAGGAAACACTATAGAGGAAGAGTGGAAACTCATGAAAAATGAAGTCAGTAGGGCTGCTGAAGAAATGTTAGGAAGGAAGAAAAGATCAACTAAGAATCAGTGGATAACTCAGGAGATACTAGACCTGATTGATGAACGACGAAAATACAAGAATGCTAGAAATGAAGAGGGCAGAAAAGAATACAGGCGATTAAAGAATGAAGTGGATAGAAAGTGCAAGGTAGCTAAGGAAGAATGGCTGAAGGAGAAGTGCAAGGATGTCGAAGGCTGTATGGTCCTGGGAAAGGTAGATGCTGCATACAGGAAAATCAAGGAAATCTTTGGAGAAAGGAAATGTAGGTGTATGAATATTAAGAGCTCAGATGGAAAGCCACTTCTAGGGAAAGAAGACAAAGCAGAAAGATGGCAGGACTATATCCAGCAGTTGTATGAAGGTAAAGATATAGATAATTTGGTTCTGGAACATGAAGAGGCTGTTGATACTGATGAAATGGGAGACCCAATTTTGAGGTCAGAGTTTGACAGAGCTGTGATTGACCTCAATAGGAACAAGGCACCTGGAATTGATGATATTCCCTCTGAATTACTGACTGCCTTAGGAGAAACCAGCATGGCAAAGTTATTTCATTTAGTGTGTAAGATGTATGAGACAGGAGAAGTCCCATCCGATTTTCGGAAGAATGTTTTTATACCTATTCCCAAGAAAGCCGGTGCTGACAGGTGTGAAAACTACCGCACCATTAGTTTAGTATCTCATGCCTGCAAAATTTTAACACGTATTATTTACAGAAGAATGGAAAAACAAGTTGAAGCTGAGTTGGGAGAAGATCAATTTGCCTTCAGAAGAAATGTAGGAACACGTGAAACAATCCTGACTTTACGTCTGATCTTAGAGGATCGAATCAAGGAGGACAAGCCCACGTACATGGCGTTCATAGATCTAGAAAAGGCATTCGATAATGTTGATTGGACCAAACTATTTATGGTTCTGAAGATGATAGGGATCAGATACCGAGAACGAAGAATTATCTACAATCTGTATAAAAATCAGTCTGCAGTGATAAGAATCGAGGGCTTTGAAAAAGAAGCAACAATCCAGAAAGGAGTGAGGCAAGGTTGCAGTTTGTCCCCGCTCCTTTTCAATGTTTACATAGAACAGGCAGTAAACGAAATCAAAGGGAAATTTGGAAAGGGAATCACAGTCCAAGGAGAGGAAATCAAAACCTTGAGATTTGCCGATGATATTGTTATTTTATCTGAGACTGCAGAAGATCTCGAGAAGTTGCTGAATGGTATGGATGAAGTCTTGGGTAAGGAGTACAAGATGAAAATAAATAAGTCCAAAACAAAAGTAATGGAGTGCAGTCGAATGAAGGCAGGTGATGCAGGAAATATTAGATTAGGAAATGAAGTCTTAAAGGAAGTAGATGAATATTGTTACTTGGGTAGTAAAATAACTAACGATGGCAGAAGTAAGGAGGACATAAAATGCAGACTAGCACAAGCAAGGAAGAGCTTTCTTAAGAATAGAAATTTGCTCACTTCAAATATTGATATCGGAATTAAAAAGATGTTTTTGAAGACTTTCGTGTGGAGCGTGGCATTGTATGGAAGTGAAACATGGATGGTAACTAGCTCAGAAAGAAAGAGAATAGAAGCTTTTGAAATGTGGTGTTACAGAAGAATGCTGAAGGTGAGATGGATAGATCGAATCACGAATAAAGAGATACTGAATCGAATTGGTGAGAGGAGATCGATTTGGCAAAATTTGACGAGAAGAAGAGATAGAATGATAGGACACATCTTAAGACACCCAGGACTTGTTCAGTTGGTTTTTGAAGGAAGTGTAGGTAGTAAGAACGGTAGGGGTAGACCAAGGTATGAATATGACAAGCAGATTAGAGCAGATGTAGGATGCAGTAGTTACGTAGAAATGAAAATGTTAGCACAGGATAGGGTGGCTTGGAGAGCTGCATCAAACCAGTCGATGGACTGATGACTCCAACAACAACAATCAATATGGGTTTCTCCCAAATAGAGGAACTGATAATGCTGTATTTGATGCAGTAATAGATGTTCAAAAGACCTTAGATGAAAATAAATTAGCAGCAGGGCTACTCATAGATCTTAAAAAAGCATTTGACCTGGTTGACCACAAAATACTTCTGAACAAGTTAAAATTAGCAGGAATTAGGGGTTTAGCCCACAAATGTTTCCAAAATTATTTATCAAACCGAACACAATATGTGATGATTAACGATACTAAAAGTTCTAAGCAGCAAACAAAAATGGGAGTACCACAGGGCTCAGTACTAGGTCCTATTCTATTTTTGATTTATATTAATGACATACAATCTTTAACACTAAAGGGAAAATGTAAAGTATTTGCTGATGATATCTTAATAACTTACAAAGGACTATGTGAAACGCAAATTATGGAAGATATAAATTGTGACTTGGACAATTTATCGTACTGGGCTTTATCTCAAAAAATGATCATAAATGTGACTAAAACAAAATACTTAATCTTTCATTAAGATCACAGCGGCTAACACTGTTACCCTAAAGGCAGTGGCGGCTGGTGCAGAAAATCAGCTGTGTGCTGTAACCCATCCGCACTCCAAAAAATAAAAATATTTAGAAACATACCGGTATGAGGTTTTCAAGAGGCTCTCCACTTAGTTTTCCACACTGAACAAACACGCAAACAACCCCAACACATATACACATTCCTCATAGAAAAACTATAAAACTATATAATTAAACACACAATAACACCTGCAATGCCAAAATATTCACGAACTCAAACACTTGGTGTGAGCGCGCAAAAACAGAACTTCCCAATGCCACCAACATCATTGAAATAAAACCAGCAACGGCGTAATGCAAAATTACATGTTATGTTTTTATAGTGACATTTATAAACTAGACAATTAAAGAAAATAACAATATCATGTCCTTATTTTGACAACATAAAAAGTACAATTTTTATAGTTCATCGATTTATAAATGTGGCTATGGAATAGGCATGTCGGTGGTATTCTATCCTCTTTGGTATTAAAAGACCTGGCGGGAACAGCTCGACAGTATTTTGTTTTCCTGTTTGCATTGAGCAATCCCCTCATAGATACTATCGCTGAGTAAAGAGGGTGCCAGCTGCCACCTTCTCATATTGGTCGTAATGCAAGTGTGACTAGTGCTAGTGCTGCCTGTCTGTGGTCGAACGAAAGAATCGCTGTGAATTGATGTCTTGGCGGCTGTTGTTTCCACAGCCTATCTCTCTGTATCGGAAACGTTGGGCACACATGCGCAAAAGGCAGAGCTCCTGGTTTCTGGCTAAAAGCTTAGCTCTCGCTGAGCTGTGACCACACAGCACCCGGCGTGGAGCGCACCAGTAGTTACCTGGTTGTGAGGGGAGTTCACTAATTTCTTATTCTTTGGCTGACGTCTTTTTCAATGCACTGTATTTGATTGTAGATTATAGTTTTAAACTAATTTATTTTTCCAACAGACAGTGTGCTGCAGCACTTCAGCACATAAGGTACGGCCGCCCCTGCCTAAAGGACCAAGTAATGGAATGAGTCAACTCAGCTAATTATCTTGGTATAATATTAGACTCAACACTTTCCTGGAAAAGCCATATTGATTATGTAATCAGCAAAATTACCCCTTTGATAGGAATAATGCACAGATACAGTAATTTTTCTCATCAACAATTGCAGTGTCTATATTATGCAATGATCCACCCACATCTAACATACACAAGCTTTATTTGGGGAAGATGTAGGAAAGATTACATTAATAATTTGGAAATTCTACAAAAAAGAGCCATCAAAATCAAGTATTTATTCCCCTTCCTCAAACCATCACATGAAGTTTTTTCAGAGTCAAATATTCTGCCATTCCATAAACAAATTGCATTTTCATCAGCAGTCTTTATGTATAAGCTAGACAGGAAATTAATCCATTCTACTGTTAACTTCTCCCATTTTAGTGAAATTCATGGATATGAAACTAGAGGATCATTAAGGATATATCCCTCTCACTCCAATTCAGTAAAGTATGGAGTGAAAGGCATAGAATCGTCAATGTTTAGGGAATATAATGTGTTGCCTCCTGTTATAAAGAACTCTAAATCAGTTATATGTTTTAAGAAAAAACTGAAGGGATATTACTCTTTTACAGATATCTTAATATAATTTCTATATAACTTGCTGTAATTAATACAATAATATATATATTGTCCATATTTAATATATTACAGCCATGCAATATCTGAATATACTTCTGAAAATCTGTATTAAAAAAAAAAGTCTTAGTTATCCAAAAATGTACTTGTCACTTTACAGAAAAAAGCTATTATATATGAAATGTAATTATTGTGTCGCCTTAAAAGAAAGTATGTACTGTATTATCCCTACCATGAGGCAGAGGCTCATGGGACTTTTTGTCACCAATAAATAATAATAATTAAAAGAAACATATATGGACCAGAAAGAAATTCCACCTTATCAATACTGTTTATTGTAAATGACACATCAGTACCGGTTTTGACCCTTTTTGGTCATCATCAGCTGAGATATCATGGTTTTACATCTATTAGGCATTGGTTTGTATTGCTTGTCTGAAAAGATGTTGTCATCCATTAACACATCGGATGTCTAATGGGGGTATGAGTTGGATGTATGTTGTCATTTTATTTGTAAGTTTGTGAAGGTAAAATTGTTTATGAGGTTTAAATATGATTGTAAAAACTTAAGCTTAGAAACTAATTGAACATACACATTAAACACATTAAAAACACTAAAATCTGTATAACCCTTGATGGGTTTAAAAGTTCATGTCTTGCGTATTCCTTCTTCAGTTTCCATGTTAGAGTCTTGTAATCATGTGTTTATATCGGTTGTTTTATTGTTTTATATACTAATTGATCTTTTGGTATTTTAAGATTATTATTGATAACTGAAATAAGCATATCAAATAAGACGGTAGGCTTTTTGGATAGATCATTAAGATTGAAATTGGGGTTTTAGTATTGATCCAGTAGAATAAAACATTAGGTCAAGTAGAAGACATTTATTCATTATTTCTTTACCGGGAGGTACACCCCAACGCCGCGCATTTAAATCTTGCACCTAAAAAAGAACTCCTCTACTGGAGAAACCGTGAAGTTGAATCTGAACCAACTTATAAATTTACTCAGAAGATGTCACTACTGTAATTTAACGTAATTTTGTTATTGTGAAGTTTCCTGTATTGTGTGAATTTCTACTTGTTTTGTTTGCCATTTATCAAGAAGTTTGGACACTCTGCCATCGTTGGCACTGCTAAAAACTATGATCATGCACCCTGGTGCGAAGTGAAAGAATTTTTTGATTGAGAGATGTTTTGTAATCATAAGCTTTTTCATTGATTTATTTTTGGGTTGGCAATATTTATCTTTCCTTTCCGCCAGTTTTGAAACTAGCCAATCCCTAATTTCTGTAATTAATTTTCCGCCTATCACAGGCTTCTTCCCCGATTCTGAGTGTCACATTTGAATTTAACCAATAAAATCCTGTGGGTGTGTCTTAATTATTTGTGAAAGGTCTCGAACTTTCCCCGAGGGTTTATAAACTGCAGATTTTCACGTCTCTTGGCCACTTGATCATCATCTAACTAAGTGTGTGTGTCAGGCAGGAGGTGCCTCCTTCATCAGGCAGCAGTTCTTTAGCAAGGTAATGGCCATCTAACATCTTACTTTTTTTGTTAGCTCTGCAGTTTAACCCGAGGGAAAGGTTTGAAACTTTAACTATGTAACCAACTTCTCTAAAATGTAAATCTCCTTTCAGTTCATGTAAAAACTTCATAGACCTTTAACTGTAAATCGGGGATAGAGAGTGATGTACCCTCTTGAGCTCCCCTTCATCTTGGTTTGAGGTGACTACGTTTTTCATTCTGTAGTGTGATAAATTACCTTCTTATACGAGTCACCTCCATAGTTTGGGAATGGCCCCTGTTTCATCGGTTTAGTGCCCCTTAGGTTTTAGAATGCATATTTAGGAGTGCAAGTACTCGCCTCCATTCAATTTGTGTTTCGGGCCATTTACTTAACCTAGGGGCCAATGACCTGCGATGTTAGGCCCCTTAAAACAACAAGCATCATCATCAGCATCATTTACTTAACCTTATTTAATTTATTTTCCGGGTTGAACCGTGTTGTACTTGTACGCATATCACGTACAGTTTGCCGACGTTTCGAATACATTGCAGTATTCTTTGTCAAGGCGACTGAAATACCCCTACTCGATCCGAGGTAATCAGTCTCCCAGGCAGAATTAATTAATGAACGTCGGCAAACTGTACGTGATATGCGTACAAGTACAACACGGTTCAACCCGGAAAATAAATTAAATAATTCTTCACACGTGGTTCATGTTTGTGGGTTACTGTAGTCACGTCCTAGTTCGTGAACCATGGGCAACGGCTGAGTGGCCTAGTAAGTGGTCCTGAGAGTCGGGATACCAGTTGCTATGGAATGGGAGTGGGCATCTCGGACATATTCTGAGTCGTGGTCCTCCTTGTGCTCAGGCGGCTAGGACTATACAATCCACCGGTGGTCCATAACCCGTTAGAGGAGAGATCCTCACTTGGACTATGTGCAAGTAGGGCAGCATCCTGCTTCATGAATCGACCGAGCTCAGAACATTTTAAGCAAGCCTCGGACCTATGGGAGTACCGGAGTCCCACTCCCATTTGACAGGCGAGGGACTCCTTGGAAACAACTTGGCGAACGAAATGGAATTCGATGGGGAGCTATCAATATTAATGGGGCTTATGGAAGAAAGAAAGTAGAACTGGCTGAGTCAGCAAAGAGGATGCATCTGGATGTGCTAGGAGTAAGTGATATTCGGGTAAGGGGAGATAACGAGGAAGAGATAGGAGATTATAAAGTGTACTTGACGGGTGTTAGAAAGGGAAGGGCAGAGTCTGGGGTAGGGCTCTTTATCAGGAATACCATTGCACGGAACATAGTTTCTGTTAGGCACGTAAATGAGCGGATGATGTGGGTAGATTTGTCTGTTGGAGGAATTAGGACTAGAATTGTGTCCGTGTATTCACCATGTGAGGGTGCAGATGAGGATGAAGTTGACAAGTTTTATGAAGCATTGAGTGACATCGTAGTCAGGGTAAACAGCAAGGATAGAATAGTGCTAATGGGCGATTTCAATGCGAGAGTTGGGAATAGAACTGAAGGATACGAAAGGGTGATTGGTAAATGTGGGGAAGATATGGAAGCTAATGGGAATGGGAAGAGTTTGCTGGACTTCTGTGCTAGTATGGGTTTAGCTGTTACAAATACATTCTTCAAGCATAAGGCTATTCACCGCTACACGTGGGAGGCTAGGGGTACCAGATCCATAATAGACTATATCTTAACAGACTTCGAATTCAGGAAATCTGTTAGGAATGTACGAGTTTTCCGGGGATTTTTCGATGATACAGACCACTATCTGATCTGTAGTGAACTAAGTATCTCTAGGCCTAAGGTAGAGAAAGTGAAATCTGTCTGCAAACGAATAAGGGTAGAAAATCTCCAGGACGAGGAAATTAGACGGAAGTACATGGATATGATTAGTGAGAAGTTTCGAACAGTAGACATTAAGCAGGTTCAGGATATAGAAAGTGAATGGGTGGCATATAGGGATGCTGTAGTAGAAACAGCCAGGGAATGCCTTGGAACAACTGTGTGTAAAGACGGGAAAAGGCGAACATCTTGGTGGAATGATGAAGTGAGAGCAGCTTGTAAACGTAAAAAGGAGGCTTATAAGAAATGGCTCCAAACAAGGGCCGAGGCAGATAGGGAGTTGTATGTAGATGAAAGAAACAGAGCGAAACAAATAATTGTTGAATCCAAAAAGAAGTCATGGGAAGATTTTGGTAACAACCTGGAAAGGCTAGGTCAAGCAGCAGGGAAACCTTTCTGGACAGTAATAAAGAATCTTAGGAAGGGAGGGAAAAAGGAAATGAACAGTGTTTTGAGTAATTCAGGTGAACTCATAATAGATCCCAGGGAATCACTGGAGAGGTGGAGGGAATATTTTGAACATCTTCTCAATGTAAAAGGAAATCATCCTGGTGGTGTTGTGAACAGCGAAGCTCAAGGGGAGGAGGGAAATGATGTTGGTGAAATAATGCTTGAGGAAGTGGAAAGGATGGTAAATAAACTCCATTGTCACAAAGCAGCAGGAATAGATGAAATTAGACCTGAAATGGTGAAGTATAGTGGGAAGGCAGGGATGAAATGGCTTCATAGAGTAGTAAAATTAGCGTGGAGTGTTGGTAAGGTACCTTCAGATTGGGCAAAAGCAGTAATTGCACCTATCTATAAGCAAGGGAACAGGAAGGATTGCAACAACTATCGAGGTATCTCACTGATTAGTATACCAGGCAAAGTATTCACTGGCATCTTGGAAGGGAGGGTGCGATCAGTCGTTGAGAGGAAGTTGGATGAAAACCAGTGTGGTTTCAGACCACAGAGAGGCTGTCAGGATCAGATTTTCAGTATGCGCCAGGTAATTGAAAAGTGCTACGAGAGGAATAGGCAGTTGTGTTTATGTTTCGTAGATCTAGAGAAAGCATATGACAGGGTACCGAGGGAAAAGATGTTCGCCATACTGGGGGACTATGGAATTAAAGGCAGATTATTAAAAGCAATCAAAGGCATTTATGTTGACAATTGGGCTTCAGTGAGAATTGATGGCAGAATGAGTTCTTGGTTCAGGGTACTTACAGGGGTTAGACAAGGCTGTAATCTTTCACCTTTGCTGTTTGTAGTTTACATGGATCATCTGCTGAAAGGTATAAAATGGCAGGGAGGGATTCAATTAGGTGGAAATGTAGTAAGCAGTCTGGCCTATGCTGACGACTTGGTCTTAATGGCAGATTGTGCCGAAAGCCTACAGTCTAATATCGTGGAACTTGAAAATAGGTGCAATGAGTATGGTATGAAAATTAGCCTCTCGAAGACTAAATTGATGTCAGTAGGTAAGAAATTGAACAGAATTGAATGTCAGATTGGTGATACAAAGCTAGAACAGGTCGATAATTTCAAGTATTTAGGTTGTGTGTTCTCCCAGGATGGTAATATAGTAAGTGAGATTGAATCAAGGTGCCGTAAAGCTAATGCAGTGAGCTCGCAGCTGCGATCGACTGTATTCTGTAAGAAGGAAGTCAGCTCTCAGACGAAACTATCTTTACATCGGTCTGTTTTCAGACCAACTTTGCTTTACGGGAGCGAAAGCTGGGTGGACTCAAGATATCTTATTCATAAGTTAGAAGTAACAGACATGAAAGTAGCAAGAATGATTGCTGGTACAAACAGGTGGGAACAATGGCAGGAGGGCACTCGGAATGAAGAAATAAAGGCTAATTTAGGAATGAACTCGATGGATGAAGCTGTACGCATAAACCGGCTTCGGTGGTGGGGTCATGTGAGGCGAATGGAGGAGGATAGGTTACCTAGGAGAATAATGGACTCTGCTATGGAGGGTAAGAGAAGTAGAGGTAGACCAAGACGACGATGGTTAGACTCGGTTTCTAACGATTTAAAGATAAGAGGTATAGAACTAAATGAGGCCACAACACTAGTTGCAAATCGAGGATTGTGGCGACGTTTAGTAAATTCACAGAGGCTTGCAGACTGAACGCTGAAAGGCATAACAGTCTATAATGATAATGTATGTATGTATGTATTCTTCACACCGTGGAAGCTTCACTTCTAAAATTTACTTAACCTGTTCTTTTCCGCAACGGCCCAATAGGTTGGGTACTAGATACCTCTGTTTCGAATTTGTAAGTTGTGCCTTGATGGTGAGTGATTGTAATTTTCTGATATCGCCTAAAATAGGCTTGGAAAACTGAGGGCACGTCAGCTCTTTTCTAGTATTGTGAAAGGGCCTCTGGGAGGCTTGATATTGTGTGTTGGGAGCAAGCGCTCCATGTATTGAGGGATTTCTGCCCTTGTGTAAATTTGAGCTAGGAGCTCAGGAACTGTCAAGTGAGGGCTTGAAGCCCAAGATCTGTTTATACCACCAATGTTGTCTCTCCTAGACTTGTTTATGAATTTCTACTTGTACCTGTTACATTGTTATTTGTTGATTTTTGAAATTCTAAAGAAATGTAACCTTTGTTAAAGTTTTAAATCAATTTGTGACATTGTAGTTAGACCCATTCACCCCGGCACCTTCTTTCACCTCTGCATTCCACGGGTAACCCCGCACCAATTTCGACGATGTCTATATCATTATTGATGCCATGGAAGCTGTGTTTGTAGTCATGTATATGCTGTCCTATTGCCAAAAATCTCTTGTATTTGCTAGCATTAACATGCTCGTTGTATCTGATTTTTAAGGATCTCCCCGTTTGCCCAAACATAACTGGGGCAATACATCGTCCTTTCATAATATCATAACTACCATTACCGAAACAGAATGCGCCATACAGAAAATCCCATATGACTTATGAGAAGCGGTCAGACATGAAATCAACAAAAGGATTCCACAATATATCAAAAACATTCACAACAGGCACCTAAATAACAATACCACCAATAAATTGCACCAAACAAACTTAATACAAAATAAAACAGAACAACTTACTTATAATGTAAGCCAATAAAGGTAACACTACTCTCATCATTGACAAGCACGAATACATAGCAAAGACCAAAGAATGCTTCACAGACAACACCTTTTTAATCAAACATAAAGATCCAACCAACAACATACTAAGAAACCTCAAAAGTCTACTTGAGAACACACACTTTCTTCTCGCCTAAACAGAATCCGCAAAACTCATAACAATGAACCCCCAACTACCGACTGCCAAAGCCTACCCCAAAATACATAAAGAAAACACACCAATGAGACCAGTCATAAATTACAGAGCTAGCCTGACCTATAAACTTTCACAATTCATCCAAAAATTCCTTAAAAAGCAAATAAAACGGTACGCACCTGAATAGATTTTTGCAATAGAACTAAAGAATTAAAGATTGAACAACGCCATATCCTTGCTTCTTTTGATATAACAAACATGTATCCAAATATTCCCGCTAAACAAACCATAGAAATAGTCAAATCCAACCTAAAAAACTACAGCAACTTGAGCACTCTAGAAATATAAGAATTCATGAAACTACTTTAATTTGCCATCAATAATAATAATTTTCAATTCTATGATACCATATACCAACAACAGGGCCTACCTATGGTATCTCCTGCCTCTGGCATACTAGCTGAAATGTATATAGACCACCTAGAATACACATCAGTCAGTAAAATAGAAAACATATTCTTCTGGTGTAGATTTGTTGATGATATTTTTGTTGTCATCGACAACAGATCCACTGATGCAAACACCATATTAGACAAACTCAACACATTGGACCCACAGATAAAATTCACTAAAGAGATCGAAAACAACTGCACCTTAAACTACTTGGACTTAACAATAACCAGACATGAAAACCATTTATCTTACAACATCTACTGAAAACCCACACATACCCCAAATACAAAAAAAAATTGATTCCATCCACCCCAACACGCATAAAAGAGCAGCTTATTACTGCATGGTATACAGAGCCTTCAAGATACCGATGATAACATATCATCAAAATGATGAACTACAACTAATCCACGATATATGGATACAGCAAAGAAATGGTCAGTAAAATCATTCACAAAATTAAATTCCAGCCCAAAACCAAACTTACAAAAATAGACAAACCCAAGAAAAATTATGCCTTATTTACCTTTAACAACACACACTTATACCCCCTAACTAATGTCTTTAAGAAGTACAACCTGAAAATGGCATTTAAAACCATGCACAACAGCACCAATGTTATACATAATGCCAAGACAGTCAACAACAACAATAAATGCAACCAACAGGAGTTTACTGCATCAAGTGTAACAATTACAAAACAAATTATATTGGACGTACAGGTAGAAACATCGTATATATTCAACCCTTTACCCTTCCTGCCTTTGAAATGTGGCACCGGCTTGAGACATCACAGGGTCGCTGACTGGGTACTACCCACAGAGACATCTTCGAATATTATAAACTAACCTTAAATTAATTATGCAGGAAGGATAAAAGAGAAGAAAATAAAATAATTAAATAAAAAATCTGAATGAGAACCTTTACGAATACAAATTTTATTGAAAGAATAAACTTTGGCAAAGCAAATACCTCTATACAAATCAATAAACTCTTCGGACCAAATATTGTTTATAACCTTTGTCAACTCCGACTATAAAGTATCAACATCATGACTCATAAAATTCAAATCTTCTTCCAAACACATTATTCAATTTTGATTACTATTTCCTTTCATCTTATTTACCAACTCTACTCCAGTACCTCCAATTTTAATTCAATTCCATTCCACTCATATTTGGTTATCACCATATTTCAAATTTTCCAATAATAAAAAAAATATTATAATAATTTACCATCATAACCTTCGTTAATTTGTCAGAGTGACCTTTGGAACATTAATATACAACCAAAACTTCTTCCATTCATTCTTTGAATAAACAAATTCGTATTTACTCTCTATACCTTCAAATTACTTCATCACTATATTATAAACCTTGTAATTACAATTACTAATTATCAAATTATTTACTTGATTACAACCCTCCATTCTGAAATGTATGAGGCTATGTAAATTCATTAAGCACAACATCCGCCGTGTAATTCATGAACTCATCATTTTAATTAATTAAATTCATTAAATTCATTATAATTCCTAAATACATGGTTATCACGTCATTATAATTGTTACCTCTAAAATCATAAATTTATCCAATTACGTTTGTAAGATTTGGTAATTTAATCCAATTTTTGATATATCATTAAATTATTCATCTCAAAGTTTTATATAAAATAATCCCTATTATTATTTGAGTCCGAAACTATTTTACTTATTCTTTCTCAATACCATCCTCCACTCATATAAATGCTGATAATATGGAACGCACGCGCGAAATCGAAAGTAACCCTGACATAAATAAATTAAATTAATTCACCGATTCATCTAAAATTATAAATATCCCGCATATGCATAATCAGCTGTTTTATCATACACAAAACATATGCCTACCCTGTAGCAAGAAACCTACACTACAATGGTAAATGCACCTTAACCTACACTGATTCGACAAACAATGGGATAGAACCTCATTGTCACAAGTACAAACAACCACGTGAACTGAATTCAACATCGCAAGAAATATTACAACTGCAAATCAGAATTTGCATTGCTCACACACTGAAGAACATATAACATGAACAAACACAACATAATTCCAATCATATAGTCATAGGGAAAATCATTATTCACTGACTCGGCCGGGCATCGAACTCCGACCCTCAGTATGGCATCATTACAGTGACCTATCATCATACTCGCCACAATGAACTGTCACGAAGTATATCTATTATTCTTTAATTTAAATGTGCTGTCCTATGTTCCACAAAACAGAATTATCTTACGAATGACTGTAATATTTTTTACTTGTAAGACCCTACCACAGCTGCCAGGCTCCCTCTAATACACAACACGCCGACCCGGTCTGCTACCTTATCTCACGCCCCGACTCATTTCATTAACACGGCATTTTAACTTGTCCGCACCCAATTAATATTCTCTCTCTCTCCACTCTAAATGAAGCCATATGTTCCTCCACAATATCCTGCGTATTCTTGCTTTCTGTGCGAACAGTAACTAATTATATATAACACTCTCACTGCATCTTATTTGTTCCATATTTCACGTGTATAATTCTACATTTTCTCACTCAACATTATCAGGAACACGTATATCACTATGCCGGTATTTATACATATATGGCGCTACACAATCTCATTGGTTCGACCCCTGCAGTTGGCATTTTGTGTCTTAGAGGCCCTACTTCAACACTAGCTAACTACATCTCGGATAAATTATAGGATGAAACTTATTCCCTACAGCACTTTTTTTTTCATTGGTTAACAATACACGTTACTTACTGATGACATATATATTCAAATCCCACTGTAATGTGCCGGAAAAACCAAGGTTCGAATCTTTGGTCAGTAAAAATTTTCTTGACGAACTTTTCATGCGACATGCCAGGTTAATCTATCTACTCCCTCTGACTAATACCTTACTGATGCCTCCTAAATCACATTAAATATTCACACACATACACGCTAGTGTTTATCAGAAGATCGCGCACTAAGGAAAACCATATTTCACACACGTAATAGAAGATCATTATTTACACACACATTATTTCCTCATTCGCGAAGACCATTTTAAACACACGCTATAATATCACAATATTTACTCCCCCTAGACATCAGTATAAAATTACCTAAAAAACCTAACTATCCTTGCTACAGTACTTAAAGAGAAAATAAACGAATAATCATGCATTAATTTATTTACAAGCTAACAGCTAATCATGCACATGCCAGATATAATGAATCAGGGTACTTATCGATTCGGCGACGCTCCATACTCAGCTCCACGGCCTCATGGTTTCAGGTCGGCCCCATGATGTACTTAAGCCATCATACAGGCGGCCTCAGCACCTGAACCGATACCATTCTTCATAACCATGGTCTTCATTCTTGTGGCTTTAATGAATTCACACGACTTCACTTCTTAATACACAAAATACATATAAAACACAGATATAATTCAATTATTCTAGCACATAAACACTTATTCACACTGGTAGTAAATACTTTGTCTCTGCTCTTTTCCGCGAGTTTAACACGTGGCACTGCAAAGCGTCCTTGCATCGATCTCGCTCCGGTCCTATTTTTCAGTTAATATTGTAAAAATCGCCTTCTTGAGTTTAACCAGATTTTGGTTGTTATTGAATTGAATACATAGTCTATCGGACCCGTAGTATCCTATCGACAACTAGTTAGTGGACTAGGAAATGCTCAAGATTAGGGTTCCTCGTGAACCACATACGCGTTACGTCCGACACGTTCAAATTTCCGTAGCAGAGTGAGTCTTCTGAGCGGCACACGTCCTCTTCATGCACGCCAGCTCCTGGATATGGAACTCGGGGAACCCCATCAACAATGATGTAACATCCCGTCACGTATGCCTGCAATTATTTATTCCAATAAATTATTGCAAATATGCCGTCTTTAATTATTGTTCTCAAAATAGTTTAATATTGTTTTCACATTATCCCCTGGTGGATTTAATTATTTTTGGAGGTCATTTGTACGGCACCCATCTTTAATTTACCCCCATCATTCCAAAACTTGCTACGCTGCTATTCGCTGCCTGAAAGTGCTGCCAACTTAAAACTGGTGACCTTGATCACACACCTCACGGAATATTCCAATACTTCCCATTTCATCATCAAATGACCCTGACACGTGGAACTTATCTTTAAACCTGGGCAAGCGAAATGGCGCCACACATCCGGCCTATAATGAAACTTTGGTTCATTCCCTTATATGCCATCTTTAATTTATAATATTTTAAAGACAATGCTATGAGCCAATTGGGCTCAATATATATATATATATATATATTTTTTTTTTTGTGTGGAACAAATGATCTACGTTATTTAACACAAGTATGTACGTAATAAATTAAAAATGAATATCAAGACCCTTCAGCCAGGAAAGCGCTGGAGTTAATGCTTTCATGAACTCTTCCCAAACACCTGTGAATCTACACTGTGGACACTCCCGAGTGATGTGGTTCATCGTCTGTTCTTGAGCTTCCCACTCGCAAGCAGGTGAATCTAGCCATCCCCATTTGTGCAGCTTTGCTTTGCACCTACCATGACCAGTTCGTACATGGTTTAGTTGGCACCACGTAGCTCTTGGTAGATCAGTTCCTGGAACATGCTAGGAAGGATCATCTAATTGGATTTGACGAGATTATAAGAAATCTCTCCACCCTTCCTTCCAGACTTTGTTGATGTTGAAAGGCCCTGGCTGCTTAATAATGTTATCATCCCAAATAGGCTTCCTGGATTTCAGACGCATGGTTGGTGGATTACTCAGCACT
Source organism: Anabrus simplex (assembly GCF_040414725.1). Lineage (NCBI taxonomy): Eukaryota > Metazoa > Arthropoda > Insecta > Orthoptera > Tettigoniidae > Anabrus > Anabrus simplex. Next base: position 1,237,217,626 of record NC_090266.1, on the reverse strand, counting down.
GAGTGAATCGGAAGGTGTTTAAAGTCAGGACAGATGTAAGTTTTCCAAGTTTGGGCAGCAGCTTGTTGTCTTCTCAGTTGAGGAGGTATACTTGCCAGTACGTGCAACCATGGCGCAGGGGTTGATCGTAATGTGCCCGTTACGATCCTTAAGGTCTCATTGAGCTGAGTATCCACTCTGTAGACATGGGCACTTCTATACCATACCAGTGCACAGTATTTGGCAACAGAGTAGACCAGTCCAAGGCTTGCCACATGAAGAGTACTTGCATCAGCACCCCATGTTGTGCCGGCTAGTTTGCGAATGATGTTATTCCTGGTCCTAAGTTTTCCTGCAGTATTCTCAAGGTGTTTTCTGTAAGTCAGAGAGCGGTCCAGAGTAACTCCCAGGTATTTGGGGTTAGGATTGTTTCTCACCCTTTTTCTGCAGAATGTGATGTTCAGCTCTTGTTTGGAGATTCTATTGTTAAGTTGAAAAGCTGTGACCTCTGTTTTTGATGGGTTTGGGCAAAGCCTCCATTGTTTGAAATAGTTTTCTAGTTTTTGTAGATCCTGTGTCAGGATTTCTTCTCCTTCTTCAAGATGGTTAGTTTGAATTGCTATGGCAGAATCATCAGCATAGCAGAACTTACAGGACATTGTTTCTGGTACATCACTTGTATATAGGTTGAGGAACAATGGGGCTAAGACAGATCCATGGGGGAGGATTTTCTTGATGGTGTACGACTTGCTCATCTTGTCACCTGAACACACTCTGAAATATCGATTCCTTAACATGGTAGATAACAGGGCAGTGAGTCCTCTACACGGTAGTGCTTGTTTTATCTTCAACATTAATCCATCAATCCACACTGTATCATACGAAGCAGTTAAGTCGGTGAAAGCCACGGATGTTTTCAATTCTCTTTGGAAACCTGATTCTATAAAGGATGTTAAAGCTAAGACTTGCTCACAACAGCTTCGTTTTTCCCTGAATCCAGCCTGTTCGGGTATTATTCTGCTGTCTAATGTGCAGTATATTCTGTTGTAAATTAGGCGTTCCAGAATTTTATAGCAAACACTGGGGAGTGAAATTGGACAGTAGCTTGCTGGGTCGTCTGCTAGTTTCCCAGGTTTAAGGATTGCGATGATTTTTGCAATTTTGAACTCTGGTTGTGTTTGTCCTTTGGCAAGGATATCTGAGAAGAAATTCCTGAGCCACTTCCTGCCATTACTTCCTTGGTGAAATATAAATTCTGGGAATGTACCATCCAGACCAGCTGCTTTTCCAGATTTCAAAGATCGAATTGCTTGATTGAGTTCAGCACTCGTAAAAGGAGAGGAATGAAATGGGTTATCATCCAGCTGATCATTGATTGCTTTAATACTCTCTTGTATAATTTTGTATTGGCAAGCATCTATCGGAACATCTTCTGACCTCTTTTTAATGTGTTGTGCGATGGAAGATGGATTATGTTCAATTCTGGAAATTGGCAGTGGTGTTGCTGCTCCAAGTTTTCTAAGAAGTGACCAACCTTTGTGACTGGAGTGAGTAAAATCAAGACCTTGTGTTGTGCTATGCCAGTGCTCCCTTCTTTGGGCATTCAAGGATTGTAGAACTGCATGCCCAAGGAAGAATCTCGGTTTCCTTCGTATGCTTTAGCAAGCTCTTCAGTCTCTTCATTCCAGCAAGGAATGTAGTTCCTTCTATACCCACGAGGTATGTTACGTTTTGTTACTCCAATAATTGCTCCAACAAAGCATTTATAATTCTCTAGTTTAGGTGGAATCCAGCGAAGATGAGAATCAACCTCATGAGAATACTTCATCCATTGCGCTTTCTTGAAGTTCCATCTGGGTTTCTGTTTTGTTATAATTAATGGGACTAGTAAACCGATGCTTAAAATAATTGGACGATACTGGCTGCGTGGAAAACCTGATAGTAAATATCTTGTGTGAGGTAAAGGAATATGGTTAGCATCCATTGTTATTAGGCAGAGATCAGGATTGGTGTCTTTACGCCATCTAGCAGAATGGAAAGATTTTTTTGTCTTTTGCATCGTAGGACAGATGAAGTTTGTTCTGGTCCATCCAATCTCATAGCTATTCCCCGTTTTCATCATTTTTATCATACCCCCATGAAGTGTGATGACCTGGATGACTTATGTTTGGAAGAGGGGGATCTGGCCAGCATTCCTGTGGTGGTTTGTACACTGCAGATATTGTTGTTCTCATTACGTTGACAGAGATGATTTCAGTATTACTTTGTCGGTAGCAAGAAGTAACGCTGTAGTGGGATATGTCCTGGAGAATGTTCATGATAGAACCATAAATCTCTGAACCAAGCATGTCTACAATTTTATAACTGGGTATTCTTGCTCTAGAGTCTACCTGATCGTCGTTTAGATCGGTTTCTTGTAGGGCGATGAGATCAATTTTATGTTATTTAGATAATTTACTCAAGTATTCGCATTTATCTTTGGATATGCCTTCAATGTTCAGTTGTAGGACACGGGCACAAGGTCCAATGCATTTTGAGTTCTGTGTGAATTGGCTCTTAAAGAAGCTGTTGGGATAAGTTAGTAGATCATGAAAACCAGGAGAGATAAGAGATCTAGTTTGGTTGCCATTTGTGTAGACTTTCTGCCGACCTGCTCTTGCAGTCCGTTGCCCAGGGTACACCATTTGGAAGTTGTCTACACGTCGTACCGAAAAATTGCCCTTCTTAAGATGGCTGACAAAATGGGCAGGCTCTGTGACCTAGGCAACCGCATGAAAAGAGAGTAGAGTGCACATCTTCTTTGTGGTTTCCATGGTAGTGATGGCAGACGAGACAAAATTGGTGCCAGTTAGGGCAAAATGTTTAAAATAGATATAATGAGTTTCCCTCTAAGTAGTGATATCTGTGGAACGATTGTAGCAGTGAACAAGATGGCAGATATTTAGGGCACAAAACCAATATTATTATTTTTTTTTGCTATTTTGCTTTACGTCGCACCGACACAGATACGTCTTATGGCGACGATGGGATAGGAAAGGCCTAGGAATTGGAAGGAAGTGGCCATGGCCATAATTAAGGTACAGCCCTGGCATTTGCCTGGTGTGAAAATGGGAAACCACGGAAAACCATCTTCAGGGTTGCTGACAGTGGGGCTTGAACCCACTATCTCCCGATTACTGGATACTGGCCGCACTTAAGCGACTGCAGCTATCGATCTTGGTAAACTGATAATAAATATGAACGTGGACCCACTAGATAACATTAACATAAACTTAACATAAAATCACAAATACCCACTGGAAACCACAAACGAAGCGCAGTTCTTCTTTACAGATGGATATAAGATGCACTACAACTGCACATCTTATTCACAATTAGGTATCCGATCATAATCTGCTACAACAAATATTTAAACAAATAAAACAATCATTTTTCATCAATAGGTCAGCACATCAAAGAATTCAAACACAGGTTTACGGACGTCGAGAATGATATGAAAATACTAAATATAAATTCTAAGGGTCCCCTGCTCAACATAACAGAAGATTTCTACATTTCCCTTGACCAGTACGCTAATCCTAACTACAAAGTAAATGGCATTACAGAAAAAACCAATATCATCTTTAACACGTTGGGTGCCACGTGCCGCCATATGGCGTCACGGTGGTCTTCAAATTTGAGATGGCGTGACGCCATATGGCGGCACAGTTGAGTTTCAGCCGATGCGCCGTAGATAATCAGCTGTGACATCTATGCGTGTAAAATTGGAATTACGTGAAGGGCGAACTTCAGGGTCTATTCCAGCTATGTATTTTTACTGTATGCCACCATGTAGCGCCACAGTATTCTTCCGAAGCCACTGACTGGCCAGTGGTCATTGTCACAGGTGAAAGCGCGCCAGGCTTTGTTTATTCCACGTTTACGTACGTATTATCACTCAGTTTATATAGTTGTGCAAAAATATTAAAAAATGGAAGATATTGGTAATAATCTTACAAAGGAACACATACATGTGTTACACTCGGATTCGGTTGAAATTCGGTAGGAATATTCGTGGGAGGCAGTGGAATGCCAAGGTGAAAACTGCATGTACCCAGTGCAAGTTTAAACCCAAAATTGAGCAAATAAAGTCATAAAATTAAAAGTGCCGCGGGAGTTTCGGGGTGTGGCGGAGAGGTAGGGAGGAGCGAAGCAGCAGACGTGAACCAACCGGGCTGCGTCGAGCTGCGCCAGTAGCCAGGTAGCGTGTAGTTAGCGCGTTCCCCTTAACTTCCCGATCAGATGTGCGAAACGTAAATATGAAAACAGCCCATGAAACAAGTGTACAAAAGGACGATGTTTGAACAACGATGCCAATAAGGTTTGAAAAATTACGAGTAACAAGAACTCGGGCATGCCGAGACGCATATTTTCATTGTTTAGAGTTATCAGAAAACTGTTCACAACAATATGTAATGTAATATAAGTACTTGTTTTGCATTTTACTAGGTTTTCATAAATATTGCGTTAATTTGAATTAGGAAATAAATATCCCGTATTGGAAATTCGTATTGAACATTCCATGTCAAAAAATTCTGTGACACCATATGGCGTCACGCTATATTTTATCTTTGCTAAAAATTGATGTGACACCATATGGCGTCAGGATGACCATGGTATGGTGAGATAAAATTTACTTAGTACATCATATAAATACATCCCAAGATTATATAAACAGTCTACAACGCGTACAATTGCTTTGGCACCAGCGGAATGCAATTCAAAAACATGCCTGGCACCAGTGGAATAGTGTGCTACAATCGGCTCGGCACTCAACGTTTTAATAAAGTTATTCCTGCTCTAAAAAATGATAACCTCAAAATAGTTAATAAACAGAACACAGCACGTTCCAAAAAAACACCGAACGACATGCCCAGCTCCACCCCACCCCCCACAATAGCCACTCTCCCTACCCCTCCATTCATAGCCCTCACTACAGAGAACATAAGCCCAAGGCAAACGCGCAGCAGTACGCAGCGAGTTCTCAAACAGAACACCACCCAACCACAACAACAGTAGTAAATACGAATTCATTTTGCACACATCCTTAGACATTCCTTCAAACTTACAATACTTTACTCGTATCAGTTTATCTTTCACAGATAACCATAGCACCGGCACACAAATATAGACGAGGAAGGAGGTACCACCAAAATCCAAAACAATCAAATCCACAAAACCAAGATTTCATCATCTGCTACAAACCTTTAAGAACAAGATTTGTTTATAGCTGAGCCACATACTGTCTTTATCCACACTATTGGATCATTCAGTGACATGTGGTTTTTATTATAAGCATACATGAAGACATCTTTCAAATAGAACATTCTCAAGAACCTATACCTTGGTTTACGAGGACAAAACAACTGATATAAATACATGATTACAAGACTTTAACATGGAAATCTGAAGAAGGAACACACAAGACATAAACTTTTAAACTCATCAAGTGTTTTATATACCGTTTTTAGAGATTTTAATGTGTTTAATGTGTATGTACAATTAGTTTTTAAACTTAGGTTAAGTTTTTACAATCATATTTAAACCTCATAAACAATTTTACTTTCACAAACTTACAAATGAATGGGTGAAAACCATAACGGTATAAGTAACATTTTGGTCATTCAGAGAAAAAGACATTTAAACATCTTCAACACTCATATAAAGCATGGTATTTGTAGTTATACCACCCATCACTAGAGCGCAGAATATTACCGCTATCACTTGTATCCCCTAGTTGGTGAAAGCATACATCCTCCTGGAGTTACATCCTGCACTTAACTCATTTTTTAAAGAAATGTCACTTATACCGTTATGGTTTTCACCCATTCAAATGAAATGACAACATACATCCAACTCATACCCCCATTAGACATCCAGATGTGCTAATGGATGACAACATCTTTTCAGACAAGCAATACAAACCAATGCCTAATAGATGTAAAACCATGATATGTCAGCTGATGATGACCAAATAGGGTCAAAACCGGTACTGGTGTAAGTCATTCATAATAAAGAGTATTGATACGGTGGAATTTCATTCTGTCCATATATGTGTAATCAGTCAATACGGACATGGAACTCATAAATAACAGTTGTAGCTGTATGTGTTGGTTTTCTATAGATTTTGTATTTAAAAGAAAATGGGAGCCTGGTAATAGTTAAGTCTAAAAAGTTGAGGGCCTTATTAACTTAATGTCTGTGTCGATGTTATTGAGGTGTGCTAGGTATGTCGGCAGGTTGAGAACTATGGGTTCGGATTTTTGGGTGCTTGATCTTAAAATAACACCTCCTTTGCCAGGGAAGAAATGTTTGCGTCCACTTGATGCGAACATTTCTGTTCACTCTCCTCAACCATTTCTGCTATCATTTTATTACCCTATGTGGCAACACATTCTCACCATGTGGAGTACCTGTTAATTTACATTCTCATTTTTCTCATGGGATTTTTTACTACGGGTTGTGTGCGCTGTATCACTAGTGGCTATCCCCGAGGAATCATCTGAGATTTCTCTTTCGTGAATACTAGCTCGACTCTCAACTGGTCGAGGTTTCTCAAAATATACTACCAAATCATCTTCTGATGACTTTGCCTTTAAATGACTTTCATTTACTATCTTCCGTTTAACACAAATCTTCGTGCAACATCCAGTAGTATGATCCCAATATCTTTTATGATATGCCCCAGCTAAACATGGGCAACTTTGCAACAGATTAACATGATTAAAATTGCTACTATAATTACTATTGTCCAAATAACTACCTTATATAAAGTGAGACTTGAATTGACATCAACTTTTATCTCTTGCTCTTTATCTATGATTAAGGTCTCCACTTCCTCTACCTTTCTACCAGCATGTTTTAAATCATCAACATGCGTTAAGAGATTATGTAGCACATTTTCTTTTACATTTGAATCTCTTGATTTGATTTTAGAATTTAAATATTCACAACAGTCATATTGAAGAGGTATACTGGGAACTATATCCTTCTCTTAAGTAGTATTAATATTATTAATAGTTTTAATCTTGGTCTGCAACCCATAAACTTATACAATATCAATATACCTGTACCTTTTAAAAATGTGTCACTAGTGTCTTTACATATAGCTGTTACCTTAACTGGTTTAGGAGCTAATTACAAATACTTATTTGTGTCTATAGGTAACCTTATTAACTCTTTTATGTACATTGCATTCTTTTTACAACTTTTGGGTATGGAATTAACATCTTTTAACAACATAATTACACATTCCTGTGTTCCATGAAACATTTTCATTATGAATTCTGATTTACACACACTAGACATTGTAGTTACAAGTTTACAATTGTTTATTTGGTTTCTGCTTGAATAAGCATAAAATTGTTGTTCAGAGCCTGTGAGCACAAAGTCTTTTCCTATTTGTACACTTAAAAATTGATCATTTTGATTTATAACTCTAGTAGGAAAAGGAAGTATTTCATATAACTTAAAGGTTTTCTTATCACTGAGCGGTGTTAACACAATGTACACTAGTGTATCTTTGCTAACAAATGATGTAACATCCACAACCGTATAAATCAATTGTGATCGAGTTGTAACCAGCCTAAATGGTAGGATCATTCCTAATGGAAAGTGTTTTTGTGACTTCTTATATGCCTTTATTATCTCAACAGGGCTCAAAATTTGCATGTGTATTATCCCTACTTGAGCATACATAATTCCAGTAGCAATCACCTGATACTGTTCATATAGTTGCGATACCACATTTGCTATTTAAAGTTAAAAACTTCATTATTGTTCCGTATTGAATAGAGAAATAAGATGTACAATATTATAGGGAAGGATCCACCTTTCAATACTCCGTAGTAAGTTGCTAAAAAGTAGTTACAACCTGTTTATTGGGACCGGTTTCAACACATTTCAAGTGTCATCATCAGCCAAATAGCGAAGATCTTAAAACAACTAGTACATTGAATACAGGCAAAAAATTAACATTGTATCATAACGTAGCAATTCAGTTAATGTTCAAAACACAATAATCACAGTCAAGAGAGTAAACAGAACATCACTATCTTGCGCCGAAAACAAATATAGCTGAAGTTCATAAGCAGGTCAAGTATGCACTTATGTAAAGTCGTTGCTAGACAGGTCTTGTAGGCATTTGTTTCTCCGGCCGAAGAGTAAAAGGTGACGTGAATGAAGTCTTAGGAAAACAGTGTAGGATTTAATTTCGTCAAATTCAAAGTGGATATATAGGTTTTTAAAATAATTTAAAACGTTAAAAAAGAATAAAGCCAAATAAAAATATATTTAAAAATAGGAAGAAATAATGAAAGAAATACGAGGTTCAACTCGAAACAACTTGCCGTAGTAATTGATAAAGAAATGATAAATAGAGAAAGGGGGGTGGGGAACGTTTATTAGAGGGTGGTGATGGTGATGGTGGTGGTGGTGGTTATTGTTATTAGAGGAAATACAATTGGGCAACAATCCTTAATATAACACTAATTCGAGGAAAAAAGAGGAAGAGAACCGACACTTCGAAAAATGAAGATATCGGTTAAAGGAAGACAAGGGCCACGAAGGGCGTGAAAATGAAAGACTCCCTAGCCCTTCGTGGCCCTTGTCTTCTTTTGGCTGATATCTTCATTTTTCGAAGTATCGGATCCCTTCCATTTTTCTTTCCTTCCCACCCTCCATCCCCCAGGGGCTCTGAACTTCGGAACGTGGGTTGGCGACCACGGGGGCCCTTAGCTAAGACCTGGCATTGCTTCCACTTACTTGTGCCAGGCTCCTCACTTTCATCTATCCTGTCCGACCTCCCTTGGTCAACTCTTGTTCCTTTCCGACCCCGACGCTATTAGGTTTCCGAGGGCTAGGGAGTCTTTCATTTTCACGCCCTTCGTGGCCCTTGTCTTCCTTTGGCTGATATCTTCATTTTTCGAAGTATCGGATCCCTTCCATTTTTCTTTCCTTCCCATGCTCCACCTCCCAGGGGCTCTGAACTTCGGAGCGTGGGTTGGCGACCACGGGGCCCTTAGCTGAGTCCTGGCTTTGCTTCCACTTACTTGTGCCAGGCTCCTCACTTTCATCTATCCTGTCCGACCTCCCTTGGTCAACTCTTGTTCTTTTCCGACCCCAATGCTATTAGGTTTGCGAGGGCTAGGGAGTCTTTCATTTTCACGCCCTTCGTGGCCCTTGTCTTCCTTTAACCGATATCTTCATTTTTCGAAGTGTCGGTTCTCTTCCTCTTTTTTCCTCGAATTAGTGTTATATTAAGGATTGTTGCCCAATTGTATTTCCTCTAATAACAATAACCACCACCACCACCATCACCATCACCACCCTCTAATAAACGTTCCCCACCCCCCTTTCTCTATTTATCATTTCTTTATCAATTACTACGGCAAGTTGTTTCGAGTTGAACCTCGTATTTCTTTCATTATTTCTTCCTATTTTTTAATATATTTTTATTTGGCTTTATTCTTTTTTAACGTTTTAAATTATTTTAAAAACCTATATATCCACTTTGAATTTGACTAAATTAAATCCTACACTGTTTTCCTAAGACTTCATTCACGTCACCTTTTACTCTTCGGCCGGAGAAACAAATGCCTACAAGACCTGTCTAGCAACGACTTTACATAAGTGCATACTTGACCTGCTTATGAACTTCAGCTATATTTGTTTTCGGCGCAAGATAGTGATGTTCTGTTTACTCTCTTGACTGTGATTATTGTGTTTTGAACATTAACTGAATTGCTACGTTATGATACAATGTTAATTTTTTGCCTGTATTCAATGTACTAGTTGTTTTAAGATCTTCGCTATTTGGCTGATGATGACACTTGAAATGTGTTGAAACCGGTCCCAATAAACAGGTTGTAACTACTTTTTAGCAACTTACTACGGAGTATTGAAAGGTGGATCCTTCCCTATAATATTGTACATCACATTTGCTATCTCGATTATGTGTCTGTTAATGGCTATCTCAATTTCTAACAGTGTAAATGACTGTGTTAACTGTCTTGTTTCGTTCTGAAGAAAATCTTGAACGTACTCTAAATTCTGATTCAATTTTAATTCATTGGCTGTTACATCGTAAAAAGTACTATTTATAGATTGCAATGTAGTCCTGACCACTGTCATCTGTTCTTTAGCTATCGTTAGCATGGACATCTGTTCTCTTTCTAACTCAGATATTTTCCCTAGATACCAATCCATGTCGCCCTGATCTAAAATACCGAATATAGATTTTGATACAGTGCCAGTGAAGTTAAATATCCCACGTTTCTTACATTTCTCAGTACTCTGAGTAAACTGCTCAATTGCATCTTTTAATTCATGTGCCTTTTGTAAATGATTAATCTCTAACTGTACGTCGTGTTGACATGTGTAATTTAATTCTTGTGTCAAGTGATAATACAGTGTTTGTGTTTTCTGTATGTTCTGTTTAACAACTCGAAATGCATCGTTTAATTTACTTACATTCACATAAGTAATTCATCTCCAATCTACCGTGGGCCGATGACCTTCGATGTTAGGCCCCTTAAAACAACAAGCATCAATCTACCGTGGATATAGCCACATCTCCCTGATCTTTAAAATATATTCCTGGGGTTTTCTGATATGGTAACACTTGAAAATCTAATGCTTCTCCCACGATAATTCCGTATGTCATTAGGTCAATGGCTGTTATGATTGAAACTACTTTCCATGCGAAAGTCTCCATCTCGCACCTCCAAGGAAATGACCTGCAATTGAAAACAAAAATTCCTGCTATACTTTGGGAGTTTGCGTTCCCATATCAATATTCTACTACAGGAGTCACAATTGAATATATCACCCTATATTATGAACACTACAATAGTGATACAGTTCTCCATATGTAAGAACTATCCATCCTGCATTTAATCTATACACCTGTGAGTTCATCATGTTCATGTACAAATAATCTCTCTCTTGCAACAATTCCTTTTTAAAAATCAAAAGTAGTTAAGATGCTTCTGTGGTTTGCTATAGAAACCATCTACTTCTCAAAAGAAGTGAGGTCCTCACCAGAGGAAGGCAGTGAGCACAAGAATAGTGAATGGAAGGTAGTGAGCGCGTGCTCGTTTGGACTTAGGGTAGTTAGGGTAAAGTGTGGAGCCCCCACCGAAGGGTAGTAGTGGAGCTTGCAAATAGGATCTGCTAGCATTGTGGGTAATGCAGTCAGTGGTACTATAGTATAGATTCTTGCCCAAGGTTGGTAGTAAAGCATACACTCATTTGGACTTAGGGTGGATAAAGTTTGCCAACCTTGTGGCTACTGCACCTCCTTTCAACGAATCAATCAAGCCGCACAGGCTCGTATGGAAATGGGAAGAGTAAGAAGAAGATATCTTGTATCTGTCTAGATAGGCAGCATGAGAACAAGATGGAAAAGAAAGAATTCTTTTCTCGCCTGCCACGAGAGGCAGAACTAGCCGTGGCACTATTCTGCATGTGTATTTGTCTATTGCTCTACTTTTCCAAGTGTCTGTGTGTTGTTTGTGCCTGCCCAATGCCACACGGGCAAGTAGAATTACCTCCTGCCTACCATTAACATAAAGAATGGGCTCATTCATCGAAGCATCTAACCATAGGAAAATGGATGTATTCCACTATCTGGACTGAACTTACTAGGGTGAACGGTATTCACTCTCAGTTTCTCCAGTCTACTTCTTTGCCAACAAATATCTGTAAGCTTTCACTATAGCTTTTTCATAACATGTGTTCCTTCATAACCCTTCCAGTTATTTAAAACTCTGCAAGTGACACGTTTCATATTCGAGTTATAGCTTTAACTATATAAATGACAATCTCTCTCTCGAACTTCTAGTGGCTTTCCTATATACACAGGAAAATATTGGGGATCAACTATGATCTCCTAGAATTTGCGAGGTTACATTTGGACTGCGGCCTCGCATCACACAGACCCTTATGACGAGTACATACAGACACACGCATTGTGCACTGCATACTAAAATCCCTAGGCTCTTACTCATTATCCCTAGACACATAATACCAGCAGGAGCCTCGTCTCAAAATATCACAACCTAACTTATTATATGGTTTCAAATCTCTATTCTCCCCTAAATTTGGTTACGTTGTTTGGCTGGGTATTTCAAACTAACCCTACCAGCAACCATCGATAGTTCCAAATAATCGTAGGAGTGGACAGGGGTGTGAAATCCACTGCGATCGAAATAGGAGCTAACATATTCTCTACTTCTCAACCCAACTTAAATGTATAATTTCAATCTATTTTTATGTACTTTAATTAGTTCTCTTTTTTATTAATTCTCAAGAGACAATTCACGCCTTCTACCTTTTCTACTACGTACGGACCTCTATACGGCTGGGAAAATTTGGAACTACGTCCTCGCCATAATGTCTCATCTCTAAGTAGTACCTGATCTTCTAATTGAAAAGTTACTTCATGCTGCATTTTATCATTAACGCTGTTTCTCTTTTTCTTTATTTTGGATTAAAGTTTTTTGTGCAATCTCACAATTTTCTTGTAACCTACTGGTTAAGTCTTCTACCACATTTTGGTACTCGTTGTAGGTTACCTCAGATCTTTTCTGCAATATTGCCGGTATGTTCACCTTCTGCCTGAATATTAACTCATACGGAGTGAAACCTGTGTTAGTGTGATGAAGTATTGTACACAAAGGTGGCGGTGGGTAAATATTTGTCCCAATCATTCTGGTCCTTACATATGTAATGCCTCAAATATTCAGTAAGCGTTCTATGCACTCGTTCTATGCTTCCATTAGACCGTGGCCTGAAAGCTGCCGTATGAACTTTTTCTACCCTCAAAATTTTACACAATCTTTTAAAAGTTTCACTCATAAAGTTACTACCCATATCAGTCAGAATAATGCTCGGGATTCCAAATATGCTGACCACATTCATTACTAAAGTCCTCGCTATGGTATCGGCTTCTTGATTAACCATTGGACTTGCTATTACATATTTAGACAACTGATCCTGACAGGTAAGTATATATCTGTGTCTCCTTTCAGTTACAGGAAGAGGTCCCATCACGTTTAATGCTACCTTCTCAAATACTGTACTGGGTGTATCAGCAATGATCATCGGTGATCTAGTTTCTGGACCTACAATTTTATTCGTTTGACATGAAGGACATGAGCGTTCAAAATCCTCTTCGTCCTTCTTCATGTTCGGCCACTGGTAATCATCTTTGATTCACGCTAGTGTTCTTGTAATACCTTGATGACCACCAACAAGGGAATTATGCGCTTCCTGCAGGATAGCTAACTTCTCTTCTTTAGTTAACTCCTTCGTTACAATCCTAGGTGAGCTCTTTTCCTGATCTGACTCAACTTCCTTTGCTTCCGCATCCTCGGAATTAGAGTCCTGAGCTAAATCCTCATTTCCTGACCTCTGCCCTCCCGTCCTCGGAGATCATTCTGTTTATCAACCTTTCCTTGCTCACCTATCTCTTGGTGGGATTCTAGCCCTTCGGAACCTATCACCCTTTCCGCCTTCTCGGGTGTGGCGGAGATCCTACTTAACGCATTATTCGTTTTCCCCGTCTTATATACTATGGTGAAATCATACTCAGCTAGTTTGATTCTAAATTTCATTAATGTGGAAGGCAGGTTCTGTACATTGAATACCCATTTTAAAAGTTTATGGTCTATGACCACGGTGAAGTGCCTTCCAAACAAATACGGTCTATAAAATACTTTACGATCCATACGATAGCAGGCAATTCCTTCTCGATAACTGAATAATTTCTCTCTGCCTTTTTTAAAGTTCTACTAGCATATACTATTGGCAAGTCCTTGCCTAATTCAACCTGTGAGAGAACAGCTCCTAATGCTTCCCCACTTGCATCAGTAGTTAAGATAAATGGTTTCTCAAAATCCGGATACTCTAAAATTGGTTTCTCTGACAACTTCTGTTTCAGAGTACAGAAGGCTGTCTCCTGCTTATCTGTCCACACATAAGGGACATTATTCCTTAGAAGTTCATACAGAGCTTTTTGCTATCTTACTATATTCTGGGATGAACTTACGATAATACCCACTCAAACCTAAGAAACCCTTCAACTGTTTAGTGGTTGTAGGCCTAGGAAATTTTCTCACTGCCTCAACCTTTCGCTCATCTGGCTGTACCCCATTAGCAGTAATAATGTGACCTAGAAATGCTACTTCCGTTCTAAGGAATTCACATTTATCTGGCTGCAGCTTCAGCCGACATTCCCTCAATCTCTGGAACACTTCTCTAAGTCTGTGATTGTGTTCCTCAATAGAATTAGCATATAATAAAATATCATCAAGATAAATCACACATTTTACACCAAATAACCCTGACATTGCTACATTCATTAACCTCACGAAGGCACTAGAGGAATTTTTCAAACCCATTGGCATTCTTAAGTACGTAATGCTTACCTAAGGTGGAGAATGCCGTCTTCTCAGTCTTCAGGCCTCAGTAATACTTGATGGTAGCCTGACGCTAAATCCATTGTCGAAAAGTAACGGGCCTTCCCTAGCACATCTAACAACTCGGAAATTAACAGCATTGGGTAAATAGAACCTACAGAAACAGAGTTCAAGGCTCTATAGTCTATACACACATGATACTTCTGCTTCCCTGAAGCATCCATTCACTTTGGTACGTGCAACAGTGGAGCGCTCCAAGGTGAGGTACTAGGAGTAGTTGTCTTATCTTCTACCATTTTAACTATTTGTCTTTGAACTTTCTCCTTCTGAGATTCGGGTACATTAATCGGAGGCTGGTTTTCCCTACTTCAAATTTCATGCTGCACTAAATCTGTGTGCATTAACTTATCACCCTCTAAATGAAATATGTCATTGTATGCAGCACATATAGCATACAGTTGCTCCTTGTCCCTGCTAATACACTAAGACAGACATAGTTACGATGAATGATATAACCCCATCCTTTTCCACGATGTTCTACATCTTCTAGAAGGACTACACTTTCACAAGACAGTCAAACATACCTGTCAAATACCAGATATACTAGTCTCAAAAGCAGCTTCCACCAGCACATCATCTTTTTTGCATTGGCTATATTACGATATGTTACGATAATTTATGGATCAACCAACTTAATAAGATAATTTAAAACATTCGCCTTTTTCCTGGCCAATATTCTTTAGCTCCTGTTCGCAAAAATAATCAAATTCCAACCTCAACGTTTCAACAAATCTACTCTATTGAATACTTGTATTGACAATTGCCTCAAGTTAACATATGCTCGAATTTTCTTACGAAGAAGATCCACTTCAGTGCCAGACAACAGTTGTTTTTAGAATTTTATATGATACAAATTTTCTTTTGGACAAAGATTTTAAAATTGTTAACAATGATTTTAACATGTGTTGTATATGTCATGTCTCATCATCATATTTTATAACTACTATTCCATAGTGTTTTTAACCTTAGGAAATCACAGTTCAATTTTTATAAATTATAAATGTCACTGTCCTCTGAATAATGTTTGTTTCAAGATTAAATAAGGCTGATGATGCCCAATAAAAGAAGGGTGAAACATGTCCCCTTAAAATTTAGAATTTCTATGTTTATTTAACCACATAATGTGGCATTAATTGTATTGAATAGGTGGGGTAATAAATATACTCCTTTTGTAAACTAAGTGAGATCGTTTGTAAACTGAGTGTTCTCGGGACAACTTTCACCTTTACCTCTTTTTTGGAGCTAAAGAATATTTGCCAGAAGCAAAGGTGAATGTTTTAAATTATCTTATTAAGTTGGTTGATCCATAAATTATCGTAATATATCGTAATATAACCAATGCAAAAAAGATGGGCATTGCCCTTACTCTGGGGTGAGATACGAGACTTTCTTTTCACTGGAATAGCTTCACCCCTCCACGGGCCTCCTGGTGGTCCCTATTTCGTTTAACACTTTGTCACTAGGTCTTCTCCCTTGCTGCTCTCCTGTACGTTTAGAAGTTTGGGAGGACAGCCCCTTCTCTTTCAAATGGTCACCCTGTCTACTTCGAGAGACACACTCTGTCTTATTGAACCAGCAATTATGTTGCAAGTGGCGCATACGACCACAGGTAAAACATTTCTTTCACCTGTTGACTTCTTCCATCCCCAGCATTCAGATTGTTTGTGACCCATTTTGTTGCTATTATAGCAGCGAATTATAGCACAAACTTTAACTTCATGTGACCCGTCTTTTCTTTTTTTGGCACCTATTCCTACACTCTTTCTGCGTATGGCCTGCCCTGTTGCAGTTTCTGCACAAGAGGCTTCTTTTCTCAAACTTTCGAAGCCATGCAATCTCGTACTATATGCCCTTCTTTGTCACTACTTGCACTTTGGCACTTCCGTTAAATTTCTGGTTAGTAGACTAGTGCGCTGGTTGTGGCACCTGAGGTCTCAGTTTCGGAAGAATTCCTGACGATACGGCCAGTTTTCTGGCTTGGCCTATCATTTGCTGCTTAGCCCTACTAGATAATATAGCCATTTCTTCTTCACACGCAATGTATATAGCCTGCTCAAGGGTTTGTGCATTTCAGCTTTTAAATCAAGCTCTGAATGCAATCATCGTGCAAGCCCTGCCAAAACTGGATTTCACGAATTTTCGGATTAAACGTGCCTGATGTTCTTTGGTTACTGGCGTTTCCCCATGTACTGCAGTGTTTCTTAAATCTATTTCCATCTGATCTATTCTATGCGCCCAGTGGGCGACCGATTCACCTAGCCCTTGCCTAGCAGCGAACAATTGACAAGCATAAAAATCTACAGTCCGTTTCTCACTATAATATTTTTCCAAGGCTTCTTTTATCTCTTGCCAAGTACGTACGTCAAGTCGCACTAATAACTTGCTACGAGCTTCCTTAGTGATTTTAGTTAAAATGAGTTTATATAATAAATTATAGTTATTTGGCCTAACCAGCTGTAAAGCAGTTTCCACGTTCTCACAAAACTCGCGTAATCTTTCTGTTTGCGTACCATCAAACTCTGTGCCTATAGTTTAAGAACCTCTGTTACAGATAAATAAAGACCTTCATGCACTACTTCAACATGCTCTTGTACATTATTGGGGGCGAGGCTGTTTGATTTAGTGGACCCATTCATTATGAACTGTTCAACTCACCCTACTGTTAACCACTGGACTTTGGAACCGGGTCTGACTCCACTATCTGCTGCTCTGACTGTATGGTGTCGCAGAGAGACACTGAAATTCTCCTTCCTTCTCCCACACCAACAGGGTGTTTCTCAATTACAGTTTATTACTGTGGAACATAACCCAAAATAATCAACAATCAGCTTAAAATAGCGGTTCACCACATAATACACTTGAGTGATCGCAAATAAGTAACACAAAATATTGTTAATTGCAAATACACTCTCTTAAAATCTGACACCGGCAATTTTTACCAATCTTCTGACAATTAATTATGCAAATTTACCCCAGTCTGCACACCAAAAATTTTCTAACCCACATGTCGTGATCCTAAGGACTCGGCAGGCTGAAGACTATGGTTCGGTTGTTTGGGAGCTTGATCTTAAAATAACAAAATTACCTTTTCACACTCACACTCTTCCCTTCACCTGTATTGAATAGAAGACATATATATATACACAGGGTGAAGCGTAATTCGCGCACTCGGGCGTCGCAGCGCGACTCCTCACATGCCAGCAATAAGAAAATGTCTTACAAAATTTCGTCTTGCGAGTATATCCGGCAGAAAAACGACGTTGAAGAGTAGCAGTCTGGCAACACTGTAACCACATGTATGGTAACTACCTCTGTCAGCAGGAGTTAGTCGTACTGTACAGTTGGTGCAGTGGATAGAGTTTTGGGTTACCATGCAGGAGGTCGAGTGGTCGATCCTGGGTTGAGGCGTATGTTTTTTCTTTCGTAAATGTAGTCCAGGTGGTATGGTATCTGGCATCTTAATCGTCAACAGCGATTGCAGTGGGTCCTCTAGAAACCATTTGCACTTACATACTACGATCCTAGAAATGGACAAACAATCGTTTTCATTGGTCAGCTTTGAAAGGCGCCCTTTCCATGTCGTGAGCGTGAATTTATTCGCACCACTTCATGTACTAGATGTGAAACCTGTTTGTTTCAGCTGTCTATTTCTTATTAGTCTAACCAGGTATTTGTTGTTTCAGCGTTACAAAATGTGTAAATGTAGGATACATGTCACCTCAGAAATGGTGTCTTACTGTATTGCAGTAGGTAATGTCAGATGGAAATTAGCAAATAAAAAATGCGCCTCAACCCAGGATCGAACCATCGACCTCCTGCATGCCAACCAAAAACTCTACCCACTGCACCAACTGTACAGCACGACGAGAACGTGCTGACAGCGGTAGTTACCCTACATATGGTTACAGTGTTGCCAGATTGCTACTCTTCAACGTCCGTTTTCTACCGGATGTACTCGCAAGACGAAATTTCGTAAGAGACATTTTTTATTGCTGGGATGTAAGGAGTCGCGCTGCGATGCCCGAGTGCTCGAATTACGCTTCACCCTGTATACATGTATGTATGTTGTGTATTCAGCCCGAAGGCTTGTTTGATCCTCTGTAGCTCCACCAACAGCTGTCATAAATAGCCTAGGCGTCACTGAAGAGGCATACTAGGGAAATGAGGAGTGAGGTAGTTTCCCGTTGCTTTCCTCACCGAGCCAGCAGTTGCTATTACATATCAGTCTGCCAAGCCCACTGAAATGCATGCACCAACCGACCCTATGAGCGATAGTTTCACACCATTCATAACAGGGA
This sequence comes from Anabrus simplex, assembly GCF_040414725.1. NCBI lineage: Eukaryota > Metazoa > Arthropoda > Insecta > Orthoptera > Tettigoniidae > Anabrus > Anabrus simplex. Next base: position 1,237,198,830 of record NC_090266.1, on the reverse strand, counting down.
CTGGCTGCATAAGGAATGGTATTACTAGCATCACTCATACCTCAGTCACTTTCATATTGTCGAAGGCAAGGATGAGACTGAGACAGGTCAATGAAAGTAACAAATTTGATATAGCCCATACCAGAAGACATAGTGCACTGTATTAAACACTACATCTCGCCAGCAAAGGCATATATATACATATACACAATTAAGAAACATAAAACCCTTTGTACAAATACATGTTTAACACTTGGTTAGATAGTCCTTTTCAAGTCTTTGATTAACCAGTTACATTGCATTCTCTAATACAATAAGATCGTTCCATACAAGCTTGATAGTTACTTAGCTTTTCGATTTAAGATTTCGTCAATCTTCGGCGGCGTCTTATCTATCTTCGGTGTCACCTTGTCTCTTGAATTCTTTTCTGCGCCCACAATACCGCAGTCACGTTGAATGATGCGAAGATTGGATCACACGGATGGGTACGACCAGGATTCGAGTACAACACCCTCAAACTCCGTTGTTGATCAGGTTAGTCTTTCTCCCAAACATTTCTGCCCACTAGGTTAGGTTTACTGATAGGAAAGGCTCGCTATGACACTCAGCTCAATGTTTGTGTTATTGCAGCTCAAGTCTCTGCATTAGCAACCTGCTAATTATGCTGCACACAGTGTTTCCCTCACTGCCTCGTGGAACTCATTACAGTTTCTAGACTGTTTGCTAAGCCACACTCAACTGATCCTGTGGCTCACTGCTATGTACATAACCTACAAGTTCTGAACTATTCTGTCTCACAACCCCACACACAATACTTGTATGAAGCTAGGCAGTTTATCTCCCTTGTGGCACTCAGCCACAAACACTCTAGTTGCTATCACGGTGGTCGGTCAGATTCTTCCTTGTGGCACTCGGCCGCTCACACACGTTGCTTTCACGGCAGTCAGCCAGATTCTCCCTGATTTGTCGAAGTGTCATTCCCTACATCTTATGTTCAATGTTTCTTGAATCTTTTCCCTCTCTACTCCCATAGAATAAGACGTCTTTAAGTCTGATTGGTTCACGAGTCTCTCCCACTAACTGGAGGGGTATGTCGTATGATTCACTTGAACAAATTCGCTTCCCACTGCGTCAACAATCTACGCGATATTTGCTTCGATTTGCTTCTCGAAACACTTACAGAGCATCTTTTGCGTTCTCTGATTTACACTGACGCCGCATAGCTGACTACTGCATAATGTTACTCACTTGTATTACACCAGCCTGCTTCAAGTAAAACTTGTATGAAGTCTTATGCTTTGAATACCTATAACTCTCTTCCACTTAATAAAATTATTATTTGCTGGGCTGAGTGGCTCAGATGGTTAAGGCGCTGGCCTTCTAACCCCAACTTGGCAGGTTCGATCCTGGCTCAGTCCGGTGGTATTTGAAGGTGCTCAAATACGGCAGCCCCGTGTCGGTAGATTTACTGGCACGTAAAAGAACTCCTGCGGGACTAAATTCTGGCACCTCGGCGTCTCCGAAGACCTTAAAAAGTAGTTACTGGGACGTAAAGCAAATAACATTATTATTATTATTAAAATTACTATTTAATATTTGAAACACTATAACTCCTTGGCACTGTTACATGATCATATTAACCTTATATCAGTACTCGATATCCTTAGTCTCGGAGGTCGCGGATTCGAGGCTCACTCAAGTCCGTCCGCTCGACACTGAGACATGAAAGGGGCGCGTCGCGACACACGGTCGTGACTGGTAATATGTTGGTCCGTGATAATAACCATATCGTCTACGAATCTTGACCATAAGATTATGTTGTTAAATTTCTTGTCTTTTTCTATTTTAGTGTACTCAAAGAAATCTAGGTATATATTGGCTAGAATACCAGACGCTGGTGAGCCCATGGCTAGTCCGTCCTGTTTGTATATTACCTTATCGAACATGAAATAATTACTGTTGGTTAGAAGTTTAAATGGGCATAAAATAAGCTGTTTCAGGTTGACTAAGTCGGCTATGAGTACGTAGGTTTTTTAATGTAATTCGTATAACTTTTCCCGGTTTAATACTTGTATACATGTTGGTGATGTCGAATGAATGCACTGTATGAAACGGTTGTAATTTAAAGTTGTCCAGTCGTTTGATTAATTCTAGGGTGTTTTTAATGGATTTGTTTGCCTGAAAAGTGTAATGTTTACTCAAAAATTGTTGAATGAATTGAGCTGTTTTATAAAGAGGACTCGGTCTGAAATATACAATAGGGCGTACAGAGACTCCGTTTTTATGGATTTTGGGTTGTGCTTTGACAGTCGGCAGGCCAGGGTTCATCTTAATCAGTTTGTTCTTTTCACTATCCATTAGTAAAACGTTTGTGTTTTTAAGTATCTGTTTTAATTGTCTTTAAATGGACTGGGTTGGAAAAGTTTTTTGTTTTGTCGATATAGTCTGCTTGGTCCATTATGACAGTTGTGTTCCCTTTGTCTGCTTTGGTTATAATGGTTCTTGTATTTTTAATTTTGTTTTTAAGTTAAAGAATCTTTTTTTCTGTCCGCAAGATGTGTAGAAGTTATAGTATGTGCCGGTGTACTGGAAATATTATTTATTTGTTTTTTAGTCTCATGTCTGTTTCATCTTGAGTATCAACGGACATGTTGCTAATAGCTGCTTCTGTCTCGATTATTAACTTTTTAGCCATGTTTGCTATGTATTAATTGGGCCAATTATGTTTGGGTCCTTTGGAGAGGATATCAATTTCTTCTTCATCGAAGTTAGTTTTGGACAGATTAATGAAAGGCGGGTGGAATTGGGATAGGTGTTGGGTTTGTCTGTTATGTGAAGTTGCGTTTCTGAGTGGCCTGTTGTCTGCATTGGATTTATTGAAAAGAACTTGAAATTTATTGTCTAACATGCATTGCTTCTGAGAGAGTATGGTGGTTAACCTGCTTTGAACTTTATCTTGAAAGATATTCCGTTGTGCAGTTGACAACATCGTGGTGACTTTGAGATGGGTTTCATACAGATGATTATTTAGAAATGATCTTTTCTTATGTAAAATCTTAAGTTCATTTTGGAGCCAAAGTTTGTTAGTTTTATGATGTACTTTTCTCTGATGTGGTAAAATATTCTGTTTATTGTTTTTAAAATAATTGGGGTCAAATTGTTTATGATGCACTTCTTAATGAATTTGATGTCCTTGCCAAATTTTTCTACTTTGATATGTAAGCTCATATAATGGAGAGCTTTATTTTTTGCCTGGCAGGCCATCTTATTTAATGTCAAAAATTTAATTTTTGTTCCGTATTGAAACAAAATTTACAATCAAAGATAAAGGTAGGGTTTTCCACCTGTTCAATACTACAAAATAGTGAAATTATTAAAACATCACATTTTTGTTTTTATTTTTGGTACCGGTTTTGGCAACTTTATTTGCCATCATCAGCCAAGGAGATTGTTGCAGGACATTTTGATAGCTACATTAACATATTTTTAACATATGTATGTACATAAACAGAAATTTCTAAAATAAGTTTTGTTATTTACAATTGCGTATATACTGTAAAACTTGTGTAATTGAAAAACGGAGACTAAATCACTCCTTATGAGGTTCTAGAAAAGTCATAATAACTTTCTACATACAATCTTTTAAATGTACATCTCCTTGCGTTGTCAGCTATTTGTAACTATACATAAAATTAATTTATAACACCAAGTTTCAGATAAAATTTCCTTTGTATGTGTACCTTATTGAGCTGTTAAAGACGTACAACTAGCCTTGAAGAGGTATAAAAACATTTTAAAACATTTTGTCATGAGCGATCTTTACAATAATACACTAACAGCTGGTTTCATTCTAGAGTATTGTTGTAAAATATAGGTAGAAGACCATTTTCAGTGATCAATTTTTATAGAAAACAGTTCCTCATAGAATGTAATCAATGAACCATCTATATTGCTCAGATTTTCTGGTTGTTAGATTAAAAGATTTAATGACATATCTCTTGTATGGATTCAGTGAATCAGCTTAACTTAATAGTGTGTCATTAGTTTTGGTCCTATATTTTAATATTATATCCAACTTAAGGCCGTGAATTGACAGACGAGATTTCTTTCAGGTGGACTATCACGGACCTAAAAGAAAACTTCAACTACGTGCTAGTGTGACGAAAACAGGGACAAAGAAAAGTGCTTGGCAAAACGAATAGAGAAGAAGAAAACTCGCCTCGAGCACCAAGTTCACGAGCGAGGAGTTAAAGAGGAACTGCCGAGCAGAATGTCGGGCAACAAGCCGTGAGCACCAGGTAGGGGGAGGGGAGGTGGCAGTAGCAGCAGAACATAGGTTGGGGGGTGGATTCCGGTGGGGGTAGTAAGCCAGCGTGTTACGTATTGTTTTATATACTGATTGATCTTTTGGTATTTTAAGATTATTGATAACTGAAATAAGCATATCAAATAAGATAGTAGGCTTTTTGGATAGATCATTAAGATTGAAATTGGGGTTGTAGTATTGATCCAGTGGAGTAAAACATTAGGTCAAGTAGAAGACCTACATTCATTATTTCGATGATGTCGATATCATTATTGATGCCGTGGAAGCTGTGAGTCCTCAGCTTAAAAGCAAAATTAAAAATATAAAAACCATCATTACCAAAGAAGACAAAGGAAACACTACTGTCGTAATGGCCAAGCAGACTATATTGACGAAACAAGAAAGTTTATCACAGATAGATCCTTCAGTGTAGCACCTTAGGGGCGTACACATAAATAATAATAATAAAACCAAACAGCAATAATAAAAATAAAAATAAAGAACTGAATAATAATAAAATAAATAGGTGAATAATAACATAACCAATGTAGCCGCAGTCAAGATATTAACGCATACACGAACTGATAATAATAATAATAATAATAATAATAATAATAATATAAATAGGGAAATTGAAAAAAAACAAAGTAGCGGTGATTTCACATCTAAACTTGGAAACGAGTCGAATAACTTATCAATAGCAAAATTGAACCATATGCAAGGGAAACAACTTATAGGGCTAACAATGACAACTAATGAGGGATTGTGGAACGTGAAGGGGCCCTATTGGGGTCTATGGGAAGGTATGCCGTTATGGGGAAGAAAAGGTTTACGATCATCCACCTCGAACTCAACTATATTAAAATTAACGAATGAAAAACATACAAGAACAAAATGAATAAATTCCAGAACAGCTGATACTTAACTCACAAACCAAGGATGTTTAAATAGACTTTAACAAAAGATACAGATCCGCTAAACTGAAACGAATATATAATCAGGATACTTCAGTAAATTTATAAAACACAAGGTTTAACATTGTAAGATTATGCAGAATTACAGTATATTTTCAATAACAAAATACAGGTGACTGTCCGTCGTAAACAGTCATTCAAGGAATTAAATTAGTGACGGGCCGGGCTGAGTGGCTCTGAAGGTTAAAGCGCTGGCCTTCTGACCCCAACTTGGCAGGTTCGATCCTGGCTCAGTCCGGTGGTATTTGAAGGTGCTCAAATACGTCAGCCTCGTGTCGGTAGATTTACTGGCACGTAAAAGAACTCCTGCGGGACTAAATTCCGGCACCTCGGCGTCTCCGAAAACCGTAAAAGAGTAGTTAGTGGGCCGTAAAACAAATAACATTATTATTAAATTAGTGACGACGGGAATCTAGGGCAAACTCCGACACATTGAATTTAAAACATAGAAAGTTACATTGAACGAGAAAATACCAAAACACTAGAAGGAATTAAATAAAATCAACATGATAGAAAAACATAGAAATAGCACTTACCAAGGAAGACAGCAGTTCCCTGAGGGGAGCCCTTGAGCGCGAACGCTCACGAGGACGATCAGATGGAAAAGACACGGACGAATCCCATCACACACGCGAAGCCAGCATATTATTATTATTTTTATTATTATAATTATTTATGTGTACGCACCTAAGGTGCTATACTGAGGGATCTATCTGTGATAAACTTTCTTGTTTCGTCAATATAGTCTGCTTGGCCCATTACGACAGTAGTGTTCCCTTTGTCTTCTTTGGACCGATCACAAAAAATCAATAGGACACCGAATTCCTCTAGATTCCCATTTTTCACCAATTGGAAAGGTCGTTATTCAGACCAATCCAATTACATGACCATATATGGTCAGTTTAAGATAGTTAGCAATTTCAGAAGTTCTCGAACATTTCTATTGCAACACAAGTTTCATCAGCGGTAACCGCACGTGCGGTATAGGATGCCTCAAAAATAAGGCCCTTTTAAATTTTTCAATCACATTACAAAATTACAATTCTTGAAGTACAGAATATAAAATGATAATACCATTTAGTTGTTCTTCACACACTAATTAAAATATAATTTTCAATTAATTCTTCAAGTTGCATTAAAACGTCCAGAATGTATTTTCTTCACGCTTCTTGAAATTAATTTGAATGATACACATAACTAATACAACACAACTGAATGAAATTTAAATACAAAGGTCACTTAATCGCTCTTGCAATGTTAAAAATATTCAAAAGTTCATATTCTTGAGGTTTCCCTAAATTGCATAAAAGAAATATTACTAACATATTCAAATTAGTATTTTCTTGTAGTTACATAAAAATAATTCCTGTAGAGTCCAGAGTCCATATTCCTTCATTTTCCACCATACTAATTTTTTAACGATTAAAATGGAAAACTGCTGTCCTTTCTTGATGACACACCAGTGACATTCACAATTATTGATAAAGATCCAACCCTGTCCATTCAAAGACCATTAAAACAGATACTTAAAAACACCAACGTTTTACGAACGGATAGTGAAAAGAACAAACTGATTAATATGAACCCTGGCCTGCCGACTGTCAAAGCACAACCCAAAAGCCATAAAAACGGAGTCCCTATACGCCTTATAGTAAATTTCAGACCGAGTCCTCTTTATAAAACAGCTCAATTCATTCAACAATTTTTGAGTAAACATTACACTTTTCAGGCAGACAAATCGATTAAAAACACCCTAGAATTAATCAAACGACTGGACAAATTAAAATTACAACCGTATCATACAGTGCATTCATTCGACATCACCAACATGTATACAAGTATTAAACCGGGAAAAGTTATACCAATTATATTTAAAAACCTACGTACTCATAGCCGACTTAGTCAACTTGAAACAGCTTATTTTATGCCCATTTTGAAACTTCTAACCAACAGTAATTATTTCACATTCGATAAGGTAATGTACAAACAGGACGGACTAGCCATGGGTTTTCCGGCATCCGACATTCCAGCCGATATATATCTAGATCTTGTAGAGTACACTAAAATAGAAAAAAACAAGAAATTTAACAACATAACCTTATGGTTCAGATTCGTAGACGATACGTTTTTTTATCATGGACCAAAGTATTACCGACGCATGTGCTACCCTAGTACCCCTCACTAACATCAATACAGACATTAAGTTCACAATAGAATCCGAAGTTAATAAGGCCTTCAACTTTTTAGACTTAACTATTACCAGGCTCCGATTTTCTTTTAAATATAAAATCTATAGGAAATCAACGCATACAGCTACAACCATCAAGTAAGATTCCGTACATCCCACTAGCCATAAGCGTGCCACTTATAACAGTCTAGTGCACCGTGCCTACAGTGTACCCATGTCAAAATCAGATTTAAACAAAGAACTCAACACTATACATAGCATTGCACTCCAGAATAGCTAAAATCATTGTTTTATAGAACGCAAAATACATAAGTTTAAACACCGACCCAGATCCAATTTACAGAAAGAAACAACTAAATCAGAAATCTATGCAACTTTTACATTTAATCCTGATATCTACTAAGTAACAGAGATATTTAAAAAGAAACATACTAAAATCTCTTTCATGACCAATAACAGAAATCATCATATATTCCATAACTCTAGCCTTGTCAATGTCTCCAACCTTTTGATAAGTCAGGCGTTTACAGATTTCACTGTAACGACTCCTCCAGCATATACATTGGGTAAACAGGGAGATCCTTCAAAATCAGATACGAGCACGTTAATTCTATCAAATACAAGAGATTTCCGGCAGTAGGACAGCATATACACAACTACAAACACAGCTTCCACGGCGTCAATGATCATACAGACATCGTCGAAATAATGAATACAGGTCTTCTACTTGACCTAACGGAGCAATGTTTTACTCCACTGGATCAATACTAAAACCCCAATTTCAATCTTAATGATCTATCCGAAAAGCCTACCGTCTTATTTGATATGCTTATTTCAGTTATCAATAATCTTAAAATACCAAAAAAAACGTATTGTAATTATTAGAAGGGAAAATAATATCTATCATCAAAGAATACAAATATCTAGGGATAACACTCCAGCCGTCTGCAAAATGCTTCACTACACACACAATATAGAAAGCGACACAAGCAATTAGAGCGATAAACGAAATAAGCTTCATCAGAACACTAAGTCTTGACACAGCAATGGCGCTCTTCAAATCGAAAATCGTTCCAATACTCACGTATGGGATTGAAATTATATGGACACACCTGAATGAAAAGAACTTAGCAACACTGGAAAGAGTTAAAGCAACATACATCAAAAGAGCAATCGGAGTGGCAAAAACAACAAGATCCAGATTAGTCTACCTTCTCGCGCGGGAAACTTTCCTCATAGAGGATTTAAGGATAATGTACCCCCTACCTAACACAACGGCATCGGAGAACCTACTAAGAACACTAATAAGAAAAAGAGAAGTAGTACCCACAGAATTCTATGGAACTGGGGCCATGATCGATCGTACATGGACAGCAGCAAATTTTGAGACGAGGCACGTGTTTACAAGACTTGCAGTACATGGATTCCACCATGTCATTTGCGAAAACACAACATACCACGAACCGTCAAACTCATGCAAGTGTACATTATGTGGACAGTTATGTGAACGATATCACTTAGAACTCTGCAACAAGAGGACTAGATCAATCAGAGAATATGCGTCCAATGGTGCAAGTGTCAAATTGTTATAACACCTTTCACTAATGTATGGCTATTTTGCTGCAATAAATGTTTTATAATTATCATTTTCCAATTCAAATTAATTCTCAAAACATAAATTTTTGCGTAAGCTCTTCAGTCTTTAAAAGTTCCTTTTTTCACAAACAGCTGTTTTACATAAAATTCTAAAATAATGACCAGGCCAAAATTAAATGACAAGGATTTCTGTGGCTTCATTGATCTCTGCACATGTCTGTTTAATGTTGGTCACAGCTATGCAACTGGCCTCCTGAATCCGACTGTTCTGATATGCCCCGCTGAAATCCCACCAGTTGTGCCTGACAAGTAATTTGCTCACTCCCTGCTGCTTTTCCTTGCTGAAAAAGTTTGATTTCCCTGAAAATATCCTCATTTGTGAATGAGAAGCTTCTTGTTTCCTATGTGTCTCTCTCTATCTTCTGTTTTGGTTTCCAACTCTTGACAGTCTTCTTCTGAATCTATGAATTCCCTACTAAAAAGATCTACTTTCTCATTATCTGTTAAACAGTGCTCACACCCTTCTCCCGCCATTGTGGGAATTTGGATTCCTTTTTCCCTTTTGATTCATAATATAAGAATACAGCTTTTTCCATTTCCCTCTGTGGTTATTACTCTCATGAAGTATGCCATTCATGTAATTCTCTTTTGCTTCCTTTTTCACTCTATTAAGTTAACTTATTAACTGTTTTCTAGTTTTCTTCTAGTTTCTCTATTCTGCCTACCCTCTTTGACATTCCTGTTTACTATTCTACATTTTCTTTTTAATTTTCTTATTTCCCTTGTATAATAAACAGGGTCTGATGTCATTTTACCCTTAACAGGTACAAATCTCTTCTCTCCTTCCCAAAAGTTTTGTTTAAAGTTTGCCCAAAGTGTATCCACATTGTCCCTTCACTTATCCAACAACCAAATTGTGATTTAAGTAACTCTCAAATTCATCAACTTTATTTTTTTTATTTGATTGATAAATAGGGTTCCAGAGAGCAAGAGCTCTGTCAAAAGGAACAATACATAGATAATCACAACAATGGCGGATTAACGCATAAGGTCTAAAAGTGCTAAAAGTGAAAGAGTAATAATAGTGGTTTTACATATACTTTAAGTATCACAATTTACCTAATGGATAGGATTATATTAAGTGGATTATTATCAGAGTAACAATACAGGAGGAACAACTTTTTGACTTTTAAGATTTGGAAATGAAAATATCAGAGAAATAACTGTTATACCTTTATATTGCCTAACAGGTACTTCTTAAGCCTATTACGAAATGGCACAGTTTTAGAGATGATTGCTATATTGTCAGGAATGCTGTTATATTCAGATATTAGTAAGTGTTGCACTCCCTTAGTGCCAAACCTTGTTGTATAATTTTGATGAACATGTAATTTATTTTTTTGCCTTGTCTTATATGAATAGATGTCAGTGACTTTAGGAAATTCAGAGTTGGTGAACATTTTATTATGCAAGACTTTATGAATAGGAAGTGATGCGTTTAATGAGATTAATTTCTTAAGAGGTAATATATTTGTTTCAGAGTACATTTTATTTCGAGAATATAGTTGATGAAATCCATACATAAATCTAATAACCCTGTTTTGTAAGACCTCCAAAGTATTTAAGTTATTTTGGGTTGCTTTGCCCCAAATGAAACACAAGTAAGAAAGTCGAGATTGTATCATTGTGAAATAAATTAGACGAAGAGTGTCAATTGTTAGTAGGTACTTAATCTTGCCAATGATACCAACCAAGACAGAGATTTTATTTTTTACGTTTAATATATGAGGTGTCCAGGAGAGGGCGCTATCAATTATTAGTCAAAGATATTTAACTTCTTTAACCCATTTCAACTTCGTAGTGCCAAATAATATATTTGTAGTTGCATTTAGGTCATTTTGTGATTTATCGAACATCATACAGACAGTTTTTGAGTAATTGGCTGTTAGAAGATTTTTTCTCAGCCATTCATCTAAGTTATAACAGTCATGCTGGATATCTGCAACTATTTCATCTTGAGAATTTGATGAATAGAACAGTGAAGTATCATCTGCCAAAAGTGATATTGTACCCTTAAAAGAACACAGGGCTATGTCATTAATATATATAAGAAACAAAATTGGACCCAATATGGAACCTTGTGGTACACCAAAGCAGATCTTTTGTAGCTCACTTTTATTCATGCCAATCGGAACATATTGTTGTCAATTTGATAAGAAATCCTTAAACCAGACCAGCGAGGGACCTCTCACACCTGCCTTTTCCAGTTTGTATATCATAAGTTCATGGCTAACAGTATCAAAAGCCTTTTTTTAAATCAATAAACAGCCCAGCAGCCTTGTAACCTTTATCAATATAATTTTGAAGCTCAATTATAATGTCCATTAAGGCAGGATTCATCCCAGCCTTTTCTCTGAAGCCATATTGAAATCTGGAAAAATAATTGCATTTTTCGAGGTAACTAATAAGCCTAACTTTGACAACAGTTTCTGAGATTTTAGATAATTCAGGTGGTACTGAGATGGGTCGGTAGTTTCCAGGGTCGGATCTATCATTCTGTTTGTGTATAGGAACCACTCTAGAGATCTTTAATGAATCAGGGACAGTGCCTTTTGCCAAAGAGCAGTTGATAAATTCAGATATTGGACCAGAGAGTGCTCAATTACAGATTTTGAGAAGTTTACTGGAAATACCATCACTAGCAACTGAGCGAGCATGTTTGAGAGAATTGATTATTGTAGACACTTCTTCTGGAGAACATGGTTCTAGGAAAAGGGAATTAGGATGATTATTGATTGTAGCAGTATGTTCAGGATGTGGAACAATATTTGAAGATAGTGTGGCAGGGACTGAGATAAAATGATTATTCAGGGCATTGCAAATGTCACTTTTGTCTTCAAAACATTCATTCCCTAGCTTGATACGTGCAATATTGATTGTTGACTTTGAAGGTTTACCAAGAACTTCGTTTATGAGTTGCCAGGTGTGCTTAGTGTTGTGTAGATTGTTTTTAAATTGATTATCATAGTACGACTTCTTGAGAGTCCTTTTCAGGGTTGTAACTCTATTGCAGTAACTTTTATATTCTTCTTTAATTATACTGTTGTGTGGGTGTTTTCTCAATTTACTGTAGAGAAGTGCTTTATGCCTGCAGAGGGATGCAAGTTCTGGTGTGCACCATGCATTCAGAATGGTGTTTGCATTTTGATGATGAAATTTTCTAACTGTCGATGCATAGTCAAGACCACTTTGAATGTATCTGGTTAAAGCAGCATATGAAGCATTTATGTCCCCACCATCTACCCACTGGAATTGGTGTTGCTCAAAATATGATCTAGCCCTTTCATAATCTATATGTTTATATGAGTATTGTTTTGGCTCACTGGGAGTAGGCCTATAAATAGATGTTTTTGAAATATCTAAACTAAAGGGCAAGAGATTATGGTCACTCATATCATCAATTATGTTATCTACAGGCCAGTTATTAAGTTTTATGCTACTGGGCGAGTTGGCCGTGCGCGTAGAGGCGCGCGGCTGTGAGCTTGCATCCGGGAGATAGTAGGTTCGAATCCCACTATCGGCAGCCCTGAAAATGGTTTTCCGTGGTTTCCCATTTTCACACCAGGCAAATGCTGGGGCTGTACCTTAATTAAGGCCACGGCCGCTTCCTTCCAACTCCTAGGCCTTTCCTATCCCATCGTCGCCATAAGACCTATCTGTGTCGGTGCGACGTAAAACCCTAGCAAAAAAAAAAAAAAGTTTTATGCTGCATAGAAAGTGGTCGATTAGTGAATTGTTCGAACTCAGCCTGGTAGGGTATATTGTGTTACAGTTTTTAAGGCCATAGCTCTGCATGAACGATTTATATTCATTAGTTAATACTGCATTTGAGAGTAAATTTATGTTAGTCACCAACAACAATTATATTTCTATGTTTTATTTTGTTGAGTATTATTTCAATGTCATCACATACCTGTGTCCAGTTTGAAGTGAATGGATTGTAAGCAGCTATAATAATATAACTACACCCTGACTTAGAAATCTCCAGAACCAGAATATTATGATGCTTTTGGACATTATAGATGATATTACATTGCCACAATTTGTTTTTAGCGTAAATTGATACTCCCCCACCCTTAAGTGATTTTTCAGAAGGAATTCTAAAGGAATGAAATGCTTCATAACCTGTGATATTGTAAAAGTTAGACTCATCACCGTTTATAGACAACCATGTTTCGACAACAACTATAAAATCGATATTCTGAATTAACTCTATGCGATCAGCAATCATCTCTAACTTACCATTTCGTATGCTACGAGAATTGAGATACATTACTCTCAAGGTTGGAGCAATTGTTCCAAGTGAGGTAACCAAGTCACTATATTGAAAGTATGATTTCCATTGTCTTTCTGTCATTAGTGTAGTTTAAAAGAAGAGGAAGAGAAACAAATATACATAAATATAAAACATAAGAAGGAATCTGTGAAGACTGACAGCTCATTTAGGCCTAGATGTTGCGAGCCTAATCAATTTTTCAATATCGTCCTCACATTTTATTGTAAATACTTCGAGGGAGGAGGCAGAGATTTTTTGCCAGAATCCTCCCTTGTCTCACAAATGCACGTTCAATTCCCTTTGTCCTAGCATCACGAGCCTTCTTGAAGAGAGATTCATTGTAGGGCGTAAGGTGTTCGTTCAAGTATATATTCACTTTTGGACCACCAAAGCCTAGGAGAGAAGAGGTTAGGATCTTCTGGCGTCTTGCTGATTTCAAAAGAGCATTCTTTTTCCAGTGTTGGACAAATCTGACTATTACGGGCTTCACACTGGTTTTGTTGAAAGAAGAAACCCTGTGAACAGTGTCGATGCTGTCCGGATCAAGGATATCTCCAATTTTCTGGACAATTTCGGTTAAGTTTTCTTCTGATTGGTACGGAATCCCGGATATTTTCATATTATTAGTTCTTGAATATTGTTTTAGTTCTTCAATGTCGAGTTTCAGCTGTGTCACTTCTCCGGAAAGGGTGCAGTTATTCGATTTTAAGTCTTGTACTGTGTTGTTCAGCACTATCAGTTCTGATTGCATTTTGCCCACCTCAACACTAAAATCGTCAAATTTGTCACTGACAAATTGGACAGAAGTCTTCAGTTCTTTATACACTGACTCTAGTTCACCAAGTTTGCTTAATATTATGTTGAATTTTGTGGAAATGGAGTCTTGTAAATTTGAGTCTGGTGGAACATCAAGCTCAGTTTCGAGTGACGCCGAGTTGCAGGTCAAACATATCCATAGCCTATCCTTTTTTGGAAGACTAAGGAGGCGATCTATTTCGTGTTTGGTTGACCTCATGCATTCTTCCTTCATGTGAAACCACTTAAGGCACTTTTTACACTTTACCTTCATATTGTTATCTTTAAATTTATTTCTTGTATTGTGTGACCCTCTTGTTAGGCCTTTTTGTCACCAGTCCTACGTCCATTGTTACAGCCTTATGGTCATCCGTTTCTTCAATTACCTCAGTTTTATCAACAGTTTCCCATGTTTTAACCAAGAATACATCTAGTAAGTTATTGAGACTAGTTGGTGCTTGTACTACTTGTGTAAATCATCCCTACCAAATTAACTTATTTGCCAATTTCTGTTCATCGGCAACACTTCCAGCTCCATTCCATTAAACTTCAAGAAATTGTGATATGGTCACACAGTGTCAGGCCAGCATTTTCAGTTCCATGACTGTAAGTCATCTATCCAGTTCTTTTGATGAAGGCCAGCATTCGACACCATAAAAGGCAATTGGGCGGACTACAGAATGGCATATTTTTGACTTTAGGCAGTCTGAAATCTTCTTGTCATAGAATGCCATTTAAGCCACACAGTGCTCAAGCAGTTAGAGATTTCTGCATTGAGGGTTCCATCAGCAGTAATTGTCGAGCCAAGGTACTTAAAAGTCCTTGTTGTTGGTTGGTCATCACCATTAATTTTGATGGTATCCAGATCATTTACATGTATAGTGAGATGTTCTGTTTTCTTCACATTGAGCCGTAGGCCAACTTCTGCCAAGCAGTTGTTCCAGGCGTAGACTTGATGTTGAAGGTCAGTTTTATCATCAAGAGGCCAACAACACACTGTCAGCACAGAGTAGAGTCCATGGTGCATTTTTTTTTTTTTTTTTTTTTTTGGATCTCTTGTAACTGTATCCATTACTGTGATGAAGGAGAGAGGTGATAGTACAAGTCCCTGATGTACTCCCACAGTAACAGGAAAATCACTTGATAATTCAGCAGCTGATTATATCCTACTCCTCAGATCATTTTAGAGCAGTTCGACAAATTCTGTTAGCTCTTCAGGAACTCTGTGCTCATGGAAGGAAACCAAATCAGTTCATGTAGCACTCTGTCAAAGGCCTTTTCCAGTTTTCCAAGTCAAGGAAAGCAAGGTTTCTTACACTAATTTTCGATAAGCAAGTGAGCTGCATGGAGACCATCTATCATTCTGAAACTTTCATGAATCTGAAATGGTGAGTCTGTCAGATTCTTTTATTGATGATATGTTCAAAGATGTTCATTGTGCACTAGGCGATAGTTGCAACATTCAACTGGACTTCCTTTTGGAACTGTGGTACTGCATGGCTGCATGGCTTCTTGGCTGGAATCCTCTTCAGTGATGTTCTTAAAGAAACCTGTCACTATCAAAGGGTAGAGAAAGGTCCACCTATTCAATACCATGAGATTAATATTATATCTTATATAATTGGTACTACTTTTGACCTTGCTACATTAGGTCATCTTCGGCAATGATCAAACTGGAAATACATGCATACATATACGTCATGAACGGCGTTCGCGACACGCCTTTCGCGTATCAATGAGTGAGTGAACGGACTCAAACGAGATTTGAATCCGTGACCTCCAGGGTATAAAGCCTGTGATATGAGGAGTAGCAGGTATATGAACACATGTAGATATGAAGGGAAATTACAGGAGAGTCTGTATAATTCTGTATAATTCATAATTCATACTAATAATTGTTATGGGGCTACCCATGGAAGGCAGAGGTGAAAGAAGGTGTGGGCTGGAATGGGTCTAACTACAAGGTCGAAAGATGAATTAAAATTTCAATAAAGGTTATATTTTCATAAGTAGAAAAACTTAACACATTTTACATAGAATTTAAACTGATAACAACAACTCAACCACCATCCACTAATCAGGTACAAGGTATAATTTTTACAAATGAAAGCCCGAGTTTCGGGGTCCTTAAAAGTTCTGGGCTTCGAGTCCCAATTACACAATCCTTGAGCTATTAGCCCAACTTTCCCAAGGTACACTCATTTGTTCAAAGGGCAGAAAACCCCTTCATTCAAGGAGCATAAGCTCCAAAGAAAAACATGTCAGGCCTCCTTGAGGCACTTTTACCACAAATAAAAGAGCTAACCCGCTCTCAATTTTTGAAGCTTATGAGGGTAATACCTGACTTTACAATCACTTGCCATCAAGGCACCACTTACAAGAATTAAACAGGGGTATCTCGTACCCAGCCTACAGGGCCTTAAAAGAAAAAGAAAAATAATAGATTAATTTAAATGGCCCTAAATGCAAGAAAGGAAAGGAGGCATGAATTAGCACTCCTAAATACACATTTTAAAACCTAAAAGGCACTAGGCCAATGACACAGGGGCTATTCCCAAGCTAGGGAGGTGACTCGTATGAGAAAACTTCAAGACATTACAGAAGGGAAGAAACAGTTACAAAACGTAGTCACCTCAAACCAAGAATGGAGGGGAGCTCAAGAGGATAAGACACTCTCTATCCCCGATTTACAGTTAACACCTTAAGTGCCACGTATGCAGTAAAAAAATTTCCATACAGGCCATTCTTTCTTTTTTTACTATAAAGTATAAAATGGTGCACCTTATTACAAAAATGTACCTTTTAGTCACCTTGGGCCAAAATTGTAGTCATAACATTTTGTTGAAATTGTGGTGACACATTGGTCTCACGCGGCCACTGACACTACCTTCCTGCTGTATAGGCCGCGTGAGACCAATGTGTCACCACGTATCCTAGCACAGTTCTCACATTCCTGACACACTGGTATACGTCTGTCTCATTAGCTCATGAACTACTGAAGAATAAAACTCTTATCTTTCGAACACTGAAATCTAATCGGAAGTATAATCCAACCGATGTTACTAAAAGGAAGTTAGCAAGAGGAAAAACAAGAGCCCGGGAAAGTAACACTGATGTGGTGGTTCAGAAATAGCACGATAAAAGAGACGTCTTAATTTTGACAATTAAACACACTGGTGAGATGGTCACTATTCAGAGGAGGGATGGTGAAGAGCAAAAACCACGGAGTGTTATAGAGTATAACAAATACAAACCGTACATTGATTTATCAGATCATAAAAAGAGCTATAGTACTTCCCTGAGACCGAGTAAAATAGTACAAAAAATAGCTATAGAGATATTGATCGGCACAAGTATAGTAAATGCCATCTATATTTCCAATCGACTTGGGAATGAGAGTATATCTGTTACCCAGTTCAAAGAGGACATTGTTGAACAGTTAACAGGTACCAGTATCAAAAATTTTCACATTCCCTCACAAGTACCAAAGAAACAGGTATTACCCCACCGACTGGAGGATGTAGGCCGGCAGGGAAGACAGAGATGCAGTAATTGTTATGAAGAGATCCATCAGGAATCAAGAAGGCCATATGCCATGAGGAAGACTCTATAGTCTAAGTTCAAATGACCAACCTGTGAAAATTTCTTCTGTTTGGACTGTTTCTTCAAAGTGCACAGATTTGTAGTGTGATTGTGATTGTAAAACACAGTTTGAATCATATTTCTTTAGAAAGTCTCATTCTTTATACTTTAAATTCATATGCAAAAAGTGTACCAATTTTGTGATGTGATTGCGAATGAGACAAAGTTACAAATACTTTTTCTAGAAAGTTCATGTAATTTTTTTTGTCCTATGTTTTCAATTTGTCTATAGGCCTAGACCCTGATATGAGACAATGAACAATGAGTACAGTATACAGTACAATATTTTGTTATTTGTACACATGACACGATCAGAAAACAATAAATAATGTCATAATTCATTTATTGTGGGTGATATATTACAGTGACGTACAGGCTACAAGGTGCCACATCGGACTCGCAAATGGACAGGCCAAGAATAGATTCATGACGTACTGACCACCTACTTTCATTTAACATACGTTTACATGTCAAATGTGATGACAGTATGGCACCACGGGGCCTGAGACTTTGAGAGTGCGCGTGAGTCCACGGCGGACTCACGCGGCCCGAATGGCATTAAGCTCTGTGAGTCAACGTTGGTCTCACGTGGCACTCAAGGTGTTAAAGATAGATGAAGTTTTTACAAAAGTGACAGCAAATTACATGTTACAAGATAGGTTACATAGTAAAGGTTTTAGACCTTTCCCGCGGTTTAGACTGCTGAGCTAGCGAGAAATAAAGAAGTTAAGTGGCCATTACCTTGGTGAAGAGCTGCTGCCGGATGAAAGAGGCGCTTGCCGCCTCCTGCTACACTTCCATACAGTAGGCTAGATGTTGTTCGAGTGGCCAGGAGCCGTGAAAATCAGCAGTTTTTATACACTCAGGGAAGATTCGAGACCTTTCATGAATAATTAAGACTTTAAGACTCAACTTTATTGGCTGGCTAAAAGTTACACATCAAAATAGAAGAAGAAACCTAGGATTGGTTGGAAATTAATTGCAGAAATTACTGATTGGCTAAGTTCAAAACTGGCAGAAAGAAAGATTAATATTGCCAACTCACAAATGAAAAAACAAAATTTAGTAAAGACAAAAACTTCTGAATACAAGATTTCTTCAAGAAAGTTCATTCACTTCGCACCAGGGTGCATGATCCCAGTTTTACAGTAGAGACATCTATGAGAGAATGTCCACACTTCTTGATCAATAGAAAACAAAATACGTTGAAATCCACACAGTACTGACAACTTCGTAATCACAAAATTTCCGGTAGTGACATCTTCTGAGAAACTTATGAGTTGATACAGTTGTTAAAGTTCAGAGTTTCTCCTGTAGAGGAGTACTTTAAGGTGGAAAATTCAAATGTGCAGGATAGAGGTGTACCGACCGGTACAATAATAATGAGAATGATAGAATATTCCAAAGAAAGAATCAGAACATTCTATTTGGTATGGAAACTTGTAAGCCAAGAGTTGTGACTCAGTGTTATGAAAGATACTTGTGCAAGCGAACTGCGTATTTCTTGTGGATGCCATGTGTAAGGAACATATGGAAAAACTTCCACAATGTTCGAGAAAGTCGTGTGTAGTTGCAACGTGACAGGGAGGTCCCATGTTAAGGAACCAAAGAGCAGTGATAATGTGACATGTACGAGTGACTAGGGTGGTGATGTGTTGCTTAGTGGAGTGTTCTCGAAGGAATAGAAATACTATATAAACTCGTAACTCATAAACAACAAGGCTTTTTTGACTGTCGGCTTTTTGACTCTCAGCATTTAGACTGTGTAGGCCGGAGGCCCTGTCGCCCCGCGAACTGATAGACATCCAGGGAGAACTGTTAAGGGTGCTGGTATAGCTTGAGTAGAGCTGCAAGTGTGTAGCTAAAGTATTAGCAAGTTAGAGGAGCAATAGGCTCTTGAACTGAGTGTGATTCGTTTGTGAATGTTCACAGGGGTTTTCCACACCAGTAGTCATTTAAATGTTGGAATCTAATCGATTGATACCAGCAGTTATTCTAAATCAGGGGAGTATCGCCTCGCCATGAAAGTAACGGGTTCTAGGGACATCAATGTAGAAGAAAGAAAAAAGAAGAGAGAAGACTTCAACTGCATGGAGATCAGCTTCATCTCGTAGTTAAGTATTCAACCAGTGCGTATAAATATTCTTGTAATATAGAGACTTAAAAGACTTACAGAAAGATTTGAAGTTTGAGAAGAGATTTGAGTTTTAAATGTGGTCAGAGTACATGGTATCCAAAGTAATATTGTGTATAATTTTTTATATTTATGTATATTCAAGGGTTTTAGAATATAAGTGTAATTCAATCTGACTATACGCTCCTGAGTTCCTGGCATGCCAAATCCTCAGGATGACATATAATCAAATTGGTATGTCTTAAGTAAAATTTAAATCTAAAACAGTGATGAAATGTCAGACTACACATTTAAAATTGAAACAAAATTAACAACCAAGTATTGTTGCATCTTGAATTGATATTCCTTGTCTGTATAGCGGACCCATTTGATCAACAAATTATGCTTTGTTGAATAGAATATATGGGTAACAGTTTGTATATAGCTGAAGGGGACATTCAGAACTTGAAGAAGTGGCCTTTAATTCAGTGTGAAGTGAATGTCTGCAGCAGCCTTCTCTTGCTCGTCGAGCTCCTCCAACCCAACAGCTGCCACTGCAGGAAATTCAGGTTACTATCTCCCGGATGCAAGCTTCACATCTGCGCGCCTCTACGCGCACGGCCAACTTTTCCCTTCTTAAGAATTGGATCAGCAGTTTTCAAATACTCCAGAAAGTTGCCCTTAGACAACTCATTGAATTTCTTGGCAGCAGAAGTAAGCACGATATTGTCTTCAGTATCATTTACATGTACACCCAATACCAGCCTCTCTTTACCACATTGAGAACTGTAACGACGGAGAAATCTGGGATAAATGGTCCATTTGGGATGCTTAATTCCTGCTATTACATCCTGACTAGCCATGATCCGTGCCATCTTCAATCACTGCACAAAATCAGGTCAATTGGGTGCCGATTCCCATGCTCCGATGAAATTTAAACAATCAGCGAATGTTGCAAAAACCTCACCCCTGATGGCAAAGATCAGAAGCAGTTGAATGTCAAAAAGATCGTAATCTATAATCTTCATCTCTGTATTGACGAACTACACAATTAGAAATAGGAAAGGATTTCCACTTATTGCACTTATTATGCTACAGATGTGTTGTCACCGGTAGCACGAACGGATACCGTGGAAGGACTGCGATGACGCACACCTTCAGAGCACTTCCTGTTGTTTCCACGTCAGTAAGAGATGAAATTATACCATTTTTCATTTCTTTGAGTCGTCATCAGTTTGTCTGTGCCAGGTTATTGTGTTCTTCCTTCGAGTTGGAGGTTTAATGTGCTTTTGGACAACTAAGGAACTGTTTCATAGGGAATGACTTTTGCATCTGGGATGTGTTTTAAGTCACGTCGCTGAACAAGAATGAAATCTATCTCGCTCGTTGTTACCTTGGAAGGTATGGTCAAATGTTCCACTTTTACAATACTAAATTTTTTAATTTAATTATTTAAATAACATTTAAAAACAATGGAACATGTTTCATCTATCTTGTAGACATCATCAGGCGAAAAGTTTTTAGATTAAGCACAAAGGACAAGGACAAAAACACATAAAAAATAATTTGGATACCAAATGCGTCAGTTAAAATGTTAAAATGACAACAAGTTTTTGCACTGTTTTATTTCATTCTTAACTCCAATTGAATTTTACAAGAAATCATCGGATCATCAAGTACACAGTGATTTAACGCCACAACAAGAACATAGTGCTCAATATTTTAATTCATACAGACTTTATTCTAATGTGTTTTATCATATTCGACTGGATGGAATTAAATTCCATGCATCCACTGTTCGATTTTTTAAATGTCAAATTGTATTGGTAATAGTTTTGGATTTCTTAATGGCCCCCCCCCCCCCCCCTTTTAATTAGGTCTTTTTGTGTACAGGAATTTTAATTTTAATTTGACTAGCTGATAAAGGGAATGTATTAAGATTCTCGAAACATGTACTAGACTTATGTAAATAAATATAAATAATTAATATTTAGTATTGACTAGGCAGACCATCCAGCTACATATTTGTGGTGATC
Organism: Anabrus simplex; assembly: GCF_040414725.1. Taxonomy (NCBI): domain Eukaryota; kingdom Metazoa; phylum Arthropoda; class Insecta; order Orthoptera; family Tettigoniidae; genus Anabrus; species Anabrus simplex. Next base: position 1,237,176,865 of record NC_090266.1, on the reverse strand, counting down.
AAGTCAATACGGATCAAATACCGGCCACTATGGTCAAGATTATTAATAGTTATAAACATATGTTAAACATGAGTGAGGGTTCCAGAAAAATGGTATTGAGTTTGTCTTGTTGGCGTGATGATGTTAACAATTCTTGATTAAAAAAGTAGGCGGAATATGTGATCGTGATTTCATAAGTGGAACGTGCAGTGGAGTGCCCTAGAATGAGAATGACGGCTAGGTAGGTTTTTGAAGCCTCTTGGAATGCAAAAGAAGAATGAATAAAAATAAATTGCAGCACATGTGATTACTTACGTTCTCGCCTAGCTCAGCGTGTATGGATGTTTGTGTGATGGGGAGAGACTGCGTGGAGGCTTGTCAAAATAGGAATTGTTGAGAAATGCCTCAAAAATTATGTTCACAGTTTCTGAAATTTCATTTAAATTGTAAGCAGGATTGCATTTTTGGTCTACATTAATAAAGATGTTTTCTAAAACATTGAGTAAATTGCTCTTGTTATGTAAATACAGAATTTTTAAGTCCTGCTCCATAGGTCAAGGGTTATGACTTCATGTTGTTGGTCTATATTGAACTGAGATAACATATAAATTTTAAATAGGAGAGGTTTCCACCTATTCAATGCATAGTTGTACTTACAATGTTATTTACATTACGTGGGACTAGTTTCAACCCTACACGGGGTCATCATCAGCCATATTTAAACATACACAATATATGACAAAATCCTAAAACATGTTTCTAATCAGTGAGAATCTTATGAATATATAATTTACAATAAGATATGCGGTTGAATTAGGCAAGGTGCTATGGCGCTCAAAGTGTTGCAGATGAAAGTGAAATATTGCGAGCGACATAGGTGAGCAATATACACTGAGGGCACGAAAAATGCAACACTTCAATTTCTATCAAAAACTGAAATTTATTCTAAATTTATGACACTTTTATGACACTAATCCACCATCTTGTGATGGAATATTGTGGTACAGTCCCATCTAACAGTCTAACAATGAAAAGAAAAGACGATTATAAACAAATTGAACAAATTAACTGACAGATGCACATTTCAAGGAAATTTTGAGTAAGCTCATAAAAGTAATGCACTCTGTTTTAATGTTACACACTTCACACTTTCACTTCACAGACCTCGGAGACAATCTTGAGGACCTCTGTTCACATCTTCAAAAGCATGTATTGCCACCTCTTGCAGCAATGACGGCATTCAACCTTTCAGGCATGCTCCTGATTAATGCGGTAATGTTCTGTTGAGGAATCGTGTCCCATTCTTCCAGGAGGGTGTTCCGTAGGTCCTGTAGGGTCTCTGGATAGCGCTGACGGACTTTTCTCCCCAGCTGGTCCCAAACATGCTCAATGGGATTCAAATCGGCGCTTCAAGCGGGCCAAACCATAGCATGAATCTCTGTTTCATCCAAGAACTGTTGCACAATTCTCGCAACATGTGGGCATGCATTGTCGTGCAGTAGTGTAAAACCATCACGAATAAACGGAGCGAAAGGCACAACATGCTCCAGAAGGATTTCCTCCATATACCGACGTGCGGTAAGGCTCCCATGCTCCACGAAGACTAAATCCGTCCTTGCAGCTGTATTGATTCCTGCCCACACCATCACAGAACCACCGTGAAAAGGCGTCCTGGATGAGAATGTGCAAGGGGAATACCTTTCCCCTTGCCTTCTCCAGACCCTCTCTCCTCCGTCAGGTGATCGGAGGCTAAATCGCGACTCGTCGGTGAACAACACTTGATCCCACTGTTGTACTGTCCTGCCAAGATGTTCCCTTGCGAAACGCAGTCAAGCTGTGCGATGCTCTCTGGTGAGTTTCGGTCCTGTAGCAGGTCTTCTGGACTGAAGATTGGCTTCTTCCAGTCTTCTTCGAACAGTTCTCTCACTAACATTGACCCCTCGAACTTGGTGGAGTCGATTTCATGCTTCAATAGCGGTGGTGTGACGGTTGCGGAGAACTTGAAGTTGTAAGAAGCGGTCATCTTTCTACGATGTTTCTGTTATTGGGCCCGATCCTGGTCTCCTTGCAAAGCCTCCAGTTTGCCTGCACCTTCGTACGGTTCTGGAAATTGTAGAAGGTGTAGTAATCAACACTTCTGCAACGTTATTCATGCTGCGACCATCTTCCACCAAAGCAACAGCTTTCGCAGCTTGTTCAGGGCTTAATGGCATGTTTACTCCAGAAAGCTGATTAAGAGAATCACAGAAACATCCTACAAACACATGTGATTGAAAGGGGAACAATTAAAGGTACAACAATAAGCGCTACAAGAGCGGGAAAACATTATTGGCTCACATCCAGCGATGTGTTTTCCAGGTTGTGTGGGAAAAAACAATTGAGGCTAGAGCAATAAATAATCAACACTTCATTGTTTACTCACAAAGCAACATTAATAGCATACCCCATCTAGAAACAATGGTTGAAGTGCTTTACTTCGATTAAATCAATAATTACACGTCATTTATTGGGTGTTGCGTTTTTTGTGCCGCTCAGTGTGTAACACAAGTACAGTCTGGGTGTAAAAGTACAAATGAGATGTTCTGTGTTGTAGACACATGGTGCATCAGATGGAATTCAGTAGGTCCTGGTCCACAACTGTTATGTACAACATTTTAACTGACGCATTCGGCATTCCGAATTATTTTTAATGTGTTTTTGTCCTTGTCCTTTGTGCTTAATCTTAAAACTTTTTGGCTGATGATGTCGACAAGATAGATGAAACATGTTGCGTTGTTGTTTAAATGTTATTTAAATAATGAAATTTAAAAAAATTTAGTACTGTAAAGGTGGAACATTTGACCATACCTTTTAAGTATACATATGACGATACGGGCTTTGTAATGAAATTCATTGTATGCAACATTGTGTTAGTACCGTAGTATGTCCAAATGTGAGAAATCTGCTTCTTGACAAAGGTATTCATGACAACTATGTTGTGTTTCTCAGCAAAGTTCAGGGTTTTTTGTCACTGTTTAGATCACCGGAGATAAGGATATCTTCAGATGACATTTCCGAAAGCTTTTCATCGACCATCTTCCAGAAGCCACCTCTTGTTTTCGATGTAAAGCCAGTTTGTGAAGCATAACATGAGATGATGTGAATCTTTTGTTCATCTTTAGCCAAAACCACCTTCATTAACTCTCTTAGTGCTTAGAGTCGCTGTGAGCAATCCTCAAAAAATTAACTAAACTTTGCAGCGTCGCTGTGAGAGACGCTTCATTTCTTTATTCTTCAATAGGTTTCTAGACCAAAAATGGCCGCTTATCTTGGCACGATCATGAAAGAGAGTTAAAGCTACCATGTTCTCACAACATTCTTTAGTTTTCTGTTTCTGTCTGTCGATAATCTCGAGCGATATTTAAAGTTCCTTGACTTGTTTACGTGTGACTCGTAAAAGTGTAAGAGAGGAGGAAATGAGTCCAGGAACTGTTGTGGAGCCTGTACAGGTGTCGTGGTCAACATCAACTCTCTCATTATCACTGTCACTTGCTGGTTCAGTCATATTCTGTGCAGGTAATTCATTGTCTGAGGCAAAATCGGCACTTGATTCGTCACCAAGTTCGCAATCACTGTCCACAAAGTCTGGGAGGTCACCACTTGACTCGACAATCATTAGCTATGCGGCTGTTTTTCGCTGTCATTATGTTTACTTGTGTGATTGCCATTGCCGGTGTATTTTTTTTTTTTAAATGCTAGATTTTAGAATTTCGTATTTTTGTCAACTTTGCAGATATTTTTAGAACAAACAAAATGTGTTTCATGGTTCTTGTATTATGTATGTGTGCTCTCCAATGTTGGTTGTTACTCTATTTATAAGTGTGTGGTAATAGACATAATAAATTTTTTCCAACTCTTATTTTCCTGAATAAATAATTTTAATTAATTAATAATAAGAATAAATTTCATAATGATCTGAAAGTTATCCTGAACTTAGATGACTGTGTTTTGTTCTTCCTTATTAAGTTTTGCTTTCATATCTTTAAAAACGGAAGAGTTACATTATTTTTCCTGAAAGCCTAAATTTTCCATTGAAACAGGCTGGCATTTTTAGACCACATTTTACATTTTTGCCTGGGACTAAAAGGGGTTAAAAGGTCATCAGATCACTCTGTTTTGGTTAGTCATGAAATTTCATGCCAGTAATGATTTCTACTCCATTGATTGTCTTTGGGCTTCCGTTATAAATTATTTTATATCCCTCACCGATGTTCCATAATTTTGCACCACTCTATCTGGTCTCCTGTATTGTACAGATGTCAATTTTCTCCCTCTTCAGTGCTTGGCATGCTTTTCCAGTTGTCGAGCCAAAGTTAAGGGAGCAAACCATATTTCTAGAGCTCACTTGTTTAACTGGCATCACTCTGAAAATACCGGTAACCTTTGCACATTTCTTGAATCGATTGGGCGTGGCTGACACACGTCGCCTACAGGGATCGCCCCAGTCTTTTCCACTTCCCTATATTTTGGCATGGAGCCGTAAAGATGTGACAAGTGTATCAGCCGACCAGTCACTGATCCACAGTTTTAAACAGGACAGGGATACAGCTCAGCAGGGTGCCTGTTGGTCCGCGGAAAGTATTTTATTTCCCTCCAGCGACCTATATTTGGGAGGAACCCCCTATCCGCCATCCGGAGATGCACCATCTAGGGATTACAGGCTCCCCGATGAATCACCATTCATCTGTCCACTTACATCAAGAAATACTCTATAAAAGCTTGTTGAACTTAGCTGTGCAAGGGGGTACTGGCCCATTATAATGATATGGATATAAGGAGACTGGATTGCATTGTATTATTATGTCCTTATGTTCTTTAGGTGCAGTATGGGAAACAGTGGAACCACCTAGTGGCAGAACACTCAGACAGATCTCGGTGGGAAAAAATGTTGTATGGGCTCTTGACTCGCAAGGACAATTTTCAGTGCGTCGTGAAGTCACTGCTGTGTTTCCAGAGGGCACTCACTGGCAGACTTTGCCTACATCTGCTGCTGATGGAGCAAATCAAGGTGAGAGATAGCAGTAGTAACCGTTTCTATTTTTTTTTATTATTATTATTATTATTATTATTATTATTATTATTATTTCACCTTAGCATTTTTCCCCAGATCAGTACAGGGTTCGCTATTCGACTTGATGATATTTACTTTAATGTTATTCAGTGCGTCACTCGGGTGCAACTGAGCATGTAGGTAATCTTGTATTCATTCAAGCCAGTGTTTTATGGCAGACCGTGTGATCGATTTCCAGGCACAAAGAAATACGGTGCTGTCTAGTAGGGGCAGAGAGGTTCAGAGCAAGTACTATGGTGACAGTACTCGATTGAATTGAGTCCAAACTTTTTAAAATGAGTAGCTAAAAGTTTATATTACCGGGTGAGTTGGCCGTGCGGTTAGAGGTGCGCAGCTGTGAGCTTGCATCCGGGAGATAGTGGACTCGAATCCCACTGTCGACAGCCCTGAAAATGGTTTTCTGTAGTTTCCCATTTTCACACCAGGCAAATGCTGGGGCTGTACCTTAATTAAGGCCACGGCCGCTTCATTCCCATTCATAAACCTTTCCTATCCCATCGTCACCAAAAGACCTATCCGTGTCGGTGCGACGTAAAGCCACTAGCAAAAGTTTATATTAATTATTGGTGCTAGAGTGGAGGTTAAGAAAAAAAAGTTTGTTAGATATTATTACTCTCCAGACCTTTCTCCATGTAATTTCGACCTAATACTGAAAGTAAAGGATGCGAGTGGACGTTGCAAATACTGATGGTATTCGACACCTCCCATATTGTTGGCAGCATTCTGGGGACTACTTTCAGGGTGTTTAGGATGCGTATTTGAATTGTTCTTAGAACACTGTTGTGATTCTAATATTATGTTCTCTTATCTTCTATGTCAGCAGGCATTGATCTTTTTAAGTAACATAAACTTCATGCTAGAAAATCATTTTCTGATCATAGTTGGAAGCTCTGAATGGGCTATGTTTTTGAGCCTCTGCCTGAAGAGCACATTGATTGCTTGTCTCTTTTAGGAAATAATCACTGTGGTAGTTTTATCATTCAGCACAGTGGAAGCATTAGTTTTACAGCTGTTTCACTGAGCAAGTGGCCGCGCTGTTTGGGTCACATAGCTATCCGTTTGCATTCAGGAGATAGTGGGTTCGAACCCCACTGTCGGCAGCCCAGAAGGTGGTTTTCTGTGGTATCTAATTTTCACACCAGGCAAATGGTGGAGCTGTATCTTAATTAAGGCCAAGGTCACTCCCTTCCCACTCCTAGCCTTTTCCTATCCCATCACCACCATAAGACCTAACGGTGTCAGATTGTAAAATTAAATATATAGCTGTTTCATTGCTACTGTACACTGATGAGCTATTTAATTTGAGGTAGCTGCTGTTTTGGCACTGTGGAAGGCCCAACGAATGTAATGGTTCAGCATGGTATAAGACTCCAATGTTGTCAGACCTCATAGTGGCCATGTGAGACATGGGATCTCGGCACATTTGATCATGGCTAGATTGTCAGTAACATACGTATTTGCACCGTGTCCACGAGTACATAGATTCGGGCACTACCACCACCACCGGGGTCAACTGCCTTGGAGTACAACACGTTGTGGCAGAGATCACCATCAACTATCTTAGATGTTAAGTGCAGTGCAAATTCAATGCTGGATAATAACCAAGTGTGAGCAGCCATACAATCCAGGGCCTTCTCCTCGTAAGCCTCCATACCACTGCTCACCACACACCACAAGGCACAGGAAGATTAGCATTGATCTCCCAAGGCATGGAGAAAGATCATCTACACAGACGAGTCATGTTAGTCGTTTGCATGCACCGATGGCAGTGTACAAGTTCGTCACTGAGCACTTGAGGTAATGTCAGCAGGTTCCAGTTCAGGCCAGAGGTGGTTGTATCATCATATGGGATGGAGTGGTAACATCTGACAACATCTCTCAGATCATGTACAGTGAGACAGTTGCTCCCAACTTGTGCTTCGTTGGTGAACACGAGGATACTTGCCCGACTTCAATCCTATTGCTGTCTGGAGAGGTGTGCACCGTTGGCCCTACTCCAAACAATCTCTGCTTTATGGGAGGTTGTGCAATGGTCAGGTAACGGTATGAATTCCCTAGCTTCTGGTATCTTGTGGAGTTCCTGTCATGCCACATTGCCATTTTCATCAGGGTGAAAGGGGCTACTACATGCAATTAGTCAGGTATTTCTAATTCAAGTATTCATCAGTGTATATAGTACTTGTGCGATTAGACAAAATGATAAAAGTTAGTCCTTTCATGTATAACAACTTGTATCAAGTATTCTTGCTGTATTCGATAAATATTTTCTCTTATTTTAATGTAATTCTCTGTCTAGATTGTAGTTTATCCCATTTCAGTGCCTAATGACTGACCTTCTACTTTCAGATAGAGCAGCATCATCCTGCAACTTAACGAGTTCTTCAGTGGGTTTTCGCAATGTGTCTGTGGCCCCTGAAGAGGGAGAAGTTTGGGCTATTACACCAAGTGGAGTTATCTCCCGACGACATGGTGTGACACAAGATAATCCTGCTGGAATTGGCTGGACTCATGGCGTTGGGGTAAATACAATTCTCTAAATATCACCTAATCTGGACTTCAACATTCTTGAAGGATTTCTGTTTCTTGTAGATTGTCTTGGATTTTCATTGCTCTTTTGTCTTCTCGTCACCACTACTAATTCTTTTACCTTGCATCAGAGTGCATTACCTCAGTTTTTTTTGTAATGACATCTGTGGAGAAGAGTTTAAACTTCTTGAAGTAAACAAATAAGTCCAGTCAGTGTAGGCAACTTCAAAATAACACATCACTCAGTAATTTAACAGTGACATCTTCTGGTCAATGTCCCAACTTCATGCAGTAGCTGTTTCACGTTTAGTAGGAGGGATAAGCGTTCCTTGAGGCGCTTCTTTTAAATGTGCGGAGTTGAGGTGTACCACCCGGCACAGATCTTCCTCACCAAAATGTCCTTCCTTGGGTGACACGGAAGAAATTTGAAAGAAGAATATTTTCACATTGAATTTTTATAGATGAGAAATATCTGGCTGAAAGTCTCTTTAAAAGAAAAAAGGTTGTGAAACTGGTTAGGAAGTCTTCATGCCATCGTAGAAGTTTATGATATGCCGATTAAGTTTGACGGCAAGACCGGTCGTCGCTGCCGATATTCAGGCGAGGTCCTCCGGACCCTCCAAGTACCCTCAGATACACCTCTCCCAGTATTATGAGAGGGTTTGTCGTGGGGATGTTGCCTCAGATCACATGTAGATATGCAGTCCCCAGATGAGTTGGCAGTGGAGCTACCACCCTTCAGCCCTTGCCGGAAAAATGGACTCCGGTGCGCCGTTCAGAAGGAGGCTTCACTAGAGTGGAGTGGGCCCTTACCCCGCTCCGGTATCGTTCGCCAAATGTTGAGACACGGTGGAGAGACACTGCAACATTAATTATTTTGGCGACAGAGATTGTTTTGCTGGAGTTTTGTGAGTACAAATCTTTATTTGTAGGAGGCAGAGGGGTGGGCAGCGTTGACACTCCTTTTTCAAGATGGCGACTACTGTGTGAGTCTGTGATATCCGTGGTGGATAATAGTGTAAGATGCAGTGAAAAATGTGGCAAATACAGAAGAGTAGTTAAAAATGGGATTCTGTGTCGTAAGTGTGATGAATGGTACCATTTTCGTTGTGCAAATATTGTGAATAGGTCTGATATTGAAGAAAGTGTGTGGCTGTGTCCCGAGTGTAAACAAACTGATAGTGAGGTAGAACAACAAGAAAGAGAGACTTACGAATCTATGCTTAAGATTTTAGGAGTGCTACAAGAAGACATATGTGCTCTGAAACTTGAAAATGAAAGCTTAAAGGACAGAATAAAGAAACTGGAAGATAAAGAAGACAGTGGAGAAGAAAGATTGCCGTGGACAGAAGTGACGCGTAGCCATTTTAGGCCTAATGTTAAACATATGGGAGAAACTACGTACAACTTAAAACCGGGAAAAAACTCTTTGCAGTGCCAAAATAGATTTCAGTCATTGCAACAAGTCCCAGAAGAAGACACATCAAGTTTTCAGAATAATTTTAAATCCAGTGGAGGTAACCTACAGAAGAAGAAAACCAACCGAAAGTCAAGATCGCCAAAAATTCATCTCTACACAGACAGTCAAGGGCGGGGTATGGCAGAAGGCATCAAGGATGAGCTGCATAATCCAGAAACTGAGGTTTTAGGACTAATAAAACCAGGTGCCAAAGCTGAAGACGTCCTTTCAAGTTGTGATCCTGTGTTAGAGAAGGGCAACTACGTGGTGATTGTGAGTGGTACAAATGACATTGCTGCAAATGAAGGTGAGGAACTAATTATGACCCTCCGAGGTAAGATTTCGAAACTACCTGACTCAAAAGTAATTGTAGTTAATGTGCCACCCAGGTATGACCTTATAGAAGACTCGTGTGTGAACAAAGCTGTACATGATGTAAATATAAAAATCAAGAGATTAAGTAAGAGTTTTAGAAATGTGTCTGTAGTAGATACTTTAGGTCTTGGCAGGCAAATGTTCACTAGGCATGGGTTACATCTGAATGGTAATGGAAAAGCAACTCTCTGTAGACAAATCGCTACAATTATCAACAGAGATTTGCAAACTAATATGCACTTAAGAAAACCCATACCACTAAATTGGCATATACAGGGAAACTTGCCAGAAAACCCAGATCCTTAAATCAAGATCTGTGTACAAAGATCTGGGTTCCAGGGACGTTCTCAACTCATGAGTCAAATGTTACCCAATTACAACAGTCAAGTTTTAGGGAGGAAGGAGGTCTGAGATTGCTCTTGGTAAACTGTCAAGAGTGTAGTAAATAAACAAATAAAATTCAGTACATTGATGGAATCTAATGAGACTGATGTGGTGATAGGAATGGAATCGTGGTTGAGAGAAGGGGTGGGTAATAGAGAAGTATTTCCAGAAGGGTATACAGTCTATCGTAGAGACCGAGGAGATAAAAAGGGCGGGGGGGTGTTTATTCTGGTGAAGGAAACTTATTGTTCACATGAATGGTTTACCGATGAAAGGGATGAAATATTAGGGATAAAATTAGTTTGTGATAATATGATGGAGGTGGGAATTATAGGAACATATAGGCCTGGAAGAGAGGAAAGAGACATGGAAATATTTGAGAAAATAATAGATTATACTCATAAAAACAATAATAATGATAAGGTAATAATTGGGGGAGATCTAAACTTGCCTGAAGTTGAATGGAATGGAGCTGCAGGTGAAGCCCATGAACAGAAACTGGCAAATAAGTTAATTTGGGAGGGAGGATTTACACAAGTAGTACAAGAACCGACTCGTCTCAACAACTTGCTAGATGTATTCTTGGTTAAACCTTGGGAAATTGTTGAAAAAACTGAGGTAATTGAAGGAATAGGTGACCATAAGGCTGTAATAATGGATGTAGGACTTGTACCAAAAATGCTTAATAAGAGGGTCACACAAGACAAGAAATTATACAGAAAAACTAAAGTTGATGAATTTGGGACTTACCTTAAATCACAATTCAGTTGTTGGATAAGTGAAGGGGGTAATGTGGATACACTTTGGGCTAAATTTAAAGGAATCATTTGGGAAGGAGAGAAGAGATTTGTACCTGTTAGGAAGGGTAAAATAACCTCAGACCCTGTTTATTATAAAAGGGAAATAAGGAAATTAAAAAGAAAATGTAGAATAGTAAACAGGAAAATCAAAGAGGGTAGGGAGAATAGAGAAACTAGAAAACAGCTAATGAGGGAACTGAATAGAGTGAAAAAGGAAGCAAAAGAGAAATATATGAATGGCATACTTCACGAGGGTAATGACCACAAAGGGAAATGGTAAAAGATGTATTCATATATTAGGAATCAAAAAGGAAAATGAATCCAAATTCCTACGATGGTGGGAGAAGGGGGTGAACACTATTCAATACATACTGAGAAAGCAAATCTATTTAGTAGGGAATTCAGAGATTCAGTAGAAGATTGTCAGGAGTTGGAAGCAGTAACAGAAGATAGAGAGGGAGAGACACATAGGGAAACAAGAAGCTTCTCATTCACAAATGAAGATATTTTCAGAGAAATCCAACTGCTTCAGCAAGGAAAAGCAGCAGGAAGTGATCAAATTACTGGGGAGGTATTAAAGACAATGGGGTGGTACATAGTGCCTTATTTAAAATTTCTCTCTGACTATATCATAAATAATTGTGTAATACCAAATGAATGGAAGGAATCTATAATAATACCAATTTATAAAGGAAAGGGTGATAAAAGGAAATCAGAGAACTACAGACCAATCAGCCTGACCTGTATAGTTTGTAAAATACTGGAGAATTTAATAGCAAAGTACATCAGAGGGATATGTGATGGAATTATAAAAATTGGTTCATGAGGAGCCAGCATGGATTTAGAAAGAAATCTTCTTGTGAGACACAACTGGTGGGATTTCAGCAGGACATACCAGATCAGTTAGATTCAGGAGGCCAGTTGGATTGCATAGCCATAGATCTTTCCAAAGCCTTTGATAGAGTGGAACATGGAGTATTATTAAAGAAATTGAAGGGAATAGGATTGGACGTAAGGGTTATACGTTGGATAAGAACATTTCAAAATTCAAGGGTTCAGAAAGTCAAAGTAGGAAATAATATATCACAGGAAGAGAAAGTTTGGAAGGGAATTGCACAGGGTAGTATAATTGGTCCGTTACTTTTCTTAATATACGGAAATGATTTAGGTAACAATATAACATCAAAAATAAGATTGTATGCAGATGATCTAATTGTTTATAGGGAAATAAATAACATTGAGGATTGTTCAGAATTACAAAGGGACCTTGAGAGTATCCAACAGTGGGTTGAAGAAAATAATATGAAGGTTAATGGAGGCAAATCAACTGTTACAACATTTACAAACAGGAGCTTTAAAACTGAATTTGAATATACTTTGGATGAGGTAGTTATCCCAAAAGATGGCAAGTGCGAATACTTAGGTATGGGATTTGAAAGTAATTTGCACTGGAAGGGTCATGTTGATGACATTGTTGGGAAAGCATACAGATCGTTACATGTCATAATGAGGCTACTTAAAAGATGCAACAAAGAATTAAAAGAAAAAAATTACTTAAGTATGGTTCGACCATTATTGGAATATGCAAACAGTGTTTGGGATCCTCACCAAGATTACCTAATAAAAGAAATAGATAGTGTGCAGAGGAAAGCAGCAAGATTTGTAACAGGGGATTTCAGGAGAAACAGTAGTGTATCAGAAATGTTAAAGGAACTTGGGTGGGAAACTTTAAGTAAGAGAAGGGGGAAAACTTAGACTTATAGGATTATATAGAGCCTATACAGGAGAAGAAGCATGGGGAGAAATCCGTGAGAGGCTTCAGTTGGAAAATAATTTTATTGGCAGAACTGACCACAAGTATAAAATTAGAAGGAATTTTAGCAGATGCGACTGGGGTAAATTTTCATTCATTGGGAAGGGCGTGAAAGAGTGGAACAGTTTACCAGGGGTAGTGTTTGATTCTTTTCCAAAATCTGTACAGGTATTCAAGAAGAGAATAAACAGCAACAGGGAAAATAAATGAAATGTTAGAGGGCATTCGACCAGTGCAGGTTATTGTAAATAAAAATTGTGTGTGAAAAAAAAAATTAATTCCATCCCCTGGTCCATGGAGTTTGGACAGCCAAAGTAGGGGACTGCCTGTAGGGGTGAAGTACAGTGGGGACTTCGAGGGCCCTGGGACCGCTACGGTAGCTGTGAAGGCCCTTCAGGAACTCTGAAAAGTGGTGGTAAAAGGGGGCTCTGGTTAAGACGCAGCAGGTCGTTATGCTACTTAGGTTCCAAAATGGGTAAAAAAAAAAAAAAAAAAAAAAATAGAAGTAAATAAATGCAATGTAAATTTTAATCTTATACCAGTTGTGCAGTGTCATTTGAAGTAATTCCACATATTGTATATCAGTTGACTATATTTGTAAGTGGTACAGGAGATATTATAAGTAGAATTTTGTAAACAATATAAATTTATTAAGGGTGAGCTGTGTGTTTAATAGAAAAAAATTGTTAGCGTAAATAGTCTAATATTGTATTCTAGGAAAATTTTCTTTTTCTCTTTTTAATTAAAAATTTAGTGCTTGACAATAATGTATTTTAGTGTACCATTTGCCACCGAGGTAGACACCTCATTTGCAAATAAAGAGATTTTGATTTGATTTGATTTGATTTGATTTGATTTGATTTGATTTGATTGTGATTGTGTGACAGCAATGTGTGGATAAAGGAGACGGGGGATAGGTAATGGCCACTAATAAATGGACAACAGTAATAATCAGCGGGGAAGATTGTACTATGCAAATTTACATATGGAGGCGGGGCAGAAGGCCTCCCTATTAACATTACATAAATTTTAAGCAGCACGATGCTTCTAAAAGAAACATAACCTTCGACTCCTGCCAAAGGGGCGAGTGTAAAAAACCATGAATTTACACTGGTTTCACCTGAGAGAGGTGAACCCTAAATATCCTCTCCGTGACTGGGTTACTGACCAATAATGTAACCGGTGTTAGAAAATGTAGTATGATGCACGGCCCATGGAATCTGGGGGCAAGCTTGCCCGCAGGAACAAAATTTTTAACTATGACTTGATCTCCGACTTTTAAATTGGTGGGCCTCCGTCCACGATCATATCTTTCTCTTTTTCGTGGGACACTTCTAGGTTGCTTTTAGCCTTCTTCCATAGTTCTCTAATATTATCGGGATCTATTGTCTCTGGTGGTATGTCTTTAACTGACCAAAGATTAGAGAGCGGTGTGTTAGGAACAAACTTCAACATGAGAGATGATGGAGTGAACTGCCGAATTTAGAGCAAAAGCTAACCAAGGCAGAGAAGTATCCCACCTGGAATGATCTTCATGATGAAATGCAATTAAAGCAGATCTAAGATTACGATCGACCCGCTGAGCCAGAGATGGTTGAGGGTAATAAACAGAAGTTGTTACGTGTGAGATAGACAGATCAAAACTGAATTTATGGAATAAGTTAGACGCAAATGCCTTAGCATTATCAGAAACTATGTATTGACAGGGACCAAAAGAAGGAAAACTAGTATTTAAACAAGATATTGTAGACTGATCGGTTGCCAGCTTAGTTGGAAATAACCAAGAAAATCTAGTGAAGCCGTCTACACACACCAGAATAAATTTATTACCATTCTCCTTGGATTGTGGGAAAGGTCCGACGTAGTCTATATATAGATGTTCCATGGGGCGAGACGCTTGATGAGATGACAATAGCCCTAGCTTAGTGGACAAGATGGGCTTACTAAGTAAGCAAGATTTACAAGCTTTTACCAATTCTCTTATTATTATTATTAAGCGTATGGAATTTACAGAATGGACAAGTATATACAATATTATACAAAAGAAAAACCTGCAAAGAATACATGGTAAGTAGGCAACAATTACACATGAATATCTAAATTATTTATCCACTGCACTAGGGATACTGAGACATCAGCAAAGTCTTTTCGGTCTCCACCATAAGGACGCAGAGGGCATTCGTCCATTATATGATGCATGGTCTGGACTAAAGCACCACAATCACATGCTGGAGAGTCCCTGAAGCCCCACTGGTGAAGGGAGATTGCAGATCTTTCACAATTTGTGCGAAACCTGTTTAGTGATGCCCACGTTCTTCTTGGCAAACTGAAACCAGCTGGGGCATGGTTTGGATTAAAGAGGCTTGGCCACTCCGGAGCTGTACGAAACCATTGCTCTTTCCATTCCTCTTTTAAATTGAAACCAGCATCCATTAGATCCTTAGCTGTTTTCATTGGTGGCTTACGGGATTTCAGCCTTTGTCTCCAGATATCTGCAACATCTGTATGGATAGGTAGAGTTGGATTGGACGTGATCTTATCATATTCTTGAACACTGGCTCTTGAACGTCGCAGGCTTGGTGGAGCAATGTGGGACAGGACTGGCAGCCAGTGCATTGCAGTGGGCTTCAGAGTACCAGAGATGATACGCATGGTGGTGTTAAGTTGTACATCGACTTTCTTCACGTGGCAACTGTTAAGCCATACTGAAGAGCAGTATTCAGCTGCAGAATACACAAGGCCAAGCGCAGTACGTCGTAATGTGTCCGCTGAAGCATCCCATGAAGTTCCACACAATTTAAACAGAATACTATTAAGTGATCTCAACTTAGATCCGAGGTTTTCAAGATGCTTTCTATAAGATAGGGTTCGGTCAAGCGTTACCCCGAGGTACTTTGGATTAGGATTGTGCTTTAGCACTGAGCCATTGAAGCATACTTGGAGTTTTGTATTAGCCAACTTGTTGTGGAGATGGAAGCAAGCAGATTCTGTCTTATTCATACTCGGTTGTAGTCTCTGATTTCACCGTCCATACCTTTCCAAATAAACATCTCTCGGATCTTATCCCGAGTTTTGAAGATGGTTAAATGCCCCCCTATTGGGGTCTCATGATAGTACTTGAAGCACAAGCACAGCTGGAACCACTACTTTCATCTTTCGATCGTGTCTCGAAGAGCAGCACAAAACCCCATTTCTCAACACATAAGGGATGACATGTTCCCCAGAAAAAAAGGTTTCCATAATAGGAGCCAGCTCAGGATCTTCACGTTGATATTTTTCAATATCCCGAAATAACATAGGGGCATCAGTTAGAATAGCATTAATACCCGAAGGTATGGGTGTGGGAAGAGAAGAACTATCTTCCTGTTCAGTCGTCACCACTTCATGAGAAAACATGCAGCTTAGTCCGTCCGCAACTACATTTTCAGATCCTCTAATATGCTTCACATCAATTTGGGCGTCGAAACTAGTCCTGATTGAAATATATGTTGTAATTACATCTAAGCAACAATTTTTATATTGAATAAGGTGGACCCAAATTATAATAAAAGTTGTAATCAAATTGGAAAGCGGAAATCCTGATGGCCCAGCGGGCTATATGACCAGTACAACGAGGCCTACCTAAAACCCAACTTAAGGCTTGGTTATGCGTTTCTAGGTCGAATGTGATATGTTCCAGATAGAGGTGGAACTTCTCTGGTGCAAACAATACTGCCGAACCCTCAAGTTCATAGATGGAATATTTGGCCTCTTGAGCCGATAATGTTCTAGAAGCATAGGCGATGGGTCGCCTTCCGAGTTCCGTTTCCTGAAGAAGGACAGTGGCAACCGCAGATGACGATGCGTCTGTTTGGGCAATGAATTTCTTCAAGAAATTGGGAGAGCGTTACAAAGAGCTAATTTCATATCTTCAAAAGAGAGTTGCTGGGACGGCCCCCACTCCTATGGAGTAAGTTCAAGGGCGCTGCTCTGTTAGCGAAGTTAGGAATAAATTTCCTGAAGAAATTCACCATGACTATAAACCTGGCTATGCCTTTGTTACTGCACATATCGCATTAACAATTATATCTAGGAAATTATGTCATTTATTTGTGTTTTTTAAATCTACAATATTGTAGTATTTCATTTATAAAATGTATTTATTAATGAAGTTGTGAATAGAGGGCAGCACCTCGCTTCCGGGACTGTTTTCTGGCGCGAGTGACTGGCTAGGGACGCGGGGAGAAGCGCGTCAGACATGACACGAGTAACATGTGGAGACAACAGTCTCACGAAATCATGTAATTGCACAACAGTGCTACTAACATTTTAGGTGCAGCTAAACCATTGGCACAATAACAATTTCGTCTTTTCTAGTGGTTTTTTAGTGTCAGTGCATACCTCGTGTGAATGTATAATTGTATATGTACAAGCAGTACTTACAGTACTGGTGTGTTCTTAGTTCACGTATACTGAATAAATCAGTGACTTGTGTGCTCTTTATGTTTTACAACCTGTATTTTCTTAATAACATTTAAGTGGTCCTCCGAAAGTGTACTTTATTATGTGGTTATCATAAGCGACCACCAGAGGTAAGGTTAGATCGTGAACAAAACAACAGTTTCATCTCGGTCAAACAGCCTTTGATGTCCTTAGGAGGTTTGAAATCATGGATAGCCTGTGTTCTGAAATGGTCAATGGAAACACCATCATGCAACACAATATGCCCTAAGAACGACGTGGAAGTTTTAGCAAAAGCTACCTTAGATAACTTCACAGTCAACCCAGCTTTACGAAGGCAATTGAGTACTTCCTTTAGATGATCAAGGTGTCCTTCAAAGGTCTCGGAAAATACGACATCATCAAGGTAGCGATACAGGTATTCAAATTTGATGTCCGAGAAGACCCTTATCTAGCAGTCTAGTAAGAACAGCTGGCCTGTGGGGGGCCTGAAATGCACAGGATTGTACTCATACAAGTTCCAATCCGTGGCAAAAGCTGTTAGATGTTTTTATTGTTCAGTTAGAGGTATCTGGTTGTATGCCTGATTAAGATCAAGGATGGTAAAGAACTAGTCTATCCGAAACCATGAAAAACAGGAGTGAAGATTAGGAAGGGCACAGATTGTAACACCACCGTACAGTTTAAAGCCCTGTAATCAATCACAGGCCTGATGCCTCCTTGAGGTTTCGGTACAAGAAAAATGGACGATGAATACACCGACTTAGAAGGTCGAATTATACCATCCTTCAACATTTGATCGATGATTTCCTTAAGAGCCCTCATTTTAGGTGGGGACAGTCTATAAGGCGGAAACCTAACTGGAATCAAATCCGTAACCTCAATCTTATATTCCATAAGGTCAGCAACACCAAGAGTATCAGAAAATACATCGGGAAAGGACTGACACAATTTACAAATACTCTCGGCCTGCTCCTCAGGTAGATGTCTAAGATCTAACAATATCTCACCCTGGGTAGGCAAAACAGATGAACATGACACAGAATTACACTTCAAAAGGGGAATCTTACAATTATTAGCAAATATGAAGGTGCACGACTTACTCTGAATGTCAAGCACCAGACCAGAATAAGACCTGAAATCGGCCCCCAATATTATAGGCAAGACAAGTGTTTAGCAACAAATAACTTCACCTTCCAGGTAAATTTTGAAATACGAATTTTAGCAAAAATGAAACCTAAAATTTCTAATGGAGATGAGTTAGCTGAATCATTTAATGAAGTAGTATAGTCCAGAAACTTACAAACAGTTTTTAATTCAGAATACCATTCTTCCAAAATTATGGAACATCCAATCCCTGAGTCTAACAGAGCGATGACGGGTTCATTATTTATTTCAATTCTAAGGAATGGCACAAATTCAGGGGTCTCTGCCGCAATTCTGAGGCATTCTCTGGGGCCTTCAAATGATAAATTTTTACCGAGCTCGATAGCTGCAGTCGCTTAAGTGCGGCCAGTATCCAGTATTTGGGAAATAGTAGGTTCGAACCCCACTATCGGCAGCCCTGAAAATGGTTTTCCGTGGTTTCCCATTTTCACACCAGGCAAATGCTGGGGCTGTACCTTAATTAAGGCCACGGCCACTTCCTTCCACTTCCTAGGCCTTTCCTGTTCCATAGTCGCCATAAGACCTATCAGTGTCGGTGCGACGTAAAGCAACTAGCAAGAAAAAAAATAAATAAATTAGAAGCCACTTTACCCTTACCAGAACTTTTACTGAGCCTCGGGAAGGTGAACATACTGAGTTTGCAGAGGTTGTACCATAAGTTGAGCAGGAGGGGGTGAGCAAATGAGCCGCATTTAAAGCAACCTTGAGATGTACCAACTCCGTTCTTCGTCCCACTAGATTTTATCAATGTGCTTTTATTTCGAAGATGTTCCGTTGAACCACAAGCATAACATTTATGGGTGGTGAAAGTTCGGCGAAGTGGAGGCCGAGAACTGTTAGAAGATAAAGGGGGCTCCTTCAGAACTCGTAAGGTGTCGGCATACCTTACTCCTGCTGATACATTCATAGCCTCTAACTCTGAAAAGGTCTCAGGATGAGACACGAAACATAGGTAAAACCTATATGGCGGAGAGAGACCTTCGACAATAGTTTGCACTATTTGGTCTTCAGAAAAATGAAGGGCGAACACCCTGGAGTAAAATTTAATGTCTTGGATAAAGTCTACAAGATTCTCGTCCAGTCGCTGTACCCTAAAATAGAACTTTTGGCTCAATGATGACATGGCTCTGGCCGGAATGAAATTTGCCAGGAGGTGGCCGTGGAAGTCGTCTGTGGATGATCTGTCAGCTATTGCTTTAACTATTTTGTCCGAAAGGACGCCTACAGAATATGGAATATGGATACATAATTTGAAGTATTTGAGAATGCTATAGGGAGAACACTAACGCGTGATCTTGAAATTCTACTAAGAACCTTAATATAGTATAGTATAGTATTTATTTAAACATAACAGGCGATTAGCCCCGATACATGTTTACATATCCCCTTTCCATGCACAGAGAACTAACAACCAAAAGAGAAGAAGCAAGAGACTCCTTGGGCTTGCCATGGGGCCCGTCAGATACTCCGGAAACGTGACGCTCCCAAGGGAGTGTCACCACGGTAGTCATCCTCAGTCCCCCATGCCATGTCCATCATCTCTATTTAATATTAAGAAACAACATAAATAATTTAAAAAAGTATTTAAATAAATACTATGACTTCATTAGTGGAGTTTACTGAAAATTTAGAAATTCCCAGCAAGATAGCCAATGGATGAGGCAAACTACTGAAACCGGGTGACATAATTGGTGACGGCATAGAAGGTTGAGAGGTCTCTAACACAGCATTATTCAAAAAGAAAGGTGGAATTTGTCTAGGATGATCAGACTCCATTTCCAATGGGAAAGAAGTTTGTTGAGTTGCCACAGATGTCCTACTTTCTACAGCTTTACAAGAATCCTCCTCAGTAGCTAAGTTTATTAAAGGGACTTGGTCGGTTTTGGGAGCACCTGCCCCAGTCAACAATTGACTAACCCTGTTAGACATATCTGAGAGATGTTCAACCAGATTACTAGCCTCCTTAGCATGATCCTCTTTTAATTTGAGACACACTAGGTCCCTAGCCCTGTTATAGAAATGAAACAGTCTAGCCTGTACTCTCTTAAGTTGGTAAGCAGATGGATTGCTCACTTCAAAAAGTCACTACCGACGCTAGCTCAGTGGTATTGTCAGTGATGGTGGATAGAGCCTCATCAATTTCTTTTTCCCCAAAGACTGGGATTGAAATAGGAAATTCCAATGATTCTTTGAGCTTGGCAATGTCTGTCACAACCGTTCCTGCAGACTGGACCTTTCTAATGAGTAACTCATAGATCAATTCCTCCTTGTGCAAGTACCCGGGAGCGAGGACTTCACGAGGACCAGACATGTTGACAGAAAGGTGAATATTTTGGAAAAATTCTCAGCAACCGAGAAAATTCTTAGAGTTCGAAACAGATCCTACCTTTAGCCATTAAAAGGGCTCAATCTAGACCCATTCAACCACACTTACCACTTGTTACCGTGTTTTTGTGGATCGCAGAGGTGAAAGAAGGTGCTGGTGGGAATGGGTCTATCTACTAAATCAAAGATTAACTTAAAACTTTAAAATAAAGGTTATATTATTTCCTTTCAAATCACAAACTTAACAAACTTTTCACTGAGTGAAATAACAAGGTTACAGGTACAAATAGCAGTTTAGAAATAACCAAAACTGAGCTTCCAGCTCCCAATTTATAAGTTTACTACATCGCAAATGTTACGTTTAGTTAGTCATGGAGAGAAATCTCCCAATTTAAGAGCACTTTGCTCCAAAGGTTACAAATTCAATTTTACACAAAACCAGCAAGAGTTTACACACTCTCTGAATTCCACAAAGGAGACTGGCTCCCAATTTCTTACGCAAAAATCTAACACTTTTCAGCCTCTCTAGGCCCAAACCTACAAGTTACAATTTTTACACAGGGGTATCTATTACCCAAACTACTGGGCCTTCGTGGAAAGAAGAACAGGTTAAATTACTGGCCTGAACACAAAACGAATGGAGGCGTACACTTGTGCTCCTAGAAAATTAAGTGTAAAACCCTAATTGGTCTCTCGGCCCGATGATGCAGAGACTAATCCCAAGCTACTGCGATGACTAGAATGAAGGTTCATTTAATGCTTTACAGAAAGGAGAAACGGTTACAAAATCGTAGTCACCTCAAACTAAACTGAAGGGGAACTCAAGAGGGTAACGCACTCTCTATCCCTGATTTACAATTTTAGTATTTATGAAATATTACATTAGCCAAAAGAAGGTTTAAATTTTAGAAAACAGGAGATTACATAGTTAGAAATTAGAACCTTCCCCTCGTGTAATTCTGCGGAGGTAGCTACAAAAAAATGAGACTGGTGGCCTCCTGTCTTAACGCACACTCTCTCAGAAATTTGGTGATCAAAAGACAAGGTAGCCTGAAAAAGCTGCAGCTTCTATACCCGAGGGGACAGTTTGAGACGGTTCTGGACTAAATCCGGACACACCCTCTCATTTTTATTGGTTGAATTCAAAAGGTACAAGAAACCTATTATTGGCTGAAAAATAATTACAGAAAATTCATGATATGCCGGATTCAAAAACTAGTGGAACGAGAAAGAAGTGTTACAAACCTTGAAATTACAAAATAAATGAACATTAATTTATTTGAGAAAACATAAAAACACAAAACTTCTTTAAATCACTAATTCTTTTACCTTGCATCAGAGTGCATTACCTCAGTTTTTTTTGTAATGACATCTATGGAGAAGAGTTTAAACTTCTTGAAGTAAACAAATAAATCCAGTCAGTTTAGGCAACTTCACAATAACACATCACTCAGTAATTCAACAGTGACATCTTCTGGTCAATGTCCCAACTTCATGCAGTAGCTGTTTCACGTTTAGTAGGAGGGATAGCATTCGTTAAGGCGCTTCTTTTAAATGTGCGGAGTTGAGATGTACCACCCGGTACAGGAAGAATTACAAAAACTGATACCAAGTACAGATATTAGTCATGTTGAACAGGAATGGAATAATTTTGAGAGTGCATTTGTAAGGTGTGCAGAGAAAACGTGGCAGAACGTCGGGAATGTTAAGAGAGAAAGAGACAATATGGTGGAATGATTAATTGAAAAGTAATGTAAAGGAAAAAAGGAAGCATGAAAGGAATGGAAAATACAAAAGACTGAAGAGAGTAGAGTGAGATGAATGGAGGAGAAAAGAGCTTGCAAAAAAAAGTAGTAACCGAAGAAGAGTTGGGAAACATTCATCCAAGAAGTAAAGAAAGATTTGAATTGTGGGGAAATAATATTATTTTGAATTATAAGGAACTGTAAGAACGAAAGTGTGAACACAGGATTTGTGAAGAAGAAAGGAGTAATACTGACAAAACCGGGAGAGATAATGAACAAATGGAAGGAATATTTCAGTAAACTGCTGAACGTGAGAAACCAAACATATAGAGAATGTATCCAGGCTGCAGGAGTAGAAGAAGTAACAGAGAAGGAATGAGACATTACAGTGGCAGAGGTGGAATGGGCATTTAAAAAGATGAAGATGGGAAAAGCTGTGGGAATAGATGAGGTAGGCATAGAAATGATCAAGGCTGCAGGACCAGCAGGACTCCAGTGGACTTAAAGAATATAGTAAAACCTCATTAATTCAAAGTCGTTCGGATGCAAAAGTCGGACTTTGAATTAAGTGATTTTGAATTAACCGCCAACTTATAATTCAGAAATGCCAACCTTGCCACATCACTAAACATTGTAAGATCCATTACTGCATGCAGTTAACCTTGATTCACTATTTAAACTTTTCAAACACCAAGAAAACAACTGTTTCCAATATGTATCCAACAAGGTGCATTTACAGTATTCAAAAAATGCACTCGGATAACTCGCTGACCTGACAAACATAACCTGATGCAACAAAAGAAAAAAAGCATGATTCAAAGACGAGGAGAAATCTATGCTTCTTCCCCTGTGCAAGTGTTTTATTCATTAGATTACTGTACTGTGTGCATTTTAGATGCCCTGTACTTGCACGGAAAGTACCCGATGCCCTTAAAACATCGTGGCTCATCGAACTTTCCTATGATGAATATTGGAAGTGCATTGCAATATAGACTCGTTGGCCGAATGGTCAGCGTACTGGCCTTTGGTTCGGAGGGTCCCGGGTTCGATTCCCGGCCGGGTCAGGGATTTTAACCTTAATTGGTTAATTCCAGTGGCCCGGGGGCTGGATGTATGTATTGTCTTCATCATCATTTCATCCTCATCACGACGCGCAGGTTGCCTACAGGCACCGGGCGAGCCGAACCCGTTCTGGGATATCCCGGCAATAAAAGCCATACGACATTTCATCGCAGTATAGTACAACCACCCCCAGCCTTGTAAGATTTCCT
This sequence comes from Anabrus simplex, assembly GCF_040414725.1. Taxonomy (NCBI): domain Eukaryota; kingdom Metazoa; phylum Arthropoda; class Insecta; order Orthoptera; family Tettigoniidae; genus Anabrus; species Anabrus simplex. The sequence continues at coordinate 1,237,153,471 of NC_090266.1, read as the reverse complement.
AGTTGGCACTTCTCTCCTTTAAAACCATAAGTCTGTTTGGGCTCGGCATTAAGAAAACAATGCAGTTTCATCGGCATTGGCGGTATTGCTCGGTGCGTACAAATTGATTCTATGAGCTACGCATTTTCATCAACTGTCGGCATCACCAGCGTTCTGCTTCTCCACACACTGCCTGGTGTTCCTTAGAACGCTGAATAAAAAGGTTACAATTTCACTCAAACTTAGCACAATGTAGACACACACACCTGCACATAGCATTCTATCATGACACAGGTAAATTTTGAATTTAAATTACTCTGTAAAATACTACTTTTTTAAAATGTAAAAGCACTTTTGAATTAAGAGTCTGAATTTTGGTAATGGGACCGGCATTGTTCTTCAAATTACGATACTTTATGTTCCTGGGAATGAGAGCTTCTTTGAATTAGGTGGGATTTTGAATTAACCGATTTTAAATTGTCGAGGATCTACTGTACTCAAGTGGGTATGGAGAGAGAGAAAAGTACCCAAGAATTGTGAAAAGGGGGTTATAATACCAGTATTCAAGAAAAGTGATAAGATGTGCGGTAACCACTGAGGAATCACCATCCTCTCCCCTGCTGCCAAGATATAAGAAGGTATATTGGAAAGAAGAATTAGAGAAAAGTTTGAAAGCCATTTCCAAGAGGAACGATTTGGATTCAGATGTGGGAAGTCAACATTGGAACCCATTTTAATTCGGAGACAGATCATGGCATTTATAGACTTTGAAAAGGCATACAACAGCATTGCCAGATCAAAAGTTTTGGAAAGCCTGACACACAAGGACATTGGCAAGGAACTAATAACAATGATAAAAAGTGATATATGATGACTGTTGTAGCTGAGTGAAGACAGCCGTTGCAACTGTTCATATAATGGTGATGGATGACATCTTAAAGGTTGCAAGGGAAGATTACAGTGGGGAAAGAATGAATGCAATGATGTTTGTGGATGATGTGATCTGGGGAGAAGATGAGGAGGATGTACAACAAGAGCTAAACAATGGGGATTGAGGATCAACTTGGATAAGAGTAAGACTATGGTGATGAGTAGAGGAAGTAAAGAAGGAAAAGGAGCTACCAAAATTTGAGACAAGGAACTGGAAATAATGGAACACTTCAAATACTTGGGAAGTGAACAGACTGCAAATGGGGGACTGGATATGGAAATTAGTAGATGGATACAACTTGTGATAGTACATATATCACACCCTTGCACTGTATTTAGAAGTGAGAGATATTATTGTCAGTATTCAATGTTTATTATTATTATTATTATTATTATTATTATTATTATTATTATTATTATTATTATTATTATTATTATTATTATTATTATTTCATTTGTATATTTATTCTTACTGTTGTATGCTGGAAGGTCTTCAAATGTTGTATGAGTAATTTGTTTTGTACGACGGCTGGGAAAATCATTGCTATAATAACTCAGGAAATTTGGGTGAGTCATGTGTATATCCCAGTCTGATGTGACGGACTTGATGTAGTCCGAAATCTCCGATGAGTCATGTGAAATACCTGAGTCCGTAGATGCTGTTATCGCCTTGTGACACTGAAAGAAGTTCACAGCGTGGTCTTATCTAAAGGATCCACTCATGATTGGCTGGCCAGGATCAATCTAGGCGTATCATGTGAGAGAAAGGGGAATGATGATGTCTGTTTAGCTTGTGATCAAATGGCGTGAAGAGACACACTGTACTGGAATGAAGTAGTGCGGACACACGATACGTGAGTGAAACTGGATGTACGGTACTGGAGTGACACTGCTGCAATATACTGAACTGGACTTCAGACGTTTGTGGAACGTAGTCTTATTATAGACATGATATTGTATAGGCTTTTGGGCTTGCGCCGTGTCAAGAAAATAAGGTGAAATTCGTAATGTTTCGCAGAAAACTGTGCTCTGCGTCCTCAGAAGAATTCTCAACTGTCCACGAGAAAGGCTAAGAAGCCTTCACCTTATTTTCTTGACACGGCACAAGCCCAAAAGCCTATACAATATCATGTCTATAAGTACGGGCCGTGAAAGCATTAATGGCAATGTAGTCTTATTATGTTTGTGGAAACGTGACTGACCTACAGTTGTGGAGTGCGTAGGCACTGAGTATTGTATCACTTTGTGGTGGTCTGGTATTACATGTTGCTGAAAGGTGGGAGGTGCTATATCTCAGACTTTCCATTATTTACGTTCAGGAACGACAAGCGCGTGTTGCTCAAATGCATATATCTTTATAACAAGTGTTAGACTCAGTGAACACAGTATTATGAGGTACAGTATCTGTGTGAAATAATAAGTGCCGATTATTAGAATCGGCAAGTCGTATTGATACAGAGACAGTGAAGGGGTCTTATCTACATATATGTACATTGTTCAACAAACTAACTAGAAATGGTGGCTTAGTTCTTGCTTTTGTTTTCCCACTGTTTTCTTTGTTGTTGTAAATATGGAGTCTTCCAGTAATATTTTGTTTGTGTGTTATAAGTGTATTTGGTATGTTGATGAGGTGCTCATGAACAGATTCTATTGAGAATATAGTTAGATATTTTAGAATCAGTGGAGTTATTGATGAACCTGGGTGCAGCTCCTACCTATTTAGTCATTTTCAGAAGGTTAGGTAAGGCCTGTAGCAGATGTACCAGTACGCAGCTTTGTGTACACGCCCTGGGAGATGAAGAATTATCATGCTCTATCTAAATTCAAGAGATCCATTCTGGTGAATTCTGGCACCCATATTACAGACATTTCGATTAATTATTTTATTAATCTAATTTATTTCAAGTATTTTATTAAGTTCTTGAGTAATTTTATTTATTCAGTTATTTATTTATATAATTTTATTTATGATATTCTGTTATTATTTATTGGTATTGACAAATTGTTACAAACTGTGGAATACCACCAGGTATGAAGGATAAAGGGGTAATGCACTTGCCTATAATAACAGACAGCTGAAACAAAATTCCTGAGGAGTGTGCTATGGACAGAGGGAGAAATGAAGACTTATGAAAAGAGATAAATGTGCAAAAACTGAATGACAAACTGGAACAGATTGAGGTGGTTTGGACACGTCAAGCTGATGAACGAAAGAAGACTGCCAGAACAAGGACTGGAAAGGTAGACGATAGACTCTGTGATAAACAGCATAGGACAACAGAACCTGGACTGGAACTCAGTGCTGGATGAGGAATGGTGAAGAGACAGGAGGAAGTAGAGATCAACCATATTTGCCCCCACCTGGTGTCAGCTCGAAAAGGGTAAATGATGTTGATAATGACTATACATGCATGATGACATAGTTTGCAAGCCTAAATTTCAGTCACCGAGCTCAATAGCTGCAGTCGCTTAAGTGCGGCCAGTATCCAGTATTCGGGAGATAGTAGGTTTGGACCCCACTGTCGGCAGCCCTGAAGATTGTTTTCCATGGTTTCCCATTTTCACACCAGGCAAATGCTGGGGCTATACCTCAACTAAGGCTATGGCCGCTTCCTTCCCACTCCTAGCACTTTCCTTTCCCATCGTCACCATAAGACCTATCTGTGTCGGTGCGACGTAAAGCGACTAAAAAACAAAACAAAAAAACATACATACATTATCATTATAGACTGTTATGCCTTTCAGCGTTCAGTCTGCAAGCCTCTGTGAATTTACTAAACGTCGCCACAATCCTCGATTTGCAACTAGTGTTGTGGCCACATTTAGTTCTATACCTCTTATCTTTAAATCGTTAGAAACCGAGTCTAATCATCGTCGTCTTGGTCTACCTCTACTTCTTTTACCCTCCATAGCGGAGTCCATTATTCTCCTAGGTAACCTGTCCTCCTCCATTCGCCTCACATGACCACACCACCGAAGCCGGTTTATACGTACAGCTTCATCCACCGAGTTCATTCCTAAATTAGCCTTTATCTCCTCATTCCGAGTACCCTCCTGGCATTGTTCCCACCTGTTTGTCCCAGCAATCATTCTTGCTACTTTCATGTCTGTTACTTCTAACTTATGAATAAGGTATCCTGAGTCCACCCAGCTTTCGCTCCCGTAAAGCAAAGTTGGTCTGAAAACAGACCGATGTAAAGATAGTTTCGTCAGGGAGCTGACTTCGTTGTTACAGAATACTGCTGATCGCAACTGCGAGCTCACTGCATTAGCTTTACTACACCTTGATTCAATCTCACTTACTTTATTACCATCCCGAGAAAACACACAACCTAAGTACTCGAAATTATCGATTTGTTCTAGCTTTGTATCACCGATCTGACATTCAATTCTGTTGAATTTCTTACCTACTGACATCAATTTAGTCTTCAAGAGGCTAATTTTCATACCATACTCATTGCACTTATTTTCTAGTTCCAAGATATTAGACTGTAGGCTTTCGGCACAATCTGCCATTAAGACCAAGTCGTCAGCATAGGCCAAACTGCTTACTACATTTCCACCTAACTGAATCCCTCCCTGCCATTTTATACCTTTCAGCAGATGATCCATGTAAACTACAAACAGCAAAGGTGAAAGATTACAGCCTTGTCTAACTCCTGTAAGTACCCTGAGCCAAGAACTCATTCTACCATCAATTCTCACTGAAGCCCAATTGTCAACATAAATGCCTTTCATTGATTTTAATAATCTGCCTTTAACTCCATAGTCCCCCAGTATGGCGAACATCTTTTCCCTCGGTACCCTGTCATATGCTTTCTCTAGATCTACGAAACATAAACACAACTGCCTATTCCTCTCGTAGCATTTTTCAATTACCTGGCGCATACTGAAAATCTGATCCTGACAGCCTCTCTGTGGTCTGAAACCGCACTGGTTTTCATCCAGCTTCCTCTCAACGACTGATCGCACCCTCCCTTCCAAGATGCCAGTGAATACCTTGCCTGGTATACTAATCAATGAGATACCTCGATAGTTGTTGCAATCCTTCCTGTTCCCTTGCATATAGATAGGTGCAATTACTGCTTTTGCCCAACCTGAAGGCACCTTACCAACACTCCATGCTAATTTTACTACTCTATGAAGCCATTTCATCCCTGCCTTCCCACCATACTTCACCATTTCAGGTCTAATTTCATCTATTCCTGCTGCCTTATGACAATGGAGTTTATTTACCATCCTTTCCACTTCCTCAAGCATAATTTCACCAACATCATTTTCCTCCTCCCCATGAGCTTGGCTGTTTGCAACACCACCAGGATGATTTCCTTTTACATTGAGAAGATGTTCAAAATATTCCCTCCACCTCTCCAGAGATTCCCTGGGATCTATTATGAGTTCACCTGAATTACTCAAAACACTGTTCATTTACTTTATCCCTCCCTTCCTAAGATTCTTTATTACTGTCCAGAAAGGTTTCCCTGCTGCTTGACCTAGCCTTTCCAGGTTGTTACCAAAATCTTCCCATGACTTCTTTTTGGATTCAACAACTATTTGTTTCGCTCTGTTTCTTTCATCTACATACAAATCCCTGTCTGCCTCGGCCCTTGTTTGGAGCCATTTCTGATAAGCCTTCTTTTTACGTTTACAAGCTGTTCTCTCTTCATCATTCCACCAAGATGTTCGCCTTTTCCCATCTTTACACACAGTTATTCCTAGGCATTCCCTTGCTGTTTCTACTACAGCATCCCTGTATGCCACCCATTCACTTTCTATATCCTGAACCTGCTTACTGTCTACTGTTCGAAACTTCTCACTAATCATATCCATTTCTGTCTAATTTCCTCATCCTGGAGATTTTCAACCCTTATTCGTTTGCAGACAGATTTCACTTTCTCTACCCTAGGCCTAGAGATACTTAGTTCACTACAGATCAGATAGTGGTCTGTATCATCGAAAAATCCGCGGAAAATTCGTACATTCCTAACAGATTTCCTGAATTCGAAGTCTGTTAAGATATAGTCTATTATGGATCAGGTACCCCTAGCCTCCCATGTGTAGCGGTGAATAGCCTTATGCTTGAAGAATGTATTCGCAACTGCTAAACCCATACTAGCACAGAAGTCCAGCAAACGCTTCCCATTCCCATTAGCTTCCATATCTTCCCCACATTTACCAATCACCCTTTCGTACGTATCCTTCAGTTCTATTCCCAACTTTTGCATTGAAATCGCCCATTAGCACTATTCTATCTTTGCTGTTGACCCTGACCACGATGTCACTCAATGCTTCATAAAACTTGTCAACTTCATCCTCATCTGCACCCTCACATGGTGAATACACGGACACAATTCTAGTCCTAATTCCTCCAACTGACAAATCTACCCACATCATTCGCTCATTTACGTGCCTAACAGAAACTATGTTGCCTGCAATGGTATTCCTGATAAAGAGCCCTATCCCAGACTCTGCCCTTCCCTTTCTAACACCTGTCAAGTACACTTTATAATCTCCTATCTCTTCCTCATTATCTCCCCTTACCCGAATATCACTTACTCCTAGCACATCCAGATGCATCCCCTTTGCTGACTCAGCCAGTTCTGCCTTCTTTCTTCCATAAGCCCCATTGATATTGATAGCTCCCCATCGAATTCCATTTCGTTTGCCAAATAAAAAGAAATAAAAAGAAGAAAAATTAGTCTACAGGTAAACTCTCTTGCATTGAACCTAAGGACTGTTGACTTTCATATGGTGAAGGAATTACATTCTAGCTTCATTAGCTTTTGTACAACATAACTTTATATTTCTTATTTTTATTGCTTTTTATAAATCCCTGCATTTTCAGGATGATATCTAAAAAGGAATTAAATTCATTCTGAGGATTTTATAATTGGACAATGGTGTTTTGAGACAAAGAAAATGAAAAAATAAATCTTGCATACAAATTACCCCACCCCTTTCCCACAACATAATTTGTCAGAGAAGAACGCCTCGAAGCGGGTACAAGCCTTACTGCAGCTCCGTTTCATCCGTATGACTCGTGGTACATCTGTGTTTTGTAGTTAAGAAATGTCCACCTCTGTAGCGTAGGTCTGATCACGTCGCACAAATTGATGAATAGTTTCGTGTCCGCATCGGTCGTGCTATATGCCTGTTTTCTGTAGTTAAGAATGTCCACCAGCATAATGGTTAGCACAATTAGCTGCCGTTCTCAGGGGCCTGAGTTCGATTCTCGGTACCGTACTGCCAGAGATTAAAGAATGGCAGGAAGGTTGATATGTGGTAAAATGGCACACGCAGCTCTCCTCCATTGGGGGAATGCCTACAAAGAGTTGCACCACCTCGGAATGAGGAAACAATTTTAGTTAAATATTCATGGTTGTTGCTATTAATATAGCAGGCGTGATCATTAATGAAATGATCATTTAATATCTCGTAACTTGCGCCAATATGCTTAATTTTTGGAAAGAAGTAGGCTTAAAACATGATAAAAACAATCCAATCATAACGATTGTTTTGTTTGCCAACATACCTAACAAATAATAATAATAATAATAATAATAATAATAATAATAATAATAATAATAATAATAAATGTTATTGATCTTACTACGTCTCGATTATTTTCATGATTTTTGGAGATGCCAAATGAAACATAACGAACGTGCAAAATTAAACATGAAGATAATGAAACGCATTACCGCCACACCTGTAGATATCCATAAATGCGGCCGGCCTTCTTGTTATTCATTTATATTTTTTTCGTCATGGAACTTCTGGCACTATCCGGGCACTTGATAGCATTCCTAACCTAAGCAATGCCGTCTCTCTTATCTCAATTACTTTTTTTAGGTAAATCCTGATGTGATAAATGTAGAGAACAAGCATGAAATATACCGTACTTAAAAATAAAGGTCTGGCTTTTAACAGCCGCAGTTATCCAAAGAATGCTTCCAGTCACTATGTATTACATTCGGAAGTACAACTCGTAACATGCACTAGTTATCAGCTGGTGGGTTGGCTTGCTTTCTACCTTATTCAGAAGGAGTGGCTTCTGCTATACATACACCAACTGGGACTAACAGAGACCATATCCAGAAATCGTTTTGCGAATAGATTCTTACATTTTGGACTGTATAGTGGGGAACAGAATGACTAGTTCTCGAATTCTCTCAATGGCAGTGCATGACTGACAAGATGGAGTGAAGATGACATCATTTGGAATGACAACACGCCAGTAGCAGGGATGTTGGCGGCACAAGATGACGGTAATTCAAATTAAAGCAGTAGTCAGGTTTTCTGTGTGATAGGCCTACTGCTCAGCTGACAGAGACAAATGACTGAACATTAAGTTCTTTTGATTAATATTGCATAATATGATACCCTTATCCCTTTTCTCTATGGGGTCGAGTATGAAGGGAGATGAATCTCTGAAGCGAGTTTTTACGATCGGATGCCCTTCCTAACGTAAACCTCATCAGAGGATTTCATGAGATTAAACGAATGACGTGATATAAGAGTAACTAAAACTGACTATATTTACTTTTATAGGTAGGCCTAAGAGTAATGTGTTTACCTTTTTAAAATTTAGAAATACTACCCTCCAATGAAAATAACCAGTAAAACTGATAATACATTCATAAGTTTGTTAAAGAATAGTGTAGAATGTTTACATGTTCATTTTACAGCTCTTTATAGCCTAGAAGTTCGGTGTTCACTGCACAAAATTTGAGGTTATCGCATATGGGCCCCCAACCCACTTATGTTTTTGACTGTAAAAGTGGGGAAAAAAAGAAAAAGAAAAGGGGTCTAATATGCAAGTAAATATGGTATATTTTCACTTAAATTTTGATTTACTATTAATACGAGAATTCCACATTCAGTATCCAGAGCCTTTAAAATATAAAGCATTTTTAAATTACCCAATTCATGCTGTTGTGGTTAACATGATATTCTACCTATATTAATACAATATTTTAAAGTTCTTGCTCATATACAAATATTGTATGAAGATCATTTCTTCCAGTCAGCTTCCCTCATTGGATGAAGTTCACCTTAAGTCATTTTCTTAATTTTTTGATTAGAATTCTCTAGACCAGTGTTTCTCTTATGTTGCAGGGCAATTGGCAGCATGTAAGTGCCCGTGGAAGCAGTATGAAGCTCTAGTCTCCTCAATAACACTTGTGATATAAATAAGACATATTTTTAGCAACCTAGTTTGTTTCAAGGTACATTCTGTTTTTCGTAGATGTTCTAGTATATCAAATTTGTATGCAGTTCTTTGTAAGATAATTTAAAAACTGAAAATTCATATGATCTCTCCTTTTGTATGCCTCTGTACTGCGAGGGAAATTGTGTATTGATATGTGATATATAGCCCAGTTAGCAGGATTGTGTGATACGTAAAGCTGAATGTGATATGATTTCTAATGGATGTACCGTATGTGAAAACCTTTAAATATGCCATAAGGAACTTCAAACTGACATAATATTGAATCGTCTTTGTACAGCTGGACTCTATTGTAAAATGTTCATAACTATTCATTCACACATGCTGTATATAATTTAAAATACACACATTTTTGAATTTGATATCAAGTCTTTTGTTCTGAGAAATTTATGATACCCACAAAAGAGTAGGCTTATATAGGGCGTTCAGAACCTAGCACCATGCATGTGCTGCCAGGCCCAGCCTCCTTCAAGGCAGCATGTAAGTGAGATGGCGGAAATACCTACCTGACTGAAAACTATTGTATTGAAACTTTATTCTCATCTGCTTTGATCATTTGGTGGCCTTTATAGGCAGAACCTATAGACATGCCACATTCATGGGAGAGCTGCTGGATTGACTGTTCCATCCTCACTCAGATATCTTGAAGCTGTTCCTTGCTGAGAGCTTGTTTAGGACACCACCTCTTCCACAGAACCTGTCTCTCCTTCTTAGAGTGCTTTTCGATGGTCAGGAAGCCTTCAGATAATGACTGTAAAATTTGCATTGACATTTTTCTTATGACTTCTTTAAAAGATACACTGAATGAAAAATATCCGCTGCTCTCTTGTTTATCACATCACTCAACTGTGTGTGGTACAGCTTGTCAGGTCCAGCCCAGCATGGCAGAGCATGTGTGGTGCTAGATTCTGAATGCCCTGTACTCATTTGAATATTTCAGTATCACGTGCATCAATTGCAGCTCATATTAAAAGTCAACTGTGTGATATACTGAACAAACAGTAATTATGTAAGTAGTCCTCGCTCACTGATGAAAAAGGAAGTCCATATGTCTCTACAGAGTTTTGGACCCTCGATGTTGGCAACCATATTCTTCTCTACTGAGAGTATAGCAACGGCACTAAGCCATGGTGTTTCTAAAGATGAGCTTGATTCTGCTGAGGGCAATTGTTATCGGTGTTGTAGCCACAAATAGCCTACGCATAGATGTGTATATGTTGTAGTATTTTTTATTTATGATTTGTTTAAGTGTCTGTTTGCTGAAGATTTTTTAAATTTACTTACAGTGTCTTGTTTTAACTGTGCCAGCTTGATTTTGTTAGCAGCCATCGTCCATGCAGTGACAAAGCTCACATGATGAATATACAAGCTTTTACATCACCTACATTACATATGATAGATGGAATTGGTTATCTGGTAGTTTTAAACTGCTGGCCATGTTGGTATTTAGTTGTGAAGCTAACATATGGACGAAAGAAGGGTTTTCAATTATGAACTCTGTTCGAACGGCAGTTCAAAAACATAACAAATCGAAGGCTCACATTTGCAGTAGCATGAACTTTGCAAACTTTAGTAATACAAGAATAGATTTACAGCTAGATAAACAACATTATCTGCACATTGACCAACATAATACTCTTGTAAAATTAGTCATGAAATTTTACCATGTCTTATCAATGCAGTTTTTCTCAGAAAGCAAGAATTATTTTTTTGTGGCTATAACAAAAGTATGGAGATGGTGGGGAATAAATACAACAGGGGAAATAATATATTCTCTAAGTGAATTTGATCACGTACTTGCCAATCGTCTTGTGAGCTCTACACTATTTCGTTGCACATCTCCTGTAATTCAAAATTACATAATATAAAATATATATATATATAAATATATAGTAAACGGAGTTGTGATCGGAAATATAAAAACTGTAATAGAAGATGCACATTTCATATCCATTATTACCTAGGAAACAAGCGACTGTCGGAGTCAATTGTCCACTATGTTAAGGTATGCATTCAGCAATGGCGATACTGAAGAAAGGTCAGTTCAGGAAAAACTGATGCAGATTTGTTTCAGTATGTGGAAAATGTTATTGCAGAGTATAATATCGGCAGCAAGTTGATGGTGGGGAATATTAAAGTACAGCACTTTTTGTCAGTCAACAAACTGTACCACATTGTTGAAACTATCTCGTATAGCCACTGTAATTTATTATTTTTCAGCATCTTCCAAAAAGATCGGGAAAACTGAAATAATTCATGAGCAAATACTTCCGAAAGTAGCACACACTAAATGGAATTTTTACATCTTGGCTTGTAAACATAGAAAAAGAATATCAAGAGCAACTCATTGCCTTCTTTGAAAATATGATAACTGATGATCGTGGAGAAGACTGGGATGCAGATTACATTGTACAAGTCAAAGGCAGTCTTCGAACATATTTCTGCTTGGAGATTTTTGTACAGTTCTTGCACATTCAGATGTTCTGTACAGTATCCTTCAAACTAAAGTTCTAGATATAGCATACTGCGTACAAGAGGTATTAAAGTTCATGAGCACTATAGCTGGGTTCAGTCATGATGAATTTTCTCCAGCATGGAATGATTTGAAAACTGGCATTATTCAGACAGTTCAATGGAGCCACCCAAAAAACAGAAAAAAGGTGGTGATGAATTGAGATACCAGCAGCTATAAGTGCGTACTGCATTGGCTACATGTGGAAATTAACAATAGATTTTCTGACTATGGGAAAAACTTCAGATCACATTTCTCCTGGACACAATTACATTTTCAGTTTTTTAGGAAATCTTTCCCAGTGAGGCAATAAACAAATTATTTCCACACTTTGATCAAGTAAGGTTGAAGAATGAGTTAAGTGTCATATATTCATGAGATGTGTTTGACTTCTTGAAAGAACCAAATAGTCTGTGAAATTCTTTCTGTCATAAATGAAAACAGACTGAATCAAGTGATTTCTGAAGTACTAAACTTGTGACAACACCAGCAACCTCGGCATCTGTAGACACGACATTTTCTGCACTGAAGAGGATAAGGTTATATTGCTGTTCAAAGCTGACGCAAGAATGTTTATGCAGTTTGGCATTAATGCCAATGGAAAAGTCCTTTCTTGAGAAACTTTGCAAGCAGCCCATCATCAAGGAATTTTTCATATAAAGAGATAAGATTTAAAAATATTTAAGTTATTATTTTGTGTGTTACTAGGCTGAGTGGCAACAACGTGGCTGCTAATCTATTCCCCGTTTACTTTTACTCGTGTGCACATAACGTGTTTATACTCGTCCGTGATCCCGCGGCTTCTCTCCAGAACTTCAGCACATTGTGAGCCGATTTCTGAGATTTCCGTGGCACATAGAACTTTAGCTCATGGTTCCCATTGATGAGTTGATATCCTGATCCCAGCGATGAGATCTTCACCTGAACCGAAGGGACGTGACATTTCATTTAAAAAATCCCACCTGCGTTGGTCGTGATTTAAACCTCGGCCGCCAATAACTCGGTTGTTCCCCCATTTTACTTTTTTGATGCAGTAATTATTGAAATAGAAAGCTTTCTTTTTCTTGTATTCTAGTTGAAGGATGCAACCACTACTACTAGAAAAATTTGGAAATTATTTTATTGTTCATGAAGCAAAGGAATGATACAATAGTATCACAAATAAAAGAATGAATGAATGAAAAGCTACAACCTGTTTTCCAGTCAATGACCAGGTCAAGGATGGGATGAATGAAGCCCCCAACTTGCAGCGAGGATAGGAATTGTGCCGGCTGCCGAGGCCTGTCGCGCTCCTCCGGGGCCATGATTAATGCCTGACGGATGAAATGAAATGATAGTGGAGAGTGTTGCTGAAATGAAAGATGATAGGGAAAACTGAAGTACCCGGAGAAAGACCTGTCCCACCTCCGCTTTGTGCAGCACAAATCTCGCATGGAGTGACCGGGATTTGAACCACGGTATCCAGCGATGAGAGGCCAGCGCGCTGCCGCATGAGCCAGGGAGGAAATAAAAGAAGATAATGTTATAAAAATAATAAATTGTGAGTTTAGCTACAGAGTTGAAGACTCTGTGACATGATGCCATCCAGGTGTACCAATTTTGACATCATCTAACAGCAGAGTGTACCGCTAGAAAGCTTGTAACATGCCAACAATTTTCACATGGATTCAGGATCGACCGTTGGGGAGGGGGTTGTTTTGTGTGAATGCCATTATAAGGACACTGTTACAAATTATGTTGATATTCAGATTGCAGTACTACAAAATCTTGCATTAAAATACAGAAGGAGGACAGTATGATCAAAGTCAACAGTTTTACAGCTAGTGGTATGTTCAGAATTACAGTCTAAATACAACATTTGAGGCTTCTTAGAAAACAGATTCAGGAGATGTATTAGTTTACAGTTATATCTCTGTGAGTGCTCAAAAGAGTCGACTTTCACTTGTTTATTTATTGTTCGTTATCGGTCTCTGTTATTTTCTTTTGTAAAAATTCCATAGGTTTTTTTTAACCCCTCCCCACCTTGCATGGAGTACGAAGATATTTGCTGGCCCTCCTAAAATGGAGTACGTCAGCCATGATTGAACCTTAGGATCATGAGTCAGTCTCACGTCCTGTGACACTTGTACTGGGCAGGACTTGGTCAGTCTTCCCTAGGGTACCATACTCGTGCCACCAATTTCATTCCTCATTTTTGTTGTTCTCTTATATACGGTAGTTTGTGATTCTCTTTGCTCAAAGAAGAGTGAGGAAGCAGAGAGAAAACCAGTTCCGAGGGTCCCATCTATACTTGCCATTCTTGCTGATACACTTCAACGAACCAGGCGAGTTGGCCGTGCTGTTAGGGGCGCTCAGCTGTGAGCTCACATCCGGGAGATAGTGGGTTCGAATCCAAATGTTGGCAGCCCTGAAGATGGTCTTCTGTAGTTTCCCATTTTTACACCAGGTAAATGCTGGGGCTGTACCTTAATTAAGGCCACAGCCGCTTCCTTCCCATTCACAGGCCTTTCTCATCTCATCATTACCATAAGGCCTATCTGTGTCAATGTGACGTATAACAAACTGTAAAAAAAAAAAAACCAACAACTTAAATGACAGAGTGTGTTGACGGTGTGGTTAGGGTCGCGTAGCTGTGAGCTTGCATTTTTGGGGTTAGGGTCGCGTAGCTGTGAGCTTGCATTTCTGAGATGGTGGGTTTGAATCCCGCCATTGGCAGCCCTGAAGATGCTTTTCTGTGGTTTACCATTTTCACACCAGGAAAATGCTCAGGCTCTTTAATTGTTACCATGTAGGCTGATTGAACCTCGGATCATCCCTCATATCTAGGTAAAAATCTCAGGCCTGGCCAGGAATTGAACCCGGGGCCTCAGGGAAACAGGCAGGTATGCTACCCCTTCACCACGGGGCCGGTGCCAGTGACGAACACCCTCAATAATATAGTGAATATAATGAAGTGTAGTCAGGCACTTAATGTATGTTGTACTGAATTCCATTAAACATTTTGACTTGATCACCACCTTTCTGAGCACAGAGAAACTTCTAGCTAAATTATCCAAACTTCTCATGCAGAACTTGGTTCTGCAATACTGAGCAAACAGTTTAAAAGATTATTGAACTTATTAATATCACTGGAAATAATGTTGGCATTGAGTTTGATGGCCTATTTGAAAAAGCATGAAAGAAAAGCAAAGATACAGGATTTGTTGTCAGTAAGCCAAAGACATTGGTAAGGCAAACTCGTATATCATCCAGCAATGAAGAAGGGTATATTAGGCACGCAGTATTTATCTCATGGATAGATTCCTTTGTGGATAGCATGTTGAAAGATTTACGAAAAATGAAGATATGTTTAAGAACTTTTTGTCACTTTTCCGTACAGAAAACCTGACAAAAAAGGGAACATCGAGTCGGGTTGTAAGTTTCATCTCAGTGTTGGTGGACTGAAAGCACCTCATGGTGTTAACGTCTTCATTGGGGTTACAGATCTCTTCACATGGCTATGAGGTTATTCAGCGGCTGTAGAAGGGATGTAAAAGATAGGCCAACGAATAGTCCATCAAAAGGGGGCTAGCAGCCTTTTGGAACTTGAAAGGGCGGCAGTCTAGATGATTGACTGATACGGCCTTGTAATAACACTCAACATGGCGTAGCGGTGTTGATACTGCTGCATGGTTGAAAGCATTGGGAAACTACAGCCGTACCTACCTCCTGAGGACATGCAGCTTTCTCTGTATGAATGATGGTTTCCTCTCGGGTAAAATATTCCGGAGGTCAAATAGTGCCCCATTCGGATCTCTGGGTGGGGACTACATGAGAGGAGGCAATCATCAGGAAGGATACTGACGTTCTGTGAGTTGGAGTGTGGAATGTTAGAAGTTTGAATCGTTGTGGTAGGTTAGAGAATCTGAAAAGGGAGATGGATAGACTAAAGTTAGATGTAGTTGATATAAGTGAAGTACTTTGGCAGGAAGAACAGGATTTTTGGTCAGGTGACTACGGAATTATCAACACAAAATCAAACAGGGAAAATGCAGAAGTTGGTTTAAGAATGAATAAGAAAAAGGGCAGCGGATAAGCTACTACGACCAGCTTAGTGAAAGGATTATTGTCGTCAAGATAGACACCAAACACACACAAATTACATTAAAAAGTGTTAAAAACCACTGGGATGAACTATGTGCACAACATATAAATATTTTAACAACAAGTACTAATGGAACATCTTAACATAATGCAATGCATCTAAGAATTTTAGAGCCGGATTTTAATTTTGTCATATACAGTATTGTTTCTAGATCCTCAGTGACTCAGGTGGCAGCGCGCCGGCCACTCGCCGCTGGATACCATGGTTCAAATCCCGGTCACTCCATGTGAGATTTGTGCTGGACAAAGCGGAGGCGGGACAGGTTTTTCTCCGGGTACTCTGGTTTTCCCTGTCATCTTTCATTCCAGCAACACTCTCCACTATCATTTCATTTCATCTGTCAGTGATTAATCATTGCCTCAGAGGAGTGCGACAGGCCTCGGCAGCCGGCACAATCCCTATCCTCACCGCAAGTTGGGGGCTTCATTCATCCCATCCCTGACCCGGTCATTGACTAGAAAACAGGTTGTAGGTTTTCATAGTATTAGTTCTGGAACAAGAAGATAATGTTAATGCTGATGAAATGGGAGACCCAATTTTAAATTCAGAATTCGACAGAGCTTTAAGATACGTAAATAGGAACAAGGTACCTGGAATTGATGACGTTCCTTTTGAATTACTGAATGCCCACCACAGTAGTGCAGGTCTATATGCCTGCTAGTTCAGCGGGTGATGATGAAATCGAAAGAATATATGAAGAGGTAGAAGATTCAATACAATACGTAAAATGTGACTAAAATTTCGTTGTAATGGGAGACTGGAATGCAGTGGTAGGCCAAGGAAGAGAAGGTAATACAGTAGGAGAATTTGGATTGGGACAAAGAAATGAAAGAGGAAGTCGTCTGGATGAATTCTGCACCGATCATAACTTACTCCTTGCTAATACTTGGTTCAAACACCACAAGCGACGTCTGTATACGTGGCGAGACCTGGAGACATTGGATAGTATCAAACAGACTTTATTATGATTAGGCAGAGATCCAGAAACCAAGTGTTGGATTACAAAACTTTCCCAGGAGCAGACGTGGACTCTGACCACAACTAGTTGGTCATGAAATGCCATTTGAAGTTGAAGAAATTGAAAAAAGGAAGAAATGCAAGGAGAAGGGATCTAGCCAATTTGAAAGAAAAGAGTATAAGGGACTGTTTCAAGGAACATGTTGCAAAAGGACTAAATGAAAAGGCTGAAGGAAATGCAATAGAGAAAGAGTGGATAGTCATGAAAAATGAAGTCCACAGGGCTGCTGAAGAAATGCTAGGAAGAAAGGAAAGATCAACTAAGAGTCAGTGGATAACTCAGGAGATATTCGACCTGATTGACGAAAGTACAAGAATGCAATAAATGAAGAGGGCAGAAAAGAATGCAGACGATTAAAGAATGAAGTAGATAGAAGGTGCAGGACAGCTAAGGAAGAATGGCTGAAGAAGTGCAAGGATGTTGAAGGTTGTATGGTTGTAGGAAAGGTAGATGCTGCATACAGGAAAATCAAGGAAACCTTTGGAGAAGGGAAATCTAGGTGTATGAATATTAAGAGCTGAGATGGAAAACAACTTCTAGGGAAAGAAGACAAGGCAGAAAGATGGCAGGAACATATCCCACAGTTGTATCAAGGTAAAGACGTAGATGATATGGTTCTGGAACAAGAAGATACTGTTGATGCTGATGAAATGGGAGACCCAATTTTGAGTTCAGAATTCGACAGAGCTTTAAGAGATCCAAATAGGAATAAGGCACCTGGAATTGATGACGTTCCCCCTGAATTACTGACTGCCATAGTGAGAAACCAGCATGGCAAGGTTATTCCATTTAATGTGTAAGATGTATGAGACGTGGGAAGTGCCATCCAATTTTCAGTAGAATGTTGTTATACCTATTCCGAAGAAAGCCGGTGCTGACAAATGTGAAAACTACTGCACCATTAGTTTAGTATCTCATGCCTGTAAAATTTACATGTGTTATTTACAGAAGAATGGAAAGACAAGTTGAAACTGAGTTGGGGGAAGATAAGTTTGGCTTCAGAAGAAATGTAGGAACACGTGAAGCAATCCTGACTGACATTACGTCTGATCTTAGAGGATTGAATAAAGGACGACAAGCCCACATACATGACGTTTGTAGATCTAGAGACCAAGCTATTTGAGATCGGGAACAGAAACTGAGAACGATGAATTGTCTACAATCTGTATTAAAAATCAGTCTGCAGTGATAAGAATTGAGGGCTTGGCAAAAAAAAAAAAAAAGGGGGCAGCAATCCAGAAAGAAGTGAGACAAGGTTGCAGTTTGCCCCCCTCCTTTTCAATGTTTATATAGAAGAGGCAGTAAAGGAAATCAAAGAGGAATTTGGAAAGGGGATCACCAAAGAGAGGAAATCCAAAACACAGAGATTTGCTGATGATATTGTTATTTTGTGTCTGAAACTGCAGAAGATCTGGAGAAATTGCTGAACGGTATGGACAGAGTCTTGGTCAGGAGTACAAGATGAAAATAATTAAGTCCAAAACGAAAGTAATGGAGTGCAATCGAACGAAGTCAGGCGATGCAGGAAATATTAGATTAGGAAATGAAGTCTTAAAGGAAGTAGATAAATAGAACCAGCTTTTGGGTGGTTAGGCCATGTGCATTTTGCAGAGTTTCGCCCAGACGTGCCATTAGGGCTCATCAGCTGGATTGGCACGCCCCTCCAGGACTCTGCTTAGCAGTGGCAGACCAAGTGCATGGTCCCGCCGTGTTAGCAAATAGAGATTGTTAACCTGCTAAAGGGGAAGTGAATTCTCCGTTTCCAAAAAATATTTCTCCCCATGGAGTTAGAATATCAAAAATGGCTTTCACGGCCGCAGATCTTACAATCACATGAATAGAACCAGCTTTTGGGTGGTTAGGCCGTGTGCATTTTGCAGAGTTTCGCCCAGACGTGCCAGTTGGGCTCATCAGCTGGATTGGCACGCCCCTCCAGGACTCTGCTTAGCAGTGGCAGACCAAGCGAAAACAAGTTATTTCATTCCTCTCCTCAAACGAGGAGGGGCGGGCCATCAGCTCAACTAAGGAGCTCTTCGGCCGTGTAAAGGAAAGAATTTACCGAAAAAGAGAAAAAGTAGGGAGTGTGGGTCGTACACACCAGAGGGGGAAAAGAGTGAGAGAATCTGGCGTAAAGGTACTGTCACAACAAGCCGGGACCCAGGGAAGACCCACAAAGCACCCCGCACAGGCAAACCCCCGCAAACACCAGGGGAGAGGAGACACGTGATTTATTTAATACCGATGTATCTCGGGCGCGCGTTACAGAAAGTGACAGTATTTACAGAGAATTACAGAAATTACATATATTGTGCAGGGAGAAAGTTGGAGTAAGGAGGAAGGTAGAAGTGTGACAGAAGTTAGGAAAGGGTCGTGGTTATGTTGGTAAGAGAAGTGGCTAGTAGGCGTCTAGAGTCTGGAAGGGCGAAATGAGGAAGTTTGGTTGTGGAGCGGCTATTGGGACAGCTTGCGGGGGAGGGGTGGGTGGCGGGGTGGGCGGTGGGCTACGAGAAGGGGTGCGAGGAGGGGATCGGTCAGGGCGGGGTGGGGAGCGAGAGGGCTCCACTCGATATGTCCGCCCGTGAAATCGGACGCCGGTGGTGAGTAGATGGTCTACGTCGGCTGCAGAGGAGAGTTGGATGCGTACCATGAAGGTCGGGCCGTGAAGATACGACACGCCCGACGAGCGGGGACGTCTGCCAGTTGTAGTTCCTCCAGGATGTCCCGCTCGGCGATGGCGGGGTCAAGGCCACAGATGACACAGCTCGGAGAAGGAGACTGCTGTAGAGATGGCGTAGCTGTAGTGGCTTCGGCGCGAGAGAATTGCTGAGCTGGAAGGGCGGCATCCGTGTAGGTGACAGGAGGTGTGTGTGGACTGGAGAGAGTGGGAGAGAGGGAGGTGGTGGGAGTGGACATGATAGGAGTGAGGTGGTTAGTCATGGTAAGAAGAAGAGAAGTAGACGGGGTAGTAAGGGCAGAAGTGGTGATGGTAGTGGTAGGGGTAGTGGTAGTGATGAGAGTGGTCGGTATGACGGAGGGGGGCGCGGGAGATGGTGAGGAAATGTGAGGCTTACGGACATGAACAGTAGAAATGGGATGAGGATGGTGGCGCCACGCCTCGATGAGTTCCTCCGGAGTAGAGACCACTTCATGGAGCCTGCCGTTGATGGTTGCGCCGGAGGAGATCAGGGCTGCAGGGGCGTCCGAATGGAGGAAGAAGGCCAGAACCTCCGTCGATAGTTGACCAGTGAAGTCGTCCCGGAGCCGCTGGACATCCTAGATGGGGTAACCAGCCTGGCTGATTTCACGGCGAATATACAGGTCGGGGAGAGTGGTGTCCACATCCTGAATAAGACAGGTGTAAAACATGGTGGAGTGGGGGAAGGCGACAGCCAACTAGGCGTCTGCCCGTTTGGGCTGACTGAGTATGCGCAGAGAAGAGGGCCACCTAGCCGAAAAAAGTGTGGACACGTGAGAGAGTGACCAAGCGCATGGTCCCGCCGTGTTAGCAAATAGAGATTGCTAACCTGCTAAAGGAGAAGTGAATTCTCCATTTCCAAAAAATATTACTCCCCATGGAGTTAGAATATCAAAAATGGCTTTCACGGCCGCAGATCTTACAATCACATGAATAGAACCAGCTTTTGGGTGGATAGGCCGTGTGCATTTTGCAGAGTTTCGCCCAGACGTGCCATTTGGGCTCATCAGCTGGATTGGTACGCCCCTCCAGGACTCTGCTTAACATTGACAGACCAAGCGCCTAGCTTAGCGTGAGTTATTTCATTCCCACTCCTCACACGAGGAGGGGCGGGCCATCAGCTCAACGAAGGAGCTCTTCGGCCATCGAATAAGAAATGAGAAAAGGAAATACTAACACACAGGGTGTATGTGTTGTTCATACATAAAGAAGAGTGCGTGAAGTTGGCGCAGGGACACGCTCACAAAAAGCCGGGGCCCAGGGGAGACCCGCAGAGCACCCCGGAAAGGCAAACCACCACAAACACCAGAGGGTGAAGGGAAAGCGATTTATTTTGCAGCGACGTAGCCTATCCCGGGCGCGCATTTCAGAAAAAAATGGTACAAAGTGGTACGTAAGCATGTTACATAGATGAAGTGGGTACAATGTTTGGGTTCGACATAAAGATAGAGTAAGGGTTCGGATAATGTTGTAAAAGAAGGTAGTAGAGTGTAGTGGTAATATTTGTGATAGAAGTGGCTAGTAGGCGGAGAAGGTCGAAGGTAGGGAGCGGCGAAAGGAAGAAATTTGGTTGTGGTGCAGGGAGGGGAACAGTTGGCGACGGTGGGGTGCGATGGAGTAGGAGAGGGTGGAAGATAGGAGAAACGGCCGAGCCGCGGTGGGGAGCGAGAGTGCTCCACACGGTAGGTTCGCCCGCAAAAACGGACGCCGGTGGTGACGAGATGATCGACGTCTGCCAGAGAGGAAAGTCGAAGGCGGACCATGAAGGTCGAACCGTCGGTGTTAAAGATGCGAAACACCCTTCGGACAGGGCGCTCGCCAATTGCAGTTTCTGCAGGATATCCTGTTCGGTGACGGCGGGATCCATCCCAAGGATGACACAGCTCGGTGAAGAAAACGGTGGATGAGCTGGTGTGGAAGAATCTTCACTGCCTTGGGAGATGGGCGGAGCTGCGACGGTAGCATCCATGAGGTTCACCGAGGGCAACTGGGAGCAGGGGACAAGCGTGGATAGAGAGGTGGCGGGTGTGGACATGATAGGAGAGGGATGACTATATGTAATGGTGGAGGAAGAAGAAGACGGAGAAAGATGGACGGAAGTGGTGACAGTGGTGGTGGTAGTAGTAGTAAGAGTGAAGGAGGAATGACTGACGGCAGGAGTAATGGTAGGAGTGAGAGAGAAATCAGAAAGGGAAGTCATTTGTTGGAGTAGATGCCCCGGAGTGGGGACCGCTTGATGTAGTACACCATCTTCAAAGAGATATATGCCGTTCTTGATGATGCCGAGCGGTGGTCCTGGATACTGGAAGAAAGCCACGACATCAGGAGAAGGTTGTCCAGAGAAGCCATTCTGAAGGCGAAGAACGGCTTCAACATAGCTTCCACGGTTACGGATGACAGTGGGAGAATAGGTGGTGTCCACGTTCTTGATGAGACACGAGTACATTGCCCGTGTGATTATTCTTGGGCTGACTGAGCCGCAGCAAGGATGAGCGCCACCCAGCCGAAAAAAGAGCGTGGACATGCGTAGTACGAGGGGGGGTGAGACCAAGCGCATCATCATCAAGAGGTTCTTTCATTCCCACCTACGAATGAGGTGGGCGGGTCACAGCTAAACCAGTAGCTCTTAGGCCGGAGTGAAATTATTGTAGTAGAGTGAAAATGAACGTCTTAATAGTGGTATGTATGGAGTGGGAAGGAGAGGGGGTGGCGCAGAGGCAACCGAGACCATACAAGTCAGACCCCAGAGAGAGGTCACACCACACCCTCCCACATGAAACCCCGCTACCCCCCCCCCCCCCCACATTTATTGAGCAAAAAACATAAATACAAGAATGCAGTTGACATCAAAATGTATACAAGGTAATTTGGTTGAGAGGAGTGTCCAGTATGCTTGTAGCAGTATACGGTGGGCCATGTCCTTGGCACTATAGTAACATAACGAAAAAGACACGGTAGAGCACTAATCTACTGGTCGAACTTATACGAACAGAGAGAAAATAATAACACATTTATAATAATAATAATAATAATAATAATAATAATAATAATAATAATAATAATAATAATAATAAGTGCGACCAGTATCCAGTAATCGGGAGATAGTGGGTTCGAGCCCCACGATCGGCAGCCCTGAAGATGGTTTTCCGTGGTTTCCCATTTTCACACCAGGCAAATGCCAGGGCTGTACCTTAACTAAGGCCACGGCCGCTTCCTTCCACTTCCTAGGCCGTTCCTATCCCATCGTCGCCATAAGACCTATCTGTGTCGGTGCGACGTAAAGCAAGTAAAAAAAATAAGAAGAAGAAAAATAAGGATAACGGTAAGATTATTAACAACAAACAGTGGCTAAGGACAACGAACAAAAGTAACAATCACGTATATGAAAGTATCAGAGAAAATGACTAATGAGCATGCGCAACATTATGAGTAATGGAGATGTGATGGCAGCCAGGAACATCGTAAACAAGTGACACCCACTATGGGGGGCCGTGGTGATCGAAGTAGGAAGCTACTTAACGGGAGGAGGAATAAGGTGATATGTTCCAGGGATCCGATTGTTAGTGAAAATTTGAGTAGCTAAAGGAGAAAGTGCGAGAGCTTCAGTGACAAAGGAATTATGGGTGGAATGACCAGTTTGGAGATATTTAAGACGGAGGTCGTGAAGATGTGTTAAAATAGTAGGGAAGGAATAAAGAGGAAGAAAGTTGACAGACGGGGTATCGAAGGGGAGGCGATAGGCAATACGCACAGCATGCCTATCCAGTTTAAGTAATTGGATGTATAGACGGCTATCAGCTGGAAGCCAGGTCAGTGAACCGGACGAATGAAGGATTCGTAGACTTGGAGTACTTGGGGCGGACGAAGGCCCCAGGTACGACCGGTGAGAAGACGGAGGGCATAAAAACGCTGGATGGAACGTTTATAAACATGGTTAATATGATGATTCCATTTAAGATTATTTTGGAATTTAATGCCCAGATGCGTTAATAAGTTAGTCTCTGTTAATACAGTACGATACATATTTAAGTGGACACGGTTCCGAGGGCGAGTCATGCGGGATGTTTTACGAAAAACAATAAGTTGGGTTTTGGTGGGGTTAACAGATATATGCCATGAATTAAACCAGGTTTCGAGAGTAAAAAGATAATTTTGGAGATATTTTGTTAATGTTTTAGTGGTGGGAGTGAGAGCTAGGATGGCAAGGTCGTCGGCATATTGATAAAGACGGAGGGGAGGGAATATCGTGGGTATATAAAATATAAAGAAGAGGGGAAAGGGGTGAACCTTGGGCTACGCCAGCAGTGAGAGCGAAGGGATAGGAAAGCGTTCCGTGAATGTTAATTTGGGCCATGCGGAATTTGAGGTAATTATGTATGAAACATATGAGGGTAAGAGGAAGCGGGAAATGGCGAAGTTTAAAGAGCAGGCCCGGATGCCAAACCGAGTCAAAGGCTCGGTTGACCTCAAGGCATACTAAGGCAGCGGTTTTACGAGGATGGAGAAAAGAATGGAGTGAGGCAGAAATATGAAAAAGATGATCGTGAGTGGAATGATGAGGGCGAAAACCTGCTTGGGAGGAAGGAAGGAGACCTAATGAATCAAGATAGGAAGTAATCCATCTACTTAAAATTCCTTCGAGAATTTTACTAAGGACGGGGAGTAATGAAATGGGGCGGTAGGAGTGAATGTCAGAGGGAGGTTTATGGGGTTTAAGAAATAAAAGGAGAATTGCCTTACCCCAATGAGCGGGGTAAGCGCCAGTATAAAGAATAAATGTATAAATAGTGCTAAGGAGGTCAATAAGAATAGGAGGGGCTTCTTGGATATGACGTTAGGAAATGTGATCAGAGCCGGGGGAGGTATTCTTCCTGTGTTTCAAAAATTTAAGAATATCAGAAGGTGTGATTGGAGCGTTTAAGGGGTGATTATAATCGACTTGTGGAAAATGTAAAAAAGAGGGTTGAAGTTCAGGGAGGTCAGGATGAAAGAGTTGATTAACAAGTTGTTCGTCAGGGTGAATAAAGTCTGGGTTCGAAGAAGGAGAAAAAACTGTACGAAAATAGTCCGCAAAAACGTCGGCTTTGTCCTTGTCCGTTCGGGGATGTGTCGGAGCGTGTAATATGGGGTAAGTAGGAAGGGACTTATTGGTTTTAGTAATTTGGCGAAAAGTAGTCCAGAACTTGCACGGTTCATGATAGTCAGCTAAGTCGTTACACTTATCAGTCCAAAGTTTACGTTTTATCGCCTTGATATAAGAATGGGCGTGACGTAATGTCCGTCTATGGAGCTGTAACGTCGTCAGGTCTTTAGTACGAACATATGAATTATAATAGTCATGAGCAAGGTGAAGGAGACGTAGGCCTAATGCCTTAGGTGGAATAGGAGGTTTAGAAGGGTGGTAAGAGTGGAGGTTATAGCTCGTTCGATAGTATCAATGAGAGAGTAGGGGGAGGGACGCCTCGAAGCAAGTCAGTGATAGTAGTTCGATAATTATTCCAATTAGTATGCGAAAAACGACGGGGAGGGGAAATACGGGAGCTAGGAATAGTAATGAGTGCAGGAGAATGAGGAACTACTTGTTGAATGGTAGGGGGAGAAGCTAGAGAAGGAGAAAGGAAAAGGACATTGGTTAGCAGGTAAAGGGAAAGGATACCGTATACCCCGGAGATGATTACATAAATCTGTGAATTCACGATGTTGAGTTGGAGTATAAGAGGTTATATTAATATCAGCTAAAATAATGTAGTCCGTAAAGTTAGAATCGATATGTTGTATAAAAGCCGTAGGAGCTGAGAGGCCAGGCGTAAGATAGATAGTAGCCATAGTAATCGATTTTTGAGGCGTGAGTACTTCTAAAATGAGGTATTCGGAAAAGTTATTAGAAAAATTGAAATGATGCTGTATAACAGTGTATGTTCGTCCGACGCCACCGCAACCTTGACCAGGACGGTCAGCTCGGTATATGACAAATGGAGCAAATTTCGGGTGAAATGCGGGTGTCAGAAAAGTTTCATTAAGTACGAATACATCCGGGGTGTACATAGAAAGGGACATATCCAGAAACGGGAGGTTGGTGCGAACGGATCTTATGTTAACATAATAGACCTTGAACTTAACGCATAAAATGCACCGTACTTAGGGGAAAGAATGCAAAATGCATTCTATTCCCCGAGTACGCCATGTCAACGTGTGTATTAAGCACCAACCGGGCCGCTAACTGGATCTGGGAAAGAATATGGGAACGGTGGTGGGGAAGGATATTCTGTAACACCATCGTTACGAAACGAATGATGTTCTCAGAACTGGGAGCTAGGAGAGCAGAATTTGTGAGAGGAGAAACGGCTGTTTCAGGCTTAGTAGGGTCAGGAAGAGGTTTAGTTTAGCTCAACGAAGGGTGGGTAAGGTTACAGTTCACATATTTGGGAGCAGATTTATTGGGACACACTTGAGTAGAATGTTCCTGACTGGAGCAGATTGCACATACCTCGACTAAGCATAAGCATAAAGTAGGTTATTTCATTCCCGCCACAAAGTGGCGGTCGACCAAGCGCATGGTCCCGCCGTGTTAGCAAATAGAGATTGCTAACCTGCTAAAGGAGAAGTGAATTCTCCGTTTCGAAAAACTATGACTCCCCATGGAGTTAGAATATCAATAATGGCTTTCACGGTCGCAGATCTTACAATCACATGAATAGAACCAGCTTTTGGGTGGTTAGGCCGTGTGCATTTTGCAGAGTTTCGCCCAGACGTGCCATTTGGGCTCATCAGCTGGATTGGCACGCCCCTCCAGGACTCTGCTTAGCTGTGGCAGACCAAGCGCATGGTCCCGCCGTGTTAGCAAATAGAGATTGCTAACCTGCTAAAGGAGAAGTGAATTCTCCATTTCCAAAAAATATTAGATTTCAAATACGTAGTGGAAAGTATATAAAATCATTTCATTGAAAATATACAATACATTTAAATGATATTAAAATAGTATGTTCTTAGGTGTTACACTTAAAAATGGAGGTATCATATAATTATACGTGACAGTTTATGGCTTAAGGCCGTAGTCAGAATTTGAAGCATAGGTAAAATAACATGTTAATATATGGTAAATGAATATGAAAAAGATTACATTAATGAATATAAAATGTAAAGGAAAAACATTCCAAATGACTAAGGCTTCAAGCCATCATCTGCACTATTGTACCATCTAATGACGTCCTATTCATTAAGTGATCTATGCATGAGTCCATCATTATATTACATTTTTAGTTGTTTCATGAACATTTTTATAATAGCTGTAGAGTGTTTGTAATGTTATCTGACAAAAGTTATAAGGTTTTGATTAGTGACTGAAGATGCCTCACAGTAAGAGGCGAAACATGTCTCACATTTGAAAAATGTTTTAACATAAATGCCAACATCTTGTATTGTATTGAATAGGTGGAAATAAAATTTGAAATATTTTCCTATATACTTTACGAAACTTTCAATACGGACAAAAAATGATTTTCATCACTTGTGATAATAAAGCTAACCAGGCTAATAAAACAAGTATCAAAACCTTAAAACTAAAATTAGCAAGATCTCGAGGGATATTCAGTTCCTAAAAGAATGTGTAAGATCCAATTTAGTGCCGAAGTTTTTAAAATCAACTCAAAGGAAAAACATTCCGAAATATAAATCTAAATACATTCAAAATAAAATCAACAACATTTGGCTCAAAAATGAAATAAAACTACTGTATAAAAAATCGTTTTTTGTATACACAACTTTATCGCGAACATTTGATTATCGCGCAATCTTCATCACCTCTAGAATGGAATTCTTATTAACAACACATTTCATATAAAATACAGATTACATTGAACAAAAAACAAGAAACTCTAAATCGCAAATTAACACATTTAAAAGAAGAAAAAGCAAAAATCGCTAAATCGGAACAGTAGTATAAAATTATCCCCCTCCCCTTGGAGCAATGTTCCTACTACAATCAATCTATCTGACATCACTTTTTCAAAGAAACACAATTTTTCAACCAAGGTCTAAAACATAATTGCCCAACCCACACAAAGCAGAAGATATAATCACCACAATAGCCGAAGCTGAAGCAAACATAAATAAACAAATTCCAACAGACAAACAGAATGATGTAAAATATGAAATTAAAAAGAAATTACCTGCTCTTGTAAAAGAAATTTCTAACAAAAATAACTCTACCTCACAAAAACAGATCCTAGAACTAAGAAAAATATAGACACTAATAACATCATAGTAACTAAAGCCGACAAAGGCAATACTATAGTCTTAATGAAAAAACAGGATTACATTCGTAAAACAGAGGAGTTCTTCTCTAATGAAACTTACACAATAATCCCAAAGGATCCCACTACAAAAACTCAACGTAACCTAAAAATACTTTTAAAAACTCTCCATTTTCATTTAATGAAGTCTCATTAATATAAACCCCAAACTACCCACCGTCAGATCATTACCGAAGGTACATAAAAAGGACGTTCCCATTCGACCGATCATAAACAGCCAAAATAGCCCGACATATAAAACTTCACAATTCCTCCAAAAATTACTCAAAAAACATTTTAAATTCCATAACAAATACACTAAAAATTCAATAGAATTATGTGAAACCCTTAAAAAATTCAACTTAAAACCTAATCACATAATGTGCTCTTTCGACGTCACTAACATGTATTCAAACATTCCCGCTAAAATACTATATAAATAATAAAAAACAATCTTTCCAAACACAGCAGTTTAAGCAAAATAGGAATAGAAGAACTCTTAAAAGTACTAAACTTTGTCTTCCAAAACAACTATTTCACTTTCAACGATAAAATATACAAACAAGAAGGCCTGGCCATTGGAGACCCTTTATCCGGAATCCTTGCTGAAATGTTTATGGATAACCTCGAAAACAACAAAATAATACAAAACATCAGTTAATTAAATCTATGGCTACGCTACGTTGACGACACGCTGGTAATAATTGACAAAAATCTCAACAACAGTGAAAACATATTAACTCATTTAAATAATCTAGATAACAACATCAAATTCACTCAAGAGGATGAGAACCACAACTCTATTAATTTTCTTGACATCACAATAACAAGAACTTTCAATAAGTTTGATTTTCAAATTTATAGAAAGCCTTCTCTCACACCTACAACTATTAAACAAAGTTCCCTACATCCACAATCACACAAACAGTCCTCTTTTGACAGTATGGTGTACAGAGCTCTAAAAATCCCCCTTTCAACCATCAATTTAAAAAAGAAATAAACACAATAAAAGAAATAGGCTCTTTCAATGGATATAACCCCTCCATCATAGACAAACTAATTAATAAGGTTAAATTGAAACTATCCACAAACCTCTCCCAAATAAAGAATGAAAATCAAAGTACGCAACCTTTACATACACCAACCCAATCATACATCAAATAACCAATAGCTTTCAAAACTCAAAATTCCAACCAAATATGTTCTTCAACCACAATACAATAAATTCTGAAAATAATAAATACTCAGGCTCCGGTATCTATAGATTAAAATGTAATGAGTGCCTCAGCTCATACATCGGACAAACAGGAAGAAGCTTCATAACTAGGTATTCTGAGCATTTTAATGCTCAGAAACATAATAAACACTCAGCAATGAGCAATCACATGAAAGAATGGGCACAATTTTACCACAATTGAACAGGACCTTCAAATTTTAAAAAGATTAAAAAAGGTAGACTCATGACCGAATTTGAAAATTTATATATATTTTTGGAGCAAAAATTCAATGTTAATAAGAATTTAAATGATCCAATAGACAATAGAAGCCCTTTATATGACCAAATGGTGACATTGTTAATAAAGTAAATCTTCAGGGCAAAAATTTCTTGAATATTTTCAATACAGTATCAGTAAACACTCCTTCAACGTTAACAAACGCATCACACCCCCCCTTCCCCTCCCAACTTACGTAACTCACCTCCACGGGCCAATCTTAAGCCAATAAATGCTTCACGCCCCTTCGCTTCCCCCACTATACACAAGTCTATTCCCCCTCCGCAGAGACGACATACGAGTACAAACGTTAGCGACCACTAGTATCCTGACAACGTTTCACACAACAAGTCAAACGGGCCAGCAACACCATATGTAAGCACCAACATCCTCTCCCCATCAACACTTGGACATAACCTTCCCAAGTTTCTTTCATTCTCGTCAAAATTAATACAGTTTTTCTTCATTTCAGAACCAACTAATCAACAACATTATTTCAACAGCCCCATCAAACTCGCACAACATTCGTCAATAATACAAAAGTTTCCAATATCAACGTTTTTAAAATATATTGTCAATCAGATATGAAAACAACAGCCATTCAACCTTCGTGTCAAAATCTTATCAACGTAGAGAATAACTGCTCATCCTCATTTCTACAAACTTACTCAGATGACTCAAAATAAATTTAAGCCAACTCTAAACTTCGTGTTAACACAATCTCGCTGAACAACCTATGAACTGTTGACCATTGAACATTACGGGCAATTATACGCTGACGTCAATAACAATTGCCCAGCATTTGGAATGTTTTTCCTTTACATTTTATATTCATTAATGTAATCTTTTTCATATTCATTTACCATATATTAACATGTTATTTTACCTATGCTTCAAACTCTGACTACGGCCTTAAGCCATCAACTGTCACTTATAATTATATGATACCTCCATTTTTAAGCGTAACTCCTAAGAACATACTATTTTAATATCATTTAAATGTATTACCACATAAGCCACATGACTATATTATTTTAAGATTAAATACGACTTAGAGCGGACATGACTTTGCTTATGCTGAGGTCAAAGACTAAGAAACAGGATGGTGCAAATACCACTTAAGCATATATTAATGAACTGAAGTTATTAGAAGATTGCAAATGATTTTCCATGTGATTTTCAGTTGTGTATGGACACAAAATATTAAGTACAGCACAGAATGACATTCGTTTTGCTAGTCATGTATGAGTTAAATATTAATTGACAGAATTTTAAAATTATTTTGAGGAGCAATTTGGCTCAAGAAGAAGAGATTCCAACTCTTAATGAAATATTTATTAGACATTTCAAACTGCGTTCTATATTCTTTTGAACAACTGTGATCTGGAATAATGTACATATTAATTAATGTAACTTTCTTTTCATTTTCATCTAGCTAGATGCATCTAATATTTTCAATGTTATTTAGTATATTTTGCTTAACCAATACTTTTAATTTTTCAACTGATTTTCTGGACATTATCTTATATTTTACTTAAATATTTTCAAGAGGCCAACGTGTTAATAGATTGATAATTATGGCCTAGGTTTTAGTTACCTGCTACTAGCTTTCCAAACTTAATTTTTCTTTTACTTCAATTTAGCAGTGACAGACCACTGCATACTGAATTAATGGATCAACGAACATCGAATAACTTTAATTCCAAGCATCTTAGTTTGACAAACAAGAATTATTAGAGTACTACGAGATTATTTACTCAATATGAGATATTTCAATGAGGTTGTAGGTGAACCTTTTTCCAAATATTTGAATTGAGCAATCAATAAATGATGAATGGTGAAACTTCACAATTCTTTTAATGTCTACTTAGGATAAGAATTAGTTGTAAGACTATAATAACTTATTCTACCTGCGATTTCTTTGGCGACATATATGGATTAGTTGTAAGACCATATTAACTTACTTTATCTGCAATTAATTTGGCGACATGTGTATATGGTATCTGACTGATAGCGTGTAGGAGACGTCCTTCGACGTAGGTTGAGATTTACCATAAGTTCACCGGTGTACTTTCTCAAGCGGAACTCATAGCCCATAAACGTTAATCAGCAAGAATTACTTATAGTAAGAGCTAGTCTGGATCTCATGCGTCCTCACCTGGACGCAGGAACGGTGCAAGAATCAAACCCAACGTCAGGATTCAGAGTTGTTTGAAACTGAAATGTAAATGGATTGTCTCTTTGAAATCGCAGCCATCGAATATTAAACCAGCTGAAGCCATTGCCATCGGTAGTTTTTTCCCGTTTACCACTGAATCTTCAAGTGATTTAGTTGATAAAACTCTTCTCTTTTCATCTCGGTTTCTTCGAATGCAGGAAGTTTGTGTTTAGACTCTCTTGTTAGATTAAACTATTCTTCATGAGAATAAATGTACTCTCACTTTCTACTATTCCTCTCTATGATGTTCACTCACCATGCATTTTTTATCAATTGTAGGATCTTGAGACAACTTCATTAGTGATAAAGCCATTTTCATATTTTTGTTCTGGCCTGTTCAAGAGTACCTTCAGTATGTATGTTCTTTTGTTCATTAGTAGGCCTGCGGACTCCTACTTGACAATCTTGCCTAGCAGACAAAGGCCTAGTTGTAAAAAATTCCTGCCCTGAAACAAGGGAAAAACCTTACATTGTAACACTATATACATGCAGTATTTGAACACTTGGTACCTTACAATTCAAAATTAACAGTAAAAATGTTGCATGAGAAATTAAATACACTATAGGTTAGAGTTTACACTTCACCTAAAAACTAAATTAACAGTTAAATTAAATTAACATACAAATTAGAAGTTACACTATCACTTTCACTCGATGCTTCACAATGTGGTTCATCTAAACAACTCTTAATACTCGTAATATCCATAATTAATGACTTTAAAATGAAAGCAAATAGTTATGAACACAGGTTGTTTATCAGTAGCCAGGTACCTATGGACTTGGCCTCCTTGTGCTCTAAAAATATCCTGATTTCTAGCATGTGCTGCCACAAATGGCGAAATAATGAAGTTTGGACTTGGTCTATTGTAGCACCAAAAATTATTGTTTAACAGTAGTTCTGAATGCTATATCAAAGAAAATGTAAAAAAATGGACCTGGTCTACTTGTGCTCTGAGCCATCCATTTGTCTGGTGTGAAAATGGGTTACCACGGAAAACCATCTTCAGGATTGCCGATGGGGGCCAAGAGGATCTTCTTGTGGAAGTTTATGCATGCGAACTGTTGAGGTTAGTTTTACACCAGGCCTCGCAATCCAAATCTAGTATTGCATTGCCTCGACTTTGTGATCAGTTGAAAACTGAATTGACCTCATTAGAATCGCTTGGTGTCACAACGGACAAGTGTGCCTGTATATTATTTCCCCTTGTTGAATCATGGCTCCCAGAAGACTTATTAAGTATTTGGCAACACAGTATTCAATTTACCTCTGCTAAGAATGCAAAAGACTGCCTCGAGGGGTTAATGAAGCTCCTGAAGTCAGAGGTGGAGGGTGAAAAGAGAATAAACCTGCTACATCAGGTTTTGATTTAAAGGGTGAAGGGACAAAGGAAAAAGTGAAGCGCAAGGGGAAGGATTGAGATGACTACATTCCTACAGCTATGGGGTTATTAACATCAAATCAACACAAGGATGACGAATGTGTGTTTTGTGAGGGTCACCATGCCAGTGCAGATTGCTTCTCCACTTGAAAAATGTCGGCAGAGAGTAAACAGAAAAGGTTAAGGGAAAAGGGATGTTGTTGTATGTGCCTGAGGTCAGGGCATTTGAAAAAGAATTGTAAGGTGGAAAACATTAAATGTATAATTTGTGATGGGAAGCATGTTGTTTTAATGTGCAGACAGTTTTTAGAAAAAAAAGAAGCAAGCAACAGCAAAGAAAATACAACTCAGGAAATCATGTTGGCAAATGTTGTTACAAACCCTTTGTGTAAATACACAGTTTAAAAAAATGAGGGGAATATGTTTTGTAACCTCTGGTATGTGACCATTAACTTGGTAGATGGGGTTCCAATGGTCTTACAGCATACCTTGAGACCTTAGCTACTCAGGGTATGTCAAATCGAAGTTATACTCCTTCTGTAGGCGTAGCCATGCATTAAGCTGTCAGGTGACCTCTCAAAACAAAGTGAATAGCAGTGCGTCCGTGTGTCGTCGTGAGGTACACAGACTACTGCGGTCATTTGAGCATGTTTTACTTAAACCAGCACATCCCAAGAGACATCTTAACAAGGTTCAAGTCGGAAGGGCTGTCACTTTGATCCAGGAAAAATGGACTTTTCGTCGTGTGCTATGGATCTCAGTGTCTCTTTGTCAGTTATTCAATGCTTGTGTCATGGACGCATGATAACGCCACAGGATGAGTGATATTTGACCATCATTGCGTTGCGACATCATTCGCCAACTGCCAGAGAACTGCAACAAGACCTCAGGAGGGTCATTGGAGTCATGGTGTCTGACCAGACAGTAAAGAACAGGTTAAGAGAAGTGTCCTTACGACCCAGACGTCCTGTTCAAGTGCACCGTTTAACGCAGCAACATCGGACAGCTCATCTTCTGTTTGCCCGTACTCACGTCAACTGGCAACTTCGACCTGTGTTGTTCACAGACGAGTATAGATTTCCCTTGACACAGCGTGATGGACGTCAATGTGTATGGAGACACCGTGGTGAGCAGTAAAGCCAAATGTTGTCCAGGATGGCGACCAATTCTGACAAGGTTCTGTGATGATGTTCGGTGGCATCAGTATTGATGGCCGTACGGTTCTTGTCGTCGTCCGTGGTAATCTTACCGCTGTGGGGTACATCGAGCAGATACTACTACAGTATGTGTTAGTTGCTACATACGGTGTTGGCCCTGAATTCGTACTCATGCACGACAATGCCAGGGCTCATGTAGCGCGCATCACTAGAGCTGTCTTGCGAGTACTGGACATTCAAGAGATCCACAATAAAGAAAGAAAAAGATAATATCCACCTTTTCAATACTATATATTACGTGAAAATTTTACATTTTTGTTAAATCATCACGTTTTGATTTAACAAAAATGTAAAATTTTCACGGAATATATAGTATTGAAAAGGTGGATATTATCTTTTTCTTTCTTTATTGTGAATCTTGATTCAATACGGAACCTGAAGAATGAAATTCTTACCTTTCAAGAGATGGAATGGCCAGCAGTGAGTCCCAACCTTAATCCCATCGAGCATGTGTGGGATAGGATTGACGGAAGTGTTCATGGCCGTCCTGTTCCACTACAGTTTCTCCAAGACCTTGAACAGGCTCTCCTTGAAGAATGGGAGCTGATACCACAATGTGACCTCCGCCGACTTATATGGAGCATGCTACGTAGGTGCCAAGCTGTGATAAACGGTCATGGAGGACATACACCATACTGAAGCTCTCCACCTGTGATAAAAATCCATCGTGGAGGACTGTTATCACTTTGTTTTGGCCCCTATTTGGACATTTCCGTTTATGATCTGAAAATGAACGTGGATCCATTGAACGTTCTTTTGTATACTTCAATGGAAAATAATAAATGTTTA
This sequence comes from Anabrus simplex, assembly GCF_040414725.1. Classification (NCBI taxonomy): domain Eukaryota; kingdom Metazoa; phylum Arthropoda; class Insecta; order Orthoptera; family Tettigoniidae; genus Anabrus; species Anabrus simplex. The sequence goes on along the minus strand of NC_090266.1, from coordinate 1,237,118,576 downwards.
GTTGGTAATATACCTGGGTGTGAGGTATTGTTTTGTGGAGCATGACTTACGTTCAAAAACATGTTCCCCTAATTTATTTTGAACTGTGTATAAGCTCTGATAGAAAGACTGGATGTATTCGTGCTTTAGTGGATACTGGCTCTGAAAAGTCATACATTTTGCAAAAAACAGCTCTAAAGATTGGTAACATTTCAAAGCGAAATGCAACTGTCTTACATTCTCTTTTTGGTCGTGTGACAACTCAATAGAATTAACGTGAAATTTACAGGGTGCTTGTAGGGGACCTGAGCGATAAGCTTTAGACCAGGAAGTGATCTGAATGGAGACTCTTCACATGTTATGGAAGGACAATGGATGAACGAGCTGAAGAAATTGAAGATAGATGTCACCGATAATGAGGCAAGTTTGGGTGTGTGGAAATACTCATTAGGGCAGATGTGGCTGGCAAACTTCTAACAGGAAGAAGAGAATTACTGTCGTGTGGTTTAGTTGCAGTATAGACATTGTTAGGTTGGACTTTGTTGGAATAGATTCCTAATACTAAGAGAAGTGAAGAAAATGAAGGCTTGCCTGGAACTTCCATGTTTATTCTGGAGGCAAATATTACTTATTTTTAGGGGTTGGATGTAATACGTAGGGATTTCAGATCCTGTAGAGAAAATTAAAAGGAAACAGTGTAACTACAAGAATTAGACCTGTTTATGGTGCTTAGGCAAAACTAGGCCATTCTTAATCTTTAAATCAATTACTTGAAACTGGTACAAATATGATTGAACTCATTGCGAATGTTCTATTAATATTTAGAGAAAAGAAGATAGGAGTGGTTGCTGATATTAAACAAGCATTTTTACAGATTGGTATTCACCCTGAAGACAGGCACTTTGTATGTTTTTTATGGTGGAACAGTTATGAAAAAATAGAGGTTACACACAATAGACATTGTCAAAAAATAAAATCATAATATACACAAACTAATAACGAACTGTAATTTCAATATATATTAAATTTATTAATTTGATGGTATTCCTGCACTGAGTAAAAGGGATGCATGAGTAACCACTTCTTAAGCTCAATATATTAGATGGTAGTTCTCTTAGATCTGAAGGCAGTTTATTAAACATCTTCAACGGAGAAATAAAATGGCTTGAAGCCGTCTTTTGTAATCTATGACAAGGTACATTGACTTGGTTAGCTGATCTGGTATTGTATTTATGAACATCACTTCTGAGCTGGATTCTGTTTGTTTCTGCATACACTTTAAGAAGTGCATTGTAAATATATGTGTTCCTAACAGTCATAACGGACAGCTTATTAAATATAGGCCTACAGTGGGCCATCAAAGGAGATTTTGTTACAACACGCAATGTCCTTTTCTGGAGAAGTAAAATTTCAAAAATCCGGCTGGAGTTTCCTCAAAGTAGATTTCTTTATTGCGCCCTCTCAAAGCCTGGGGTGTTATGGTTTCGAATCTATCGGAACTAATATCCCAAAAAGTATGAGGATACGAAATCTCCAATTAAATATCTGGGCACCATCTAATCAGTACTACAGGGTTGAACGGGGCACTCATATTATTAACTTTACGGCTCATCATAAAAACAAACGAAAATACATTAAAACGGATCAAAGGGAAAATTTGGAGGCTCCGTCCTAGGAAATGGGACGGATATTTTAAGCGGTCACCAACGGTTTACTATTCTACAAGAACAAGAACTTGGAACTGTTTGCTTGCAAATGCTGAAGGAGCATTTTATTTAAAGAGAAACTGGACAACACACACAAATTTGTTGACCCTTATTTTGCTGATAATTTGGCAAATCATTCCTGAAAATTTTCATAATAAAATTCTACACTCTAGACCACCCATCCACTTGGGTGGTTGAACCGTTGATTGCCGAGGGTTGAAACACGACTCTCGTGACAACACTATGACCATTTCTGGTCGCGACCAATTATCTGTTGGCAAAGTGGGCGCGATCACATGAATTATGTCATCGCCTCCACCTTTATTGAGATGATACCAACCCGCGATAGTACAATACGGTCCCCGGGTTCCTAACCAAGATATACTATCGTTAACTGAAGGAAACGATAAAGAGACTCTAACCTAATGGTCCAGATGTAGGGATATGCCATCACAATTAACATCACAAACTTAGCTTATTATTTACAACAAATTGACGTTATTACGTTATTTCGCCAGCTGACTTCCCAAGTATCGTCAAGATCATGATCCGAAATAATTCGTTTAAAAATTATTATTATTATTATTATTATTATTATTATTATTGTTGTTGTTGTTGTTGTTACAGAGATATCCGTGGAGCAGAAAGAGGTGAAAGAAGGTGCGTGTGTTGAATGGGTCTAACTATGATGTCAGAAATTGAATTAAAACTTTAACAAAGGTTATATATCTCTTTAAATCACGAACTTAACAAATTTTTCACTCAGTGAAATAATGAGGTTGCAGGTACAATGACAATTCAAGCATTGGAAGATCCAAGATTCAGAACTTTAACAATTTTTTGGGCTTCAAGCCCCTAGTTTACAGATTTACAATTTTGTAAATGAGATATAATATATACAAGGGCAGAAATTCCCCAGTTCAAGAGCACCTTGCTCCCACAAATTACAGCCTTCCCGAGGCACTCCTCAATATTACAGAATATTAGGAAAGAGCCTACATGCTCTCTAACATTGACCAAATTTTAACCGCCCACTTAAGGCAACATTACACCAAACTTTGTTATCTGGCCTCTCTGGGCGCAATTTACAATTGAAATTACTTTTATATTACCCAACCTACTGGGCCTTCATGGAAATGGAACAGGTTAGATTACTGGCCCGAACTCAAAATGAATGGAGGCGTACACTTGCACTCCTAGATAATGAAGAATAAAATCCTCACACAAGTGATATCAAAATGGTGTCCGGCTAGTGACACCATGGGTAAGCGTATCACAGTGAGAAAGCAACAAAATACAATGCCACCCAAAAAAACACAGAATAAATTTAAAATAAGTGTGGAAGAGTGAATATTGAACACAAGGGACCCATTTCCCAAGGAACAAAAGGGGTGGGATCAACAAGGGAACCAGAACAACCATCTACCAGAAAAATTTATACACCCTTTTCAAAAACAACTATACTATAATTAATTCAAAATATTAATACAAACTGTTACATCTTTAGCAACAAATAAACAGGTGAAATATAGAAATATATGGAGTTTCAAGCAAATTAAATAAATACATAATAATTCTGTATTTTATTTTACAAAAAAGGAAGATTGATTTGGTTAAATATAGTGCTTTTTAAAATTAGAACAAATAATTTATAAATTCTAAGGTAAATTTTTTATCAATAAATATACTATCTCGTAATTTAAATAAATAAATTAAATAAATAAATAAATAAATAAATAAATAAATAAATAAATAAATAGTACAAAATTTAAGAAAATATAAATTTTTTGGAACGGAATACTAACCCTAGGAGCTCCGTATTACATGCTACCTACACTTAAAATAAATAAATTGTCTAAGGACCATTCTTAATGGAGGGTTCACCACACAGAACGCGTAGCAGAAGAAGAAAAATGAAAAACGCGTCACACGAAATGAATCACCAAGACATATCTAACGAAAAATATCAGTCACATACACTGAAGGATATGGAAATTACAACACCCAGAAGGAGTGGTGCTACATTGCTGGAACTGAACATGCAGGACGAGTGTTGGGTTGTGATTCGATGATTACACTTTCAGGTCCCTCTGACCGCAAGTTTGGACAACAATCAATACAGGATGTACCCACCACGAGCTGCAATACATTGATGAATTCATCGAGGGATGGAGTCAGTAAGGCCCTGGATCGCTTCCTGAGGAATTGTGGCCCATGCTTGCTGCACTGCACGGGTCAGTTGTTCCAGAGTTGTGGGTGGCTGAGGACGGTTGGCCAGTTGTCGACCCATCATGTCCCACACATGCTCAATAGGACTGATGTCCGGTGATGTGGCGGGCCATTCTAAGGTTGTGATGTCGTGGGGAGCTTCTCTGGAGATGCGTGCAGTGTGAACCCGGGCATTGTTCTGCTGAAACACCCATAAGCAATGTTCGCCATCATAGGGACAACCACTGGATTGAATACCCTATTAACGTACTGTCGAGCAGTCATATTGCCCTCCACAAGCACTAATTGTGATTTCACATTAAAGCCAATAGCTCCCCAGACCATAATGCTTGGTGTTGCCCTTGTGTACCTCTCGACAATAAGATCTGGGCGGCCCCTCTCCCCGGTACGTTGGCGCACATGATTCCGGCGATCACTGCGGGCAAGACAGAAGCGCGATTCATCACTAAAGACGACCCTATGCCATTCGTCGACCCACGTCGATCTTTCTGGACACCAGGTCAGCCTTACACGTCGCTGTTTTAGGGTCAATGGAACACCTTTTGCAGGGACGCGGGCTCGTAATCCAGCTGCACGCAGGCGATTACCAACTGTTTGTTATGTAACGTGGGGTGCCACATCTGCTCGAATTTGCGCTGCTGTTGCATGGGGTTACATCCGGGCCATCCGAATGATGCGGCGATCCTCTCTCACAGTTCTCTGTCGCGCTGGACCTGTGCCAAGTCTACGAGTGTGGGTACCTTCAGTTGAACACTGCTGCTATACACGTTGTACCGTAGATGCCTGTCGGCCAACACATGCAGCGGCAGTCCTTAGCGATAATCCAGCCTCACACAGCCCAATTATCCGAGCCCTCTCAAACGGTGACAGTTGTTGATAGCGTGCTCTTCTCTGTCGTCGAGGCATGTTTGACGGGGAACACTTGACTGCACAGAACGCAAGTCAAATACGCTACACCAGAGTCCGTATACTGGAGTTGATTCCTCCGCGACCAAAGGACGAGCTGGCTGTCGTAGCGGTGGGACGTACGTGCCTCTCGTTCCGCATTCTCTCTCCTTGCCAGGCGCTCAGTACTTTTCAAGTGCTAACCAGGCAGCTGTACTTATTAGTACGACTTCGAAAGAGCTTTGTCTGAGCTGAACACTTCTAAGTGCTCGCTTTTCTCTTTCAGAAGTTTATTATGTTCAGGAGGACGAGGATGGAGAAGCCGACCCTATCAGTGAAATGAAATGGCGTATGGCTTTTAGTGCCGGGAGTGTCCGAAGACATGTTCGGCTCGCCAGGTGCAGGTCTTTCGAGTTGACTCCCGTAGGCGACCTGCGCGTCGTGATGAGGATGAAATGATGATGAAGACATCACGTACACCCAGCCCCCGTGCCATTGGAATTAACCAATTAAGGTTAAAATCCCCGACCCGGCCGGGAATCGAACCCGGGACCCTCTGAACCGAAGGCCAGTACGCTGACCGTTCAGCCAACGAATCGGACCACCCTACCAGTGAGACTGGTCGAGCACGACTACGAGGGAGCCTTCAAGAAGCTACAAGACGCGCTCTATACGATGGAAGCCCCCCACTATGAACATCCAGGGCTGGTGGTGTTCAACAGGTGGGGGGAGGACAACCACCAGGGGACGCTCCGCGTATACGACCACCTCAGTGTGACCGCGGAGTCCATCGGGGAGCCACTCCTGCGGATCATCGGCCATATGGTCCCTGCCTGGGCGATCATAATTCGCCCTAAGGACGCAGCTAGCTTCAAGATCTACGAGGAGAGCGCGTCCCAGCAGTTCCAGGTTAACCGGCTACCAGGACTCAGGGAGCATCTGGACGTCTCAGGCTACCAGGAGGCAGCTTCGCAGACGGAGCCGGGGACCGAGGACGACGGCGGCGCGACCCGTGTTGGAAAGCTGTACTTTACGAAGTACACGCAGACCAACAAGGCCGCCAACCAGGATCGTCGACCACCTACCAGGATGAAGTGGACGCAGACGCAGGCCTACCAGCAAGGACCTCTTACCCGGGCGCAAACCAGGAAAACGCCCGTGATGGCGGAGAGCAGCATAGCAGTGGAGAAGGACGCCCCCTGGCGTTATGAAGTTGCTACCCAGGCCCAGCCTGCCTGGATGTCTGCCGAGCTGCAGACCTCGATGCGCACCCCATAGGACAGGGAACGCAGTCGAGTGCTAGCACCGACCGACGCCACCGCCGCCAGCCAGGAGAAGGAAGAAGACGGCGACGCAATGAAACCACCAGCTACCCCGTGGTCACCAGGCCGGGAGGAGGGCCACCAGGACGAGGCCTCTTCGCCTGCCGAGAAGCAACCCCCGGGAAGAAGAAGAAGATGACGCCGGCCCATCAGCAGAGGGCCGCCCAGCTGCAACCCAGGACTGCTCCCAGGACAGCAGTCTACCGAGGAGCCAATCAGGAGAGGACCTCAGCGGGTAGCGGCAGCCAGGCCCATCAGGAGAGGGACGCCCCGCCGCAACTCGGGGCTGCTCCCAGGACAGCAGTCTACCGAGGAGCCAATCAGGAGAGGACCTCAGCGGGTAGCGCAGCCAGGCCCATCAGGAGAGGGCCGCCCCGCCGCAACTCAGGACTGCTCCCAGGACAGCAGTCTACCGAGGAGCCAATCAGGAGAGGACCTCAACGGGTAGCGCAGCCAGGCCCATCAGGAGAGGGCCGCCCCGCCGCAACTCAGGACTGCTCCCAGGACAGCAGTCTACCGAGGAGCCAATCAGGAGAGGACCTCAGCGGGTAGCGGCAGCCAGGTGAGAGTGAAACATCCCCCTCAGCAGCTCTTGTAGTGTTTCCGCTGTCTGAGGTGGGGCCACCGTCAGGTCAGCTGTGGGCTCCAAGTGAGGTGCAACCGCTGTGGTGGTGATCACCACTACACGACCTGGGCAACAATTAAGGAGGCGCCGGCGTGCGCCAACTGCGCGGGGGCCCTCTCGGCCTCCCATCGCAGTTGCCTTCTCTACCGGGCTATGGCGCGGGGCAGAGAGGAAGGAGGGCCGGCGCCATGACCCACCCCCATCCAGGAGGCCCCCGCCTCGGCGGGCTTGGCTTCATTCTCTGGGATCGGAGATTGGTTACGAGGGACCCCGAGGAGGTGGTGCCGTGCGGCGGGCCCTAGTGGCACTCGACGCATGGTTCCGCAGTCGGCAAGGCCCGCGCTAGTCACAGCAGTGCCCAGACGGACTGATCCCCTGGCAGACGGATGGCGAGGAATGGGTTTATGACTTGTGCATGTTACCTGTTCGTAACTAACACAACCTCTGGACTTTTGCAGCCCACATCCTTGCATGTGCTATCACAAGATGTCAGGTTTTACATGTAGGCAATTTCTCTTTTCTACCTATGTGGTTTTTCCCTGACCCTGAATTAGCGGCATGGGGGTGTACCACCCGGTACAATTATTATTATTATTATCCATGTTAAGAACAGAAATAGAAATTATTGCAAAAGAAATAAATGAGAACATGAGTTCAGATGATATATACATGAAGATTTGCAATGCAGTTAACAAGGCAACTATTGAAACGAAGGATACAAAAAAACAGAAGAGAAGGAAAGACTCTCAACCGTGGCTGACGGGTGCTATAATAGAAAAAATCAAAGAAAGGGACAGACTTTTCAAAAGATGGAAAAATGCATCAAATTTAAATCCAGAAAATAAGGAAAATTTAAGGAGGTTATATAAAAGAATGAGGAATGATATAATAGCTGATATTCAAAAAGCAAAAAGAAAGTATTACAGATTGCAGTTTGAAAGTTGTAGAGGGGACATGAAGAAAACTTGGGAAGTATTAAATGATGTGCTAAAGACTAAAAAGAAATGGACAATAGAAGAAACGGTAAGACATTATTTAGGAAGGCAAGACTCACTAGAAAATATAGTAGATAACTTTTCAAAAACATTTTCAGAACAGCTAGACAAGGTAGTACATGAATGTAGAGTACAACGAAGACCATTACCTAATACAGAGAGACTTTCATCATTTTATCTACCACTAGCAAGTACAGCAGATATAGCACACATAATTGAAGGAATGGACATAAATAAATCACCAGGCATGGATAAATTAACAGTTAAACATCTGAAAGATAACATAGACATAATAACACCAGTAATACAGAAGCTAATCAATAAAATAATAGAGACAGGTATTTTCCCAAAGGATCTGAAGACTGCCATAGTGAGACCTATTTACAAGCAAGGTTCACATTTACAGTATGAAAACTATAGACAGATATCTATTCTTCAAACTATAGGTAAAGCAGTTGAAAGATACATTGCTGATCACCTAATCTCATATTTAGAAAAATTTAAAATTATTGATGAACATCAATTTGCTTATCAAAAACACAAGGGTACAAGTAATCTTCTTGAGGAATTCTCCAATTTGATCAATGGGAAGCTAAATCAAGGTATGCACATTTTAGCTATGTTTATTGATTTCTCAAAGGCATTTGATTCAATTTCCCATGAAAAAATTATTGCAGCCTTAAGCAAAATTGGGGTAAGAGGAACACCACTAAAAGTTTTTGAAAGTTATCTGACTGACCGAACGTATAGGGTAAAAATTGATAATATATATGGAGAAATAACTTCTATTAAAAGAGGTGTTCCACAAGGAAGTATCCTAGGACCCATTTTGTACATTATTTTTGTCAATGATATAAGCTTATGTTTTAAAAACTGTAAATATTTCATGTATGCAGATGATAAACTAATTGTATCAGTACATAAAAACCCAAAAGTAGCAGAGAAGCATTTACAAATGGAGTACAACTACTTTCAAGAATGGTGCCATGATAAGGGTCTAATAATTAACACTTCAAAAACAAAAGTCTTGTACATTACTACCCCAAAAATGCAAAGAGAAAACATTAAAATAACAGGCCATTCAGTTCAGTGCATTCACGATGGTGAACAAAAATCATGCAATTGTGACTATGTAATAGAGGAAGTTGATAACATGAAATATTTAGGTATAATAATAGATAGATATTTTTCATGGAAGCAACATATTAATAAGTTGTGTGAAAGACTGAGGCTAAGCTTGTTCAAAATGCAAATGGTTAAGTATATAATATCTCATGATAGCTTAAAATTGGTTTATCATTCACTTGTTGAGTCACTTATATCATATGGTGTAAGTGTATGGGGATCAGCTTCTGTTACAGACATAAACATGGTACAAATGTTACAAAATCGCATTGTCAAAGCATTCTTTTGGTATGAAAACAGAGGAATATTTAGCTTAAGTGAGGATATGTTAACAGGGATGTACCAGAAGGAAAGGTTCTTGAGAGTTAAACAACTATATATGTACAACATAATTAAAGAAAATTACTGGAAGCCACAATATAGAATTGTTAATGAACATACACATGGAACGAGACTGAGGCATATAAGTTATTTTCAGGTCATGAGGTACTACAACAAATATGGATCCAGAACACTGCAAGTTCTAGTTCCTAAATTTTTGAACAAGTTGCCCTCAGAATTGACACACTTGAAAACCAAATATCAACTAAAAAAACATGTGAAACTATGGATCATAGATAATAAAATTACAGTTTAAATATTTGTTCATGAATGAAAAATGTACCAAAGACTTATCTACTTTGAGTGATACTTTCAGGGATTAAGAAAAACTCACACCACAGGACAAAATTACAATGCTAATGTAAATATACATACCTTATTAATGTTGTAAACAGTAAAGATTGCAACATTGTATATAAATGTAAAACAACTACACCGGCAGATACGCACATCAAGTGCTTTGCAGGTGTAAATAATTGCAAAGATAATGTATAATATCCTACTGCATATTTGCAAATGTATTTTAGATAAGTTATAAATAAATAAATAAAATTATTATTATTATTATTATTATTATTATTATTATTCGTACTATATGTTAAAGTACAACTACTCCACTGCTCAACGAACACTATAGTCTATTATCTGTTTTCACTTACGTACACGGGTTCACTAATCTACAACGCACAATGAACGACCCAGCACGAATCATTCACTCACACGACATGCGATGAAGTTTCGCTGGCGACAACTGCACTTCTATCGCAGGCGTGTGGCTGGGCGGAGCGCATTACTTCAGATTTCCGCCACCGGCAATAATTCGCTGGCTGAATAATACACACTCGTAAGGGAGCAACAACAATAGAGATCCGTACACAACGGGATCCAGAGGCAGTCTCCGCACGCTATAAGATAATAATAATCAACAGGTACGTAACGACCAGGAAAAGATGAGGCCAGATAATCAACAATGGCAGAAAATAATAATAATAATAATAATAATAATAATAATAATAATAATAATAATAATGTTATTTGCTTTACGTCCCACTAACTACTTTTTAAGTTCTTCGGAGACGCCGAGTTGCCGGAATTTAGTCCCGCAGGAGTAGTTCTTACGTGCCAGTAAATTTACCGACACGGGGCTGTCGTATTTGAGCACCTTCAAATACCACCGGACTGAGCCAGGATCGAACCTGCCAAGTTGGGGTTAGAAGGCCAGCGCCTTAACCGCCTGAGCCACTCAGCCCGGCTAACAATGGCAGACAGACACGGTTCGAGGAGATAAGGCGACTCAATAATGCAAGAATGACGGCAGGACCTAATTAAAGCCCTCCATTAACAATTCTACACAAGCATTATACGTAAAATGAATAATACCGGACTTTACAACCACCAAATAGCCCAAAATATAACTGTCTACCTTAAATTACTTTTAATAATAATTATTATTATTTTGGAAAATGAGTGTCAACAGAGATTGCTCGGTGCATCGTACAGTTACAGAGGAGAATTAAAACAATGAAAATAAATAGAACACGATGTCACAATAAAATTTACGTCAAACACAGGCAGAATTTACAAGCACGGACGGCAATAAATCAAATGAAAACACCAGCATGAAGGAAACGTCACGAGAAGCACACACACAAATTTAGCAGAAATAAAATAAATAAGATAAAAAATAAAATGGGAAACGATCAAACACACCAAGAGTTCAACAGACATCACAATGCACATACGACGGCAACAAATATAAGTCCCGTGACGAAAATGAACGAACATAAATTACGCCTCGCAAAAAGAAGTACACCAAAACCGAGGCACACACAAAATTTAGAGACAAACAAATCAACGAATAAATAAAATGCAGTACTTACATAAATGAAGAACACTAAATGACCAAATAATCCATAATGAACAATACACCAAGCAACCACCCGTCACACAACAAAATTAGCCTAATTTTACATTAAACACTACATCCTTTTTATCAAATTAAAATGTAACTACATATTTATATTCACAACTAATCCCTGAAAGGGATGCACCACACCACTTTATCCGATTCCAGTAGCAACGGAATTCATCTTGCAATATATCGTAGACATTACAAAGCGTCTTACTCCAGTAAGTTCAAAAAGCATACAAGCAGACAGTCGTTTGCGGAGCGCTCAGCGCAACATCCGACAGTCCAGTGAGTCAGGCCCTATCTGTATATCAGCGTTCAAACTCACCACAAGTTCCACTGCGCGCGCATAGATGGCGTTAACATACACATTTCAGGCAGCTGAATATACTGTTACCAACATAGAAGTGTAAAATGTGCCGTGCATATGGTCCAACAACACATACGAAAAGTCCAAATTCCGAGTTCGATAGCTGCAGTCGCTTAAATGCGGCCAGTATCCAGTATTCGGGAGATAGTAGGTTCGAACCCCACTGTCGGCAGCCCTGAAAATGGTTTTCCGTGGTTTACCATTTTCACACCAGGCAAATGCTGGGGCTGTACCTTAATTAAGGTCACGGCCGCTTCCTTCCCACTCCTAGCCCTTCCCTGTCCCATCGTCGCCATAAGACCTATCTTTGTCGGTGCGACGTAAAGCAACTAGCAAAAAAAAATTCCAAATATATTATGCAGATATACGAAGACGTATACCGTCAGATTTCAAGTTGATTTATTAATTATAACGCCTCAATTGGAAGATCCAAGATTCAGAACTTTAACAATATTTGGGACTTCAAGCCCCTAGTTTACAGATTTTCAATTTCGTAAATGAGATATAATATAGACAAGGGCAGAAATCCCCCAATTCAAGAGCACCTTGCTCCCACAAATTACAGCCTTCCCGAGGCACTCCTCAATATTACAGAATATTAGGAAAGAGCCTATATGCTCTCTAACATTGACCAAATTTTAACCGCCCACTTAAGGCAACATTACACCAAACATTATGTTATCTGGCCTCTCTGGGCGCGATTTACAATTGAAATTACTTTTACACAGTGGTATCTATTACCCAACCTACTGGGCCTTCATGGAAATAGAACAGGTTAGATTACTGGCCCGAACTCAAAATTAATGGAGGCGTACACTTGCACTCCTAGATAATGAAGAATAAAATCCTAACGGGGTTCTCGGCCCAGTGATACAGGGGCTAATCCCAAGCTACTGAGGTGACTCGAATGAATGTTAATTTAATACATTACAGGAAAGAAAAAACAGTTACTAAATCGTAGTCACCTCAATCTAGGTTGAAGTGGGACTCGAGAGGGTAACGCACTCCCTATCCCCGATTTACAGTTGAAGACTTTATGAAGTTTTACATTAGCTGAATAAAAATTTACATTTTAGAAAACGTTGGTTACGTAGTTAGAAATTCGGACGTTTCCCTCTGATAAGTCTGCGGATATAGCTACAGAAAAATAAGTCTGGTCGACATTACCTTGGCTGATGGTCTGCTATGCGAAGAATGAGACGCCCCGACTCCTGTCTTAACACACACACTCAGAAAGGCGACGATCAAGAGACAAGGTAGCCAGAGCAGCCGCAGTTTATATACCCGAAGGGAAGGTTGAGGGGATTCTGGACTAATCCGGACACACCCTCTCAATTCTATTGGCTAAGTCAAAAGTTGCACCCAAAGAACCAAAGAGAAGCCTGTAATAGGCTGAAAAATAATCACAGAGAATTTCCATGGGCCAGATTCAAAACTGGCTGAATGAGAAAGAAGTGTTGCAAACTTAGAAATACATAAGTAAAACAAATGAGTGTTGATTTGCTAGAGAAAACCCATGAAGACAAAAATTCATTCAATAACAACTTCTTTTACCTTGCACCAGAGTGCATGGCCATAATTTTTGGTAGTGACATCTATGGAGAAATGTCCAAACATCTTGAAGTAAACAAACACAAAGCAAATAAATCCAGTCAGTTTAGGCAACTTCACAACTACACAATTACTCAATACTTCAGTAGTGACATCTTCTGATTAAAGTCCCAACTTCTTGTAATAGCAGTTTCACATACTGTTGGATAGATATAGTTCATTAAGGCGCTTCTTTTGAATGCGCGGAGTTGAGGTGTACCTCCCGTTACAGACCCCCCCAAAGGTCCTTCCTTGGGGTGACACAGAATAAATTTGGGAGAAGACAAAAAACATTCATGAAATGTTTAAGGTGTCAACCGCACCATATCATTTTATAGTACGTTTGCCTTTTCTGAAGTCTTCACGTTCCTAGCGAACTCTTGTATCTACGAACGTTTACTTTTTCCCATCATGTGTTGTTACCACTATGTAATCTTTCCTTATTCCGGTAGATGGCATCTCATACGTTAGCATAGTTCAAAGCATTTCTTTTCTACCCCGTATTGTTGGGTTATCTTTATGGGTGGGTAGTGTAGACTTTTTGACTTGAGAAGATGGAAGGATTGGATTTCCAAGTCGCCTTTGTGGCATATAAAATATATTTTAATAGATTCAAGATGTCTTTGTACATATCTCGGCCTTTCGAGAATGTGAATTGCTTATATAATTGAGGTATTTAGTTTTCTTTAATCTTCTCTTGGTTTTATTATTGCTTCGTTTTGAGCTCACCATGGTTGTGTTAGAAAGGTTTCCCTCATTACGTGTTTTTCTAATTTATTCGTGTGTTAACTTTGATTTTCCTTTACCGATTCACTATGTTTGTTTTGAGAACTGAAGGTGTCACGGATTCATGTATGTGTGTATGAGATTGTTTGCTGTGTGCCAGCCGATACCTTTCACCAATGGCGCTTCATTAACATACCGCTTGAGCTCATGTTGTATTATTTTATCGCGTGTTCTGTATATTTCATGTCCCCCAAATATAGGTGTTGTATGAATACAAGCTAACTACGCGATTTGCCTGCTCCTGTGTGTTTTGGTATTGGAGACACTCCGTCTCTTTAAGATGGACCACTTTCTGGTTCATACTGTCTGAGCTCGAGAGCGGTTGTTTATTTTGTTATGTGCTGTGTGTTGACGTTCTTATATGTCCCTTTATTCGGCGACCTAACCTCTTGGTCTATGTGTGAGCGTGGGTGGTTCTGACGTTTGAGTCCGTGAAACCTTTTGTGTCTAATTTACTTATTTATTGTTCGTTTCACATTGCCGTCATTGTCTTTCTTTACCTATTTTCTTGTTTAATATGTTATATTCTTTGCGGGTTGCCTTTCCATATTTTTGTTGTTTGGCGTGAAACCCTGGTAAGTTCCCCTTTTCTCTTTGCATTTATTTGATGAGTATAAATGAGCTCGGTGCACCCTTCCCTCTTCTCCCGTTTTAAGCTCTTTTACTTAATGATATTGTATTCTCGGGGGACGTGATTTTTTATTGTTGAGAGTTTTGTCTTCTCTGGGGAATTGAAAGGGAGAATGTTATGATTAGGTGCTGTTACTCCCTAAACTTATGACTGTTTAGACCAGATGTGCTACAAAGAAATGTTTTGTACCCACCTGAATTCATACTCTTCAATTAATTAATACGGATGCCAAGTCCTTATTCCAAACTTTTCGTCACGTCTTTTATGAAGGTAAGCGTGTGTGAAGGTGCTGTAATCAATGAGTCTGCTGTATTTTGATTATGGGCCACATATTATTAATATTAGCTATTTGATTTTTGGCCCTCTTGTTTTCCCTATGCAACCTTTTTTTGATTTCCTCTCCATAATAAATTTAAGTTCTTGCCCTTATTACTGGTATATTTATATTTCTTTGCGTCTCTTATATGTTTGTTGTCTGTAAGAGGCCCGGGTCCAGTTCCTGGCATTTTTTTGCTAGTTTTGACCAAATCCACCGCACTGGGTCTTCGTCGGATTCCTAGTGTCAGTTCAATTGGTAGGCAGGGCGTGGTTTGGTCAAAATGTTTCACCAGAAGGTTTTTTTTTGGTGAAGTAGAGCTGGACTCGTCAAACCCCCTGAAAATACGTCATGATGTGACTGCATGTTATTATGCGCTATACATGTTCTTCCACTACCGACATTGTTTTCTACGTACGCACATTTGATCGTATCTTGTGCAGTGTTGTTGTACTTTCATACCTGATTTTCGAGATCTTTTGAACTATTTCTTAATTTGGTCTTGCGTATTTTATCTGTAAACTATGGAGAACGATAGGGATAAGCATGCTTGTAGGGATAGCGAGAAGGTACCCGATGACTCTCCGGGTATTGAACTAGACAAGAGTAATAATGAAATTCATAATGGTGCTTCACCTCGTGCTAGTACAAATTGTAGCGATGCGGATATCAGGGTTGGTGATAGTGGTCATGAACATATCCCTGGCACGAACATGAGAGTCATGGATTATATTCCTCATTCCATTACCGACAGGTCCCTCTATTTTAGCCCTGCTCTTGTTATCATCCGTAAATGGAACTTTAAATTTTCCGGGGAAGAAAAAGTACTCTCTGTTATTGAGTTTTTAGGAAAGGTCGAGGATATAGCGGCATGCACCTTGATGCCTTTAGACCTATTTGTACCTGTCATTCCTGGTATGTTGGAAGGTAGTGCCAGCAAATGGTACAGATTAAGTGAACACAAAATTCATTATTGGTCTGATTTCGTCAAAGAGCTTAAAGTTAGGTTCGGATTATCTGATATGGACTTCATATTAAAGCAAGAGATACTTAGGAGAACTCAAGGTCGGGATGAACCCATCGATGAATATGCCACTGGTATTCTTACCCTATTTAATCGTTTGGATATTAGAATTCATGAGTCAGAAATTTTTGATACCTTCTACCGCAACCTAGCTCCTCAATATAAATTGTTTATAAAGAGGTCGGAAGTAAAATGTGTTGACGACATCATCAGTCTTGGCCGTGAATTTGAGTCTACACTGCAACTGAACAACATGTACCAACCCCTCCTCCTCCTCCTGCTGATTGCCTGCTGATTGCTCTTTTCCCGATACAGCTTGTCGCACTTCTCCTAAAACTGTTTCTTCCGCTAGGTCGCCAACCAGTGTCCGACATTCTAACTGGTCTACTGATCGTTTTGAATCACCTCGTTCTTCGGGCCGTGTTACCAATGCTCTCTTGAGCCATGACGTATCTTGCCATAAGGCTGCAATTCCCGTCAAATGTTCGAATTGTGGAAAAGATGGACATATTTCCCGTAACTGTAGATTGAAGTCTTCTGTAAAATGCAGTCAATGTGGTTTGACTGGGGTCTATTGCAACATATGCCCTCGATGCAATTCTAACCAGGGAAACTAGCTTCGCACCAACGCGATGGCCCACCGTTGGTGCCGAATAACTATCCTAATCGTAAAATTTGGGGACTTCCTTCATCTTCACCCTGGGCCATGTTCTATGCGGCTCACGCGCCATGTATGCTCTCTTAGACAGCGGATCGTGTAGTTCTTTCATCAATCAATCTTTTGTCGATGTTATGATATTAAAATACATTCGTAATTCTGGTTGTACTGAAAATTATGTGTCTGCGGACGGTCGCCGCGTATTTCCTGTGAAACGCATCTGAACCCACGTGAAAATTCATAACCTTTCTTGGGACTGGAACTTCAATGTTGTCCCAGACTTGGCCGTTCCTCTCATCCTAGGAACTGACTTCATGTCAGCTACTGGACTGTCGATTGACTTCATCAGTCCGTCCTTCGCTTTCCGTTTTAGGTCGAACGAAATTTTCCCTTTGAGAGTCCCTTCAGAAACAATCCCCTGTGTTCCTTATCTGAAGACAAATGTTACATCGGCCTAAGTGATCTGTCTGAAAATCAAACTTTCATGCTAAATAGTCACCTGGAAGAATTCCCTGATATACTGTCTGTAAAGCTAGGATGTGCTAAGGAGTTTTCATATAGTATCATACTGAAAGACGACTCACCTGTTAGACGCCCTCCTTTTTCTTGTTCTCCTCCTACACTTGTCGCCATGAGGAAGTGCGTCAATGATTTGCTGGATAAGGGTGTCATAAGCCCGTCGAAGTCGCCTTACAGGAGTCCTGCCTTTCTAATCCCCAGGAAAGACGGTCTAGCGCGTCTAGTCATTGATTACAGGGTCCTGAACCGTAAGGTAATCTTCGACAGTTTCCCTCTTCCTACGATAGAGTCCGCGTTGCAGTCCTTCGGGAAAGCCAAGTTTTACTCAGTCTTCGATTTCAATTCAGCTTACTTTCAGATTCCCTTGGATCCTAGTTGTCGCGAATTTACTGCTTTTGCAACTCCTTTCGACCTGTATCAGTTTAATAAGGTGCCCATGGTTATCTCCATTGGTGGTCAAGCTCTAAGCCGCATACTTGACACGGTCTTCAGTGACTTAAATTTCTCCTGTCTGTTTTCGTACCTCGATGATGTCGTGATTTTTTCTAACACCTTTGAAGAACACATTGCCCATCTCCGTGAATTTCTCACAAGGCTAAAGAGGCATGGTTTTACGGTCAACCCGGAGAAAGTATCCTTATGTACTAGAAGGATCAAGTTCTTGGGACACATTATCTCCGATTCTGGCATTTCTGTATATCCCGACAGGGTGAAATGTATCCGCGAGTTTCCTAGGCCTAGGAATGTCCGTGGTATCCGTAGATTTCTTGGTATGGTTGGGTTCTATTGTAGGTTCATCCCAAACTTCTCTGACATTTCTGCCCCTTTGAGTCTGTTGAAAAGAAAGAATACTCGTTTCTGTTGGGGTCATGCTCAAGAACAAGCATTCAGCAAACTCAAGGATGCCTTCTGTCAGGCTCCGGTCCTGCACAGTCCCGATTTCGACAATTACTTCGTCCTTCAGTGCGATGCTAGTGACATTGCAGTCTCTGCCGTCTTGAACCAGACGTTAGAGAATGATAGTCTGGCTCCTATTGCATACTTCAGCAACTTGCTACATGGTTCAGAATTAAGCTGTTCTATTTATGAGAAAGAATGCTTGGCTGTCGTTCTCGGTGTTGAAAAGTTTCACTCCTACCTAGAACACCATCATTTCTGGATTCACACCGATAATCAGGCCTTATCTTGGATGAGCGCTAACGTAAAAAAGTTAGGGAGAACTGCCCGCTGGATACTTCGCTTGTCATTTTATAAATTTACTGTTGTGCATGTGAGAGGCAAGGACAACGTGGTAGCTGACTGTCTGTCGCGCATGTTTCATGGCGTGGAAAATCCCAACGATAACGTTGAATGTAGTTCTGGTTCTAATCTTTCGGTCAACGTTCTTCAAAATTACCCGGGAGCTTTACGAATGTAGGTGAATTCCAAAGGCAAGACGATGAGTGTGTTAAGATAATGGACGGAATTTCCAAGAACGACTACAACTACGAGTCTTTCGAAATTAAGAAGGGTCTCTTGTGCCATAAGTGTCCTCGAAACAAGTCCTCGAAAGTGTTTATTCCCCGTGCCTTGAGGACTATGATTCTGAATTATTACCATGACTCATATTTGGGAGTGCACCTTGGGCAGCTTAAAACATTTCATAAAATCGCTCGAAATTACTATTGGCCGAGTATGTCAGAACCTGTGACGTTTGTCAAAAGTGCAAGCCCGCTCAAAATAGTCAAGTCAGATTTCATTCTGCCGATGTGGCTAACGCTCCTGGAGAGAAACTATTTATTGATTTCTTTGGACCTCTAGTAAGATCCCGGAAGGGACATATTGGCATACTATCGGTCATTGATGGTTTTTCTAAGTTTGTTTGGATGTTCCCTGTCCGGAAAATTAACTCTGCCGTCACCACTAAATTGTTATCCCATCAAATCTACACCATTTTTGGACCTCCCAAGACATTAGTGTCAGATAATTCCTCTGTCTTCACCTTTCTAGTTTTCAGAATATGTGTTTTTCGTGGGGTATTGAGCATATCCGTGTTAGCCCTCACCACCCTCAACCGTCCCTAATCGAGAGATTCCATCGTAACCTCAAAACATGTTTATCTGCCTTTCACCGTAATAATCAGTCCCGTTGGGACTCCTGTTTGTCTTTTTTTTCAGCCTAGGTTTCAACACCGCTGTACATGAATCCAGCCAATTCACGCCAGCCGAACTGTTTCTGGGCAGAATCACTAACGATCCGCTTATGTTACAGTGGAATATCGAATATCTCTCCGCTCCTTCCCGTCGTCTGAGTGTGGGAGAAAAATGGAAAACAGCTTCCGATCATCTGATAAAAGCGAAGAACAAGGTGGCTCTGAGGTATAACAAGGGGAGGAAACCGGTCCCTTTTAGTGTTGGAGACCTAGTTTTAATCAAGAAATTTCCTGTCAGTTCCGCCTCGGACCATGTCAGCGGGAAACTATGTCAGAAATGGTCTGAGCCAAAAAGGATCGTTAAATTCCTGGGACCTGTGACGGTCGAGCTGGAGGACATCGCTACGCATGTATCCTTGTTAAAACCATATTGTACCATACCCAGGGGTAAATACCCTCTAGGACGATGCCTCCATTCCTGTATGAACATCCGACTAACTCAGGGTTGGGCAGAAAGTGGGTTGGTTGCCGATTGGGTCAGGATAAACGTCGAAGTTCTACTCAAAAATATAAGTAAATGACAGGATAATGGAGGTATAACACGAATGAGAAACAATCATATGGGGTAAGATGGATTTACTTATAAATATCCCCAAATCATTCTACTTGAAAGTTAAATAAGTTAAAGAAAAATATCAAAATGGCATCATAAAATTCAAAATAAAAGAAATCTGGACATTACAACATCAATTATATAAGAAACAAAATGGAAATAAAGTATCAAGCACAACATGAATACTTGCATACTTTCAAACTGATCATCTTCTTATTAGTCCATGGTTCAAGAGATATGTGATCATACGTGTACGCATACACTGATATGTAGTTAATTCAGTACAATTCGCTTCGCATGGAGTTACACACTTACGCATCACAACGATACGGTTATGAAGTTAATTAATTCGAGAGTCGCCAAACTACTACTGTTAAAGAAAGTTACAATAAAAGAAAAGTTACGATGAAAAGAAAAACTAAGACGCTATGGGACCTTATATGAGTTACGCAAAACACTAGGGGCATTTCCTACGCTATATGTACAACAAATCAAACAAGCAACACTAAACACTTCTATTTACATTCGATAATGAGAAAAGGTCTTACATGCTACACAGATTCTACGTGAATCGCGGTTCACCACAAAGGATCTAGACAGAACTAGATTGACCATCAATAAAATTTAGCACTCGGGCTGTTCCCCATTAAAACAACGAGACAAAGTATTTAAACAACATATAACAATATACAACATCATCCTGAAAAGGAAAAACATATAAATAGCCATCAATATCTTGTAGAAAGCAATGGGCAACTTTGCCTCCTACTGCTGCATTTGAGCTCTCAACAGCGCGGTCATCCGTCATATATTTCCGGGTAGGCTGCAAGCTAAAAGGAAATGTTGAACTCAACACTGCGCTAAAGTTTGGATTCTGTCTCCCAAGATTGTCACAAGGAAATAACATCTCACTCTCACGGTCAAATAAAAACACAGCCAACTTATCAGCTTGCAATGAGATAACGTCTCTCACCGTCTTTACGGAAAGTCACGTATAATCCTTCCTTCCTAGCATGCTTTTACCATTTAACACACATCAGACTCATTAGTCTGGAATTAATTCCGTCAATTCTGATATCAATATACACTCAGAAGACAATTGGCAGGTTCAACTCCACTGCACAATATTCTCTCGCAGATCAGGCATACAATCGGCCTACACTATAATTCAACATGCACTCTTATATCTCATATCACTTATGAATCACACTATGAGACCCGGTTCATTTCCCGTGCAAGTCATTGGGTAAACAGTTTCCAATTTAGTTTTAAAGATCCTATTCTTACAACGCTGTTATGCAGCTACTTCGGACAGCTCCTGTAATACGTGCGTCATGCAATTAGCTATATCTGTGTCTCTAAATAACCGAAATAAAATGACAAAGTAAGTATTTAACTCTGAATTTAGATGAATTTGTCAATCTAATTCCCCTAGCATATATTCATAAAGAAAAATCGGAATATCCTGCACTAAATTAAGCATGCATGAATAAACAATAACTAATCCTAACAAATCCCTCATTGTCTCAACTATCTAGTCGTAAATCAGAATGAAGTTGAAAAGTACATGCATTATTCTCATATCCTATTTTACAACACCATTAAATTGAATCAAACACATGCCGTCAGGCTTACTTTAATAAAAATCCTATCTAAAGTGCCCTAGTGTCTTATCATAATTCATATAACATGCCATAATAAATACATGCGTCTTAACTTAGCCTGGCAACTCTCGGGATACATGGTAGCAGTTTACATCCCTGCTGTATGAAGAAATTACACCATGACGATCACAGTTTCAACACGTGGAGATGCACTTCCTTCTTCCATATGCGAAGCCATCTTCTTCCTGAAAAGTTATTTACACTGGAACACAAAACCTTGGGATGAAAATCTCTTCACCGCTCAATGCAATACGTGCCGATCAACCCTTATTGACCAAATCTGCCAAACACACTGACTCCTCAATAATTATAGCTCCAATTTAAAGGGTATACACAGTTTGATAGCGGCACTCGGTACGCTACGATAGTTCCTCACGAACACGGCCGACACGAATGTGTGATACAATAACACGTGTCTCCTGCACTTGTTACACTGCGGCTAATGATCACCGTCTATGTTGAAATTACACTGTGCAATAATCTAATTTGCAGTTTCCTCTGGAACAATTATATCTTCCAGCTACACGACTGAAACACTTGTTTGAAATAATATACTATTTCTGATATAACACTCCTGCACTGTCTAAGCAGTCCTATCAAAATACAATCCACACTCTCCAAACAATCCTATCAGAGTCACGTCTACAGTCTCCAAGTCATTCTAACAGAGTGACGTCTACAGTCTCCAAACAATCCTATCAGAGTCACGTCTACAGTCTCCAAGTTATTCTAACAGAGTGACGTCTACAGTCTCCAAACAATCCTATCAGAGTCACGTCTACAGTCTCCAAGTCATTCTAACAGAGTGACGTCTACAGTCTCCAAACAATCCTATCAGAGTCACGTCTACAGTCTCCAAGTCATTCTAACAGAGTGACGTCTACAGTCTCCAAGTGATTCTAACAGAGTGGCGTCTACAGTCTCCAAGTTATTCTAACAGAGTGACGTCTACAGTCTCCAAACAATCCTATCAGAGTCACGTCTACAGTCTCCAAGTTATTCTAACAGAGTGACGTCTACAGTCTCCAAACAATCCTATCAGAGTCACGTCTACAGTCTCCAAGTTATTCTAACACAGTGACGTCTACAGTCTCCAAGTGATTCTAACAGAGTGGCGTCTACAGTCTCCAAGTGATTCTAACAGAGTGACGTCTACAGTCTCCAAACAATCCTATCAGAGTCACGTCTACAGTCTCCAAGTGATACTAACAGAGTGGCGTCTACAGTCTCCAAGTGATTCTAACAGAGTGACGTCTACAGTCTCCAAGTGATTCTAACAGAGTGACGTCTACAGTCTCCAAGTGATTCTAACAGAGTCACGTCTACAGCCTCCAAGGTATTCTAACAGAGTGACGTCTACAGTCTCCAAACAATCCTATCAGAGTCACGTCTACAGTCTCCAAGTTATTCTAACAGAGTGACGTCTACAGTCTCCAAGTGATTCTAACAGAGTGACGTCTACAGTCTCCAAGTGATTCTAACAGAGTGACGTCTACAGTCTCCAAGTGATTCTAACAGAGTGACGTCTACAGTCTCCAAGTGATTCTAACAGAGTGACGTCTACAGTCTCCAAGTTATTCTAACAGAGTGACGTCTACGGTCTCCAAACAATCCTATCAGAGTCAGGTCTACAGTCCCCAAGTTATTCTAACAGAGTGACGTCTACAGTCTCCAAGTGATTCTAACAGAGTGACGTCTACAGTCTCCAAGTGATTCTAACAGAGTGACGTCTACAGTCTCCAAGTGATTCTAACAGAGTGACGTCTACAGTCTCCAAGTGCTTCCAACAGAGTGGCGTCTACAGTCTCCAAGTGATTCTAACAGAGTGACGTCTACAGTCTCCAAGTGATTCTAACAGAGTGGCGTCTACAGTCTCCAAGTGATTCTAACAGAGTGACGTCTACAGTCCCCAAGTTATTCTAACAGAGTGACGTCTACAGTCTCCAAACAATCCTATCAGAGTCACGTCTACAGTCTCCAAGTTATTCTAACAGAGTGACGTCTACAGTCTCCAAACAATCCTATCAGAGTCACGTCTACAGTCTCCAAGTGATTCTAACAGAGTGACGTCTACAGTCTCCAAACAATCCTATCAGAGTGACGTCTACAGTCTCCAAGTTATTCTAACAGAGTCACGTCTACAGTCTCCAAGTGATTCTATCAGAGTGACGTCTACAGTCTCCAAACAATCCTATCAGAGTGACGTCTACAGTCTCCAAGTGATTCTAACAGAGTGACGTCTACAGTCTCCAAGTGATTCTAACAGAGTCACGTCTACAGTCTCCAAGTTATTCTAACAGAGTGACGTCTACAGTCTCCAAACAATCCTATCAGAGTCACGTCTACAGTCTCCAAGTTATTCTAACAGAGTGACGTCTACAGTCTCCAAACAATCCTATCAGAGTCACGTCTACAGTCTCCAAGTTATTCTAACAGAGTGACGTCTACAGTCTCCAAACAATCCTATCAGAGTCACGTCTACAGTCTCCAAGTTATTCTAACAGAGTGACGTCTACAGTCTCCAAGTGATTCTAACAGATTGACGTCTACAGTCTCCAAGTGATTCTAACAGAGTGACGTCTACAGTCTCCAAGTGATTCTAACAGAGTCACGTCTACAGTCTCCAAGTTATTCTAACAGAGTGACGTCTACAGTCTCCAAACAATCCTATCAGAGTCACGTCTACAGTCTCCAAGTTATTCTAACAGAGGGACGTCTACAGTCTCCAAACAATCCTATCAGAGTCACGTCTACAGTCTCCAAGTTATTCTAACAGAGTGACGTCTACAGTCTCCAAGTTATTCTAACAGAGTGGCGTCTACAGTCTCCAAGTGATTCTAGCAGAGTGGCGTCTACAGTCTCCAAGTGATTCTAACAGAGTGACGTCTACAGTCTCCAAGTGATTCTAACAGAGTGACGTTGACAGTCTCCAAGTGATTCTAACAGAGTCACGTCTACAGTCTCCAAGTGATTCTAAGAGAGTGACTCTTCCGAGCTTGGGTTACTGAGAAAGCTTCGGTAACGCCGTGGCAATTCTGGGGTTCCCAGTTGTCTAAACCAACCAACAATCAGAAAGCTTGCTATGTCTGATGACACAATTTAAATTACAATACATTTGTGAAACACAGCTCACATAATCGCAACTCTTTTCCTCTAATTATAATATCATCTTTCTGAATTTATATCACTTCTACATCTGTGGAAAACCAACGAATGACAGAAATTAACATGAGCTACTGTACACGTTTGCCAGCCTGGAACTGAGACTTGGCGTGATGTCGACTCCATGGTTGCCGATACCTTACATTCTTATTGGCTGAAAATAATGCTTATTCAGCATCTAGTACACGTGCCGATTCTTGCCCACGCTTGGTTACGCCAACCTATTCTCACGGTCAGAAGGAAGTGTTAAGCAACATCCAGCGACACGATGTCTCCATAGGCATCCGGTCTCAGCTATCTGGGATTCAATACTTTACCACATATGACTGTAACTTGTATGAATAAAATTTATATATATATTTTGTCAAATAATACTCTAAATATTTCATATGGGCCGGCAGGATACGGCTCAATATTACCCAAGGAAACCGTAACATACATTTTACTTCACTTTTACTGAGTAATCATATTGTTTTCTGCATCTACCATCTAGACTTGGATTATATCTTATCGAGAAAACGGTATACTCTGACCTCTTTCTGTTTCAGGAATAGAAAACTGTTATCTTCTTTAAGAAATCAGATGAATAGCACAAATTAATAACGACAAAAGGAAAACCAGGAGTCGAATCGTAATATATGGAGAAAATGAAGTATGATCGTATTCGACATGCACATGTTTATACGCTTTACTGGACTGCGACACACTTCAGGTCTTAAAAGACTCTGCTCTTCATCGTTTCCTTGTGTTAACCTTAGTGATAGGACACTTACGTCTACACGTGTTTCTGAAGGAAAACGTACATTCTTAAATACGTACCCATCTTTGTATTGTACTCATGTATTACCTTAGCTTTAAGTTTAGTTGTAGTCGTGCGCGCACGTTTAGTTTAAGTTACAGCCTTCAAGTAAAATGAATTCTTCTTGTCTGATCAGCAAGACAGAATTCATTTTCGAGGGGGCACTTAGAATATTTCAGCCGCACCATATCATTTTATGGTACGTTTGCCTTTTCTGAAGTCTTCACGTTCCTAGCGAACTCTTGTATCTACGAACGTTTACTTTTTCCCATCATGTGTTGTTACCACTATGTAATCTTTCCTTATTCCGGTAGATGGCATCTCATACGTTAGCATAGTTCAAAGCATTTCTTTTCTACCCCGTCTTGTTGGGTTATCTTTCTGGGTGGGTATCGTAGACTTTTTGACTTGAGAAGATGGAAGGATTGGATTTCCAAGTCGCCTTTGTGGCATAAAAAATATATTTTAATAGATTCAATATGTCTTTGTACATATCTCGGCCTTTCGAGAATGTGAATTGCTTATATAATTGAGGTATTTAGTTTTCTTTAATCTTCTCTTGGTTTTATTATTGCTTCGTTTTGTGCTCACCATGGTTGTGTTAGAAAGGTTTCCCTCATTACGTGTTTTTCTAATTTATTCGTGTGTTAACTTTGATTTTCCTTTACCGATTCACTATGTTTGTTTTGAGAACTTAAGGTGTCATGGATTCATGTATGTGTGTATGAGATTGTTTGCTGTGTGCCAGCCGATACCTTTCACCCATGGCGCTTCATTAACATACCGCTTGAGCTCATGTTGTATTATTTTATCGCGTGTTCTGTATATTTCATGTCCCCCAAATATAGGTGTTGTATGAATACAAGCTAACTACGCGATTTGCCTGCTCCTGTGTGTTTTGGTATTGGAGACACTCCGTCTCTTTACGATGGACCACAGTAGTATAATAGGACAGTTCGGCCGCCGCCTCCGCCTCCCGCGGGAAATTTGAATTTTGGCGGGAAATTTGAATTTTGGCGCGAGATTTGAATTTGTAAACAAAGCCACGTGCTTTTTGACAGCTGTTCTCGACAACAACGCATCGCTAACCTCACTGCTGCCATCTTGACGGGCCTAAACCTAAGTAGTACCAACATAACCTAACTAGCGCGAGATTTGAATTGGTAAACAAAGCCACGTGCTTTTTGACAGCCACGTGCTTTTTGACAGACAACAACGCATCGCTAACCTCACTGCTGCCATCTTGACGGGCCTAAACTTCAGTAGTACCAACTCAACCTAACTAGCGCGAGATTTGAATTTGTAAACAAATCCACGTGTTTTTTGACAGCCACGTGCTTTTTGACAGACAACAACGCATCGCTAACCTCAGTGCTGCCATCTTTACGGGCCTAAACCTCAGTAGTACCAACTTAAAATAACTAGCGCGAGATAAACAAATCCACGTGTTTTTTGACAGCCACGTGCTTTTTTGACAGCTGTCATCCGCCATCTTTAAACTACAGAGCACCGTGCTGCCCTCTTTATCGCAGTAGCTGCAAATTCGTCACCTGTCATCAGCAGTGCTGCCATCTTGGCGGGCCTAAACCTTAGTGCTACCAACTTAACCTCACTAGCGCGAGATAAACAAATCCACGTGCTTTTCTGACAGCTGCCATCCGCCATATTTAATCATGAGGGAACCGTGTTGGTATCTTACGGGTAATTCCGTCTACTGTCATCTGTCATCTTTAATCAACAAAGCATCGTACTGCTATCTTTAGCTACATACATTTAACATGTGGGGGCGGATAATTTGAAAAAAACTTCCGTTAGCTATCATCCGCCATCTTTATTCAACAGAGCATTGTGCTGCTATCTCTAGCTACATACATTTAACATGTGGTGGCGGCATTGTGAAAATCTAACTAGATGCTATCTTTAATCAACAGAGCACCGTGCTGCTATTCCTTTGAATTGTGGTGATGGATAATTTGAAATTCCATTAGCTATCATCATTAAACATTAGTGCATTCGCTAACCTAACCTCTCATCTACTATCTTGAAGGAGACTATACGACACCTCCCCTACCTCCTGCTCTTCCTCCTCCTCCTCCTCCCCTACCACCTCCCTTTATCGCATCGCAAAGACAAGAATGTGCAGCGATAACATTATTATGCATGTTTAGACTTGCGGATTACGAAAGAAACATAACAAGACTTGAATCGAACACTGTACTCGATGTCGTTAACTTCAACATGTGATTAAAACATTGCCTGGTGTGTTCAGAACACTAAACAACTAGAATCGAACGCTGTACTTAATACAACATGTTAGGGGATACCTTTGTTCTAAGAAGATCAGAGAGAAACATAACAAGACTAGAATTGAACACTGCAATCGATGTCGTTAACCTTAATATGTGCTCAGAACACTACATAAGTGATTCAGAACATTGATTGATGTGTTCAGATCACTAAACAACTAGAATCGAACACTGTTCTCGATGTTGTTAAATTCAACATGTGATCTGAACATTAATTGATGTGTTCAGACCACTAAACAAATAGAACCGAACACTGTACTCGATACAACATGTCAGGGGATACCTTTGTTCTAAGAAGATCAGATTGAAACATAACAAGACTTGAACCGAACACTGTTCTCGATGTTGTTAACTTCAACATGTGATTAGAACATTGTCTGATGTGTTCAGATCACTAAACAACTAGAATTGAACACTGTACTCAATACAACACGTCAGGGGATAACTTTGTTCTAAGAAGATCAAATTGAAACATAACAAGACTAGAATCGAACACTGCACTCGATGTTGTTAACCTCAACATGTGATCAGAACATTCATTGATGTGTTCAGATCACTAAACAAGTAGAACCGAACACTGTACTCGATACAACATGTCAGGGGATACCTTTGCTCCAAGAAGATCAGACTGAAACATAACAAGACTTGAATCGAACACTGTACTCGATGTCGTTAACCTTAACATGTGATCAGAACATTGATTGAAGTGTTCAGATCACTAAACAACTAGAATCGAACACTGTTCTCGATGTTAGTAGTATAATACACGGATTCGGCGGCCGCCACCGCCACCGGGCTCCCAGAGGCCACCTCCCCCACCACCACAGCCAGAGGCCTCCCAGATGCCTCCTCCACCACCACCACAGCCAGAGGCCTCCCAGATGCCTCCTCCACCACCACCACAGCCAGAGGCCTCCCAGAGGTCACCTCCACCACCCGCGGGAAATTTGAATTTGTAAACAAAGCCACGTGCTTTTTGACAGCTGTCATCGACAACAACGCATCGCTAACCTCAGTACTGCCATCTTGACGGGCCTATACCTCAGTAGTACCAACTTAACCTAACTAGCGCGTGGTAAACAAAGCCACGTGCTTTTTGACAGCTGTTATCCGCCATCTTTAAACCACAGAGCATTGTGCTGCCCTCTTTATCGTAGTAGATGTAAATTCGTCACCTGTCATCGGCAGTGCTGCTATCTTGGCGGGCCTAAACCTTAGTGCTACCAACTTAACCTCACTAGCGTGTGATAAACAAATCCACGTGCAGCTGACATCCGCCATCTTTAATCTATAGAGCACAGTGGTTCTCTCTTTAGGTACTTACCTTTGAAATGTGGTGGCGGATAATTTGAAAAATGCTTTTTTACAGCAGCCATATTTGAGCACCGTGCTGCCCTCTTTAGCTAGATACATTTGAAATGTGGTGGCAGACAATTCCACGTGACAGCAGCCATCTTTAATCAAGAGAGCACCGTGCTGCCCTCTATGTGGTGGCGGCAAATTCTACATGCTCTTGTTTGGAAACAAACTCACGCGCTTTTTTGACAGCCGTCATCCGCCATCATTAATCAACAGAGCACAGTACTGCCCTCTTTAGCTAGATACCTTTGAAATGTGGTGGCAGACAATTCGACGTGCTCTTGTTTGGAAACAAAGCCATGTGCTTTTTTGACAGCTAACATCCGCCATCCTTAATCTATACAGTACAGTGCTGCCCTCTTTAGCTACTTACCTTTGAAATGTGGTACGTCACAGCTGTCATCCGCAGTGCTGCCATCTTAACGGGCCTAAACTTTAGTGCTACAAACTTAACCTTACTAGCGCGAGATTTGAATCGGTAAACAAATCCACGTGCTTTTTTGACAGCTGTCATCCACCATCTTTAATCCACAGAGCACTGTGGTGCCCTCTTTAGCTACTTACCTTTGAAATGTGGTGGCGGATAATTTGACAAATGCTTTTTGATAGCAGCCATCTTTAATCCAGAGAGCACCGTGCTGCCCTCTTTAGCTAGATACCTGTGGTGGCAGGCAATTCCACGTGACAGCAGCCATCTTTAATCAAGAGGTCACTGTGCTGCCCTCTTTGTGGCGGTGGCAAATTCCACGTGCTTTACAAACTCACGTGCTTTTTTCTGACAGCTGTCATCCGCCATCTTGCATCACAAACCTCAGTGCTACGCTCTTTAGCTAGTTACCTTTGAAATGTGGTGGCGGCAATTTGAAAAATTCTATGCGCTCTTGTTTGGAAACAAAGCCACGTGCTTTTTGACAGCTGTCATCCACCATCTTTAATCAATAGAGCACTGTGCTGCTATCATGCGGGCAATTTCGTCAGCTGTCATCCGCCATATTTAATCTACAGAGCACCGTGCTGCCCTCTATGCAGTAGCGATCAATTTGAAAAGTTCTGTTAGCTGTCATCCGCCATCTTTAATCAAGAGAGCACCGTGCTGCCATCTTTAGCTAGATACGTTTTAAATGTGGGGCGGCAATTTGAAAAATTCTATGTGCTCTTGTTTAGTAAACAAAGCCACGTGCTTTTTGGACAGCTGTCATCCACCATCTTTAATCAATAGAGCACTGTGCTGCTATCATGCGGGCAATTTCATCAGCTGTCATCCGCCATCTTTAATCCACAGAGCAACGTGCTGCTCTCTGTAGTAGCGGGCAATTTGAAAAGTTCTGTTAGCTGTCATCCACCATCTTTAATCAAGAGAGCATCGTGCTGCCATCTTTAGCTAGATACCTTTGAAATGTGGTGGCGGCAAATTGAAAAATTCCACGTGCTCTTGTTTAGTAAACAAACTCACGCGCTTTTTGTCAGCTGTCATCAGCCATCTTTAATCTATAGAGCTCAGTGCTACACTCTTTAGGTACATACCTTTGAAATATGGTGGCGGATAATTTTAAAAGAAAAATTCTACATCAGCCATCTCTCGACGCTAATTGCACAAGATGGTGGCTATACATGACTCCTTAAAGATGCTTATGCAAGATGGCCGCTATACATAGGTTCTTATGAGATGCCCTTGGGATGCTTGCGCAAGATGGCGGTGATACAAGGCTCCTTATGAGACGCCCTAGAGTTGATTGCGCAAGATGGCGGTTGCTCTTATGAGGCGGCTTAAGGGCCCTTGCACAAGATGGCTAGAGATGCCCTAAGGATGCTTGCGCAAGATGGCGGCTATACACGACTCCTTATGAGACGCCTTAAGGGTGCTTGCGCAAGATGGCTGCTGCTCTTATGAAGAAAACTGGCTTAGAGGCTAACGTGTCGTGCTAGTTAGATTCATTAAATTTGGGGCTTAAATGCATAATGTTAAATATCTCGAAAACGGTGCATCGTAGAGCAAAACGGACAAAATTTTTCTACCCAATACCTCGGTTCGCAGTATGGGGAACATGATATCATAAGAAAAACATAGTCTAATGATGAGATCAACGGTTCGGTTCTAACTTAGGCCCTTTGGCATTAGCTCTATTTCAGCTTGTAATGAAGCAAGTCTTCGTAACATGATCAGGTCTAGCTATGGTAGAGAGTATAACGTACCGTGCAGGTTCGATTCATTACATTTGGGGCTTAAATGCAAAATGTTAAATATCTCGAGAACGGACAAAGTTTTTCCACCTGATACCTAGGTTTGCATTATCAGGAACATGATAGCATAAGAAAAACATAGTGTAATGATGAGATCGACGGTTCGATTCCTACTTAGGCCCTTTGGCATTGGCAGCTATCTATTTCTACAAGATGGCGGCTATACATAGCTACTTATGAGACAGCTTAAGAGCGCTTGCACAAGATGGCTGCTGCTCTTATGAGACGCCCTAGGGGTGCTTGCGGGAGGTAGCAGCGACAAGACGATGACTATACACAGCTGCTTATGATACGGCCTAGAGGTGCTTACACAAGATGGTGGCTGCTCTGATGAAGAAAGCTAGCATTACATCGTGCAATTATTTTTACAGCACTAAACCTCATACCTTTGAAATGTGGTGGCGGGTAATTTGAAAAATTCGACGTGCTTTTTCTTCACAGCGGCTATCTTTAGACAGTAGCGGCTATACATAAGCTGTTAAGGCCTCCTCTTATGTCAAGGCGTAGCTCTATCGAACAAGTGTAAACCTGCATCGGAATAGCTAGAGTAAGCACGTGCTGCAGTGATGACGTCATTAAGCATGTTTAGACTTGAAAATCACAGAAGAAACGTAACAAGGCTGGAATCGAAATCTGCACTCTATGCCGTTAACTTTATCATGTGATCGGAACATTGATTGAAGTGTTTAGAACACTAAATAAGTAGAACCGAACACTGTACTCGATACAACATGTGTTTAGAACATGTCAGGGGATACCTTCGTTCTAAGAAGATTAGATTACCGCACATTGCTTGTAGGGCTAATAGGCTAAGGGGCTAATGGGCTAAAGGGCTAATATGCTAAAGGGCTAAAGGGCTAATGGGCTAAAGGGCCAAAGGAGCAACAACCTCATCGATCGCTATCAGCAAGAACGCTTGTACTTTGTTAAGTGTAGAAA
This sequence comes from Anabrus simplex, assembly GCF_040414725.1. Classification (NCBI taxonomy): domain Eukaryota; kingdom Metazoa; phylum Arthropoda; class Insecta; order Orthoptera; family Tettigoniidae; genus Anabrus; species Anabrus simplex. Next base: position 1,237,086,312 of record NC_090266.1, on the reverse strand, counting down.
ATTAATCTTTATTTGTAAATGGTTTCATGTTCAGAACAAGGAATGGAACCTAGGGGTTACGTCTTACCTAATAATATCCCCGAGGTGCGATGAGTCACGTTTTTCGAACTAGTGTTTGGAACACTGAACTTTTCAAGACCATAGCAGAGAGTTTAGCAATGTTCTGTTGTTGGATTATAAATTCCGCGCTACAACATGCATAAGGTGGCAGCCTTGAGGTTTACTGCCGTAAAGATGACAAGAGTGAGGTTAACAATTTTCCGTTGTTGGATTTTAAATTCCGCGCTACAACATGCATAAGGTGGCAGCCTTGAGGTTTCCGCCGTAAAGATGGCAGCAGTGAGGTTAGCAACGATCTATTGTCCTTCAAAGTGAGGTTAGGGTTCGTCAAGAAGACAGCTGTCAAAAACGCACGTGGCTATGTTTACCAAACAAGAGCACGTGGCTGTGACGTCACGGTCACGTAATCAATCCTTAGCTCGACGTCGTTAAGAGCAGCATTAGGATTAGCTATGCTTAAAAGTCTTGGGAACAGGGCAGCAGTATGAATTGCCATGTTTCAAAGCGTGTACACATTACCTATCAATTTTGCATGCATCGACTCTCGTACTAAACTTCTTCCGCTAGATTGTGCTGCTATCTTAGCATAACCTATACGCGTGACCTTAAAGTACAATGAATAGCCATGTTTCAAAGCGTGTACACATTACCTATCGACTTTGCATGCAACAAATATCGTACTAAACGTCTTCCGCTAGGTTGTGCTGCTATCTTAGCATAACTTATACACATGAACTTAAAGTACACTGAATAGCCATGTCTCAAAGCGTGTACACATTACTTATTGATTTTGCATTCATCGAATCTCGTACTGAACTTCTTCCGCTAGATTGTGCTGGTATCTTAGCATAACTTATACACATGAACTTAAAAGTACAAAGAATAGCCATGTTTCAAAGCGTATACACATTACCTATCGATTTTGCATGTAACAAATATCGTACTAAACTTCTTCCGCTAGATTGTGCTGCTATCTTTGCATAACTTATACACATGAACTTAAAGTACGAAGAATAGCCATGTTTCAAAGTGTGTACACATTACTTATTGATTTTGCATGCATCAAATATCGTACTAAATTTCTTCCGCTCGATTGTGCTGCTATCTTAGCATAACCTATACCCATGAACTTAAAGTACAATGAATAGTCATGTTTCAAAGCGTGTACGCATCAACTATCGATTTTGCATGTATCGACTCTCGTACAAAACTTCTTCAGGTAGATTGTGCTGCTATCTTAGCATAACTAAGACGCTTGAACTTAAAGTACAAAGAATAGCTATGTTTCAAAGCGTGTACACATCACCTATCGTTTTTGCATTCATCGACTCTCGTACTAAACTTCTTACGCTAGACTGTGCTGCTATCTTAGCCTAACCTATACGCATGAATTTAAAGTACGAAGAATAACCATGTTTTAAAGCGTGTACACGTCACCTATCGATTTTGCATGCATCAAATATCGTACTAAACTTCTTGCGCTAGATTGTGCTGCTATCTTAGCATAACCTGTACGCATGAATTTAAAGTACAAAGAATAGCCTTGTTTCAAAGCGTGTACACATTACCTAATGATTTTGCACGAAACGACTATCATACTAAACTTTTTCCACTAGATTGTGCTAAAATCGTGTAAGTGTGCTGCTATCTCAGCATAACCTATCGATTTTACATGCATCGACTATCGTACTAGACTTCTCCCGCTAGAGCATGTAGCAATCGCATTTGTGTATCCCTAACCCATGTGCACGAACTTAAAGCACAAAGAAGAGCTATGTTCTAAAGCGTGTACACATCACCTATCGATAATGTATGTATCGAATATCGTACTAAACTTCTCCTGCCAGAGCGTACGACTATCGCTTGTGTGTGCACGAACGTAAAGCATAAAGAATAGCAATGTATAAAAATCTTGTAAACAAAGCAGCAGCATTAAGTATAGCCATGTTTAAATGCGTGTACACATCATGTATCCATGATGCACGCAGTACTAAACTTATTCCATTAGAATGTACAAAGTTCGCATGTGTTTGTGCTGCTATCTTAGCATAGCCTATGTGCATGAACTTAAAACATAAAGAATAGTTATGTGTAAAAAATCTTGTGAACATAGAAGAATGTTTACTACGTAGGTGTAGACATTGAACCTTGCATGCTGAGGCAGCATACTACGTGACCGTGACGTCACAGCCACGTGCTCTTGTTTGGTAAACATAGCCACGTGCTTTTTGACAGCTGTCTTCTTGACGAACCCTAACCTCACTTTGAAGGACAATAGAGCGTTGCTAACCTCACTGCTGCCATCTTTACGGCGGTAAACCTCAAGGCTGCCACCTTATGCATGTTATAGCGCGGATTTTAAAATCCAACAACGGAACATTGTTAACCTCACTCTTGTCATCTTTACGGCAGTAAACCTCAAGGCTGCCACCTTATGCATGTTGTAGCGCGGAATTTATAATCCAACAACAGAACATTGCTAAACTCTCTGCTATGATCTTGAAAAGTTCAGTGTTCCAAACACTAGTTCGAAAAACGTAACTCATCGCACCTCGGGGATTTTATTAGGTAAGACGTAACCCCTAGGTTCCATTCCTTGTTCTGAACATGAAACCGTTTACAAATAAAGATTAATTTTCTACACGTGACAAAGTACAAGCGTTCTTGCTGATAGCGATCGATGAGGTTGTTGCTCCTTTAGCCCTTTAGCCCATTATCCCTTTAGCCTTTAGCCCATTAGCCCCTTAGCCTATTAGCCCTACAAGGAATGTGCGGTAAACTAATCTTCTTAGAACGAAGGTATCCCCTGACATGTTCTAAACACATGTTGTATCGAGTACAGTGTTCGGTTCTACTTATTTAGTGTTCTAAACACTTCAATCAATGTTCCGATCACATGATAAAGTTAACGGCATAGCGTGCAGTTTTTCGATTCCAGCCTTGTTACGTTTCTTCTGTGATTTGCAAGTCTGAACATGCTTAATGACGTCATCACTGCAGCACGTGCTTACTCTAGGTATTCCGATGCAGGTTTAAACTTGTTCGATAGAGCTATGCCTATACATAAGAGGAGGCCTTAACAGCTTAAGTATAGCCGCTATTGTTTAAAGATAGCCGCTGTGAAGAAAAAGCACGTCGAATTTTCAAATTAACCGCCACCACATTTCAAAGGTGTGAGGTTTAGTGCTGTAAAAATACCTGCACGATGTAAAGCTAGCTTTCTTCATCAGAGCAGCCACCATCTTGTGTAAGCACCTCTAGGCCGTATCATAAGCAGCTGTGTATAGTCATCGTCTTGTCGCTGCTACCTCCCGCAAGCACCCCTAGGGCGTCTCATAAGAGCAGCAGCCATCTTGTGCAAGCGCTCTTAAGCTGTCTCATAAGAAGCTATGTATAGCCGCCATCTTGTAGACATAGATAGCTGCCAATGCCAAAGGGCCTAAGTAGGAATCGAACCGTCGATCTCATCATTACACTATGTTTTTCTTATGCTATCATGTTCCTGATACTGCAAACCTAGGTATCAGGTGGAAAAACTTTGTCCGTTTCCGAGATATTTAACATTTTGCATTTAAGCCCCAAATGTAATGAATCGAACCTGCACGGTACGTTATACTCTCTACCATAGCTAGACCTGATCATGTTACGAAGACTTGCTTCATTACAAGCTGAAATAGAGCTAATGCCAAAGGGCCTAAGTTAGAACCGAACCGTTGATCTCATCATTAGACTATGTTTTTCTTATGATATCATGTTCCCCATACTGCGAACCGAGGTATTGGGTAGAAAAATTTTGTCCGTTTTGCTCTACGATGCACCGTTTGCGAGATATTTAACATTATGCATTTAAGCCCCAAATTTAATGAATCGAACTAGCACGACACGTTAGCCTCTAAGCTAGCTTTCTTCATAAGAGCAGCAGCCATCTTGCGCAAGCACCCTTAAGGCGTCTCACAAGGAGTCGTGTATAGCCGCCATCTTGCGCAAGCATCCTTAGGGCATCTCTAGCCATCTTGTGCAAGGGCCCTTAAGCCGCCTCATAAGAGCAACCGCCATCTTGCGCAAGCAACTCTAGGGCGTCTAATAAGGAGCCTTGTATAACCGCCATCTTGCGCAAGCATCCCAAGGGCATCTCATAAGAACCTATGTATAGCGGCCATCTTGCATAAGCATCTTTAAGGAGTCATGTATAGTCACCATCTTGTGCAATTAGCGTCGAGAGATGGCTGATGTAGAATTTTTCTTTTAAAATTATCCGCCACGATATTTCAAAGGTATGTACCTAAAGAGTGTAGCACTGAGCTCTATAGATTAAAGATGGCGGATGACAGCTGACAAAAAGCGCGTGAGTTTGTTTACTAAACAAGAGCACGTGGAATTTTTCAATTTGCCGCCACCACATTTCAAAGGTATCTAGCTAAAGATGGCAGCACGATGCTCTCTTGATTAAAGATGGTGGATGACAGCTAACAGAACTTTTCAAATTGCCCGCTACTACAGAGAGCAGCACGGTTCTCTATGGATTCAAGAGGGCGGATGACAGCTGATGAAATTGCCCGCATGATAGCAGCACAGTGCTGTATTGATTAAAGATGGTGGATGACAGCTGTCCAAAAAGCACGTGGCTTTGTTTACTAAACAAGAGCACATAGAATTTTTCAAATTGCCGCCACCACATTTCAAAGGTATCTAGCTAAAGATGGCGCACGGTTCTCTCTTGATTAAAGATGGCGGATGACAGCTAACAGAACTTTTCAAATTGCCCGCTACTACAGAGAGCAGCACGGTTCTCTGTGGATTAAAGATGGCGGATGACAGCTGATGAAATTGCCCGCATGATAGCAGCACAGTGCTGTATTGATTAAAGATGGTGGATGACAGCTGTCAAAAAAGCACGTGGCTTTGTTTACTAAACAAGAGCACATAGAATTTTTCAAATTGCCGCCACCACATTTCAAAGGTATCTAGCTAAAGATGGCAGCACGGTGTTCTCTTGATTAAAGATGGCGGATGACAGCTAACAGAACTTTTCAAATTGCCCGCTACTACATAGAGGGCAGCACGGTGCTCTGTAGATTAAATATGGCGGATGTCAGCTGACGAAATTGCCCGCATGATAGCAGCACAGTGCTCTATTGATTAAAGATGGTGGATGACAGCTGTCAAAAAGCACGTGGCTTTGTTTCCAAACAAGAGCACATAGAATTTTTCAAATTGCCGCCACCACATTTCAAAGGTAACTAGCTAAAGAGCGCAGCACTGAGGTTTGTGATACAAGATGGCGGATGACAGCTGTCAGAAAAAAGCACGTGAGTTTGTAAAGCACGTGGAATTTGCCACCGCCACAAAGAGGGCAGCACGGTGCCCTCTTAATTAAAGATGGCTGCTGTCACGTGGAATTGCCTGCCACCACAGGTATCTAGCTAAAGAGGGCAGCACGGTGCTCTCTGGATTAAAGATGGCTGCTATCAAAAAGCATTTGTCAAATTATCCGCTCTATGGATTAAAGATGGTGGATGACAGCTGTCAAAAAAGCATGTGGATTTGTTTACCGATTCAAATCTCGCGCTAGTAAGGTTAAGTTGGTAGCACTAAGGTTTAGGCCCGTTAAGATGGCAGCACTGCGGATGACAGCTGTGACGTACCACATTTCAAAGGTAAGTAGCTAAAGAGGCCAGCACTGTGCTCTATAGATTAAGGATGGCGGATGTCAGCTGTCAAAAAAGCACATGGCTTTGTTTCCAAACAAGAGCACGTGGAATTATCTGCCACCACATTTCAAAGGTATCTAGCTAAAGAGGGCAGCACTGTGCTCTGTTGATTAAAGATGGCGGATGACGGCTGTCAAAAAAGCGCGTGAGTTTGTTTCCAAACAAGAGCATGTAGAATTTGCCGCCACCACATAGAGGGCAGCACGGTGCTCTCTTGATTAAAGATGGCTGCTGTCACGTGGAATTGTCTGCCACCACATTTCAAAGGTATCTAGCTAAAGAGGGCAGCACGGTGCTCAAATATGGCTGCTGTCAAAAAGCATTTTTCAAATTATCCGCCACCACATTTCAAAGGTAAGTAGCTAAAGAGAGCACCACTGTGCTCTATAGATTAACGATGGCGGATGTCAGCTGCACGTGGATTTGTTTATCTCACGCTAGTGAGGTTAAGTTGGTAGCACTAAGGTTTAGGCCCGCCATGATAGCAGCACTGCCGATGACAGGTGACGAATTTACATCTACTACGATAAAGATGGCAGCACAGTGCTCTGTGGTTTAAAGATGGCGGATGACAGCTGTCAAAAAGCACGTGGCTTTGTTTACCACGCGCTAGTTAGGTTAAGTTGGTACTACTGAGGTTTAGGCCCGTCAAGATGGCAGTACTGAGGTTAGCGATGCGTTGTTGTCTGTCAAAAAGCACGTGGCTGTCAAAAAGCACGTGGCTTTGTTTACCTCGCTCTAGTTAGGTTAAGTTGGTACTACTGAGGTATAGGGCCGTCAAGATGGCAGTACTGAGGTTAGCGATGCGTTGTTGTCGATGACAGCTGTCAAAAAGCACGTGGCTTTGTTTACAAATTCAAATTTCCCGCGGGTGGTGGAGGAGACCTCTGGGAGGCCTCTGGCTGTGGTGGTGGTGGAGGAGGCATCTGGGAGGCCTCTGGCTGTGGTGGTGGTGGAGGAGGCATCTGGGAAGCCTCTGGCTGTGGTGGTGGTGGAGGAGGCATCTGGGAGGCCTCTGGCTGTGGTGGTGGTGGTGGAGGAGGCATCTGGGAGGCCTCTGGCTGTGGTAGTGGTGGAGGAGCCATCTGGGAGGCCTCTGGCTGTGGTGGTGGTGGAGGAGGCATCTGGGAGGCCTCTGGCTGTGGTGGTGGTGGAGGTGGCCTCTGGGACCCCGGTGGCGGTGGCGGCCGCCGAATCCGTGTATAATACTACTGATGTTGTTAACTTCAACATGTGATTAGAACATTGTCTGATGTGTTCAGATCACTAAACAACTAGAATTGAACACTGTACTCAATACAACACGTCAGGGGATAACTTTGTTCTAAGAAGATCAAATTGAAACATAACAAGACTAGAATCGAACACTGCACTCGATACAACATGTGATCAGAACATTGATTGATGTGTTCAGATCACTATACAAGTAGAACCGAACACTGTACTCGATGCAACATTCAGGGGATACCATTGTTCTAAGAATATTAGATTGAAACATAACAAGACTAGAATCGAACACTACACTCGATGTCGTTAACCTTAACATGTGATCCGATACAACATATTAGGGGATACCTTCGTTCTGTGAACATTAGATTGAAACATAGCAAGACTAGAATCGAACACTGTACTCGATACAACATGTGATTAGAACATTGTTTGATGTGTTCAGAGCAAAAGTACAACTTCAATGATTTACCTAGTGTAAAAATCAAAAACACACTGTGCACATATCGCGTAGCTATCTCGCTTAGTAAACGATACAACTTTAATGATTTGGCTAGTACGAAAATCAAAATCACACTGTGCACACTTCGCATAGCTAACTCGGCAACACTTCAAATGATTTGCTTAGTACGAAAATAAAAAATCTATACCGCGTAGCTAACTCGTTCACCGCACTGCTAAGACGCTTAGTAATTGCAAATACACTGATATATGTCATGCAAAAACCAAGAAAGCACACTGCGTAGCCAACTCGCTCGGTCACACTGCAAATATATTACGATACGTTACTCTTTTTTTCTCGAAACACACAACACACACACACGGATAAGAATGTTGCGAGATACTACATACCTACATGTAAAAAATGGAAGGGTGAAAAATCATAAATTATACGTACACATGTTGTCTCCTCCAAGTTGTAAGACGAAATAGACGCAGTAATGCGAGTTTCCGCTATAGCTCGCGAACGGAAGTAGCATGATATTTCAGCAAAAAATACGCGTGAGCTTGCATGTGCGCAAGTCAAACACAATGATGGATACCGCGATTCAAATCCTGGCAACTTATGCCGTCAGGAAGGGCAACCGTCTAGATCATGTAATTACACGTTATGGCGATCGCGCAGGTCCCTCGCCTAGCATTTGCTATTTTTACGGCTTCCGACAGTACGAGTTCGATCCCGCTATCTCCCGAAGTAGCGAGAATGATTGCGGGTACAAGAGTGTTGAGGGTGATTCATTTGTCGGTAGGAGGTGATCCTACTGTTGCATATTACATCTCAGGTAGTTTCGAGGGCGTGAAAAAAGCCAGCATTAAGTAAGGGCTGTTGATGGGGACGTTAAACCTTGTGCAGACTCCTTCGAAAATGATTGTGAGTACAAGATGTTGATGGCGAATCATCTGTCGGAAGGAGGCCTTGTGCAGGCGTCATCGGTAGGAGTAGGTTATGTGCCGGCACTGGGTTTTACCCTCTCCCTACTATTGTATATTACATTCTTAGGTAGTTACGAATAACCAGAGGGTGTACAAAAAGCCAGCATTAAGTAAGGGGTGTTGATGGGGACGTTAAACCTTGTGCAGACTCCTTCGAAACTGATTGCGGGTACAAGATGTTGATGGTGACTCATCTGTCGGATGGAGGCGATAAGCTTTGTGCAGGCTCTTTCGGCAGGAATAGGCTATGTGCCGGCTCCGGGTTTTACCCTCTCCCTACTGTAGTATATTACATTCTTAGGCAGTTTCGAATAACCAGAGATTATGCAAAAAGCCAGCATTAATTAAGGGCTGTTGATGGGGGCGTGAAACCTTGTGCAGACTCCTTCGAAAATGATTGTGAATACAAGATGTTGAGGGTGATTCATATGTCGGATGGAGGTTATAAGCCTTGTGCAGGCTTCATCGATAGGAGTAGGCTATGTACCGGCACTGGGTTTTACCCTCTCCCTACTATTGTATATTACATTGTTAGGTAGTTTCGAATAACCAGAGGGTGTGCAAAAAGCCAGCATTAAGTAAGGGCTGTTGATGGGGACGTTAAGCCTTGTGCAGGTTTCTCCAAAACTGATTGCGTGTACAAGATGTTGATGGTGATTCATCTGTCGGATGGAGTCGTTAAGCCTTGTGCAGGCTTCATCGGTAGGAGTAGGCTATGTGCCGGCACCGGGTTTTACCCTCTCCCTACTGTGGTATATTACATTCTTAGGCAGTTTCGAATAACCAGAGGGTGTGCAAAAAGCCAGCATTAAGTAAGGGCTGTTGATGGGGGTGTTCAACCTTGTACAGGCTCCTTCAACAAGAGTAGCCTATGTGCAGGCACCGTGCAGGCTCTTTCGGCAGGAGTGGGCTATGTGCTGGCACTGTGTTATAACCTCTCCGTACCATCATAATATTTTATGTTAGGAACTTACACTAGAAGGAATTACCTACACGATTAAGGAAATGTTCCGTGAGTTACAAGTAGCTTATCTGCACGCAGTGTCGTCGTTCAAGGTTAGTACAGCCGGAAGACGAGTGTACAATTTCAGTCAACGCATGCATTCCTCACCTCGATCTGACTGACTGCGCCGATACAACTTCAAAAACATTGTTCTATGCGGTGGAACAAAAAATGTAACCCATAGCCTGCTACTAAAGCTTAACACTGTAAATGTTTGGAGCTCCTATTTTACAGCTAGATGTGGGTCCTAACGTGGCAGGGCCGGGATTAAAAATATGTTTTACAGCCGAGTGCCCCTTCCTGACATGAGATTTAAAATCGCAAGAATCACTTTTACGGCCGGTTGCCCTTCCTGACGCGAGATTTTAAATCACAAGAATCTGTGTTACAACTGGATGCCCTTCTAGGATTTTAAATAACAGTATCTAGCCTCTTACCTCATACACTATTGTTTTACGGTCGGTTGACCTTACTGACGTCAAAGAAATGGGATTAAGAATCTGTTTTACAACTAGATGCTCTTTTTAACACGAGAATCGGGGTTTTACAGTTAGATGCTCTTCTTAGATTTTAAATCACAGTATCTAGTGTTACACTTCACGAACTGTTGTTTTACGACTGGTTGCCCTTCCAGACACAAAACTAGCAGTATCTGGCCTCTTACATCATACACTATTGTTTTACGGTCGGTTGCCCTTCCAGACGTCAAGGAACTGGGATTAAGAATCTGTTTTACAACTAGGTACTCTTTTTAACACGAGAATCGGGGTTTTACAGCTAGCTGCACTTCTTAGATTTTAAATCGCAGTATCTAGTGTTACACTTCACGAACTATTGTTTTACGACTAGTTGCCCTTCCTGACACAAAATTAGCAGTATCTAGCCTCTTACATCATATACTATTGTTTTGGACCGGTTGCCTTTCCTGACGTCAAAGAACTGGGATTAAGAATCTGTTTTACAACTAGTTGCTCTTTCTAACACGAGAATCGGGGTTTTACAGCTAGATGCCCTTCTTGGTGCAGGAACTAAGATTTTAAATCGCAAGAATTTGTTTTAAAACTGGTTACCCTTCGAGATGCAAGAAATAAGATTTTAAATTACAGTATCTAGCCTCTTACATCATACACCATAGTTTTACGGCTATTTACCCTCCTTGACGCGAGGACTAAGATTTTAACTCGCGAGAATCTGTTTTACTGCTAGATACCCTTCTTTACGCGAGAACTAAGATTTTAAATCACAAGAATTAATTTTACAGCCGGGTGTTATTTTTGATGAGAGAAACAAGATTTTAAATTGTGTCCCACACCACAAACTATTGTTTAATAGCTAGATGCACTTCTTGACGCATAAACTATTAGTATCTAGCCTCTTACATCATTCACCATAGTTTTACTACCGGTTACCCTTCCTGACGTTAAAGGACTAGGATTTTAAATCGCAGTATACGCGACAAATGTGTTGTAGCAGGTTTTATAAATAGATGTCCCGGTACCGGCACATAGCTACTCCTACTGAAGAAGCCTGCACAAAGCTTATTACCTCCATCCGACAGATGAATCACCATCAACATCTTGTACTCACAATCATTTTCGAAGGAGTCTGCACAAGGTTTAACGTCCCCATCAACAGGCCTTACTTAATGCTGGGTTTCTGCACGCCCTCGAAACTACCTGACAATGTAATATGCAACAGTAGGATCACCTCCATCCGACAAATGAATCACCCTCAACACTCTTGTACCCGCAATCATTCTCGCTTCTTCGGGAGATAGCGGGTTCGAACTCCTACTGTTGGAAGCCGTAAAAATAGCAAATGCTAGGCGAGGGACCTGCGCGATCGTCATAACGTGTAATTACATGATCTAGCCGGATGCCCTTTCTGACGGCATAAGTTGCCAGGATTTGAATCGCGGTATCCATCATTGTGTTTGACTTGCGTGCATGCAAGCTCACGCGTATTTTTTGCTGAGATATCATGCTACTTCCGTTCGCGAGCTATAGCGGAAACTCGCAGTACTGCGTCTATTTCGTCTTACAAAATGTGTACATATAATTTATGATTTTTCACCCCTCTATTTTCTTAACATGTAACTATGTAGTATCTCGCAACATTCTTATCCGTGTGTGTGTGTGTTTGGAGAAAAAAAGAGTAACGTATTGTAATGCATTTGCAGTGTGACCGAGCGAGTTGGCTACGCAGTGTGCTTTCTTGATTTTCGCATGACATATATCAGTGTATTTGCAATTACTAAGCGTCTTAGCAGTGCGGTGAACGAGTTAGCTACGCGGTATAGATTTTTATTTTCGTACTAAGCAAATCATTTGAAGTGCTGCCGAGTTGGCTATGCGATATGTGCACAGTGTGTTTTTTATTTTCGTACTAGCCAAATCATTAAAGTTGTATCGTTTACTAAGCGAGATAGCTACACGATATGTGCACAGTGTGTTTTTGATTTTTACACTAGGTAAATCATTGAAGTTGTACTTTTGCCCTGAACACATCAAACAATGTTCTAATCACATGTTGTATCGAGTACAGTGTTCGATTCTAGTCTTGCTATGTTTCAATCTAATGTTCACAGAACAAAGGTATCCCCTAATATGCTGTATCGGATCACATGATAAGGTTAACGACATCGAGTGTAGTGTTCGAATCTAGTCTTGTTATGTTTCAATCTAATATTCTTAGAACAATGGTATCCCCTGAATGTTGTATCGAGTACAGTGTTCGGTTCTACTTGTTTAGTGATCTGAACACTTCAATCAATGTTCTGATCACATGTTGTATCGAGTGCAGTGTTCGATTCTAGTCTTGTTATGTTTCAATTTGATCTTCTTAGAACAAAGTTATCCCCTGACGTGTTGTATTGAGTACAGTGTTCAATTCTAGTTGTTTAGTGATCTGAACACATCAGACAATGTTCTAATCACATGTTGAAGTTAACAACATCGAGAACAGTGTTCGATTCTAGTCTTGTTATGTTTCAGTTTGATCTACTTAGAACAAAGGTATCCCTTGACATGTTGTATGGAGTACAGTGTTCGGTTCTATTTGTTTAGTGGTCTGAACACATCAATTAATGTTCTGATCACATGTTGAGGTTAACAACATCGAGTGCAGTGTTCGATTCTAGTCTTGTTATGTTTCAATTTGATCTTCTTAGAACAAAGTTATCCCCTGACGTGTTATATTGAGTACAGTGTTCAATTCTAGTTGTTTAGTGATCTGAACACATCAGACAATGTTCTAATCACATGTTGAAGTTAACAACATCGAGAACAGTGTTCGATTCTAGTTGTTTAGTGATCTGAACGCATCAATCAATGTTCTGAATCACTTATGTAGTGTTCTGATCACATGTTAAGGTTAACGACATCGATTGCAGTGTTCAATTCTAGTCTTGTTATGTTTCAATCTGTTCTTCTTAGAACAAAGGTATCCCCTAACATGTTGTATTAAGTACAGCGTTCGATTCTAGTTGTTTAGTGTTCTGAACACCCCAGGCAATGTTTTAATCACATGTTGAAGTTAACGACATCGAGTACAGTGTTCGATTCAAGTCTTGTTATGTTTCTTTCGTAATCTGCAAGTCTAAACATGCATAATAATGTTATCGCTGCACACTCTTGCCTTCGCGATGCGTGTTCGATAAAGCTATGCCTTGACAGAGGAGGTGGGGGTGGTAGGGGAGGAGGAGGAGGAGGAAGAGCAGGAGGTAGAGGAGGTGTCGTATAGTCTCCTTCAAGATAGTAGATGAGAGGTTAGGTTAGCGAATCCACTTATGTTAAATGATGATAGCTAACGGAATTTCAAATAATCCATCACCACAATTCAAAGGGATAGCAGCACGGTGCTCTGTTGATTAAAGATGGCATCTAGATAGAATTTCAAATTGCCGCCACCACATGTTAAATGTATGTAGCTAGAGATAGCAGCAGGATGCTCTGTTGAATAAAGATGGCGGATGATAGCTAACGGAAGTTTTTTTCAAATTATCCGCCAGCACATGTTAAATGTATGTAGCTAAAGATAGCAGTACGATGCTTTGTTGATTAAAGATGACAGTAGACGGAATTACCCGCAAGATACCAGCACGGTTCCCTCATGATTAAAGATGGCGGATGTCAGCTGTCAAAAAAGCATGTAGATTTTAAATTTCCCACCACCGCCACCACGATAAGGTTTAGTACCGTAAAGATAACAGCACTGAGGTAAGCGATGCAATATGGCAGGTAACAGCTGACGGAATTTTTCAAATTATCCACTACCACATGTTAAATGTATGTACCCAAAGAGTGCGGCACGATGCTTTGTTGATTGAAGATGACAACTTGTCAAATAGAATTTTTGAAATTGTCCGCCACCGCATTTCAAAGGTATGTAGCTAAAGAGGGCAGCACGGTTCTCTGTAGATTAATGATGGCTGCTGTTTTCCCGCTACTACGATAAGGATAGCAGCACGGTGATCTGTTGATTAAAAATGGCTGCTGGATACAATTTTAAATTGCCGCCACCACATTTAAAAGGTATCTAGCTAAAGGGTGCAGCACTGTGCTCTCTTGATTGAAGAGGGCAGCACGGTGCTCTCTAGATTAAAGATGGCGGATGACAGCTGTCATAAAAGCACGTAGCTTTTTTTCCAAACAAGAGAACGTGGAATTTGCCACCACCACATTTCAAAGGTAAGTATTTAAAGAGGGCAGCACTGTGCTCTCTTGATTAAAGATGGCGGATGACAGCTGTCAAAAAGCACATGGGTTTGTTTCCAAACAAGAGCACGTGGAATTTGATGCCACCACATTTCAACTAAAGAGTGCAGCACTGTTCTCTCTGGATTAAAGGTAGCTGTTGACAGCTGTCAGAAAAGCACATGGGTTTATTTCCAAGCAAGAACACGTAGAATTTGCCACCACCATATTTCAAAGGTAAGTAGCTAAACAGGGCAGCGCGGTGCTCTCTGGATTAAAGATGGCGGATGATAGCTGTCAAAAAAAGCGCATAGTGTTGTTTCCAAACAAGAGCATAAAGAATTTTTCAAATTGCTGCCACTACATTTCAAAGGTATCTAGCTAAAGAGTGCAGCACTAAGGTTTGCGATGCAAGATGGCGGATGACAGCTGTGACGTAAAAATTACCCGCCACAGCATTTCAAAGGTAAGTAGCTAAAGAGGGCAGCACTGTGCTCTATGGATTAAAGATGGCGGATGGCAGTTGTCAGAATAGCACGTGGATTAGTTTATCTCGCGCTAATGAGGTTAAGTTGGTAGCACTAAAATTTAGGCCCGCCAAGATGGCAGCACTGCTGATGACAGGTGACGAATTTGCAGCTACTGCGATAAAGAGGGCAGCACTGTGCTCTGTAGTTTAAAGATGGCGGATGACAGCTGTCAAAATAGCACGTGGCTATCAAAAAACACGTGGATTTGTTTATCTCGCGCTAGTTAAGTTATGTTGGTACTACTGAGGTTTGGGCCCGTCAAGATGGCAGTGCTGAGGTCAGCGATGCGTTGTTGTCTGTCAAAAAGCACGTGGCTGTCAAAAAACACGTGGATTTGTTTACAAATTCAAATCTTGCGCTAGTTAGGTTGAGTTGGTACTACTGAGGTTTAGGCCCGTCAAATGGCAGCAGTGAGGTTAGCGATGCGTTGTTGTCTGTCAAAAAGCACGTGGCTTTCAAAAAGCACGTGGCTTTGTTTAACAATTCAAATGTCGCGCTAGTTAGGTTAAGTTGGTACTACTGAGGTTTAGGCCCCTCAAGATGGCAGCAGTGAGGTTAGCGATGCGTTGTTGTCGATGACAGCTGTCAAAAAGCACGTGGCTTTGTTTACAAATTCAAATCACGCGCCAAAATTCAAATTTCCCGCCAAAATTCTGATTTCCCTCGGGAGGCGGAGGCCTCTCCCGAGAGCCGGAGGCGGAGGCGGCGGCCGAACTGTCCTATTATACTACTGACCACTTTCTGGTTCATACTGTCTGAGCTCGAGAGCGGTTGTTTATTTTGTTATGTGCCGTGTGTTGACGTTCTTATATGTCCCTTTATTCGGCGACCTAACCTCTTGGTCTATGTGTGAGCGTGGGTGGTTCTGACGTTTGAGTCCGTGAAACCTTTTGTGTCTAATTTACTTATTTATTGTTCGTTTCACATTGCCGTCATTGTCTTTCTTTACCTATTTTCTTGTTTAATATGTTATATTCTTTGCGGGTTGCCTTTCCATATTTTTGTTGTTTGGCGTGAAATCCTGGTAAGTTCCCCTTTTCTCTTTGCATTTATTTGATGAGTATAAATGAGCTCGGTGCACCCTTCCCTCTTCTCCCGTTTTAAGCTCTTTTACTTAATGATATTGTATTCTCGGGGGACGTGATTTTTTATTGTTGAGAGTTTTGTCTTCTCTGGGGAATTGAAAGGGAGAATGTTATGATTAGGTGCTGTTACTCCCTAAACTTATGACTGTTTAGACCCGATGTGCTACAAAGAAATGTTTTGTACCCACCTGAATTCATACTCTTCAATTAATTAATACGGATGCCAAGTCCTTATTCCAAACTTTTCGTCACGTCTTTTATGAAGGTAAGCGTGTGTGAAGGTGCTGTAATCAATGAGTCTGCTGTATTTTGATTATGGGCCACATATTATTAATATTAGCTATTTGATTTTTGGCCCCCTTTTTTCCCTATGCAACCTTTTTTTGATTTCCTTTCCATAATTAATTTAAGTTCTTGCCCTTATTACTGGTATCTTTATATTTCTTTGCGTCTCTTATATGTTTGTTGTCTGTAAGAGGCCCGGGTCCAGTTCCTGGCAGTTTTTTTGCTAGTTTTGACCAAATCCACCGCACTGGGTCTTCGTCGGGTTCCTAGTGTCAGTTCAGGTGATAAGTGTTTTCCGATAGTTCCTTTGTAGAAAATTTGGAAAAAGAAATTTGAAGTCTTCTTGTGATCGTAGAAATTAGCTACAGGTTGATAATATTTGACGGCAAGACCTGCCGCCGCTGCCAATACCCAGGTGAGGTCGCCCGGACCCCTCAAGTACATTCAGAAACACATCTCCAGCTACTATGAGAGGGGTAGTCGTGGTGAAGGTCGCCGCATATTAGATGTATATGTGCAGTCCTCAGATGGATTGGCGGTAGGCTTACCGCACCTCAGCCCTCACCGGAGGGAGCTCCAGCGCGCTGTCCACAAGGAGCCTTCACTAGAGTGGAGTGGGCCCTTACCCCACTCCGGTATCTCTCGCCAGATGTTGAAAGGCGGCCGCTGACGGCTGAGGGGGCACTGAAACAATAATATTTTGGCGACAGAAGTAGTATAATTGGATGGTTCTGCCGCCGCCACCTCCTCCGGCTCTCGGGAGAGGCCTTCGCCACCCGCGGGAAATTTGAATTTTGGCGGGAGATTTGAATTTGAATTTTGGCTTGAAATTTGACTTTTGGCGGGAGATTTGAATTCTGGCACGAGATTTGAATTTTGTAAACAAAGCCACGTGCTTTTTGACAGCTATCATCGACAACAACGCATCGCTAACCTCAGTACTGCAATCTTGACGGGCCTAAACCTCAGTAGTACCAACTTAACCTAACTAGCGCGAGATTTGAATATGTAAACAAATCCACGTGTTTTTTGACAGCCACTTGCTTTTTGACAGACAACAACGCATCGGTAACCTCACTGCTGCCATCTTGACGGGCCTAAACCCCAGTAGTACCAACTTAACCTAACTAGCGCGAGATTTGAATAGGTAAACAAATCCACGTGTTTTTGACAGCCATGTGCTTTTTGACAGACAACAACGTATCGCAAACCTCATTGCAGCCATCTTGACGGACCTAAACCTTAGTGGTACCAACTTAACCTCACTAGTGCGAGATTTGAATCGGTAAACTAATCCACGTTCTTTTGACAGCTGTCATAAGCCATCTTTAAACTACAGAGCACCGTGCTGCCCTCTTTGTCGCAGTAGCTGCAAATTCGTCACCTGTCATCCGCAGTGCTGCCATCTTGGCGGGCCTAAACCTTAGTGCTACCAACTTAACCTCACTAGCGTGAGATAAACAAATCCACGTGCTTTTTTGACAGCTGTCATCCGCCATCTTTAAACCACAGAGCACTGTGCTGCCCTCTTTAGCTATTTACCTTTGAAATGTGGTGGCGGATAATTTGAAAAATGCTTTTTGACAGCAGACATCTTTGAGCACCGTGCTGCCCTCTTTGGGTAGATACCATTGAAATGTGGTGTCAGGCAATTCCACGTGAAAGCAGCCATATTTGAGCACCGTGCTGCCCTCTCTGTGGTGGCGGCAAATTCTACAGGCTCTTGTTTGGAAACAAACTCACGTGCTTTTTTTGACAGCCGTCATCCACCATCTTTAATCAACAGAGCACAGTGCTGCCCTCTTTAGCTAGATACCTTTGAAATGTGGTGGTGGCAAATTCCACGTGCTCTTGTTTGGAGACAAAGCCACATGCTTTTTTGACAGCTGTCATCCGCCGTCTTTAACCAACAGAGCACCATACTGCTATCATGCGGGCAATTTCGTTAGCTGTCATCCGCCATCTTTAATCAAGAGAGCACCGTGCTGCCCTCATGCGGGCAATTTCGTCAGCTGTCATCCACCATCCTTAATCTACAGAGCACAGTGCTGCAATCTTTAGCTGAAATGTGGTGGCGGTAAATTCTACATGCTTTACAAAGCCACGTGCAGCTGTCATCTGTCATCTTTAATCAAGAGAGCACCGTGCTGCCCGCTTTCGTCAGCTGTCATCCCTCGCCTGCACAAGCTACATGCTTGTAATCTATGTCAAGAGATTGAAACAATATGTTTCTGAACCGATATTTCATGTTACATATTTATGTAATAACTTGTTCAACAGCTAGGGACTTAAATGTAAGCAGAGTATTTCTTATAGCACTAGCGTTCTGTTTAATTTTACTTCCCGCATAAGCTACATGCTTGTAACCCATGCCAACAGATTGACAGATATTTCATGTTACATGTTTATGCGATAACTTGTTCGACTGATTTTCACACAAGACGAATGATGGAAGGTAAATAATTTGAAGTTATACTTTTGCTATATCGTTTACCGAGCGAGTTAGCTGCGCAGTATGGGTACAGTGTGTTTTTGATTTTTACACTAGGCAAATCATTGAAGTTGTAGTTTTGCAATATTGCTTACTGAGCGAGTTAGCTACGCGATATGTGCACAGTGTGTTTCCATAGTTTTTGATTTTACACTAAGCAAATCATCAAAATTGTACTTTTGCTCTGAACACATCAAACAATGTTCTGATCATATGTTGAAGTTAACAACATCGATTACAGTGTTCGATTCTAGGCTTGTTATGTTTCATTCTGATCTTAGAACAAGGGTACCCCCTAACATGTTCTAAACACATGATGTATTGAGTACAGTGTTCGATTCTAGTCTTGATCACGTATTTTGTTTTCTGAACACATCAATCAATGTTCTGATCACATGTTGTATCGAGTACAGCGTTTGATTCTACTCTTCTTATGTTTCGAAAGTCTAAACATGCACAATAATGTTATCGCTGCACACGCTTACCTTTGCGATGCAGGTTTAAACTTGTTCGATATAAAGCTATGCCTTGACATAAGAGGCGGAGGAGGTAGAGAAGGAGGAGGAGGAGGAGAATGATAAGGCCTTAACAGCCTATGTATAGTCGCCATTGTTTAAAGATGACGTCTGTCAAAAGAATTTTTCAAATTATTCGCCACCACATTTCAGCTAAAGAGGGCAGCAGGGTGCTCTGTTGATTAAGCACATAGAATTTCAAATTGCCCTCCACCGCATGCATAACAGCAGCTGTTATCTTGCGCAGTAGCCTCTAAGCTAGCTTTCTTCATAAGAGTAGCCACCATCTTGTGCGAGCACCCCTAGGCTGTCTCATAAGGAGCTATGTATAGTCACCATTTTGTGTCCGCCATCTTGCGTAAGCATCCCTTGGACGTCTCAAGCCATCTTGTGTCTCATAAGAGCAGCCACCATCTTGTAGAAATAGATAGCTGCCAATGCCAAAGGGCTTAAGTAGGAATCGAACCGTTGATCTCATCATTAGACTATGTTTTTCTTGTTCCTGATACTACGAACCTACGTATTAGGCGGAAAATTTTTGTCCGTTTTGCTCTATGATGCACCGTTTTCGAGATATTTAACATTTTGAATTTAAGCCTCCAAATTTAATGAATCGAACCAGCACGGTACGTTATACTCTCTACCATGGCTAGACCTGATCATGTTACGAAGACTCGCTTCAATACAAGCTAAAACAGAGCAAATGACAAAGGGCCTAAGTAGGAACCGAGCCGTTGATCCCATCATTAGACTATAGTTTTCTTGTTCCTCATACTGCGAACCTCGGTATTAGGCGGAAAAATTTTGTCCGTTTTGCTCTACGGTGCACCGTTTTCGAGATATTTAACATTTTGCATTTAAGCCATAAATTTAATGAATCGAACTAGCACGACACGTTAGCCTCTAAGCTAAGAGTGGCAGCCGTCTTGCGCAAGCACGCTTAAAGCGTTTCATAAAGAGTTGTGTATATCCGCCATCTTGTGTCCGCCATCTTGCGCAAGCATCCTTAGGGCGTCTCAAGCCAACTTATGCAAGGACCCTGAAGCCGTCCTATAAGAGCAGCCGCTATCTTGAGCAAGCATCACTAGGGCATCTCATAAGGTGTCATGTAGAACTGCCATCTTGTGCAAGCATCCCAAGGGCGTCTCATAAGAACCTATGTATAGCAGCCATCTTGCGTAAGCACCCTTAAGGAGTCATGAATAGCCACCATCTTATGCAATTAGCGTCGAGAGATGTCTGCTGTAGAATTTTCCTTTTTAAATTTTCCACCACCACATTTCAAAGGTATCTAGCTAAAGATGACAGCACGGTGCTCTCTTGATTAAAGATGGCGGATGACAGCTAACAGAACTTTTCAAATTGCCCGCTACTACAGAGGGCAGCACGGTCCACTGTAGGTTAAAGATGGCGTATGACAGCTGACGAAATTACCCGCATGATAGCAGCACGGTGCTCTGTTGATTAAAGATGGCAGATGACACCTGTCAAGAAAGCACATGGCTTTGTTTCCAAACAAGAGCACGTGGAATTTGCCGCCACCACATTTCAACTACAGAGGGCATCACTATGCTCTGTTGATTAAAGATGGCGGATGGTAGCTGTCAAAAAAGCACGTGAGTTTGTTTCCAAACAAGAGCACGTGGAATTTTTCAATTTGCCGCCACCACATTTCAAAGGTATCTAGCTAAAGATGGCAGCACGGTGTTCTCTTGATTAAAGATGGCGGATGATAGCTAACAGAACTTTTTCAAATTGCCCGCTACTACGTGCTTAAGGTAGTAGCCATAAAGAGGGCAGCACGGTGTTCTGTGGATTAAAGATGGCGGATGACAGCTGACGAAATTGCCCGCATGATAGCAGCACGGTGCTCTGTTGATTAAAAATGGCGGATGACAACTGTCAAAAAAGCACATGGCTTGTTTCCAAACAAGAGCACGTGGAATTTGCCGCCACCACATTTTAAAGGTATCTAGTTAAAGAGGGCAGCACTGTGCTCTGTTGATTAAAGATGGCGGATGACGGCTGTCAAAAAAGCGCGTGAGTTTGTTTCCAAACAAGAGCATGTAGAATTTTTCAAATGCCGCCTCCACATAGAGGGCAGCACGGTGCTCTCTTGATTAAAGATGGCTGCTGTCATGTGGAATTGCCTGCCACCACAGGTATCTAGCTAAAGAGGGCAGCACGGTGCTCTCTAGATTAAATATGGCTGCTGTGAAAAAGCATTTTTCAAATTATCCGCCTCCACATTTCAAAGGTAAGTAGCTAAAGAGGGCAGCACTGTGCTCTATAGATTAAAGATGGCGGATGACAGCTGTCAAAAAAGCACGTGGATTTGTTTACCGATTCTAATCTCGCGCTAGTGAGGTTAAGTTGGTAGCACTAAGGTATAGGCCCGCCAAGATGGCAGCACTGCCGATGACAGGTGACGAATTTGCAGCTACTGCGTTAAAGAGGGCAGCACGGTGCTCTGTGGTTTAAAGATGGCGGACGACAGCTGTCAAAATGCACGTGGATTTGTTTACCTATTCAAATCACGCGCTAGTTAGGTTAAGTTGGTACTACTGATGTTTAGGCCCGTCAAGATGGCAGTACTGAGGTTAGCGATGCGTTGTTGTCTGTCAAAAAGCACGTGGCTGTCAAAAAACACGTGGATTTGTTTACCTACTCAAATCTCGCGCTAGTTACGTTAAGTTGGTACTACTGAGGTTTAGGCCCGTCAAGATGGCAGTACTGATGTTAGCGATGCGTTGTTGATGATAGCTGTCAAAAAGCACGTGGCTTTGTTTACCAATTCAATATTCCCGCGGGTGGTGGAGGAGGCCTCTGGGAGGCCTCTGGCTGTGGTGGTGGTGGAGGAGGCCTCTGGGAGCCGGAGGAGGTGGTGGCGGCAGAACCATCCAATTATACTACTGTGAATATTTATGGATGGATTTCCATTTGTACGACATTCCTTGTACTTTGTACAAGACGGTTAATGGGGTGAATATTTATGGATGGATTTCCATTTGTACGACATTCCTTGTACTTTGTACAAGACGGTTAATGGGGTGAATATTTATGGATGGATTTCCATTTGTACGACATTCCTTGTACTTTGTACAAGACGGTTAATGGGGTGAATATTTATTCAAGGATTTCCATACATACGATATTCGTAGTACTTTGTACATGTGTAATGACGCTACCAATACTGTCGGGGCGACGACATGGTATATTTATATTTTGATATACCACAATGAAATAAAATGTACCAATATTGATAAGATAACGTTAGGTGATCAAACGTGCTTAATAAAATAAGAAGTAGGCTATGATGAGGAAAATCGCGCAGTAAGGAAGGAACTAGGCCCAAAAGAAGATGACCAGAATAACAGTGCAATATAATATATAAATATATTTTAACAACCATAAGTTAACAACCAGATAAAAATTTGGAAATGGAAGAAAAATCCAAAAAAAGATGTGCCACATTTACAAAAGTATACAATATGCATCGAAACCAGAACCCTGAAAAGAAAAGGGACGCATGGGAAGGGAAAGGGGACTAGGATGAGAAGGGATCTTCTTCACCTGGTAATTGAATAGTTTAGCAGTAGCAATAGATCATAAATGAGAAGTGAAGAAGCTTTCTTTTTGCAAATAGTCCGTAGCGGAGTTCATAAGTAAAAAAAGTCTATGTGAAAGTTTTTAAAGCGAAGCATAGCCACTCGACTGAGTAAAGTATTTATAATAGGTGAATGCCAGAATGAAGGTAAAGTCCAAATATAAACAAATGCGTTATAAGCCTTGCTCACCGAGTTGCAGCAGATAATGTCCAGCTGAAGTTGACATAATAACACAGTACAGTTGTCAGCGTGTGTAATCCACCACACCGCCACGTAAGCCCGACTCAAGGATGGATGGGCGGAGAGGGCAATTTAAAGAGGAAAGGAAGTTTCCAGAAACTTAGCAAAGGCTATACACACTAGTGATGGGAAGTGATTTGCAAACCTGCTACTAAATCACTGCTAGTGTGAAATCACAGTTCAACCTGCTAGCGGGTTGGCCACAGTAGCAGGTCTTAACTGCGATTGTGATGGTTCGCAGGCGGCAGCGCTGCGCTGCGAGAAATCCTTAAACTAACGTGATCAACCGACGTAAAACGCACAGCAAGGCCAATAATAGCAGTCAGTAGCAGTTAAGAAAGCAGTAGCAGATAATCTAATCAAGTACCGGCAGCGCTGCGCTGCGAGAAATCGATAAACTAACGTGATCAACCAGCGTGAAACGCGCAGCAAGACCAATAGTAGCAGCCAATAGCAGTTAACAGACTAGCAGTTAAGAAAGCAGTAGCAACTAATCTAAATCAGTAATCACAGCATCACACTCACAAGTCCAAGTCTAACTGTGACCCACACCTGATCAACCAGCGTGAAACGCGCAGCAAGGCCAATAGTAGCAGCCAATAGCAGTTAACAGACTAGCAGTTAAGAAAGCAGTAGCAACTAATCTAATCAGTAATCACAGCATCACACTCACAAGTCCAAGTCTAACTGTGACCCACACCACAGTCGCAGTTGCGGCTGCGCTGTGATTGTAAACATTTATTGTCGACATTGTCATACGATCACAGGAAGGGAAAGTAATTAGAATCTGCGGCCGTGAAAGCCATCTTGCCCATTTTTGAAAGGAGCTATTGTCGTGTTGTGGGATTTATAACCTCCCAACCTGTGATTTATTTTAGTCTTCACATTATATAATTCATTTTATTGGGTTGTGGCTTGTGGTTGTAGGTCTAAAGTGAAAAACTGTGATGGTAGCAGTTGAGTTGACTAAGTATTTTGATCAGTGATTTATGACGTTGTAGGCAAAATATTTTGCCTACTGTTTTTTGTTTTTACACTATTGTACAGTAGTATAAGTATTCGGTACTAAAATTAGTGGTATTGCTAACAAGAGAAGTAGCAGCAGGCGAACACTGAGTGAGTTTTGGGCATTTTATCAGAATAATCTTTTCCTCCTCCTGTCTGACTCCTTGGCTGAGTAGTCAGCGTTGAGGCCTTCGGTTCAGAGGGGTCCCGGGTTCGATTCCCAGCCTGTCGAGGATTTTAATCGCGTCATATTAATTCTTCTTGTATCTGTGAGATAGTGGGTTCGAACCCCACTGTCGGTAGCCCTGAAGATGGTTTTCCGTGGTTTCCCATTTTCACACCAGGAAAATGCTGGGACTGTACCTCAATTAAGGCCACGGCCGTTTCCTTCCCACTCCTAGGCCTTTCCTGTCCCATCGTCGCCATAAGACCTATCTGTGTCGGTGCGACGTAAAGCAAATAGCAACAAAAATTATTCTAGCTCGGGGACTGGGTGTTTGTGTTTGTCCCAACACTTTCCTCTTCATTTTTACAAAACACGCTACACTACCAACCACCACAGAAACAGAAACACGCAAATTACATCTTTCCATATAGAGTTGCGTCAGGAAGGGCATCCGGCCGTAAAACAGGGCTAAATCCACATGTTCGACGCAGTGTCAGAAGAAGAAGAAGAAGTCATTTTCTCCTCCCCACTTCCTGATTTTCTTCCTTAATGAGTAGCTCTATAATTCCAATATAATTATACCAATGATTTTGATAAAAGACAATTGGTTAACCTTCAAATCTATAAGAGTTTTTTCTGTACATTGCTCAGAATTCAAAAAGGATGGTATTTCTGTATCAGTCATGTCCACAGTAACAAGGAAATGCACTTTTTAATTTTCCGTAATGTCTGTCTGTATTACAGCATCACACTCAAAGGTCTAACTGTGAACCATACCAAAGTCGCAGTTGCATGTATATACACGCATCACGAGAAAACCGCTGAAGAGAATTTAATGAAAATCGGTATGCAAAGTCGGGGAATAAGTAGCTACAATCTAGGCCATAAATCATTTTATTCACGCTGAGTGAAATGGTAGTTTGCGGAAAGGCCTAACATTTAATTCTCATATATTTATGTTATTAGTGGTCGTATCTTAATGGAAATCGGTAAGTCGGGGAATAAGTCATTATAATCTAGGCTATAAATAATTGTATTCATGCTGAGAATAATGGTAGTTTAGGGAAAGGCCTAAAATTAAATTCTCAAATATTTATTAGTGGTCCTGTCTTAATGAAAATCGGTATGCAAAATCGGGGAATATATTGCTATAATCGAGGCCATAACTAATTTTACTCACGCTGAGTGAAATGGTAGTTTAGGGGAAGGCCTACAATTTAATTCTCAAATATTTGTTAATAGTGGTCGTATCGATAAATACTGCATAACTAAAGTTACATAGTGTTAGATTTCCGATCATGTATGTCTTGTATATTGTTACCGTACCGGTTATGATCACAGATATATTCATGAATTAGGATTTTTGTTACTAAGTCCATATCAGCGCCGAGTCACGAGAAAAATAGGTAAACAGAATTTAATGAAAATCGGTATGTAAAGTCGGAGAATAAGGAACTACAGTCTACGCTATAAATAATTTTATAAGCCGCCCTAATAGGCTATAGCAGAGTGGAAAAAAAACCAACTAAATGTGAAGGGCTACAATATAGAAAGCTCATAAAATTGATCAACAATAACATTACATAGAACATTGTTTGTTGTGACGTGCTTTGTGTCTTCTGTTGCCACCCATCTCCGATAGTTAGGATTGCTACTGCGTACCGAGTATTTTTTTTAAAATTTGTTTTACGTCGCAACGAAACAGAGAGGTCTTACGGCGACGATGGGATATGAAAGAGATAGGAGTGTGAAGGAAGCGTTCTTGGCCTTAATTAAGGTACAGCCCCAGCATTCGTCTGGTGTGAAAATGGGAAACCGCGGAATACCATCTTCAGGGCTGCCGATAGTAGAGTTCGAATCCACTATCTCCCGGATGCAAACTCACAACTGCGCACTCCTAACCACACGGCCAACTCGCCCGGTCATACCGAGTGTAACAGCCTACCTGAATATTGGCGGGAAGTAGCTGGGGAGTTATTTAACTTTCTTTTTAACATGCTATTCCTCTGGTTCATAAATTTTCTGATGCTACTGGTACATAACACACTGGTTCATCATAGCATTCGAGCTGTTCAATCCCTTCTTTGAGGCACTGACTCGAATGAGCAGAGTGCATATTTAACGGAAAGTTGGTAGAGAATCTTCACGGATGTCTACGGCCTGGTCATTCCAGCTCTGGAACTTTGGACTGTTAGATCGGCACCGTAGTACTGTTCGTTAAAAGTGAGAAAATCTGCAGTTTTTAATTTGATCGAGTATTTTATATGATAATGTTGCTTTTAATCGCTACATTCCTACTGACTATTTTGTAATGACCTATGTTGACTTCTGTTAGGAAAACCACAAATTCAGTCTTTCTGAAAATCCCGTAGGGAATCACGGGCACATCAACTAGCAATTATAAATAAAATAGTCCTTGTTGATTCGTACGGTGGCGTACTTTTTGAAAAAAGGTAATGTATATAACTGTTTAAAATATGATTCTGAAAATGAGTATTTGTTTTCAGCGTTAGCGCGAGTTCGCCCGTGTACTGAATGCTGCACGACATCGTACTCCTCGGTACTCCTGTAGGCCGCACAGTGGCCTTGTATCCTAGGTGGCGTTGGCTGAATCACAGTTAAAAATCACTGCTATTTCAAAATAGCAATCACAGTTTGACCTGTGAGTGTAAAATCACTGCTAGTCACACCACTAATACACACTAGCGAGTTCTAGAAAGAAGAAGGTCACGTGGTGCACTGTACACAAGCACGGCAAAGTGTAGCACAGCTGACGTAATCAGTCGAGTTGACAGTAGATGAGCAGTGTACATACATCATGCGGCGAGTGTGGAGTAGAAGCAAGCAGCGCCAAGCAAGGTAGGGAAACGTAGAGTATATACGGAGATCGTAATACATGGCGGTTAATGGGGTGAAAATTTATTGAGGGATGTCCACATATGCGACATTCCTTGTACTTTGTACATAATGGAAAATGTGGTGAATATTCATTAGGGTTTTTCATTCATACGCCATTATTTGTACTTTGCACATAACGGATAATTGGCTGAATGTTTATTGAGGCATTTCCATACATAGGACATTCCTTGTTCTTTGTACATGACGGTTAATGGCGTGAATATTTATTGAGGGATTTCCATGCATGCGACATTTCTTGTACTTTGTACACGACGGATAATGGATTGAATATTTATTGAGCGATTTCTATTCATACGCATTCCTTGTACTTTATAAATAACGGTTAATGGGGTGAATATTTATTGATGCATTTCCATTCATATGGCATTCCTTGTACTTTGTACATGTCGGATAATGGGGTGAATATTTATTGGGAGATTTCCATTCATACGACATTCCTTATTCTTTGTACATAACAATTAATTGGGTGAATACTTAATGAGGGATTTCTATTCATACGCATTATTTGTACTTTGTAAATAACGGTTAATATGGTGAATATTTATTGAAGGATTTCCATTCATAGTACATTCCTTGTACTTTGTACATGACAGTTAATTGGTTGAATATTTATTGGGGTTTCCAAACATACGGTATTCCTTGTAATTTGTTCATGACGGTTAATGGGGTTCATCTTAATTGAGGGATTTCCATACATACGATTTTCCTTGTACTTTGCATATACGGATAATGTGGTGAATATTCATTGGGGTTTTACATTCATATGACATTGTTTGTACTTTGCATATGACAGATGATGGGGTGAATGTTTATTGAATCATTTCCATCCATTCGACATTCTTTGTGCTTTGTACAAAGCGAATAATGCGGTGAATACTTATTGATAGATTTCCATTCGTACGACTTTCCTCGTACTTTGTACATGACGGTTAATGGGTTGAATACTTGTTGGGGGATTCCTTGCACTTTGTACACGACGGTTAGTGGTGTGATAATTTATTGAGGTATTTCCACTCATACGACACTCCTTGTATTTTGCACATAACGGATAATGTGGTGAATGTTTATTGAGGGATTTCAACACATGGTTCATTCCTTGCACTTCGTACATAAGGGTCAGTGAGGTGAATATTTTATGAGGGATTTCCATACATACGATATTCCTTGTACTTTGGACTTAGCGGTTAATGGGGTCAATATTTATTGAGGAATATCCACACTGTTCCCTTTTCAAGGCGTGAGTATCGGTGGTCCTCTTCATAGACTGTTGAAATATAAAATATACTCACCGCTCACGTTGACTCTCTTCTCGGGTATGGGACGTCCCTAGATTTTCCTCGTAGTCGTAGGGCCAAAATATAATGGGGTGAGGAAACGTAATAACCTACAAATAAAGTTACACAAGACTGAATCAAAATGAGATGAAAGTAAAATTTATTATCATAAATTGCAAAAATAACAGGATTAAAATGAAAATGAAGTAAAACAAACTGGATTAAAAGTAAATAGCTGAAATAAAATGAAAACTGAATATTCTTCCATCAAATATGCCACAATTAAGTTGAATATTGGTAAAATAATAAACACAATGAATAAACAAAATACGTCGATAGACGCTTATACAAAAAAACTGTGGTCGTTCAAGCTAGACTCAACATTCCTAAACTTCATTCCCAGATTAAAATGTAAAAAAATGAAGATTGTAACTAAAATGAAATTGAATAATTAATTAATTAACTAATTAAAATAGTCTGAGACCCCTCACATTTTTGCGTATCTATCTACACTTGAATTACTAACCTTATAAGTTACCAAAACTGTTAACGAAATAAGCCTTAAATAAAAAAGAACCATGAACACTCTTTCAGTTAGATATAATTACACTTTTAATTATATAACTTTGCCACAATATAACCTCCAGTGGCTGAAAGAAAGTCAAAAAGGCTATGTTTACATTGGAATAAAACTAAATGTTAAAAATTACATATTTCGCCATAATATAACTTAAATTTAATTACTGCGATAGTTCTGGACGAAAACATAACAAAAATAATAGGCCAAATGCCTCGGTATTTACATGAGCCAAATGAACTCGCCTTTTAACATAGTTCCATTTTCCGATTGTTAGCTTTAACCTGAACAAACCAATTGTGATACATTTCATTGTTAATGGCAGCAGATTCCACCTTGTTAGATCAACTTGCGACATTAATTACATAACAGTCAACCAAAGGTCGTTTCGTTTGCGGAATTTAACGTTTATTTCCCTCAGTTTGTAGTGGTACATTATGATTTTGCGGTGCCTTCATTTAAGCGTAAAGAACTTGCTGTAATTTCTTGACTGTAAATAGCAGAATACACTTGAAATTTATATTTACAAGAAATACACAGCACTGTCCTCATAGTGCCCAAAACAAAAGAAAAAGTCAAAACACTAATAAATCTAAACTACACCTACAATGGATTTTGTATAAATAATCTAACCTCCGCGTACATTCAATGTAACTACGCTTAAATCACGGTAAATCAAACATTAAAAAGATAAATAGAAGGAAATCAAATAATATCTAATGAACATAATTCTCTCCTAGATCAAAAATTAAGTACACGATTAATCAAATCCATCCTAATGTACCTTATTAGCAGCTTTAAAGACGCTGAGGTGCTATTGGTGGCAATCACATAACATAAGACATTTATCTAAGGCTGATACACCAAAACTCTAGACTGGAAATACACTTCCACAATAATCACAACATAAATCCCAAAATTCATTGCTAGCCCCCTCGGATTTATGTTTAAACTCAGCCCCATATTTGGAACATCTCCGAGTATCTCATCATCCCTGGTAAATTAAAATTCCGTCCATAATTATCATATGTATTTTACCGCACATCTCTAGGGCTGATTTTTATCATTTCCCATTATTATCTAATTTTATCAACGCAGCATCCCTCTGTTACACCTGAGCTAAATGATCTCACAAATTCATCCTGTCGTGCATAAGCACATTACATTTACTTTATGTGCACGACATGGTCCTCAAGACTCTATTCTTTCACCTCATAATTGTTACTATCAGGGATGTTATACATTTCAACATATCAAACCCGAGCTGGTCAGACCCGATTCCTCACTTAAATCTGAACTTAGATTGCCTGCCAATATTTTACTATCCAATTTTAACTATGCACCAAAAGAAATCGGTCATTCAAATCGTGCATCAGCACAACAAGGAAATCAATAAACTCATCGTGTGACTGACATTACAAATAGACCTAAATATTCATATAATTCAATACAACATCAACGAATACATAAATAACTGGCTGAACTATACCACCTCAGCTGAATTTAAGTGACGTTGACAACATTTCAACATTACAAAATTATTATTATTATTATTATTATTGTACCGGGCGGTACACCTCTACACCGTTTATTTAAAAGTTGCGCCAGTTGAAACTCCTCTTCTGGAGGAAGGTTGAACTTTATCTATTCTATTAATTCTCTACCTTCTCAGAAGATGTCACCACATGGAAAATTTTGAGTTTTTGAACTGTGTCACTTTTGATGTGTTTTTGTTTCGCTTGAAGTAAGAAGTGTGAACTTTCTCTTCTAGAGGACACTACTGAAGATCAACAATAGTGCGACCTAGTGCGGAGTCAAAGAACTATTTTGTTGGAGAAATTTTTATTTCAAGAGTTTGTTCTTTGTTAAATTTCCTTCTGTCATTGTTTAAGTCGGCTGTATACCCCTCTTTTTCCCCTTAGTTTGGATCTAGCCAATCCCGAATTTCTTTAATTAATTTTCCACCAATAATGTGTTTCTTTTTCCTCTATGTAGGGGTTTCTTTTCCCGAACCAATAAAGACTTTGAGGGAGGGTGTTTTATTTCCCCTAACGCCTAGAATCTTCCGCGAGAGGTTATAAACTGCTGATTTTGGGGTCTCCGGGCCACTTCTGTTCCATCTTTCAGTGTATTAAGTACATAGCAGGAGGCGGGAAGCGCCTCTTTCCTCGGCAGCGATCTACTACCAGGTAATGGCCTATTAATATCTTCTTTTCTTGCTAGGTCGGCAGTTTAACTCTCGCGGCGGGTTCGAAGCGTTTTCCATCATGTAACCTTTTCCTAAAATGTAACTACTCTTTTCTTCTATTCTCTTGTAAAGCTACATTATGGGATAGAGAGTGCTAACCCTCTCGAGTTCCCACTCACATCGTCTTGAGGTGAACTTATTTTTCTCAACCAATTCTCCCGTAATGTAATGTAAATTGCCATTAAGTCACCTCTGTAGTATGGGATTAGCCCTTGTATTAACGGCCTAGTGCCAAGTAGGTCTTAAGCAAAGTGTATTAGGAGTGCAAGTTCGCCTCCTCTCAAGTTGTATTTTGAGGTCATGTATTAATCTTTTCTCACCTAATAGACCTCAGTAGGTTGGGTATTTTACCCCTGTGTATATGTCCTTTGAGGACAACTTGAAAGTTGAGTTTGGTGTGGCCTGGGAGAGGCTTAACTTTAAGAGCGAGTGGCTCTTTTCTAAGACTGAGAGTTGTATGCCTCGAGGAGGCTTTGCTGTGTAATTTGGAGCAAGGGCTCCAGGGTTTGATTGGGGTCTTCTGCCCCTTTTGTTGAAATTGGTATATCGTAAAGTTGAGCTAGTTGCTCAAGAATTGTGTTTTCAGGGCTCGAAGCCCAAATTCTTTAATCCCTGTAATTGTACATTTCAAGTTGTATTTTCGGCTACTAAGTACCTGTTCTATTTGTTGTTACCTAATTTTGAAAAGAAAATATAACCTTGTTAAATTTTAAAATTTAATTTCTCTTTAGTAGCTTGAGACCTATTCACCACCCAGCACCTTCTTTCATGCTTAACTACCACAAAAACCCGGTAACAAGTGGTAGCAGAGCGTGGTTGAATGGGTCTCAATTTAGCCCCTTTTGACGGCTAAACATTGCTTTGATTCGAACTCTAATAATTGTCTCAGTTGCTGGAATTTTTTGAGTTTTCAAAATTGTTCTGTCATCATGCCCGGCCCTCGCGATGTTCTCCTCCTTAACTATTTGCGCAAAGAGGAGTTGATATACGAGTTAACTATCAGAAATGTGCAATCTGGAGGCACGGTTGCAATCGACACCAACAAGCTTAGAGAGTCCCTTGATTTGCCCATTTCCATCCCCAATTTGGGAGAGAAAGAAATTGATGAGTCTCTTTCCACGATCGTCGAGAATATTACTGGGCTAGCATCTGTAGTCAGCTTTTTTGATGAAAACGATCCGTCTCCTAATCAAATTAAGCGTGTGCAAGGCAGGCTATATCACTTTTCAAATAGAGTTAATGATCTGTTGTCTCTGAAGGTGAATGACGTTCAGAGGAAGCAAGCTAATACGCTCCTTGAAACTATCTCTGAATTGTCTAGTAAAGTCACTCAATTGTTAACTGGGGAAGTTCCTCCCAAATCTGATCAGCCCACCGTTGTGAATGTAAGTAGTGAGGAAGAACCTGCTAAGGGAGAAGG
Organism: Anabrus simplex; assembly: GCF_040414725.1. Lineage (NCBI taxonomy): Eukaryota > Metazoa > Arthropoda > Insecta > Orthoptera > Tettigoniidae > Anabrus > Anabrus simplex. The sequence goes on along the minus strand of NC_090266.1, from coordinate 1,237,053,820 downwards.
CAATAGGATAACCGTTGCTGCTCAAACTATCTCTGCCCCATTGGACAACGAGTCTGAACGCCGCACATCGTTGAACAATGTACGTGCTGAATTAACTTCCTTGCCATTGAAACCTTTACCTACTATGTCGCCCGGGTTTAGCAGCTTGCCTCATCCATTGGCAATGTTGCTCAGAGGTATATCCAAGTTTTCCGTTAATACCACCAGTGACGTAATTTCATTTTTAAGATTTCTAGTGGAATTTCAGGATCATGCTCTTGTTTTTTCTCTTTCGCCATGTCAAATTTTGCAAATTATCTATCCGTATGCTATTGGTATTCTCTCTGATAAAATCGTAAGAGCCATTGCCGAGCAATCATCTATTGAGGATTTCCATGCCCATTTGCTAGCTAACTTCATCCCGGCTAGGGCCAGGTCCTCCCTGATTCAGAAGTACTATTACCGTGTACAGCGCTTGGATGAAAACTTGGCTGACTTCATCCAAGATATTAAGTTTTATACTAGGGTGTTTGCTCTTCACTTCCCTGAGGATCAAATTGTACAAGCTATTGTGGAAGGTATTTCACCATCCTATAGGTCATATTTGTGTTTCGCGGCGTGCCCGCAAACGTTCTCGGAACTTGAAGCATTGGCAGTCTCAGCGGAAGGAGTTAGATACGCCGATTCTTTGCGTGTCGCGAAAGAACCCCCGCCTTCCTTTAGTAACACTCGGCCTCCACCTCGCCGACCAGTCAATCCCCGTAAATGTTATGCTTGCGGGTCGCCTGACCATCTGCGGAATAAGTGTCCTCTGATCAAGTCAAGTGGGACAAGGAATGGAGCAGGGTCATCACAAGGCTGCTTTAAATGTGGGGCTTTCTCACATATCGCCAAGAATTGCCCAAACTCAAATAGCACCCCCTCCTGCTCTGGTGCAAATTACACCCATGCCAATAATAAAAAGTGACTAGCGGCTTCGGCTGAGTCGACTAATTCTGCTTTCCAAGGCTCAGCCCCGGGCAAAAGGGTCGAGAATTCAGGGAATGAGCAATCTTCAAATTCTTTTTTTGAATGCCCCAGAGAGTGTCTTAGGATTGCGGCGGATACCCCCGCACCTGTTCCTTTTCTTAAGATTGAGTTAAATAACGAGCCTATAACAGCTCTCTTAGATTCAGGCAGTGTTTGTTCCATTATTTCGGCTGATTGGTATTCTAAATTGAAATCTGTTTGTAAACTCCCTGACCTTGACTCATCTCCTGTTAAATATGTTTCGGCTAATTCATCTCCATTAGAAATTCTAGGTTCCTTACATGTCAAAATTCGTGTTTTTAAATTTACATGGAAAATTAAATTGTTTGTGGCCAAGCATTTGTCTTGCCCCATCATATTGGGAGCGGACTTCATTTCTCACACTGGTCTTGTGCTCGATCTCCAGAGTAGGTCGTGCACATTCAAATTTGCGTCCAATTGTAGAATTCCCTTGTTAAAGTGTAATTCTGTATCATGTTCATCTATTTCGCCTACCCAGGATGAGATGTTGTTAGACCTTAGACATCTACCTGAGGAGCAGGCTGATAGTATTCGGAAATTGTGTCAGTCGTTTCCCGAGGTGTTCTCTGATACTCTTGGTGTTACTGACCTTATTGAATACAAAATTGAGGTCACGGATTCTATTCCTGTCCGTTTTCCACCGTATAGGCTATCTCCACCTAAAATGAAGGCTCTGAAAGAAATCATCGATCAGATGTTGAAGGATGGTATTATTAGGCCCTCTAAGTCAGCGTATTCTTCGCCTATTTTTCTAGTACCGAAACCTCAAGGAGGCTTCAGGCCTGTCATTGATTACAGGGCTCTCAATCGGAAGGTGGTGTTGCAATCTGTGCCCCTTCCCGACCTTCATTCTTGCTTTTCATGGTTTCGTAAGGCCAAGTTCTTCACCATCTTGGACTTGAATCAGGCCTATAATCAAATTCCCCTTGCCGAAGAGTCTAAACATCTTACAGCGTTTGCCACGGACTGGAATTTATATGAATACAACCGCGTGCCTTTCGGGCTCCCCACGGGGGCAGCTGTGCTCACTAGGCTACTAGATAGGGTCTTCTCCGACATCAAATTTGAGTACTTATATCACTACTTGGATGATGTCGTCGTATTTTCCGAAACCTTTGAAGAACATCTAGATCATTTGCGAGAAGTTCTCAATCGCCTTCGTAAGGCTGGGTTAACTGTTAAGTTGTCCAAGGTTGCCTTTGCTAAGCCCTCTATGTCATTCCTAGGGCATATTGTGTCACCTGATGGTGTAGCTGTCGATCATTCTAGAACACAGGCCATCCGTGATTTTAAACCTCCCAAGGACATTAAAGGTATCGCCAGGTTCATTGGCATGGTGAATTTCTTCAGGAAGTTCATTCCTAATTTTGCTAATAGAGCGGCGCCCTTAAACCTTCTTCGTAGGAAAGGCATCAAATTCGAGTGGGGACCTTCTCAACAAGCCGCTTTTGAAGATCTGAAATTAGCTCTCTGTAATGCCCCTGTACTTGCTATGCCTGATTTCTCGAAGAAATTCATCGTCCAAACCGACGCATCGTCGTCAGCAGTAGCTGCAGTTCTTCTTCAAGAGACTGAACTAGGGAGGCGACCCATCGCCTATGCGTCTAGGACATTGTCAGCTCAAGAAGCAAAGTACTCCATATATGAGCTTGAAGGTTTGGCAGTCTTATTCGCCTTAGAAAAGTTCCGTCTCTATCTGGAACACGTCAAATTCGATCTGGAGACAGATAATCAAGCCTTAAGCTGGGTCTTAGGTAGGCCGCGTCGTACTGGTCGTATAGCCCGTTGGGCCATCCGTATTTCTGCCTTCCAATTTGATGTACGACATATCAGAGGTACCGAAAATGCTGTTGCTGATGGACTCAGCCGTATGTTTCATAACGACGTCGAAACCCACGAACCGGTCGATAGTTCATCACCTTCCGAGTCCATACTATCTGGTGTTAATGCCATCTTAACAGATGCTCCCATGCTTTTTAGGGATATTGAGAAATACCAACGTGAAGATCCGACGCTGGCTCCTATAATGGAAACCCTTTCTTCTGGGGAACATGCTGTCCCTTATGTTCTGAGGAATGGTGTTCTATGTTGCCCTTCGAGGCATGATAAGTTGATGAAAGTTGTTGTTCCAGCGGTTCTTGTACCTATGATCTTCAAGTATTATCATGAGACCCCATTAGGAGGGCATCTGGGTATCTTTAAAACTCGTGAAAAGATTCGTGAAATGTTCATCTGGAAAGGTATGGACGGTGAAATTCGGGAACTCGTAAAAGCTTGTAAATCTTGTTTGATCAGTAAACCCACCATGTCCACTAAAGTAGGCCTTTTGTCTTCTCATCAAGCGTCGCGCCCCATGGAACGCCTGTATATTGATTATGTGGGACCCTTCCCCCAGTCAAAGGGCAATGCCAACAAGTTCATCTTTGTGTGTGTAGATGGTTTTACAAGATTTTCCTGGTTATTTCCGACTAAGCTGGCTACCGCTCAGTCAACCATTACTTGCTTAAATTCTATTTTTGCTTCTTTTGGTCCGTGTCAATATATTGTATCTGATAATGCTAAGGCGTTCACATCAAATTTATTTCGTAAATTCTGTTTTGACTTGTCCATCTCTCATGTAACTACTTCTGCTTATTACCCTCAACCTTCTCTGGCTGAACGGGTTAACCGTAATCTCAGGTCCGCACTTATTGCCTATCATCATGAAGATCCTTCCAGGTGGGACACGTCCCTGCATTGGATAGCTTTTGCTTTGAATTCGGCGGTTCATGAATCTCACAAGTTTACTCCAGCTTCCTTGATGTTCAAGTTTGTTCCCAACTCGCCGCTCTCTAACCTCTGGTCTTTGAATGACATTCTACCCGAGACAATAGATCCGGATAACATTAAAGATCTTTGGAAGAAGGCTAAAGCCAATCTTAAAGTGTCTCATGAAAAGGTTAGGGAAAGGTATGATCGTGGACGGAGACCCACCACTTTGAAGGTAGGTGACCAGGTTATGGTCAAAAATTTTGTTCCCGCGGGCAAGCTTGCCCCCAGATTTCATGGACCTTGTATCATTCTCGATTTTCTTACGCCGGTTACCTTATTGCTAAATAATCCAGCCACCGAGAGGATATTTAGAGTTCACCTGTCCCAGGTGAAACCGGTGTAATTTCTGTGTTAACTTGCTTCATATTATTTTGAAAGGATATGAAGGTTATATTTTTTTTGAGTTTCACTTTTAAGGCATTCTGCCCCTTCTGTAATATTTTGGTTTTAGATGTAAGCCTTGTGTAAAACCTGCCCCGAAACGTTAAACTGCCATCCTGTTCTTGCCACGGCCATTACCACGCTCCCGTCTCCTGCTCCACCTTACACTGTGGCTTCATAATAGTAAATGCCATGGATATCTACACGCCGCTGGCCCCTCAACCTCTCCACAAGCCTGTACCCTCAAAGAAGATGATAGTCCAACACAATTCTGCCGCCTAGCTTTAATGTTTCAGCGCCCCCGCAGCCGCGCAGCGCCGTGCAGCGACTGGGGAGGGGGATGGGCCCCCTCCTCTCCAGCGAGGACGACATGTGCACGGCGAGCCGGAGCTCACCTCCCGGCCAAGGCTGATGTGCGGCGCACGACCTGCTACATGCCCGCAGCCTGTATCTGTTCACCGCGGGCGCGGCGTACTTCAACACCTCTGCTCCCCTCATAGTGCGGGCGAGCGGTATCTCAGGGTACTTAAGGGGTCCGAGCGGCCTCCCTTGGACGCAAGCTGCAACGGCCGGTCTGGCCATCCTTCTTAATCTACATCAGCTATATGGACAGTCACCATAAGCAATAACTATACTTGGGAATTCAACTACAATATTTGGTGGACATTGCCAAATTTTTCTTCACCTTTAAGTATTAAAAGTTTATCTTCACAAATTCAAATTCTACAAACATAAAGACTTTCATTCACCTGCAACAACAACATTTTGAAACTGAATTAAGAAATCTTGTAAATGCTTCTGCTATCTACATTCGTATCAACATCATTTCTTGGACTTTGTTTCAAACTGATTTCATGTGTCACCCCTGGAGGAACTTTTGGGGGGGGAGGTCTGTACCGGGCGGTACACCTCTACACCGTTTATTTAAAAGTTGCGCCAGTTGAAACTCCTCTTCTGGAGGAAGGTTGAACTTTATCTATTCTATTAATTCTCTACCTTCTCAGAAGATGTCACCACATGGAAAATTTTGAGTTTTTGAACTGTGTCACTTTTGATGTGTTTTTGTTTCGCTTGAAGTAAGAAGTGTGAACTTTCTCTTCTAGAGGACACTACTGAAGATCAACAATAGTGCGACCTAGTGCGGAGTCAAAGAACTATTTTGTTGGAGAAATTTTTATTTCAAGAGTTTGTTCTTTGTTAAATTTCCTTCTGTCATTGTTTAAGTCGGCTGTATACCCCTCTTTTTCCCCTTAGTTTGGATCTAGCCAATCCCGAATTTCTTTAATTAATTTTCCACCAATAATGTGTTTCTTTTTCCTCTATGTAGGGGTTTCTTTTCCCGAACCAATAAAGACTTTGAGGGAGGGTGTTTTATTTCCCCTAACGCCTAGAATCTTCCGCGAGAGGTTATAAACTGCTGATTTTGGGGTCTCCGGGCCACTTCTGTTCCATCTTTCAGTGTATTAAGTACATAGCAGGAGGCGGGAAGCGCCTCTTTCCTCGGCAGCGATCTACTACCAGGTAATGGCCTATTAATATCTTCTTTTCTTGCTAGGTCGGCAGTTTAACTCTCGCGGCGGGTTCGAAGCGTTTTCCATCATGTAACCTTTTCCTAAAATGTAACTACTCTTTTCTTCTATTCTCTTGTAAAGCTACATTATGGGATAGAGAGTGCTAACCCTCTCGAGTTCCCACTCACATCGTCTTGAGGTGAACTTATTTTTCTCAACCAATTCTCCCGTAATGTAATGTAAATTGCCATTAAGTCACCTCTGTAGTATGGGATTAGCCCTTGTATTAACGGCCTAGTGCCAAGTAGGTCTTAAGCAAAGTGTATTAGGAGTGCAAGTTCGCCTCCTCTCAAGTTGTATTTTGAGGTCATGTATTAATCTTTTCTCACCTAATAGACCTCAGTAGGTTGGGTATTTTACCCCTGTGTATATGTCCTTTGAGGACAACTTGAAAGTTGAGTTTGGTGTGGCCTGGGAGAGGCTTAACTTTAAGAGCGAGTGGCTCTTTTCTAAGACTGAGAGTTGTATGCCTCGAGGAGGCTTTGCTGTGTAATTTGGAGCAAGGGCTCCAGGGTTTGATTGGGGTCTTCTGCCCCTTTTGTTGAAATTGGTATATCGTAAAGTTGAGCTAGTTGCTCAAGAATTGTGTTTTCAGGGCTCGAAGCCCAAATTCTTTAATCCCTGTAATTGTACATTTCAAGTTGTATTTTCGGCTACTAAGTACCTGTTCTATTTGTTGTTACCTAATTTTGAAAAGAAAATATAACCTTGTTAAATTTTAAAATTTAATTTCTCTTTAGTAGCTTGAGACCTATTCACCACCCAGCACCTTCTTTCATGCTTAACTACCACAAAAACCCGGTAACAATTATTATTATTATTATTATTATTATTATTATTATTATTATTATTATTATTATAGAGCCCGGGATATTCACATCCCGGCCGTCGAATCTGACTGCTCCGGCCTCGTTCACGGATTACGCTACAAAAACTAATTTAAACACAACTCTAACCCATATCACGTACGCGAATTTTACGTATAAAAATACTATAGCATCATAACCTAACCGGACCACGCGTTATTCACGTCATCTTAATTACATTAGATATAAATGCAACATGCATTGTGTTGGATGTGGGTTGCATCCTCTTAGTCCCGCTTTGGACTTGAATTAATCCATCTTGAACATGGTGAAATAATTACACAACACTTCACACGCACTGATTGGATCCATTTTTACTTACATAGCACTCGCAGGTAGGTTAAATCACACGCATTCTTCAAGCTTAAATTAAGACAAATAACATAAAAAAAATTGACACACACAGAATTTAGTTTCCGTTTGTACTACACAAACAGAAATGCTCTCCTTGACGTGTACCATCCACGCTGCCTGCAGTTAGCCCGACCCTCGCTTTTTTGCATTGGGGATTAAAATATCATTCACCTGCTACCGGAATAGAATAGATAGGTCCAGGCCTGCCTCTCTCCCGTTACCTTCCGTATCTGACAAGTGTTTTCGCACTTGAATACGTACACCTAGTCCGCCGACTCCATTGTCCCAGCTAACATACATACATACATACATACATACATACATACATACATTATCATTATAGACTGTTATGCCTTTCAGCGTTCAGTCTGCAAGCCTCTGAGAATTTACTAAACGTCGCCACAATCCTCGATTTGCAACTAGTGTTGTGGCTTCATTAAGTTCTACACCTCTTATCTTTAAATCGTTAGAAACCGAGTCTAACCATCGTCGTCTTGGTCTCCCTCTACTTCTCTTACCCTCCATAACAGAGTCCATTATTCTCCTAGGTAACCTATCCTCCTCCATTCGCCTCACATGACCCCACCACCGAAGCCGGTTTATGCGTACAGCTTCATCCATCGAGTTCATTCCTAGATTAGCCTTTATCTCCTCATTCCGAGTACCCTCCTGCCATTGTTCCCACCTGTTGGTACCAACAATCATTCTTGCTACTTTCATGTCTGTTATTTCTAACTTATGAATAAGATATCCTGAGTCCACCCAGCTTTCGCTCCCGTAAAGCTAAGTTGGTTTGAAAACAGACCGATGTAAAGATAGTTTCGTCTGGGAGCTGACTTCCTTCTTACAGAATACTGCTGATCGCAACTGCGAGCTCACTGCATTAGCTTTACTACACCTTGATTCAATCTCACTTACTATATTACCATCCTGGGAGAACACACAACCTAAATACTTGAAATTATCGACCTGTTCCAGCTTTGTATCACCAATCTGACATTCAATTCTGTTGAATTTCTTACCTACTGACATCAATTTAGTCTTCGAGAGGCTAATTTTCATACCATACTCATTGCACCTATTTTCAAGTTCCAAGATATTAGATTGCAGGCTTTCGGCACAGTCTGCCATTAAGACCAAGTCGTCAGCATAGGCCAAACTGCTTACTACATTTCCACCTAACTGAATCCCTCCCTGCCATTTTATACCTTTCAGCAGATGATCCATGTAAACTACGAACAGCAAAGGTGAAAGATTACAGCCTTGTCTAACTCCTGTAAGTACCCTGAACCAAGAACTCATTCTACCATCAATTCTCACTGAAGCCCAATTGTCAACATAAATGCCTTTGATTGATTTTAATAATCTACCTTTAATTCCATAGTCCCCCAGTATGGCGAACATCTTTTCCCTCGGTACCCTGTCATATGCTTTCTCTAGATCTACGAAACATAAACACAACTTCCTATTCCTCTCGTAGCATTTTTCAATTACATGGCGCATACTGAAAATCTGATCCTGACAGCCTCTCTGTGGTCTGAAACCACACTGGTTTTCATCCAACTTCCTCTCAACGACTGATCGCACCCTCCCTTCCAAGATGCCAGTGAATACTTTGCCTGGTATACTAATCAGTGAGATACCTCGATAGTTGTTGCAATCCTTCCTGTTCCCTTGCTTATAGATAGGTGCAATTACTGCTTTTGTCCAATCTGAAGGTACCTTACCAACACTCCACGCTAATTTTACTACTCTATGAAGCCATTTCATCCCTGCCTTCCCACTATACTTCACCATTTCAGGTCTAATTTCATCTATTCCTGCTGCCTTATTACAATGGAGTTTATTTACTATCTTTTCCACTTCCTAAAGCATAATTTCACCGACATCACTTTCCTCCTCCCCATGAGCTTGGCTGTTTGCAACACCACCTTGATGATTTCCTTTTACATTGAGACGATGTTCAAAATATTCCCTCCACCTCTCCAGTGATTCCCTGGGATCTATTATGAGTTCACCTGAATTACTCAAAACACTGTTCATTTCCTTTTTCCCTCCCTTCCTAAGATTCTTTATTACTGTCCAGAAAGGTTTCCCTGCTGCTTGACCTAGCCTTTCCAGGTTATTACCAAAATCTTCCCATGACTTCTTTTTGGATTCAACAACTATTTGTTTCGCTCTGTTTCTTTCATCTACGTACAAATCCCTGTCTGCCTCGGCTCTTGTTTGGAGCCATTTCTGATAAGCCTTCTTTTTACGTTTACGGGCTGCTCTCACTTCATCATTCCACCAAGATGTTCGCCTTTTCCCATCTTTACACACAGTTGTTCCTAGGCATTCCCTTGCTGATTCTACTACAGCATCCCTGTATGCCACCCATTCACTTTCTATATCCTGAACCTGCTTACTGTCTACTGTTCGAAACTTCTCACTAATCATATCCATGTACTTCTGTCTAATTTCCTCGTCCTGGAGATTTTCTACTCTTATTCGTTTGCAGACAGATTTCACTTTCTCTACCCTAGGCCTAGAGATACTTAGTTCACTACAGATCAGATAGTGGTCTGTATCATCGAAAAATCCGCGAAAAACTCGTACATTCCTAACAGATTTCCTGAATTCAAAGTCCGTTAAGATATAGTCTATTATGGATCTGGTGCCCCCAGCCTCCCATGTGTAGCGGTGAATAGCCTTATGCTTGAAGAATGTATTCGTAACAGCTAAACACATACTAGCACAGAAGTCCAGCGAACGCTTCCCATTCCCATTAGCTTCCATATCTTCCCCACATTTACCAATCACCCTTTCGTATCCTTCAGTTCTATTCCCAACTCTCGCATTGAAATCGCCCATTAGCACTATTCTATCCTTGCTGTTGACCCTGACCACGATGTCACTCAATGCTTCATAAAACTTGTCAACTTCATCCTCATCTGCACCCTCACATGGTGAATACACGGACACAATTCTTGTCCTAATTCCTCCCACTGACAAATCTACCCACATCATTCGCTCATTTACGTGCCTAACAGAAACTATGTTGCGTGCAATGGTATTCCTGATAAAGAGCCCTACCCCAGACTCTGCCCTTCCCTTTCTAAAACCCGTCAAGTACACTTTATAATCTCCTATCTTTTCCTCGTTATCTCCCCTTACCCGAATATCACTTACTCCTAGCACATCCAGATGCATCCTCTTTGGTGACTCAGCCAGTTCTACCTTCTTTCTTCCATAAGCCCCATTGATATTGATAGCTCCCCATCGAATTCCATTTCGTTCGCCAAGTTGTTTCCAACGAGTCCCTCGCCTGTCAAATGGGAGTGGGACTCCATTACTCCCATAGGTCCCAGCTAACATTGTCCTTAATGTAACGTCGATCATCTCCGAGTAGATTACTGATCACAGAAAATCCTGCTTAAATTTGTCCTTCTGAGTTTTGTGAATTTCCTGAGCAACTCTTACTACAAAATTTACATGTGATCCTTTAATTTGTTGCAAATATAAATGTTCTGGCCGCTATCACCCTGGGAAAAGTATAGTTCGTCTGAGTACGCGATGAAATTAACACTTTAATGTCTATTTGTGAGAAATATTAGTGGAAATTCTGCAATATTGCCACCATTCTAAGTGTCCCATCAGTTCATATTCTACACGAGCTCGTAATATCTTAATAGTTCTCCAAGATTTATCTCATCATTTAACTCACCGACGTACGCGACGCGACTGCAGATACAACGGCGGGTTTAGATACACTTAAAAACTACACTTTCCGCTGCTCGTCTGAAACTTGCCAGGAGACTCTGAAGTTGGAACTAAGACTGGATATTTTGTAAGACTCTACCGTTGGTTTTGTAAATTTTGGAAACCACGCCTCCGGAGTGGTCCATGGGGAGGGGGTATGGCGCAGTGATATCACACCCTGATGTTAATTTTCCAAGTGTCTGTAGGTTAATTATTCACTGAATAAACTCTGGTGACTTCAAAAATCGGTGTGGTTGAAACGTTGCACTAGAATATAAGAAACGATCGTTCATTTTTCCGCACAT